>NC_143505.1:31252500-32452500 GCF_051622355.1 Phaseolus vulgaris | reverse complement strand
ATTTTCGTGGTTCAAAAAGCATTTCAGTGGTGTGCACAATCATCTAGACTAGTTCTTGCATAATCGTAAAATTTGTGGTGGAACAGTGTGATACAACCCAAGTAGCTACGAAGATGACCAAGGAAGCAAAAGCAAAGAACATGGTGAATAGTCATCCTAACGACTAATTGATAACCCCACCAAGGATCACATGGACCTCACCAGAGGAGTTGAGCATAAACCATCACACCAACTATTCTTCCTTTTGGTCTTCTTATAAGATACAAATATGTTATAAATAATTTGGGCTCTCTTTAGTGGTCCAAATAGCAATGATAGGCTAGAATAAGGTGCTTTTAGCATAATAGGGGGTGTGGGTAACATTTTAGCTGGTTCCTAGCCCTTTTGGAAGGCATTTTGACCTATTTTCTAGAGGGACAAGCCTAGGATGCGGTTTGACTTAGTCAAACCCTAAGGCTTCCCATTTTTTCCCTTTTCCCACCCTACCCCTTTAGCTTGTTCTCCAAGGCTCCTTTACCTATAAATAGGAGGCCTACCTAGTGTATTTTACAAGTTGAAATTAATAGAAGAAGAGTTACTCTGCATAAATATTGTGTGAGCTTGAGTGAGTGCTATCTCCTCTCCCTTGGTCTTATCTTGATGAGAATGAAGCTCTCAAGTGGCAGCCTTCCACTCATCTTGATGGTTACCACCAATCAAGTGGCGTGAAAATCACTCTCATTTTCCATAAGTTTCCTTCTTCCATTCCCCTTCATTTTCGGTTTTGTCTTTATCATTTGAGTTTTGCATCCATTCTCACCATATCTTGTCTTTTGATCTTTGCCATTGTGAAATGAACCTTCACATCTACTTAACCACTTGGTTAAGTTAATGTCCAGTGGGGATTTTCCTAAGGTCTTCACTCTTAAGTTCCTAAAATCTCAATCTAAGTAAAGTGACACACCATAAAATGAACAATCCTAAAATCAACTCACATCATGTGGTTATCAGAGAGCTTAGGTTCTTGAGTTTTTTTTTTTTTGTTTGCTTTGAGTTGATTGGCACTTTACATTCTTTACATTCAAGCACCTTTAATTTCTTTTCTTTAAATTCAAGTACCTTTAATTCTTGTCTTTAAATTCAAGTACCTTTAATTCTTGTCTTTACTTTCTTGCAATTTAATTTTTAGCCCTTTATTTTCTTGCAATTTTCATTCGGCCATTTTATTCTCCATAACTTTGTTTCGCTTTTATATTGTTATTTTGTGTCTTATTGTGTTCTTGCCTTTTTTGCTTTGAGTCATATGTTCATTAGTGTTCTAGGAGTCCTTACTTTGATTCTACTTACTTTGTTTTTAATTTTCAAAGTTTGAGAAGTAATTAGAAACTTGTTTTAGTAGAAGTAGATTTAAGTTCCAAACAAAAGATTTCAAGTGTTCAATTATATTGAATCCCAAAATTTTTGAGAAAATTGGAGTTATTGGAAATTATGCATGATTAAAACTATGGACATTTTTGTTCCATAATTAAAAATAAATAGTATAAAAAAAAAGAAAAAGAGAAGAAATGAAAACGCAAATTTGTGGTATCAATTCCTAAAGAAAAACATTTTCCAAATTTGGATTCAACTTGATTGGCAAAATTGATTTGAACCATTGTGGAATTTTTATCTTTTGCTTTAGCAATTTCTATAGGGAAAACAAAGTTTCATTGTTAAAAGTTTAGTAAGTATCTCTGAGTCCTTTTTGTGTGCCTTTTTCTTGATTGTCTTTCTTCAAGTTTTGTCATAATCTCTTTCTCAAATTTGGTTTAGCTTTTCTTGCTTAAGCCTTTCTTGTTTGTCTCTTATTTCTTTTCCTTGAGTTTTGTGGTGGTTTCCTTTAAGATCAAGTGTTGAAGGCTTTGACCTTTTTCATTTGAGAGTATCTCAACCGCAAAAAAGACTTTTTGTGAAGTGGAAGAAATTCTTTGAAGTGCTTTGAGTGTTATGTTCTTGAATTTCACCAAAAGTGACGCAAACGTGAGGAGTGCTTAAATTGTTTTCACCAATTGTTTGTTCCTTTGTGAAAAAATTCTGGGTCATTTGTCTTTAGGTGAATCTTCAAAATTGCAATCATATCACAAAACCCACCATTTGGGAGAACTTGTGGAGGTCAATAAGCGACTTGTCCACAAAGACGAGAAAATACGCCAACTAGCGAAAAGATTGCAAGGACTAGAAGAAGCTCAAGCGAGGAAAAATTAAGAAAGGAGATTGGAGCCGCCAAGAGCATCTAGACCATCCATGCACCATAGGAGTCAAGAACATGATTGGTGAGTGCACACTTTTGCAAAACGGCACCATCACCACCACCACCAACCACAACATTCTTTTTATTTTGTAAAGTTACCTAGTTTGAATGCATCCAATGACCCTACTTTGTATTTAGAATGGGAAGCTAAAGTTGAACATCTCTTTAATGTGTATAAGGTCACCGAGGACCAAAAGGTTAGGTTAGCTTCCCTAGTTTTTTTAGACTATGCCAACCAATGGTGGCAACAAGCTGTAATGGACATTGGGCTAAACAAGAGGCCAACTGTGGTCTCTTGGAATGATTTTAAAGCATGTATGCACGCGCGGTTTATTCCTCCTCATAGGAAGGAACACTTGTTGAAGCTCCAACGACTTCATCAAGGACCTAGGACGGTGAAGGAATATTTTGAGGATTTAGAAACAACTTTGACTAAAATTAATATGCCTAATAGTGATGAGTCAAAGATAACTATGTTTGTGAGTGGTTTGAGGCAAGAACTTCGAGATGTTGTAGAAGTATATGACTACTCTTCTTTAAAGAAGTTGGTTCACCTAGCCATCAAGGTGGAATCACAAATTTCGAAGAAAACAACTTTTGTACAAAAACTTTCAAGGTGGAATCACAAATACTCATGGTGATGACTTCTACAAATCTTTTAGGAAGGATACAAACAACATTTATACAAAAACCTTTCCTTCCCATTCTTCAAAAGAAATCACTACACACCAAAAAGTTTCTAAAGACCACCTTTTCACCTCTACCACTAAGTCACCAACCAAAACCTCCAATATGAAATGTTTTAAATGTTTAGGTTTTGGGCACATTGCTGCCAACTGTCCAACTAAAAGCATCAAGTTGGCAACTAAAGAACAAATACAAATAAAAACAAAAAATGAAAATGAAAAAGTCAAGGAAAGTAAAAAGGGTCTCATCTTGTTAGACCTCCCAAAAATAATTGTGCCTTCACGGTATACTTCTTCCTTCTCTTTTTCATTCCCAAAGGTTTCTACTTACTTACCATCTTTCTTAAAGAATTTTGGGGATGATTTTCTAACACCTCCTAATGGTTTCCACCTTTTAAGAGGATTTTCATCCCAAAGATTTTTCATTCCCAAACATTCTTTTAAAACTTGGTGTGTAAATAGAACCCCGTCTTATGCACTCCCAACACTTAAAGAACATAAGTTGAGTTCACATCCCAATCCTTGCACTATCTTATATGTGAACGAACTAACTATGTTATTTACAGAAGTTCTGAATTCAAGGTCGAATTCTCTTGAACATGGGGGGCATGATACAACCCAAGTAGCTACGAAGATGACCAAGGAAGCAAAAGACAAAGCACATATGAACAATCATCTCAACGAAAATTTCATAACCCCACCAAGGATCACATGGACCTCACCAGAGGAGCTAAGCATAAATCATCACACCAACTATTCTTCCTTTTGGTCTTATAAGATACAAATATGTTGTAAATAATTTGGACTCTCTTTAGGGGTCCAAATAGCAAAGATAGGCTAGAATAAGGTGCATTTATCACAATAAGGGTGTGGGTAGCATTTTAGCTTGTTCCTAGCCCTTTTGGAAGACATTTTGACCTAGTTTCTAGAAGGACAAGCCTAGGATGCGGTTCAAACCCTAAGGCTGCCCATTTTTTCCCTTTTCCCATCCTAGCCCTTTAGCTTGTAATCCAAGGCTCCTTCAACTATAAATAGGAGGCGTACCTAGTGTATTTTACAAGTTGAAATTAATAGAAGAAGAGTTACTGTGAACAAATATTGTGTGTTATTGAGTGAATGCTATCTCCTCTCCCTTGGTCTTATCTTGATGAGAATTAAGCTCTGAAGTGACGACCTTCCACTCATCTTGATGGTTACCACCAATCAAGTGGCGTGCACATCACTCTCATTTTCTATAAGTTTCCTTATTCCATTCTCCTTCAGTTTTGCCTTCCATTCTATGTTCATTGTCTTTGTTTCTGATGTGAGTTGATTTTAGGATTGTTCATTTTATGGTGTGACACTGTACTTAGATTGAGATTTTAAGCAAGTATATGGTGAGAACTCTAAGAAGATCCCCACTGGACACGAACTTAACCAAGTGGTTAAGTAAGCGTGAAGGTTCACTTCACAAGAGCAAAAGGAAAAGACAATTACAAGGTGAATATGATGCCAATAGGTGTGAAATTAAAGAACATGGAAAGGAAAGCCAAATAAGAATTGCCGAATGGAAGAATGAAACAAAACAAGAACATAACACAAGAGTAAAAGCAGAATGACAAAATGGAAGAAGAGATGAAGGAAGGAGAAAGCTTATGTGAGGGATTGAGAATGGAATCACGCCACTTGGAGTGTGGTTGGCATCCAAGATAAGTGTTGCTAGCCGCCACTTGAGAGCCCTCAATTACTCACAAGATAAGACCTAAATGCTAAGAGGAATCAAGCCTCACTACCAGCTCACACAATTTGTGTAGTAACTTTTCTTCTATTAATTTCAACATGTAAAATACAATGGGTAGGCTTCCTATTTATAGGGGAAGGAGCCTTGGAAAACAAGCAAGAGGGGTAGGATGGGAAAAGGGAAAAAAAGGGGCTGCCTTAGGGTTTGACTAAGTCAATCCCGCATCCTAGGCTTGTCCTTTTAGAAACTAGGTCAAAATGCCTTCCTAAAGGGCTATGAACAAGCTAAAATGATACCTACACCCCCTATTATGCTAAAGGCATCTTATTCTAGCCTATCTTTTCTATTTGGACCCCTAAAGTGAACCCAATTTATTTAAATAACTTTTCTCTTGTGGAAAAGACCAGAAGGAAAAACTTTTGATATTTTGGTGCATAGCTTCTTCTTCCGCTGATGCTTTCTCGAGGTTTGGTGGGGCCCGTCTTTGACCTTTTTGTGAGATGCTTGATATGTCCTTAGTCATCTGCTGGTTGCTTCGCTTTGTATCATGATCCCTAGGTCGAAAAGAATTCGTCCTAGAATTTAGAACACCTGCAAATAACATAGTTAGTTTGTTTCAAGAGAAGATATTTCTAAGTTTAGGATGTGAAACAAACTTATGTTCATGATGCTTGGGGAGTTCATATGGGTGAATTCTAGATACAGGCCATGGTTGTAGAGAATGTTTAGGGAATAGATGATTTGTTTGTGAAAATCCTCTTAGAAGTGGATAACCTTTAGGAGGTTTTTGAAGATCATCCCTAAACTTCTTTAACAAAGATGTCAAGTATTTAGAATTATTTGGGAATGAAAAAGATAAGGAAGAAGTATACCTAGGAGGTGCAGTGATTTTCGTAGGAGTCAACAAGATGAGACCCACTTTACTTTCCTCTTCTTTTGCATTTTCTTTTTTGGCTTTTGTTTTAATTTGGTCTTAATTTACTTCTTGTAACATTGTGGTTCTTTTATTTGGACAATTGGCAGCTATGTGCCCAAAACCTAAACATTTAAAACATTTTGTCCTTGAAGTTTTGGTGGGTGACTTAGGGGTAGAGGTAGAAGGATTGTGTATAGAAGCCTTTTGGTGAGAAGTGGTTTCTTTTGAAAAATTGTAAGGATGAGTTTTTGTAGAATTTTTGTTTGTATCCTTCCATAAAGATTTGTAGAAGCCATCATTATGAGTATTTTTGAAAGTTGTTATTCTTCAAAAAGTTGTGATTCCAGCTTGATGGCTAGGTGAACCACTTTCTTTAAAGAAGAGTACTCATATAATTCTACAATATCTTGAATTTCTCTCCTCAAACCACTTACAAACCTAGCTATCTTTGACTCT
Source organism: Phaseolus vulgaris (assembly GCF_051622355.1). NCBI lineage: Eukaryota > Viridiplantae > Streptophyta > Magnoliopsida > Fabales > Fabaceae > Phaseolus > Phaseolus vulgaris. The sequence continues at coordinate 32,446,453 of NC_143505.1, read as the reverse complement.
TCATTATCATGCATATTAATTTTAGCCAAAGTTGTTTCTAAGTCTTTAAAGTATTCATCTACCGTCCTAGGTCCTTGATGAAGTCGTTGGAGCTTCAACAAGAGTTTATTCCTATTAAGGAGGAAGAACAAACCACACACGCATACATGCTTTCAAATCATACCAAGAGACCACAACTGGCCTCTTGTTTAGCCCAATGTCCATTACAGTTTGTTGCCACCATTGGATGGCATAGTCTAAAAAAACTAGGGAAGCTAATCTAACCTTTTGGTCCTCGGTGCCTTATACACATTAAAGAGATGTTCAACCTTAGCTTCCCATTCTAAATACAAAGTAGGGTCATTGGACCCACTAAAACTAGGTAACTTTACAAAATCAAAAGAATGTTATGGTTGGTGGTAGTGTTGATGGTGCCATTTTGCAAAAGTGTGCACTCTCCCATCATGTTCTTGACTCCCATAGTGCATGGATGGTCTAGGTGCTCTTGGTAGCTCCAATCTTCTTTCTTGATTTTGCCTCGCTTGAGCTTCTTCTAGTCTTTGCAATCCTTTTGCTAGATAGCTTATTTTCCCATCTTTGTGGAAAAGTTGCTTCTTGACCTTCACAAGTTCTCCCAAAAGGTGGAGTTTGTGATATGATTGCAGTTTTGAAGGTTCACCTAAAGACAAATGACCCATAATTTTTTTTTTTTGCACAAAGGAACAAACAGTTAGTGAAAAAAATTTAAACACTCCTCACGTTTGCGTCACTTTTGGTGAAATTCTAGAAGAGAACACTCAAGGCACTTTTGGTTGAAATACTCTCAAATGAAAAGGGTCAAAGCCTTCAACACTTGATCTTAGAGGAAAGCAACACCAAACTTAAGGAAAAGAAATAAGAGACAAACAAGAAAAGCTTAAGCAAGAAAAGCTAAACCAAATTAGAGAAAGAGATTATGACAAAACTTGAAGAAAGACAATCAAGAAAAAGGTACACAAAAGGACTTAAAGATACTTACTAAACTTTTAACAATGAAACTTTTTCTTTAAAAATTGCTAAAGCAAAAGGATAAAAATTCCAATATGGTTGAAGTCAATTTGCCAATCAAGTTGAATCCAAATTTGGAAAATGTTTTCTTTGGTAATTGAAACCACAAATTTGTGTTTTCACTTTTTTTTATACTAGTTTTTGAATTATGGAAATGTCCATAGTTTTTTAATCATGCATAATTTCCAATAACTCCAATTTTCCCAAAATTTTTGGATTCAATATAATTGAACACTTGAAATCTTTTTTTGGAACTGTACTGGCCAGACCTCAGACATCGGCATCAGAGATCGGGATCAGACATTGACATCGAACATCGGTGGTTTGGTCGCGATAATGGGACACGTAAGCGGGGCCCCAAAAATAGTGTGAGATAAAACCTAGATATCAAAAAGACCTAAATCACGGCAGGATCCATGCATGTGGTGTGTATAGTACATTCCGATCTTGGACAAGCAAACATTCCCTGGCGGCAGCAATGCCCAATACCGTTAGGGTTCCTAAGGAAAGTTGTATGCATGACACGTGAATAATTAGGGCACCTACAGAACAGATGGCCCCCGCAGCGCTGGTGCATGAGTTGGTGCCCTAGCGGCCATACTGTTAAGATTATGCACTCCAGAAGAGGAAAGTCTGGTGCGGCGGCTGCGCTAAGATTGTGCAACACACAATAGGATGTCTTCCTAGTAACCCTAATTCCACTTAAGGAAAGGTCCTCGTGGGACAAGAAAGTTAACCTAGATACAACCTATAAAAAGGGTGGTAAGAACCCTAGAAAAGGTACGTCGTTCCTAAGATTGAAACTGTTTTACTTATTCATTGTTACTTAGCCCAGTACTAACTTGACCGTCGGAGTGCAATCAACAAGTAGGGCCTCCTCTGTTTCAAAAGAGCCACTCTCTACCACCTAGAAGAGAGCGTGGAAACCCCCAGAAATAGGAAGAGCCACCACCCACCTTTGGAGTCAACAACGGCTAGGTCAACCGGCAAGAACATTTGACACCCACATCACGACCTTCCATACCTAGATGATGATCTCGGGAGGCACCGACGTCATGCACTGTAAGCTATTTATGGGAACCTTCTCAGGTACAGTGTTGGACTGGTTCATCAGTCTTAATCTGGAATCTAATTAAACAAAGAAATGTACCATTTTACTTGATTCGGTTTGAAACATTTCCACCAAATTCAAATTAAAAAGGCTTAGAAATTCAAACCATCAGAACTACTCTGCTGAATGAAAAGGGAAAGTGTGGTGAATGATGGAGGAGAGTGTTTGGAAGAGAGATTTGGAGGAGAGTGTTTGAAAGAGAGATTTGGAGGAGAGCTTTGGTGGGGAGGTGGGTGTCGCTAGGAGTGAATGTTAGTGTGAAAAGCGAGAAGTTAGGTTAAAGTAAAAATTAGGTTAAATTTTAATTTTTTTAATATTATTTACTGAAGAGTATAGTGATAAAATCTATTTTAATATGAGGTGTCTGAAGAAGAAGTGATGAAGGCGTAGGAATAAGTAGCCAGTAAAAAAAATGAATTTTATTTTCTTGTTTTCTTTTTTGTTCGTTTTCAAAAGTAAAACAATGATATACCTAGGCTAATTTTTTTTATCATTCTTCCTGCATCTCATCACATTTCTTCTAGTATCCATCAATTTAAAAAAAAAACTATTTTAGTCTTTTTTTAAAATGATTTATGGATTATCTTTTCCAAAAAACTTTTCCTAGAATATACTTTTCAGAATTCATGAAATATATTGCGTAAAATGTTTTCTGGAACAATTTTTTTAAAAAAACGTTTTTCAAGAACAGAATATTAAGAAAAAAAATTAAAATCAACTTTTACGTTATAGAATATATTTTCCAAAGTATGTTCTGAAAAGAACTTTTTGGAATGAAGATGAATGAGATGAAACATTTGATCATTTCACCTAGGTGCAGGAAGAATTTCATGGAATATAGGAAGAAACATCCTAGTTTTTCTCAACACGCATATTACTTAAATTGATCCAAGCCAAATACTTTTGTACCCAATGAATTATTGTGACATGTATTCTATGATTATGACAAAAATATTCTTAAATAAAACGGGGGTAAATACATTTTGGAATCTCTTCTCCAGAATATGTTTTTATTTCTGGAACACTGTTTTAGATTTCAAAATTCCTTTTCTAAAATGCTTTTAGATTTTTTTCGAGATTTTTTTTTAAATGTATTTTTTATTATGGAACTGCTTTTCTGGAATTTCATTTTTGAACATAAAATTCTATTTCAAATTTGCCTTTTTAGAATGTATACTTTTGCACTCTAATTTTTCAATTCCAAAATCAAGTGCAAGTCACAGTGGTGCAGGAAGAATAAGCCCATAAATATGGGTACCGTAGCACACTATTTTTGTGTTTTGTTTTTTTATATGTATGTACAAATGTTTGAAAAATTTGGGCCCATTCAGCTCTACCCAGTAGATTTGCCACTCATATTTTATAGGCTCATTCTCCCTGCACCCAATGCTTTGTGACTGGCACCCAATCAGATTTCTGAAAAGACCATATTACCCTTAATGAAATTAAAAACACTTAAATTATGATCTGCACCCAATGCCTGCACCCAACAATAGGGTTCTTCTTCTTCTTCTTCTTCACCGTGAAGCAGCAGCCACCGTGAAGTAGCAGCAGCCACCGTGAAGTTGCAGGGAGACACCGTGAGCCACCGTGAGCAGAGTTGGTTTGCTTCGTCGTGAGTGCTTCATCGTCAAAGAAGTTGAGGTACCGTTCATGGATTTTTCTTCGTAGAGTAGTACATTCCGGATAATTTTATCCGCAGATCACCCTTTGCTTCCGGATAATTTTATCCGTAGACCACCATTTGGTTTCGGATAAATTTATCCGCAGAAGAATATTGGCATCCGGATTTTTTCATCCGGACTTCATTAATGGCTTACGGATATTTTTATCCGTAGTGCAAGAATTGGTTCCGGATTTTTTTGTTCGTAATTCAAAAGTGGGTTCCGGATATTTTTATCCGTAAGCTACGTTTGACTTGCGGATATTTTTATCCGGATTGTTGTTATTGGTCTGCGGATATTAATATCCGTATTAGTGTGAAATTTTTCACAAGTGTTTTAAACTATATGTGTTATAATTTTGTTATATATGTTGGATTGAATGTTACTTTTATGAAATGTAAGATGGTGCGGACTAGAGGTGGAGGAAGTTCTAATTTGGATCGTGTGCGTCCAACTGCATCGATTAGAAGAAAACGGGGTGGGTCTAGTACTTCAATTCCAAATCAAGAGTTTGAAGATTATATTGAACAAGAAGAAGTTGAAGTTGATGATGAAGGCTATCCAGGAGGGCCATTGGATAAGTCCTTACTTGTTAATTATGAACATCACGTAGCCAAACAGTTGTGGGATGGTTTGGTAAGTAATGAAAAATAAATTTTTGTATTTGTTATGTATTCCTGATTATTGATGATATATGTTGATTATTGTAGGATCGTGGTGAGCTGAAGGTCGTTTCACATGGGAGGAAGATAAATAAGTTAGGAGCACCTCATGAGCGCATAGAAGCTGCTGTAGAATTGTCTGGCTTAGGTGGTCTGCTTCATGCTAGTTATGAGAGTCTAGACCGAGGACTGCTGTGTGCTTTTGTAGAGAGGTGGCATGCAGAGACAAACAGTTTTCATTTACCGGTTGGGGAGATGACCATCACTCTTGATGATGTGTCAAATTTGTTACATTTACCCATTGTCGGTCAGTTTTACACACAGGAAACCTTAGATTCTGATTCGGCGACTGATTTATTGGTAGAAGCCCTCCGTGTTGACCATGCACTTGCATCTGAAGAAACAAGACACTGTCGGGGAGCTCATGTGCGCCTTAGCTGGTTAAGAGAAGTGTATCAAGATGCATGCTCAAGGAGGCAGTGGACTGTGGCTGCCAGAGCATACTTACTTCACCTTGTCGGTTGCACTATTTTTGCGGACAAGAGTGCTACATCAGTAAGTGTGTTTTATCTTGGATTTTTTGTTGATTTGAGGCTTACCGGGGGATATTCTTGGGCAGCAGCTGCCCTAACTCACATGTATGAACAGCTAGGAGATTGTAGTTATGCAAATACAAAGCAACTAGCTGGTTATGCAACATTGTTGCAGGGGTGGATTTATGAGCATTTCCCGTCTATAGGGATGAGACGTATGCAAGCATTGTATTCTGAAGATCAACCTCGGTGCAGGCTGTATGATGCTGGAAAAGGTACTTCAATTGTTGTTGTACGATCACAGTTGGATACATTGACACCAGCTTCCATTCGGTTTTGTCCATACAACGAGCACAGGGAAGAACGTCCATTCGAGTGGATTTCCTTATTCTGTGGTTATTTGAGGCTTGGAAATTGGACACAGCTGCACATGCCAGAACGTGTTCTGCGTCAGTATGGCTATACACAGATCATCCCTCGCAACCCATCTGTAATTGGACATGGTCATCCGGATACAAATGAAATGGACTGTCGATGGTTACATTTCAATGATTATGTCATACATGACTATGCCATAGCACGTCATCCTGACGCTTGTGTTCAAGAGTACATGGGTTGGTTTAGATCTGTATCACATCCATATGTGATTAATACAGATGAGGATGACCGTCCTGTACCGGTACCCTCAGATGCACGTCATCACGAAGCAATGCCAAGTCATCATGAGGAGTCACATCCTGCTCTGGTATGCTTCTAACCTTGTTAAGATATTAATTTCTATTGTTTTTTTCTAATAGTATGTCATTCATGCTTGTAGGGTATTTGTCGTAGAATTACAGAGACATTGCAGCCATTACTTGATCATGGCGATGTCGTGGAGGGCAGCCCTGTTTGGGAAGGCATACAAGCAGCCATTACGTTAGCACGAGGAGCGACTGATGAAAGAGCTGTTTATGTCAGGAGACATGCACGTAGGAATGATTGATTAGGATTTCTCAATATGTCAGATGTATTACGATTTCTTTTTATGTAATATTTTGATCCATGACAATGTATCTGAACCTTAATTATATGTTTCAATATGATCCATGACAATGTATCTGAACCTTAATTATATGTTTCAATATGATCCTTATCGGTTCTTGCTTCACGTTACTTTTATTTTATATGTTTCAATATGATCCTTATATGTTTCAATATGATCATTAGTACAGAAATCACTGGCTTACGCATATATTTATCCGTAGGCAAAAGTATGACTTACGGATATTTTTATCTGTAGGCATAATAGTGACTTACGGATATTTTTATCCGTAGGCATAATTGTGACTTCCGGATTTTTTTATCTGTAGGCATAATAGTGACTTCCGGATTTTTTTATCCGTAGGCATAACAGTGACTTCCGGATTTTTTTATCCGTAGGCATAACAGTGACTTCTGGATTTGTTTATCCGTAGGCATAACAGTGACTTCAGTGAATATTGTAGGACAACTGCAAATGTACTAAACATCCATAAATCTAAATTATGCTATTACAAATGTTATAATTACAAATATCGTCTAATGGACATTAGTTGGGTATAAACTTGTATCCGGCTAGTGTAGTATGTTGACCACGTTTGGGCCGCCGGATAACGATGTGATGCCCACAATATATCCGTAGGTGGAATTGGACAACCATCTTTGAGCTTGACCTATAAAGGTAATAAATATAAGGTACACAAATCTTGATTTAGCACATCAATCTTGATTGGTTTAGTTTATACCTGGACAAAATGATTTCCGTGGACATGTCCAATTGCAATGATTCGGTGTTGACGGAAGTTACTTGGTGCTTGGGTTCTTAAAGGAAAAATACTCAATGATTGTAACATGGACAAAGAAACAAGAATGACATTATACCGATTTGCAATAACATATCCCATGTCTGGAATTGTCATCCACTTATCTGTTCCTGCCTGCAAGTACAATTGACAAACAAAGTTAAATAAAGAAATGCAATGTAAAAATGAAATGGTTTTAGTGGTTGGTACCATAGACATGTGTTCCACTAAAAGTGAGTTCTTCAAGTATTCATATCTATCATCACCACCAAAGAGTTGAACATATTCTTGTCTCCATTCACTTAGTTCTTTTAACAAATTCATTCGAACAACAGCCCATGACTCCTCTCCCATTCCCAATTGGGCAGCAACAGCACGGTAGCCACAATGGCCATCAGCCCTAACGTCAACAACATCAACAATATATGGATGATACCCTACAGGGAACTGATCAAGGAAAGGAATACATTTTGCTGGTACAATTTCTGGTAAGCTTTCTTCATTAGATTTTTTGCTTGCACAACTATCATGTTGTGAGTGTAAGAAATCCACATGTTCAAAATAAGAAGGGATTCGCTTAGTTGATCTCATGAATTTGGTAGGACGAGACATCTTTACAGCACCTTTTGTTTTGGTGCGTAAATAGATGTTTTCTCTGGAAAGGCAATATCCTGCAATTTACTCTTGATGTTAACCTTACCTGCAACATCCAACTCTTTAAACCGCTTCGCGATGACCTCAAACTCTTTATCAATTGACAACTCAGATGAAGATTGTTCAGTAGCAATGTCTTCAAAACCTAAACGAGTCCACATCACATGTACTGATTTAAGTGGTATGCTACCAACACCAAATGAAGCCAATTGACACGCACAAGGAAGACCATGAGTACATGTAAGACTACATCCACACCTACTTTTATCAAACCCCACTGATTTAACCCTATCAAGTTCTTCTGAAATAAGGTTCAAAGCATATTTAGACACAAAACCTAACAATTTTTTGTAAGCTGTAACCTTGAACCGATGTCCAACCACATGCAAACTCTTTTGGAATGAATCTTTGATTGCATTATGTTGTAAAATAATCATCTTATTGATGGAATCCCAGCAGAAACATAAATCCCCCATCGAATTCTGAAGAACTCTCTTTAGGCTCCAGTGTGCCGACTCAACTCTGTTACTTGTTGTGTTTCCTAAGTGCATCACCTTATCTATCCATGCCTTGACAAATTTTTCTTTATGTGGACGTAACCATGTATCCATCACATAATCAACAAATATAGGCCATGGAGAACAGACAACTCGAAGAGCATTGACACGATCTTCAAAGGCCTCAACAATATCACAATCCACAACAGATCCCCACACTTCCATTACTTGATCCCATGCCTCTCTTGGATGCACCAGCATTTTACATTTTGCTTTCACATTTTTATCAATGTGAAACCGACATAGCAAATTATAAGCTTCAGGAAACACCATTCTAATTGCATTCATTAAGGCAACATCTCTATCACATACCACCACCCTAGGGCATGAATCAACTCTTAAAAACAACCCTTTAAGTCTGTCAAGGGCCCAAAAAAAATTATTTTCCTTTTCTGCTGCTAGTAAACAAAATGCAACGGAGAAAGTCAAACCTGTAGACGTAATCCCAACAACCTCAAGTAACGGCATCCTATACTTGTTCGTCTTGTACGTACTATCCATTAATATGACAATGTTAAATGAGTTCACCAATTTTACTGAATCTGGGTGTGTCCAAAATATATCTTGCACAATATTAGAGACCTCATCGCACCTACACCAATGCACGTACCTGTCTCGCTCTAGTAACAACATCAGTTGTTGCATTTCTGTTCTGTGACCTCGTTGTGATCTTCGGTGAACAGTGATTGCATTATAAACCTGCTTAATCGTTGTCACATTCTTCTCATTTCTCTCTTTCATGGTTAGTAAAATATTTCTTGGCTTCACCGCAGTTTTACTCATATCCTCAACCATAACCTTTTCCTCTATACTTAACCTTCCAGCATAGGGATGACCCACCATTGTCTCTGCCAAGTCATGATTGTGAGAACCACAAATTAATTCAACCTTCCACCCTTGACCACCTTTGACTGGTTTGCCTCGCAATCTGAAAGGACACTCACACTTCCTACTTCCAGTTTGACTGACATCTACTTCTTTATACCGTCTGTATTTACCTCCTCTCTCACAACCTAACAATACATAGGTCATCCTTCCTCGTTGGCCCGTCCATGTATCTGACCTTAATATAACAATGACAAACCCATAACTATAGCCAACACTTCTCGCCCAATCTAACAGCTCATCTCGATCACGAAATACCTACAATAACATTCTTAAAAATTTAAAAGAACATCTTGATCATCATGCCAAATTTAAAAATAATTCATATCAAAAACATTCACAACCCAACATTGACCATACCTCATTTGTAGAAAATGCCTCACTACATTCATGTGCCCTGTGTTCATTATCTAATGCGTTATAACTTGTTGACTGCTCCAGATCAACATCATCTAATCCATCCCACACATCAATCTCCCCTAAAACTCCCATGTATGACTCTGTTGAATCCATTCGGTTGCTGAAAAAAATTAACACTTCACTTCCGGATAAATTAATCCATAACCAAAAAAATATCAACAGTTAACTTCCGGATATATATATCCGTAAGGCAATATTATGAACTACGGATATTTTCATCCGTAAGGCAAATACTAGTCCCGGATATTTTCATCCGTAAGGCAATATTATGAACTACGGATATTTTCATCCGTAAGGCAAATATGAACTACGGATATCAGCGTCCGTAGGCAAATCCTAGTTCCGGATATTATTATCCGTATACAAAATTTTGACTTCCGGATATTAATATCCGTAGGCAGAAAATTTGAATTCCGGATTCCGATATCCGGGACCAGCTGAGCTCGAGAAAATAACCAAAGACGAACGAAAATGGATTAATTACCTCCTTTAACTTGCCAAACGAAGCTTACACTCAACTTAGCAACAATGAACGAAGCACAACCTTCTCTTTTGCAGCTCAAACCAAAGCTTCACACATTCATGAACTTCTTCTTCCTCACCATTCAATGTTTTCATAAATGAAGAAGACAAGGGCATTTTTGGATTTTAAAAAATGTGTCGGGTGCCAATCACAATTGATCGGGTGCAGGAAGCAATTGCCTATTTTATATCTACACCATGTCTTTGAAACAAGCCTGACGGATTCGGTTGGCCCAGCCATTTTCATATTTTCCACGCACAGTTTTTATATTTGCACCATCTTTTCTAAAGGAGGCATTTGCCCATTCGACTGGCCTAGCAGTTTTTCTATCTGCACAATCATTTTAAAAAGAACCGGGCCCATTTGATTGGCCGAACAGTTTTGGGACAACTTCTTCCTGCACCTGCATGACTTCTTTCGGCACCTTCATTAACTTTAAAAATACCAAAATTGTCCTTCAGTGAAAAACATAAAAATAAAAGTTTTGTTTTACATTTTGTCCACGAGTGAAAAAAAAGGTGCTCGGTGTGGTGGTGGTGGTGGTGGTGGTGGTGCAATGCTTCTTAAGGTGGTGCGTTGTGGTGGTAGTTGTGGTAGTAGAGGTGGTAACGATTGTGCTAGTGCCAACAGTGTCACGGTTGGTTGGCTTGTCATTCTCATTCTCCGGTAAGTTCTTATGCCTTAAATACTCATTTTCGGATTAGTTAATTTGCTAGAACAACAGATCCCACAATTCAGTGCCTTATCCAGAAAACTAAAGTGTTCTGGATTAGATAATCCGTATGTATACCGGATCCAGAACGTACCAAACTCACACTTCCGGATTGTGTATTCCAGTACCAAATGAACTATGGATTACGCAATCTGGAAGTCATTTTAGAACTTTAAATATGCCTTACGGATTACACAATCCAGAATTTATTTTGCTGTTAAAATTTGACTTACGGACTACGCAATCCATAATTAATTTAAGAACTTCAAATATGACTTACGGATTACATAATCCGAAATTCATTTTGCTGTTAAAATTTGACTTACAGATTACCCGATCCGAAAGTCATTTTAGAACTTCAAAAATGACTTAGGATTACACAATCTGGAATTCATTTTGCTATTAAAATTTGACTAACGGATTACGCAATCCGAAAGTAATTTTTAAGTTGTCAAATGCTTTACGGATTTTCCAATCCGGAAGGGATTTTTGTAATTACTAAATGAGTTATGGATTACACAATTCAGAAGGGAAACTAAATGTTGTTTTTATTTTGCATACTTGTGTGAATTTATGAAAATTGGAATAAAATGAAAATTTATGTTTTATGCATGAAGGTGTAAGTATGGACGTGGATGTTGGATTGATTCAAAAAGATCCGATGAAGTAGAAATGATATGTAGTATGGAAGAATTAATGAATTCTATGCACCAACATGAATTGGTTGAAGGGGACTATGGTACCCATTTTACAACAGATAAGGTGAATAAAATTTCATTTCATTCATGTTTATTGCATTGTAATTTGAAGAAGTGATTTTGTAATATTGTTAGAATAACTTTGTGTAGGTCTTTCCTTCGCGAGAAGACTTACTTGAATGGGTCCATAGAGTTGGTTATGGACTTGGTTTTGTTATTGTCATTATTAGGTCTGACATACCAAATGGAAAGCAAGGGAGAAAGACATGTCTTATTAGGCTTTGAAAGGGGGGGTAGTTACAGAAAATACAAGGATGGTTTGGAAGTTAGTGTAACTGGTACTCGAAAATGTCAATGTCCCTTTAAATTGTGAGGTAAACCTGTTGGAAAGGGTCAAGGTTGGGTACTTAAGATAATATGTGGTACTCATAATCATGATTTGAATGATACACTAGTTACACTCAAAATTGGAGTGAGCATTGGAGAGCTTTTGAGCCTTCTTCTCTAGTATTATCTTGAAGGATCCATGGTGTCCTCAAGTGGCGGCAACACTCTCATCTAGGAGCATCCACACTTCTAGTGGCGAGATCATCCATCATTCATCCATCTTCATGAGCAATTCTTCTCTCCTTCCTTTCTTCTTTGTTAATTCCTTGTTCTAAGCTTGTTGTCTTGTTGTTTTGGTTCGGCTGTTCTTGTTTTCCAGCACCTATTTTTCTGTTCTTTGCCTTTTAATTTCACTTTGTTCGGTTCAGTTTGCTTATCATCCTTTTCTGTTCGGTGTGTTTTAATTTTACCTCTCTTTGTTGATTCAATTTGACAATATGTGGAACATCCAAATGAGTTTGGGATTTGGTACTAGTTTTTGGTGAGTTCTTGTCTTAGAACAATGATCCAACTGTAAGAAAAGTGCCTCAATAATGTCCAGCTCAAGGTGATTCCTAAGAATGTCAAGAATCATTCTCTATATGGCTAGTGGAATCACATCATGTGGTATCATGAGTCTTAGGTTCTTCTTGTTTAATTGTTGAGTTGTGTGCACTTTAATTTCAAGAGCTCTTTAATTTTCTTGCAATTTAAGTTTCTGTTTTAGGTGTTAATTGAGTTTTTCTTGCTGTTTTTCTTTTGTTACACCAAGTGCTTGTGAAAAGGTTTATGGCACTCATTATTCATATGAGTATGGTTGCTCTTTTGGAATGGCATTCTCCTTCCTAGAGTTTACCTTAAGCTTCCTTTCACTTGTTGTTATTTTTGTCATATGTCTTTTAATTTTGTAATCATGTCAAGTTTTGTCTTAGTCATGTTATTCCATAATTGTCATTACTTCTAGTAGTACTTTTATTGTTTTTTATTGTTTCTTGCTTTAGTGTCATATAATTTTCTGAATTGATGGTGATCCTTTGTGCATTTTCTTTTTAGAATTGAGTTCATACTTGTATTCTAGACCTATACAAGTTCCAATACATCATTTTCCATTATGTCTTTGCTAGTTCATAATTCTGTTTTTTTGTTCCTATTAGGATTCCTCTGATTCTGAAAAAAAGTGCTTACTGTTTTTCCTTATTGCAATTGATTTACTCACTGGAAAATTCTGAAATTCTGGATTTGTGATATTCAAAGTGTTATAAAAGAGTAGAAAAAAGAATCATTCAAAAATTCAAAGTACACAAAAAATGAATAATAAAATAAAAAAAGTGTACAATTCTGCCGAAAAGAATACGGTAATCTGGCAGCGATTTTAAAAAATTTATCTCAATTAATTGGCTTACTGTTTTTAAGTGATTCCAGTGCCATTATTGAGTTAACATCTTGAAGTTTCTGTGGTTTAAATTTCATAATCCAGTTCGCTCTACATCATTCCAGTTAAATCAGTGAATATCAAGCACAGTTAGCATTAAAAAAAAAATTCCTGTAGCTAAATTTTTGTTTTCTTCATCTACTCTAGTGCTTTTCCTTAAGTATTCTTTTGTGTGCCTACTTTTCTCATTGAGTTCTTTATTTTCTTGATTGTCTTTCATTCTTACTCTTTGAGTTTGTCTTACATATAGTTTTCCTTTTGCAATTACCTTTCCTTGCTTATACCTTTTCTTGTTTGTCTTTATTGTTTCATTGGTTTTGTGGTGGTTGCTTTTGAGATTGGTGTGCTTGCTTTGACATCTTTCATTTGAGGATTCCAAGGCCTCAAGATCAGATTGGTGCAAGGACATTATTTCTTTGAGAGTGACCTATTTTTCTGCCTCAATTCACTTCGGCATTTTTGCTTAAAACACTCACTGTTTTTGCTAATTTTGTTTCTTGACTTGTTTGCTGTTTTGTGTGTTTGCTGTTTTTAATTTCAAATGGCTGGATTTTCAAGTGATGCATTCTACAAGCAGAATTCTCCTTCCAAAGCTTCAATCCTTGGTGAATTACATGAAGCACAAAGAACTATTAGACGCTTGGAAGAGAAAATGCAAAAGATGGAGGTCCAACAAGCTAGACCATCTCCTTCTATCCATGATGGGCATCATTCTCATAGACCATCTTCAAGAGCCTCTCCAAATGATTTTGGCCGTGAAGAAGAGCATAGGAGAAGGAGGAATCCACCACAATTTCATGGACAAAGACCTCATCATCAAGGAGAAAGACATCACTATGGCAATGGTTACTACCAAGATGCAAAGGCTAGGCTACCTTCGGTCAAGCTTCCTTGTTTTAATGGCTCTAGTGATCCTAATGCGTATTTAGATTGGGAGGCTAAGTGTGAACAAATATTTGAGATCCATGAGATCCAAGATGAGCATAAGCTTAAGCTAGCCACCCTAGAGTTTAGTGATTATGCCATGAAATGGTGGCATGGAATTGTAAAGGACATTATCTATCACAAGGGTCCTCCCGTGGACTCTTGGAACTCTTTAAAGGATCAAATGCGCTCTAGATTTGTGCCCCCACATTTTAGGAAAGACCTCATGTTGAGACTCCAACGGTTTCAACAAGGCACGCTAAATGTGGATGAATATTATAAAGAGCTAGAAACGCTTGTGCTTAAAATTGAATTAGAGGAAAGTGAGGAAGCTATGATTGCTAGGTTTGTGAGTGGTCTTAGGAAGGATATTCAAGACATTGTTGAGTTACAAGAGTATTCATCATTGGGCTCTTTAGTTCATCTTGCAATGAAGGTGGAAGCCCAACTTGCTAAGAAAAACTCTTTCAAAAATGCTTCCAATGATGGATACTACTCCAAGTCTTGGAGAAACAAAAATTCTTTTTCTAAACATCCTTCCAAAGATTCTTCTTTCAAACCCAAGGATCCTACGCCATCTACTTCTAGGCCTACATCCCCAATTAAATCGTCTAGTCAAAAGTGTTTTAAATGTTTGGGATATGGTCACATTGCTGCTAATTGCCCTTCTAAACGAAGTATGTACATGTATGAAGGCATTGTAGTTAGTGAACATGATTCCAATTCACCTAGGCATTCTTCACCTTCTAGACCATCAAGTGAAAATGAGAGTGAAAGTCCTTGTGAAGGTGACTTATTGATGGTAAGACGTATGTTGGGCACAATTCCAAAATCTTTGAATGATACTCAAAGAGAAAATATTTTTCACACCCGATGTCTTGTCAACAACAAGTTATGTTCCTTGATTATTGATGGGGGAAGTTGCACTAATGTGGCTAGTACAAGAGTTGTGGAGAAGTTAGCCTTACCCACTATCTCTCATACCAAGCCCTACAAATTACAATGGCTTAGTGAAGTAGGTGAAATCATGGTGAATAAACAAGTCCTCATTAACTTTGCAATAGGAAAGTATAAAGATGAGGTTTTATGTGATGTTGTGCCCATGGAAGCTTCTCATCTTCTTTTAGGAAGGCCTTGGCAATATGATAGACATGTTTTACATGATGGCCTAACCAATACAATGTCTTTTTCCTTCCTAGGGCGCAAGGTTATATTAAAACCCCTCTCTCCCAAAGAGGTTCATGAGGACCAAATAAAAATGAAAACTAAAAGAGAAAATGAGAAAGAAAAAGAAGTAAGTACTACACCGAGTCACACCATTTTCTCCTCTAAATCCATCATGTTGACTCGTGCTATACCTCAAATGGACCCTCCAAGGTCTTCTTCTTCTTTATCTTTTTCATTACCCAAGGTTCCTATTTCAACACCACCTTGGTTAAAATATGTTAGGGATGATTTTTTCATACCTCCTAATGGGTTTCACCATTTAAGAGGTCTTTTTCCCAAAAATATCATCATTCCCAAACACATTTTTCCAACTTGGTCGATTTGTAGGACCTCCTTTTCTGCAATTCCTTTGGTTCCATCTGCTAAGTCATGTATTCCTTTTTCTTACACTTTTGATTGTAAAAGTAAACTGACTTTGTTATATGCAGGGATTCAGAATTCGTGGGCGAATTCTCTCCAACTCGGGGAGTATGTTGAGAATCAACTAAAGGTGGCTTTTTATAATGAAGAACAAGATCATTCGCCTTCACATTTAAAGTTTTTCTTGTTAATCTTTGCAAAAGATAAAGCCCAAGCCCAAGCCCAAGAAGGCCAAAGCCCACAAAAGCCCAAAGACCATCCCATGAAGGGCAAGGCCAAGTTTTAAATAAATATTGTTTAGAAAGGTGCTTAGAGGGAAACATTAGAAACCTCTATTGTTAAAGCATCTTTTAGGCTTTAGTTAGGAGCTTTAGGGGGGGTGTGTTAGTAGATAGGTGTAGAAGTAGAATAGGAGGTGCCAAAGTGAAGGAAGGAGTCACACCTTCCTCATGACTTGAAATAGGCGCCGGTTTTAGCTTGCTTTAGGAGGGAAATTTGAATTGTTTTAGCTTGCATTTTCAGCACCTTAGGCTATAAATAGAGGTGCTCTCTTTGTAAAATTCGGATTTGAATTTATCTAAAGAAACTATACTCAAAATTGGAGTGAGCATTGGAGAGCTTTTGAGCCTTCTTCTCTAGTCTTATCTTGAAGGATCCATGGTGTCCTCAAGTGGCGGCAACACTCTCATCTAGGAGCATCCACACTTCTAGTGGCGAGATCATCCATCATTCATCCATCTTCATGAGCAATTCTTCTCTCCTTCCTTTCTTCTTTGTTAATTCCTTGTTCTAAGCTTGTTGTCTTGTTGTTTTGGTTCGGTTGTTCTTGTTTTCCAGCACCTATTTTTCTGTTCTTTGCCTTTTAATTTCACTTTGTTCGGTTCAGTTTGCTTATCATCCTTTTCTGTTCGGTGTGTTTTAATTTTACCTCTCTTTGTTGATTCAATTTGACAATATGTGGAACATCCAAATGAGTTTGGGATTTGGTACTAGTTTTTGGTGAGTTCTTGTCTTAGAACAATGATCCAACTCTAAGAAAAGTGCCTCAATAATGTCCAGCTCAAGGTGATTCCTAAGAATGTCAAGAATCATTCTCTATATGGCTAGTGGAATCACATCAAAATATTTGAGCCAAGTACCATTGGTTTTTGGGTTTGTATTTGGGCCAATAGTAAAATAGGTATAGTTAGGGTTAAAAGTGACTAGTTAGGGTAACAATTGGGCTTCTTTGAGCCCAATGTAACCCTAAAACATCTAGGGTATATTGAAGGAAGAAAATTACCTTGGCATGGAGCACATGGACGTCCACATGGCAACCTAGGATAGGAGAGGATTTAGCATGGAAGGTGTGAGCTAAACATGGAAAGCACGACTCCACGTGGCACCTTCTCATTGAAGAGTTTTATTTTGAATTTTTAAATTTTGGATAAAAAATGTTCAACCCTCTCTCCTATAAATTGAGGTGCTTGACTCTCATTTTTCTAAGATTAATGAATGAGTGAATTGCTGCCAATATTGTTAGCCTTCTCACTCTCTTGTCTTGCCTATCTAGGATAGACACTTTAATCTTCTTCTTCACCTTTCTCCAAGTGATATGGTCCAACCAATCACTCTCCCTACCTATAATGCACCTTCAAGGAAACCATGGCTCCATTGGAGACATCCTTGTCCGCCACTTCCATTGAGCTTCCACAATCCACCACAAAAATTCAAACAGAATGAAGGCAAAACCATCATTTGGTATCTAGAGCCAAGGTTCTTCAAGAGATAAGTTCCTTCTCTTCTTTTATTTTTTTGTGTTGTTCTTAATTCCATGTTGTTCATCATGTTCTTAACTGTCTTGATGTTTTTAATTTTGATTTTAGTACATGTTTTTGTTTGAGAAATTTTATTCGGTGCATTTATGTTCAATTGTTTTGAACATTTCGTTTCAATTTGTTTTAGAATTCCATTGAGTATTTTGTTTTTTTTGCTTTTATTTAAGTCTTATTGATGTTTTAATTGGTGCAAACTGTTTGGTGTTTGAGTCATTAATTTTTGAATCCATTCTAGTAATGTCAATGTCATGTGCATCCAAAATTGTCATCAATTCTATGCAGTACTTTTGTTGTTAATTTTGGTTGTTTGATTTTAATTTGAGTACAATTTCTATTCTGAATTTGAGCTTTGGTGCATTTTAATTTTTCCAGATTTGAGTTCATACTTGTGTGTTAGTTCTAAACAAAATCATTTTCAATATAATTCCATTGTGTTTTTGAAGTTTTCAATTCTATTTTTAATTCCAATTTAGGATTCCTCTGTTTCATAGTTTTTGTACTGGCTGAAAATGTTTATAAAAATTAATTTCGTTGGTGAAAAATTCTAAGTTTTTGGATTTTAGCATTTTGATGTGTTAAAAAAAAGTGAGAAAAAAATTATAGCAAAATTCAAAATAGAAAAAAAAATGATAAATGAAAAACGGATAAAGTGCAAAATTCTGACTCTGAAAAAAATTTGAAGCGGCAATGAATTTAAAAAAGTTATTGCAATTATTAGGCGCACTGTTTTTGTGAAATTATAGATCCTACAATTAGCTTTTGTGGTTTAAATTTCAAATTCAAATTTGAATTATTCTGCCCAACATAAATTTGGAAAGTTGAGAAAATTTTTACACAAAATATATGTAGTGTTGTTTTTGGTTTTATTCATTTATTCTAAATCCATTCACTAGGATTTCAATTTGTGTGCTACCTTTTCTTGTACCTTAATCTTTTTACTTGTCAATTTTCTTGAATACTTTTTCAAATCATGTCAAATATCAGTTCCATTTGTTGTAGTCCTTATTTTTAAATTGAGTTTTGTTGCTTTAAACTTGTTTAACCTCTCTTGGTGGAAGTGACCTAAAAAGTGCTTTGGTGAGTTGTGGAGCTGAAAATTTCTGGCGTAAGTTACATCACTATAGAAGGGAAAATCGAATATCAAAGGTTGAATATCCTAAAGAGATAAAGCAAGGGACAAAACAAATTTACATACACAAATACCAAAAGGAACTACAAGTGAAGGAGTGCATAAAATAGGTCTTTAAATTTTTTGTGCTTCAAAACTGTTGACATAATTTTTCATTGTATTTCTTTGAGTTGTAATTTTCAAGACTTTTTTCAATTAGTGGATTAAATTTCGTCTAAGACGGTGAGTGTGTCTTCAAGATTCTAAGCGTAAAAAAGCCTTACCTTAGGAAACGCCTAATTTTAAAGCTTTCTAGCTAGAAATTTTCTTTCAAGTGTTTTATTTTATTGCTTTGCATTGTTTTCAGTGGAGAACAACATTGGGCAGATAAAGGAGGGTGTTTCTACACGTAGCTTTATCTCTAATTTCTACAGACACACTGCTTTTGTCTCTCAAGTTGAACCAAAGTCTATTGAAGAAGCTCTTAAAGATGAAAAATGGGTGGAAGCTATGCATGAAGAGATGAATCAGTTTGCTAGGAATGATGTGTGGTTTCTGGTTCCTAAAACAGATGAGATGAATATCATTGGATCTAAATGGGTTTTCAGAAACAAGGTTGATGAGGCTGGTGTAATTACAAGAAACAAGGCAAGGCTAGTTGTCAAAGGCTACAATCAAGAGGAAGGGATTGACTACGGAGAAACCTTTGCCCCTGTTGCAAGATTGGAAGTTGTGAGGTTGTTGTTGGCTTTTTCTTGTATGAGTGGATTCAAACTCTATCAAATGGATGTGAAGAGTGCTTTTCTCAATGGGTTTATCAATGAAGAAGTGTATGTTGAGCAATCACCGAGTTTTAAAGATCATCAACATCCTAATCATGTTTTTAAGCTGAAAAAGGCATTGTATGGGCTTAAGCAAGCTCCAAGGCAGTGGTATGAGAGGCTTAGCAATTTCCTTTTTGTTGAACCAAGTGGTGTTCAAGCTTTGAAGAATCCAAACCCTTTGAAGGATGTTGAAGGCTTGGTTGTGCTTGTTATTGCTGAGCTGTCTTAGATAGGATCTGGGGTAGATTGTTTATGTAATCCACTCTTGATTGAATCCAAAGCATAGGCATTCTCAATCTTTTAAAAGAAAAGTGTTTTTCAAACTAAGTGAAAAACAACCGATTGTTTTGTCGAAACAACCGATTGTTTTATACTTAGGTGTTTTTAGAAAAGGTTGAAAACTGTTTTTCAAATGGTTGAGCTGTTAAAACTAAAACAACCGATTGATTCGTGGAAACAACCGATTGTTTGTTTTGGTACCATAACAGAAAAACTGTTTTAAGCTTTGAATGAGCTTTAAATGTTTTAAATGATTACGCTCCAGTCTTTAATGCTTTGACCAATCTTTAAATGCAATGAATAAGTTTGTTAAGATTTGATAACAAACATCTTTGAATATATTCAGTAAAACAGATTTGGGTTTTAACAAGAACAAATTTGAGTTTTTCAAAGAGTTGAGATTGCTTAGAGATTGAGATTGATCAAAGAGTGTGAGATAGGATTTCTGCTTGGATTGATTTCAGATTTGCTTCTGTAACAAGTGTAATCCTTGTATCTGTTGAACAATTTTCTTCTGTGTGTTTGCTGAGAAGTCTTGTGTGTTCTTGAGGGGATCAAGATCAGCATTCTTAGTGTTGGTGTGTTGGCCAAGAGAAGTGTGTGTCTTGAGGGGATCAAGGTCACTTTCTTGGTTGTGTTGTAAGTGATCTAGGTTTGATTGCTTAGTGGAATTCCTCAGTGGTTTCTGAGAAGACTGGATGTAGCTTTGGGTTTAGAGTGAACCAGTATAAATCTCTATGTGCATTCTCTCTCTCCCTTAACACTTTAAATTTAGTTTTGATATTTGTATACTGGTATAAACAACCGATTGTTTCTGCGAAACAACCGATTGTTTTTCTGGTGCTGTGCTTTTAGCTTTGTGATTTGGCAACCTGGATTCCTTGTCAACTATTTCTTGAGATAATTTCATTCTTGACTTAAAAGTTTTTGAAATCCCTCTTTAAACCATTCACCCCCCTCTAGTTTAAAGTCATCCTTTCTAACACTTGTCACATGGTTATGATAGAGGAATGATTGACAAAACTCTCTTCATCAAAAAGTCAAATTCTGAAATTATCCTAGAACAAATCTAGGTTGATGACATCATCTTTGGTGATACCCAAGATAGCTTGTGTGAAGAATTTATGGCAGCTATGCAAGGTGAGTTTGAAATGTTTATGATGGGGGAACTTTTTTTCTTTCTTGGATTGCAGGTTAAGCAAACAAAGGATGGAATCTTTCTATGCCAATCAAAATATTGCAAAGAAATTCTCAAGAAATATGAAATGGAAAGATGCAAGGAAGCAAGCACACCCATGCCCTCAAGTTGTTATATGGATGCAGATACTGCTGGAAAAGGGGTAGATCAAACAAAATACAAAGGTTTAATTGGTTCCTTACTCTATCTCACAGCAAGTAGACCGAATATCATGTTTGTCGTGTGTCTTTGTGCAAGATATCAACCAAATCCAAAGGAATCTCACTTCAAAGCTGCAAAAAGGATTCTTAAATATCTCAAAGGAACAACCAATGTTGGTCTATGGTATCCTTCTCACTCTCCTATACACTTAATTGGTTATTCAAATTCTGATTTTGCAAGATGTAAGCTAGACAGAAAAAGCACAAGTGGCACTTGTCATCTTCTTGGATCAAGCCTCATCTCTTGGCATAGTAAGAAGCAAGTTTGTGTGGCTCTTTCTACTGCAGAGGCTGAATACATTGTTGCTGGAAGCTGTTGTGCACAAATTCTTTGGCTTAAACAACAACTTGCAAATTTTTGATTGAAGATCAGCAAGGTTCCTTTGCTTTGTGACAACACAAGTGCTATAAATCTCACCAAAAATCAGATTTAGCATTCAAGAACTAAGCACATTGAGATTCGTCATCACTTCATACGAGATCATGTGAACAATGGAGATTGTGAAGTGAAATTCATTGAAACAAAACTGCAACTGGCTGATATATTCACAAAACCTCTACCAAAAGAAAGGTTTTTCTTCTTAAAAAATGAGTTAGGCATTCTTGACTCTCAAAATCTCTCTTAAAACTGTTTTTTAATTCTATTTGTGAAGACAAATAGAAGGAGAATTGGTTGGTTTTTGTGTTGTATGCTTTCTATAATATGTTTCAAACTGTTAAATCTCTCCAATTTCAGAAATTGGAACTGTTTTCGGCTTCTGCTGACAGAAACAACCGATTGAATCGAAGAAACAATCAGTTGTTTGTCTGATACAATGCTTAGTGAATTGCTTTTCTAACCTACTGCTATAGATGTTGTGTATTGCATAAAGTTTTGTTTTGCAGGAACTGCTTCAAATTCAAACAAGTCCAACACAAACAACCAGGGATTTGTCTTCATCAAATAGGGGAAGATTGTTGAATCAAGTGCGATCAAAGGTTTTGAAGAATTCAAATCCTAGTGTTTGATGGAAGGTTGAAGTTGTTGTTGTGTTTAGAGTAGGATCTAGGTAGTTTATCTGTATAATCCACTCTTTGTTAAATCTAAAGCTAAAGTGTTTTCAAATCTTTTAAGATTAAAGTATGTTTTAAACTAAGTGAAAAACAACCTGTTGTTTTGTCAAAACAACCGATTGCTTTACTCTTAGGTGTTTTTGAAAAGGTTGAAAACTGTTTTGGTTGGTGGACTTGCTGTCAAACCAAAACAATCGATTGTTTCGTGCTTTCAATTGATTGTTTGTTTGAAAATCCTAACAGAATCTGTTTTGTTAGTTGAGTGTGCTTTAAATGATTTTCAAACTGAATGTGCTCCTGTTTTAAATGCTTTGACCAATCTTTGAAAGCTATAAATAGTTTGTTTATGTTTTATAACAAACAAGAAAAAGAAAAACAAATTTGAGTTTTTCAATTTGAGAGAGATTGCTTTCAAGATTTGAACTTTCACTATTCAACTTTGGTTTTCTCAAGAGAGAGTGGAATAGTATTACATTTGTATTGATTTCAGTTCATTTTGTAACAATTGCAATTCTTTCTGAATATTATTAATTTCTGGTGTTGTAAGCCAAGGAGTGTTGTGTGCTCTTGAGGTTGTCAAGATCAACATTCTTGGTGTGTGTTGTGCCAAAGGAAGTGTGTTTCTTGAGGGGTTCAAGGTCACTTCTTTGGTGGTTTTGTGTGTAATCTGTAATTGATTGCTTAGCGGATTGCCCAGTGAATTCTGGGGACTGGATGTAGCTCTTGGTTGAAGAGTGAACCAGTATAAACTGTTTGTGTATCTCTTTCTTCATTTAAATTCAGTTGTTATTGATTTGCTGGTATAAACAACCGATTGTTTCGAAGAAACAACCGATTGTTTTTCTGGTGCTTTCCTGTTTTGTGCTTTATATCTTCGCTAACTAAATTTCTGATTGAGTTTCATTCAAAGGATTTTGTTCTAGCTTAAAAAATTTCGAAACCCCATTATACAATTCACCCCCCCCCCCCCCTCTCGTTTAAGGCCATGTATTCTAAGATAAAGGACTTGTTGATAAAAATCCTCTTAAAAGGTGAGAACCCTTATGAGATGTTTGATTTTCATCCCAAAACTTCTTTGTCCAAGATGTCAAGTATTTAGATTTATTTGGTAATGAAAGAGACAAGGAAAAAGACACCTTGGATGATGGAAGAGGCCCAAGCACAAGCCCACATGCAAGCCCACCAAAGGGTAGAATTGCGCCAACCCTAGAGTTATGGCCAAGAGGATCCAAGAAGACGTTCTTTTACATGTTCAAATGCCATAAACTCTAGAGTAGAGTAGACTTTAATTTCTTGTCAAAATTAGCATAGGAACTTTATTTGTAATTTTTCATAGAATTAATTTTGGCACCTAAAACACCAACCTAGGTAAACTTAGAGTTTCTAAAAAAACCTCTAAATTTACCAAGGCCGGTCTAGAAAGCCCATGGAGGGGGTGAGCATACAAACTAGACACACCCCTCCCCATGTGCTCATTTAGGCTCCACTTTTGGGAGGGAATTCATTTGAATTTCCCTCCACTTTCTTTTGAATTTCCAACCCTCTAAACACTATAAATTGAGGTGCTTGGCTCTCATTTTGTAAGATTGAATAGAGTATTGTTATGCTGCCAATTTTGTGCCATACACTACTTCTTGCCTAGCATCTAGGATTTAATCTTCACTTCATCACCTTCAAAGGGGCTGGCCGAACCTCCCCAATTCCCCACCCTCATGCACCTTCAAGGCACCCATACTTCTTAGGAAGGCCTTGCTCATCTCATCCACTAAGCTTCCGCAACTTTCATCTCCAAAAAGCAAAGAAGAGCTCATAGGAATGCCATCATTTGGTATCAGAGCTATGGTCTTCAAGAGATAAGTATCTCTTTTCATTTTTCTGCTTGAGTTCTTCTTATCTTCAAGTTGTTCATCTTTTATTCAAGTTGTCTTGCTGTTTTACATTTTTAATTGGAGTTGGATGCTCTTCTAAGCATTTCAATCGGTAGAATTGTTCAATTTGTGCTTAAGCATCTTATTTGCAATTTTTGTGTAGGATCCATTTGTGTTGCTGTTTTTGTTTTAGGATATTTGAGTCTTGCTTGAATTTCTATTTGGTTCATATGATGTGTTTGAGTCATTTTATTTTCTGAATCTATAAGTTTTGTCAAGTCATGTGATTCCAAAAATTGTCAACAAATCTTAGTAGTACTTTTCTTAAATTATTTGTTTCTTGTTTTGATTTGAGTGCTTAATCTGAATTCTGTTTTGATTTGATCCTTTGGTGAATTTTTCTTTTTAGTTTGAGTTCATATTTGTGTGCTAGATCCACACAAATTCCATCACATTAATTCCATTGTGTTTTTGAAGTATATCTTTCTGTTTTGATTCCATATTTCAGAATCCTCTGTTTTCACAAATCTGTTTTGGCTGTTTTGCTTTATGAAAATTAAATACGTCATAAGAAAATTATGAGCCTCTGGATTTCAATAGTTTGAGGTGTTAGCACAAAAAGAAAAAAAGAATCAGTTGAAAAAACAAAATAGAAAAAAAAAAAGATAAATCATACAAAAGAAGTGTGCATTCTGGCACTATACTTGACGGTAATTCGACACTGTTTTTGGAAAAATTATCATAATTAATTGGCGCATGTGATTGGAGTGAAACCAACGCCAATAGTTTGTTAAGAAACTGAATTGATTGTGTTTAAATTTTCAGAAACAAATACAAAATAGCCAGCTCAGCATAAATCTTTAAAGTCACGCTTTCTGGACCACAATATTTTTCAGTGGTGCTGTTTTTGGTTTTTTAAATCAAATCTAGTGTTATTCCTTAGGTTCCTTTTGTGTGCCATCCATTATTTGAGTGCCTATTTTTATTTGCTTGTCCAATTCATTCTGAACTCCTTCTAGTTGTGTCACATTATTAAATCCAATTGTAGTGGTGCTGTTTTAAAATTTTAATTGTTTCTTGCTTTCTTTTCTTGACCTCTAAATTTGTTGGTGGATAAATATCAATTGGTTCTTGTTGAGTGGGATTTGACTTGAGGAGAGTCTAGCTTTACTTAATAGGTACTGAATTGAATAATTTAATTCCTTAAATCAAAGAGGATCAAGGCAAGGGGCAGCAACAAACACAATACCAAAATACACCATACACCTTGAAGGGCACAACCAAGAAGAGTAACAACAAGTCAAAAGAGTGCCTTGCTGAAATTTCATTTGTGCAATTTAATTTCTTTTCATTTCTTGAATTGTAATTACATTTCACTCTTGTTAATTAGTGGATTAATCACGCAATTAGACAGTGAGTGTGTCTTCAAAGGCTCAAAGTGTCTAAGAAGCCTAACCTAGGAACGACTAGTTTAAGCTTTCTAGTTTAGCCTTTGTTAATTGCTTTAACCTACGCCAATTGCTTTTGTTTAGTTTCGCTTAATTGCTTTTGCTTAGCCTTGTTTAAAGCTTTGATAAATTGCTTTAGTTGTTAGATAGCTTGCATTGTTTTTGTTGCATAAAATTTGATTTTCCCGTCCTCATTGTGTTTTAAGTGATTTACCTAAAGAAAGATTTGTGTGAAGATTTTGAGGGATAGTTTTTGGCTAAGGCAAGACTTGGTATTTAAGTAGTCCATTGTGACTCACCTCTCTTACCTGGAAAACTACCTTCATTAGCTTTCCTCATCTTTCTTAAAGTAAAACATTTCTATACACAAAGTTCATGTCTTCTCACTCTTCTAAATCTCTTAAAAGTGATGTGAAATCCTTGAAATCTCTTTTAAAACAACTTTCCAAGGATGTTCAATTAATTTCATATAAACAATTGGAGAATGAGGCCAAAACTAATGAATTGACTAAAGCAAAGGATGAGAATTCTCAAAAATAAAAAAAATTACATTCTCATGCATCTAGCTCTAAAAATCATGATTCTCTTGGGGAGGAAAGTCTTAGAATAAATGAATATTATCAACCATCCCCTAGGAGGAATATAAGGAGAGAGCAAGAAAGCCCAAGAGAGGTTAGGGTAGACCTACCCCACTTCCATGGAAAAGAAAATATAGAAGCTTGCCTAGATTGAGAAATGAGGGTAAAACAATTGTTTGCTTCCCATAAAGTAAGAAAGGAAAGAAAGATACAAGAGAAAAGATCAAAAGAGGAAGAGAAAGAAAAGAGAGAAAAGGTGATGATAGAAATAGAAAAGCCAAGTGAGGGGTTGTGTGAATCTAGAAAGAATAAGGAATATCTTACAACCTCCCTTACAAGCATAGTAAAAAAAGAACCCTTAAAAGGGGAGTGCATAGGTAAATATATAGTAGATTATGATTACCTAAGCCACCTTAGGGAAGTTTTCTTAGTGTTTAGGACTAATAGTTTATTGTCTAATAGTGATAAATGTACCTTCTATGTTGATAGTGTAGTGTCTTTGGGTTTTATAGCTAACAAAAATGGGGTACATGTTGACCCCGAGAAAATCAAAGCCATCTAAGAATGGCCAAAACAACAAAATGTAGGAGATGTTAGGAGTTGTCATGGTCTAGCAAGTTATTATAGGAGAATTGACCCTAACTTCTCAAGTCTAGCTTCACCACTCAATGAGTTAGTGAAGAAAGACACTCCATTTTGTTGGATGGAGAAGCATGAGCAAGCCTTTCAAAGGTTGAGAGCTCAACTCACCAATGCACCTATTCTAGCTTTACCAAACTTTGTAAAAACTTTTGAGCTAGAGTGTGATGCATTGGGAGTAGGAATAGGTGTTGGGTTTTTGCAAGGTGGGCACCTAATTGCATATTTTATTGAAAAACTTCATGGTGCAACCCTCAACTACCCCATCTATAATAAAGAGCTCTATACACTTGTGAGGGCCCTGCATGAGTCTTTAAAATCTTTAAAGAGTCAACACAAGTTAAAAATACATGCAAAGTGGATGGGATTTCTTGAGCAAATTCCATATGTTATCAAATACAAGAAGGACAAAACAAATATTGTGGTGGACGCTCTATCAAGGAAACATGCCTTATTTTTAAAACTTAGAGCCCAAATTCTTGGATTTGATAACATACCTAAACTTTATCAAGATTTTGCAACCACTTTTGCTAAGTATCAACATAGAGCACATGGAGGGTTTTATGTTTATGAGGGGAACGTATTTAAAGAAGAAAAACTTTGCATACCCCATATAACACATAGAAAATTCCTTGTGAATGAATCACATGAAGGAGGATTCATAAGTCTTTTTGGAGTTGATCAAACTCTTGAGCTTTTGAAAGAAAAGAAAATTATGAACTCCTCCCTAAAGAAATATCGTAAAAAGTTGCCAATAGAAGAACAAAAAGAATGGCTACTTCATAAAATTGATTTTTATACAACTTCTCAAACTAACTCATTTGCTTTGTTTGATGATTCCCATAGATGGACGTTTGATTCGGGAGGACGAGCATAGTTGTCAAAGCAAGAGGCTACTATTCGAGATCGACCCTGTAGATCTGAGGATAGATCTTCTCAAGAAGGAGGAGATGATGGACACCATCCAGCCACATTCATCCCCCTAACATTGAAGAAGAAGAAGCATTGGACTTGAGGACAAATCCTTTTCAAGAGGGAGGGGATGATGGAAGAGGCCCAAGCACAAGCCCACATGCAAGCCCACCAAAGGGTAGAATTGGGCCAACCCTAGAGTTATGGCCAAGAGGATCCAAGAAGACGTTCTTTTACATGTTCAAATGCCATAAACTCTAGTGTAGAGTAGACTTTAATTTCTTGTCAAAATTAGCATAGGAACTTTATTTGTAATTTTTCTTAGAATTAATTTTGACACCTAAAACACCAACCTAGGTAAACTTAGAGTTTCTAAAAAAACCTCTAAATTTACCAAGGCCGGTCTAGAAAGCCCATGGAGGGGGTGAGCATACAAACTAGACACACCCCTCCCCATGTGCTCATTTAGGCTCCACTTTTGGGAGGGAATTCATTTGAATTTCCCTCCACTTTCTTTTGAATTTCCAGCCCTCTAAAAACTATAAATTGAGGTGCTTGGCTCTCGTTTTGTAAGATTGAATAGAGTATTGTTATGCTGCCAATTTTGTGCCATACACTACTCCTTGCCTAGCATCTAGGATTTAATCTTCACTTCATCCCCTTCAAAGGGGCTGACCGAACCTCCCCAATTCCCCACTCTCATGCACCTTCAAGGCACCCATACTTCTTAGGAAGACCTTTCTCATCTCATCCACTAAGCTTCCACAACTTTCATCTCCAAAAAGCAAAGAAGAGCTCATAGGAATGCCATTGGAGGTGCAGTTTGCAGCACGACACGAGTCAACATGATTGTTTTAGTAGTGTAAGATGATATTTTGTGACCCGGTTTATCTTTTCTTTCTTTCTCTTTTTCATTTTCTCTTTTTTTTTTCATTAACTTCTTTGGGAGAGAGGGGTTTTAGGATAACCTTGTGTCCTTGGAAGTTAAAAGAAATTTTGTTGGTTAGGCCATCATGTAGAACTTGTCTATCATATATTCATGGTCTTCCCAAATGAATATGCGTTGCTTCCATTGG
Source organism: Phaseolus vulgaris (assembly GCF_051622355.1). NCBI lineage: Eukaryota > Viridiplantae > Streptophyta > Magnoliopsida > Fabales > Fabaceae > Phaseolus > Phaseolus vulgaris. Next base: position 32,417,876 of record NC_143505.1, on the reverse strand, counting down.
CACAACATCACAAAAACCTCATCTTAATACTTTCCTATGGCAAAAGTTATGAGGACTTGTTTACTAACCATGATTTCCCCCTCTTTACTAAGCCATTTGAGTTTGTAGGGCTTTGCATGAGAGATGATGGATATCCAAGCTTCTCCACCATTCTTGTACTTGCCAAATTAGCACAACTACCCCCATCTATTATCATGGAACATAACTTGTTGTTGATAAGGTAGCGGGTATGGAAAATATTTTTCTTCGGGTGTCATCCAAAGGTTTTGGAATTGTCCCCAACATCTGCCTTATCACCAATAAGTCACCTTCACAAGGTATCTCACATTCTCCCACACTTTGGCTTTTTGAAGAGGTAGGGGACCTAGACCTTCAGGCTTGGGAGTTATGGTCACTCACAACAACTCCCCTTTTACCATCATGGTTTTTTTAGAAGGACAATTTGATGTTATGTGCCCAAAACCTAAGCATTTAAAACATTTTTGGTTTAAGGTTTTGGTGTCTGACTTAGGTGTAGAAGTTGAGGGTTTAGAAACTCTAGGATTGTAATGTTAAAGATGGGAAGCTTTGATGTATCAAATCCTCATGGAACCTGAAGTTGTGCTGTGTTTTAGGTTTGGAATTAGTTATGGGGTTTACAATCTTTGTAAGATCAGTATTGATTCCAACAGAAAGCCTGTTTTAATCTGTTTTAAAGAACTAAGTGTTTTTTCCATGCAAAGGGAAAAACAACCGATTAAAGTTTCAAGACAATCGGTTGTTTGTCACTTAGCTGGCAAAGGAGTTTTGAAACTTTTTTTTGAATCAGTTGTGTAACTGCTGAAACCATTCAACCGATAAAATCGTGGTTTCAACCGATTAAAAGTGTGTTTTCATAACAATATTTTGAAAACCTATTTGAACTAATTCAGTTGTTCAAATCTGGTTTAAACGGCAGCTTTTTAAAGGTTATAAATATAGCCTTCTTTCAAATGTTTTCACACGAGAGAAATATAGAAGTTTTGCACTCTGATTTGAGATCAAAAAAAGAGATTACAATCTGTTTGTGAAAAGGAGTTTTTCAAATTTAGCAATATTGCTTTTGAGCTTTGTTGTGATTCAAGAACTGATCATAGGGCTTCTGGTTTACTTTTTTTCCAGGTGTTTTCAACCCTGTCTTAGTTTCTTGTAGTTGTTCATATTACCTTATGCAAACGTGTTTGTAAAATCCTGTAAAGTCAGTGTGATTTTGGCTTGAGGTGTGTGTTGTGTGCAAAAAGGGTGAGTAGGTCTTGTAGTTTCAGGATCACCTCTTTGTGGGTGTTTGTAATCTGTGTTTGGTTACATAGTGGAATACTCAGTGGTTTGACTGAGGACTCGATGTAGCTCAAGGATTGAGTGAACCAGTATAAACCTTGTTTGTATCTCTCTCTCTCTCTCTCTCAACTTTTTAACTGTTTGATATTTTCGCTGTCATAAACAACCGATTAAATCGTGTTTTAACCGATTGAAATTCTGATATTTGTTTATGTTAGACTGTTTGATTGACTTGTTGGAATGCTTATCTGAGTTGATTGTTAAAGATTCATTCTAAAGTAAAGTGATTTTGAAAATCTTTTAGAAACAATTCACCCCCTCTTGTTTAAGCCATCAATTCTAACAATTGGCATCAAGAGCTAGGTTCTTGAAAGTTACTCAAGTTTTTTTTTCTGTTTTCTGAAAATCCTTTTGATGGCTGATAAAATGCCTTTTGGGGAAGGTGCTTCAATAAACAAGTCACCACTGTTTTGTGGAGTTAATTACCAATTTTGGAAAGTGAGGATCAAAATTTTTATACACTCAACTGATAAGGGTATTTGGGAGTCAATTGAAAATGGTCCTTTTGTACCTCAAGTTAAGAAAGATGATGCTTTAGTTGACAAACCTTCATCCGAGTGGACAGAGGCAGAAAGTAAGAAAGTGAAATTTGATTGGATAGCCAAAAATATTATAACATCTACTCTAAGCTGTGATGAGTTTTTCAGGGTTTCACAATGCAGCTTTGCTAAAGAAATGTGGGACATCTTGGAGGTCACACATGAAGGCACAACTGATGTGAAGAGAGCTAGGAAGCATGCTCTGATTCAAGAGTATGAACTCTTCCGAATGCAAAAGGGGGAATCCATCTGTGATGTGCAGAAGAGGTTTTCTCATATTGTGAATCATCTTATGAGTCTTGGTAAGAAGTTTGATGAAGAAGAGCTTAGCATCAAGGTACTGAAGTGTCTTAATAGATCATGGCAGCCAAAGGTCACTGCAATCTCTGAATCAAAGGATCTCACCTCAATGACTGTGACATCTCTTTTCGGTAAACTCAGAGAGCATGAAATTGAGATTCAAAGGCTTGCTGTCCAAGAAAGTGAAGACAAGCATAACAAGAGTAGAACATTTAAAGCTAGTAAGCAGCAACCAGATTCTAGTGAAAGTGAAGAGGAGAACATAAGTCTGTTATCAGGAAAGTTCAACAAATTCTTGAGAAAAAAACAAGCTTCTAAAAGGTATGATTTCAAAGAAATTGAATGAATTCAATTATAATAAGTACACTTGCTATGGTTGTGGTGAACAAGGTCATATCAAGGCTGAATATCCAAACATTGAAGTCAAAGAAAAGGGAGACTTCAAAAAGGAGAAAAAGGGAAAAGCTAAGAAAACATATAAAGCATGGGATAACAATGATGTCTCATCCTCAAGTTCTTCAGATGATGAAGAAGCTAATCTTTGCCTTCTAGCATCAGTAACAAGTAGCATGGATTCTACTGCATCAAGTAAAGGTACCACATATGATCAATTGCTTAATGCTTTTTATGAAACTCATGATGAAGCCAACTGATTGGCACTTTCTCTCAACTGGTTGAAAGGATTAAATAACTGGTTGGAAAATAGAGTTAAGGATCTAGAGGAAGAGCTAAGCAAAACAAAAGAAGATTTTGAAAATCTGGATTTAATTTACAAAAATTCTTCTAGCAGTTGTGAGACATAATCTTGTGAAAATTGTGAACTTCTTGAAAAGAAGATTTGCTATCTTTTGAAAACCTTGGACAAGCTTACATCAGGAAAGTCCAATTCTGAAAATGTTTTAGCATCTTAGAAATATGTTTTTGGAAAAGCAGGTTTGGGGTTTTACCCTCAAAGAAAAGAAAATAAAATTACAAAACCTTTTTCAAATATTCCAGAAAAATAATCGGTTAAAAAATTGTTTCAACCGGTTGTTACATGCTTCTATTGCATGAAGAAAGGCCATTCTGTTAGGTACTGCAAGTTTCGTAAATTTCTTATACCTAAAGGTATCTATAAGTGGATTCCTAGATGTATTGCTAGTTCAAAGGTTAAATCTAACACGGAAGGTCCCAAATTCTTCAAGGGATCAAATCTTGAAATTTGACAAAGTTCTGTTTTGCAGATTTCTGATTTTGAAAGGTTCAGCAAGGAATAGATTTTTGTACATGCCAACATGCCAAAGTCTAGTGCTGATCATTTGAACTTTCTATAATTAGGAAATCTGAAATCTGAGAATAAAACTTATCATTCTTTATTGAGAACAATTGTTGCTTAAATTCAATTAAGTATTTTACTCTGTATTTCAATGTGTAATTGATGTGTGCTTTATATGTTCCTCTACTTTTAATATCTTGAAAAAATGGTAAGCAATAATGATTGTATGCAACATAGGTTTTTTGAATTTTTTTTCTCAGAACAGAAATTCAACCGATTGTTTCCTCAAAACAACCGATTATTTCCTATCTGACAAACTTTGGGCAAATATGTTTGTGAATTATAAATTATGGTTTGTAATTCTGTTGAACCCAATGATATCTTGAAAATCAAAACTATCTTTAATGCTTGGTCAAAATCACATGTGAATCTGTACCTTTCTGGTTTGACTGACTATGTCAGCTTTATTGTTCAGATTTGATTCATTTTTCAGTTTGAAAACATCTTTATCTGTGCCATCTTTGACCATGAAGTTTAGCTAATATAAGACAATGCAGTTTGTTGCTATTTCTCACACATACAAACTATTTTTCTCTCTTCTCTGTTTTAAGTTTCGTTTCTGCAGTGAGTTAAAAACCTTGTCCTAAATTAAGCAATGGTCGACACTCCTCCCTCTGCAAAAAGGATGAAATCAATGGGTGTTAAAAGCTCTGGAAAGCTTGAAGGATGGTTTGCAGGTGATACCAATCTCATCAACAAGTATCTACTTGAGACAAGTAGAAAGAATGTGAATACACCAAAGGTTGTTTCCTTCACATGGATGAAACAACAGAAGCTGGATTCTGCGAGGAGCATTCCCAAGGAATAAAAGTTGAAGAGATTTTTGAAACTTACAGGGAACATATATCCTGATCTTGTTAAGGTATTTTACACTAACTTTCTTTTTTATGGTGACTCACTTGTTTCACATGTCAAAGGTGTAGATATGGTCATCGCAAGTGATGTATGGTAAGTTGTGACTAGCCTTAAATCTTCTGGACTGAGAATCAATAGGGGAAACCTTGGAGTAGTGGAAGATTTCAACAAAATCCTGTTTTACAAAGGTTGTGTCAAGAATCCCCACTCCAAAGTGAGGAATTTTTCAGTTGGTGGGTTGAAGCTTGATGAAAGGCTTGTGGCTTTCATAGTTTCATGGATTCTCACACCTAGGGGGAACAACCATTCAACTCTTTCTGAAGAAGATATTCTTTTGATCTATTGTATCATGAACAAAGTGAAGATCAACTGGATTCACACAATCAAAGAGCACATGCAAAAAGCTATGAGGTTATGTGACTTTCATTATCCCTATGCCATTTTGATTTCTAAGTTCCTTCATTATTCTGAAGTGGATATAGAAGGGGAGCTAGCATAAGTAATCAAGCCCTCCAGTGAGATCAATAGTGGATCCTTAAGTAAGATGAGATTTACTAAGATTGGTGGAAGATTGGTAAGCAAGAATGGTGATCAAGCTGGCCCAAGTGGAACTAATGAAGGTGATGAACCTGAAGAGGCAACAATGGAAGATGACCTTGCTGCTGAAACTCAAGAAGGTGAACATCATGACATCAATATGGATGAAAGGATGCCTATCATGTCATCTTTTGAAAGGCTAATGATCAATAGAATGGACAGCCTTGCTGACAATAAGAGGAATCTACATGAGATGTGCGAGTCAAGGTTCAACAACATGGATACACGTTTTTCAACACTGGATGAGCAAATTGAAGAAGTCCAGAGACAGATTCTGGAACTACAGTTTGAAAGGGAGGATAGTCCTTCATTTTAAATTTCTGGTTTATTATCTTAAACATTTGGTTTTATTTTAAGTTGTTTTTAATCCTACCTTTTGTCTATTTGATGAGACAAATAGGGGGGAAAGTATTGTTGGGAGTTGTAATGTTCTTAATTGTGTTTTACTGCTTTTGAACATTGCTATTATTGACTGCGTACTGCTTTAAATTTGAAGTTTTTAACTGTTGTTATTTCTGGTTTACAGAATTTTAACCAGTTATCTCTGCGAAATAACCGACTGTTCTTATGCATTCTTGTATAAGTGTTGGTTTCTCATCTAATTGTGGTTGATGTTCCTTCTGGAAATCACCTAGTGAGAACTAGTGTATGGTGTACATCTATTTTGGATTAGATTACCCTGTGTTTGTTCAATGAATGCAGGATTCAACAGATTCTAAACAAAGAACATTCCTAAAAGCATCCCAAGGATTTGTCTCCATCAAATATGGGGAGATTGTTGAAGATGAGAAACTTTGATGTATCAAATCCTCAAGGAACCTGAAGTTGTGTTGTGTTTTAGGTTTGGGTTTAGTTATGGGGTTTAGAATCTTTGTAAGATCAGTCTTGATTCCAACAGAAAGCCTATTTTAATATGTTTTAAAGAACTAAGTGTTTTTTCCATGCAAAGGGAAAAACAACTGATTAAAGTTTCGAGACAATCGGTTATTTGTCACTTAGCTGGCAAAGGAGTTTTGAAACTGTTTTTTGAATCAGTTGTGTAACTGCTGAAACCATTCAACCGATAAAATCGTGGTTTCAACCGATTAAAAGTGTGTTTTCATAACAGTATTTTGAAAACCTGTTTTAACTGATTCAGTTGTTCAAATCTGCTTTTAAACGGTAGCTTTTTAAAAGTTATAAATATATCCTTCTTTCAAATGTTTTCACATGAGAGAAATATAGAAGTTTTACACTTTGATTTGAGATCAAAAAGAGAGATTACAATATGTTTGTGCAAAGGAGTTTTTCAAGTTTAGCAAGATTGCTTTTGAGCTTTGTTGTGATTCAAGAACTGATCATAGGGCTTCCGGTTTACTGTTATTCCAGGTGTTTTCTATCCTCTCTTAGTTTCTTGTAATTGTTCATATTACCTTTTGTAAACGTGTTTGTAAAATCCTGTAAAGTCAGTGTGATTCTAGCTTGAGGTGTGTGCTGTGTGCAAAGAGGATGAGTAGGTCTTGTAGTTTCAGGATCACCTCTTTGTGGGTGTTTGTAATCTGTGTTTGGTTACATAGTGGAATACTAGTGGTTTGACTGAGGACTAGATGTAGCTCAAGGATTGAGTGAACCAGTATAAACCTTGTGTGTATATCTCTCTCTCTCAACTCTTTAACTGTTTGATATTTTCACTATCATAAACAACCGATTAAATAGTGTTTTAACCTATTGAAATTCTAATATTTGTTTCTGTTAGACTGTTTGATTGACTTGCTGGAATGCTTATCTGAGTTGATCGTTAAAGATTCATTCTAAAGTAAAGTGATTTTGAAAATCTTTTAGAAACAATTCACCCCCCCCCTCTTGTTTAAGCCATCAATTCTAACATGTATGTGGTTCTTTCACAAATTTGGAAGGAAAAGGTTTTGAAGAAGTTTGATTTTTGTCCTTCCATGATGTTTTGTAGAATTCATCATTATGAGTAATTTTGAAATGGGTTTTCTTTAAAAATTTGTGATTCAACCTTGATGGCTAGGTGAACCAATTTTTCCAAAGAGGAATACACATATAGTTCTACCACATGTTGGATTTCTCTTCTTAAGCCACTTACAAATCTAACTATCTTTGACTCCTCATTTTCATGCATATTTATCTTATTCAAAGTAGTTTCTAGATCTTTATAGTACTCATCTACATTCCTAGGTCCTTGTTGAAGCCGTTGGAGCTTCAAGAAGAGTACCTTTCTATAATGAGGAGGAACAAACCGCGCACCCATACATTATTTCAAATCATACCAAGAGACCACGGTTGGCCTCTTGTTTAGCCCAATGTCCATTACAGTTTGGTGCCGCCATTGCATGGCATAGTCTAAGAATTCTAAGGAGGCTAGTTTTACCTTTTGGTCCTTTTGGACTTCATACACATTGAATATTTGCTCAACCTTTGCCTCCCATCCTAGGTAAATATTGGGGTCACTTTCCCAATTAAAACTAGGCAATTTTACATATGGAAAATAAGGCTTAGAAGGATGGTGTTGGTGGCACCTATCATCATATTTGTGCATCCTCCAATCTTGATCTTCCTATTGGCTACCATAATGGGAGTAACTTCTTGAAGCTCTCCTTTGATCCCACCTCCTTCCTTTAGGTTGCCTTTCTTGCACTTCTTCAAGTCTTTGTAATGTTTCCACCAAGTGCCGCATCTTTTCATCCTTTTGGGTAAATGACCTCTTAGCTTCCGCAAGCTCTCCTAAAAGAAAATCCTTTTGGGGAGATTGTGTTTTGGAGGATTCTCTTGAAGATAAATGAGCCATAAAATTTGCACAAAGAGAATGTGATTCTGCTTTGGTTTGTGTTGCGTTTACTATTGGGACCAATGTTTATTGGATGCTTCGTAATCGATGAAATACTTGTCTTAATTACTGTGAGAAAATTAGGTTTAGGGTTACTCATATTTTTCGTGAAGAAAATGCGTGTGTTGATAAGTTGTCTAATTTAGGATTTATTTATGGAAAACCTTTTCATTGGTATAATAGCTACCATCTAGTTTATTCTTAGAATTCTTATGAATAGATATAGTCTACCTATGTATCGTTTCTGTTAACATATGGATTTTGGTCTAGTCTCTCCATATTTTGGTTTTCTTTTAATAATATTTTTTTTATGTATTGATAAATGATTATTATTACTTGAGGTATCAACATAGCTGAGATGTCAAATTGCATAATGATGTTTAAGATGAAAACTTTTATTTGAAAAAAAAAAGAAGTAAATGATGAAATATTTGATAAGAAATTGAAAACAAAAAATTAACTAGAGTTGACCTATTTAAAACATAATTTGTCCTTTATAATTCTAATATGTGTGGGAAACGAAATCTGAATTCATATTCCGTCTACAAAATAATAAAATAATTAAAAATATCTATGCATGTAAATTTACGTGTAGTTTTTAAATAATAAGATACGTGATGGAAGATATTTGTGAATTGTGTTGTGACACATATCAAGTGTTGTTTTTTGTACACGGGTGGCTGCAGGGTTCCCACGGCAGACCAAAAGGCAAAGGAGAAAAGGGTGTGATGGTGGGACCCACCCTGCACTTTCTAGCGTAAACTCTTTATCACCCCTAACTGCATGCAAACAAATTCATTTATCAAATGCTTCATTATTCAAGTCACATGACTTCTCTCTTAGCCCGCTCCACCAATCACAAATTAATATCTATAATAATGGCACCAATGACAAGTTCAAACAGGAGATTATTACATTCAACAGTAAGAGATAATATAAATTTTGCAAATGTGTTAACTCATAAACTTTTCATCAACTATATTGTAATAAGTATCAGATTTAAATAGAATTTGACGCAGCCTAATTTAATGACGCAATCAATCATCATTAGCTACTCTTTCAGCAGTATGTGAATAATTACTTCTTGTAAGAAATTCTTAAAAGTGTTAAATGCGTAATAAATTGTTATAATTTTTTATATGTAAAAAACTAAGAATATTTTTATTTAACTAATTTTACGTGGAATGTTAAATCTTAGTTACAATGAATGCAGACGTGTACATCCGGAGTCTTCTAAGAGCTTCTTTTCATTGTATAAATAAGCTAGAATTTGGTATTAATGAACAGTGGTGGGAGAGAGTAATCTAGAGTGCCAATAAGGATGGAAAGAGGTTTTTACTTTTTAACACTTGTACCAATTCCCTCCAAACCCAATCTATCTTCTCATCTCTTCCAAAAACGAAATCCAGATAACAATGGAATCCACTCTGGTGGCCAATAAGAAGAGTCCACGTGTGAATGGGAAACACGTCACATCATCCCTTCATGCGTCCCTGTCCCACCTATCGAAAAAGTCCTTACCTTTTCCCTCACTTTTTCTTGCCTTCCCAAGAGTGAGAAACCCAAACTCCAACAGAGAAAAGGGAGAGCGTTAGTGTGTGTCTGTGTTTTGGTGTGTGCATTCATTCAGCGATGTGCAACAAGAACAGTCCTTCTTCTCCAGACATTCAAACAACCTCTATCATGAAGAGGACACGGAGACCAACCAAACGTTATCACTCTTCCTCCTCCTCCTCCTCCTCTTCTTCGTCGCTTAAGCCGCACAGGCGCGGAAACCGGACCAAGACGAGGAGGCCCAAGTTCGTTAGCCTGCGTCTTCAGCTATCCGAGCCCAACAACATAGCTGCTCAGCCCAAGCCCAAGTCCAAGGCCCTACAGCAGCCGCAGCTGAACCTCTTCCCTCTGCATCCGGAGCACCATGACATGCACGAGGAGCAGAACGTGGCGCTGCTCTTCAGCGCGGAGGGCGGGGCAACGCTGACAGGGCTTCTAGAGGAGGATTCGATGTCGCCGTCGTCGGCGACTACAGAGGGGTCGCTGTCGGCGCTGACTTGTCCGACGGAGGACGCGGGGAATTGGCTAGTGAGGAAGGCGATGCGGCGTAGGGAGAGCGAGGAGGGGAGCGAGGAAAGGTGGGTGTGCTATTCGGAGGTGGTGGAGGAGAAGAAGGAGGCGATGGAGGAGGTGACGAGTTATTGCATGATGGGGACAACGACGACCACAACGTCCTTTGGGTTGTTGTCTTTGAAGCTGGATCACCAGGGGATATTGAATGCTTGGTCTGATAAAGGCTCGCTATACGTTGCGGGGGAGGGAGGCCCACACACTGTCCCAGACTTCCTCAATGGTTTCCTCCTTCATAATGCCTTCCTCCACCATGTATTTTTCACTCCACTCTCTAATAATCTATGCCTCAATAATTTTCCTTTCTCTATGTAAAATTGCCATTTATTGATTTTTTTCTTCACTTTTCATTTTTCCTTTTTTCTTCTAAAACAAATGGTATCAAGAGTTCTACAGAAACTTTATAAAGATTTAAATTTTTTTTTATTCAAGTTAAAAAGGTATACGTATTTTTGTTATTAATGTTTTTTATTTGATTTTCAGTATTTTTTTCAATTTCTTATTAGACAGTGGACACCGATTAGCTAGACAATTTTAAATACCCAAATTTTGGTCGCTCAATTTTAGTCTATTGGACATCTTAGATGCGGAAGACATGCATTTTGAGTTGCGACCCTTCTTAGACAAATCCTTAAGACTCTATGATTGGTTTACAGTGAGTCTCCTACAACTTACCTTTGTTCAGGAAACTCAGCTTCGTGATGTTTTTTACTTTCTAAATTTAGAAGTAATTTGCGCATCAAGATAGTTTTGCAAACTCAGTAAACTTAAATTTGGATCAATTCATTCAAAATTTAAGTTTATTAATTTGAATTTAAATATGCACTAAGTAATTATACTATAACTTAGACAAAGACTCGTGTATACTAGGCAGAAGTTTCAATTTTTTGGGGATTGAAAGAATTTATTAGTCCCTTTTTTTAGTTTATGTGAATATTTTATCAACTAGGAGAAGGGCACCCACTGGGTGAAAGCATGTAAACTTAGGTTAGATCTGGAGATTTAGAGAAATAATGTTGGAAAGATAATACATATATAGCGCTGTTTATAGTTTGAGACATCATTGATTGAATTAAAAAAAGAGGATGGGTCATGGTAGATTATGTCACTGATTTGTTTGTAAGATGAGGAGGGCGTACCTGGAGTAGAGTTAGTTTATTTGTTTATTTGATTGTCGGATTGTGCCATAGTTAAATTTTGTAGTCATTGAGGAATCGATTTGTATTGGTACCTTTTTTGGTGAATTTTTTGGTAAAGGGGTTTAAAACATATTGGACTATGTTGTGGAACTTTTCTTTTGTTTTTTCTTTCCTGATTGAGAAGCACAGTGCTGAGGTAGCTGAGCATGACCCAAATTTGTTGCGTACTGTTCTTATTTTTATGAATCGTCATTAATGAATAAATAGTTAACCTCAGAAAGGTAGATGGTGGCCACGACTTCATACAAGCCATAAATGGAATGGCTAGGGTCTAGAGAAATTGTTTTAGTAATGGGATGTGATGCTCTCACTCTTAAATTCATGAATTGATTTTTGAACAGGTTGCATGGGATGGCTGGGGGAATGGTGTGGTTGGGAACGCATGGGGTGTTCCTGAAGATTGTGGGGCAAACAAGACGAATGTGAAGGAGGAAAATGGTTGGAAGTTGGGGCAGAGAGAAGCAAGTGTGCAGAGATACAAGGAGAAGAGGCAAAGCAGGCTCTTCTCTAAGAAGATCCGTTATGAAGTTCGCAAGCTGAATGCTGAGAAACGGCCCAGGATGAAGGTACTATTCCCTACTCTCATTCTTGCTGTGGTACTATTTGATTGCTTCTATTCAATTGCCATGCCACTTCATCATGCAGGTATTGTAAGAAAAAAAAAAGAGAACTGTATGAAAAACATAAATTATTAACTGGTTTTTGATAAAAAAAAATAAAAAAACTGCTTTATTTCCGTAGTTAAAAGTTGTTTTAACAGAAGTATGACACTCTAACAGTGTTTTAATCTACATATTCTTGATGGGTGTATGCTAGTCTAGATATTCTTGATGGAGGCTACTTGATGTTGGAAAAACCATCTTCATGCCATTGTTTATATTGATTGCAAGATATAATAAACTTATTGTATGTTTTGTCCATTTGACAATTAGCAATTCCTCTTCAGCCTTGGGTTAAGACACTGTTAGTGTGTTTGAATTAATTCAGTTGGTATTAAAAAACAGATAATCAGAACCTTGTACTAGAGCTGAAAAAAAAAGAGTAGTATTTTCTAAATTTTAGCAAATCCTAACACATGGTACTCATAAGTTGTCAAATTTCTTCATGAAACGAGATGGTATTTTTAACGACACGTAAACTGTATTTGTATTTATCAGGCATGCTAACTTATAAAGATACGACAAAATGCATATTTTTCTTGACACAAATAGGATGTAAATTTTGTATTGAGTTTATGAGCTGGCTAACTTCCAGAAGCATACTATTGAAAGATTTATAAACCAAGAATTTACCTTACACAGTGTACTTCCCTATCCTATAGACTACTAAGTACTAATGCTACCCAGTAGTTGCTAATAAGCAATGAGAGCAAAGGTAACAAATACCATTTTCCTTGTATGTGTTCCGTACTTTTGAGTATGTTCAAATTATGCTCAAGCTCCTTGGAGGTTGAGATCTTCAAGCGGTGCAATGAGCGGAAAGTGGTATTTGGAATGGCACTTCGAGTATTTGCTTAACTGGAACATATGTTATTCCTTTATTATAGAGTCTTTGTTAGTCTTTCTGTTTATTTTGTCCATCAAGTGTCATTGACTCATTCGGTTCTCTAATTCTAAACACCATGAAATTTCCATTCAATCATTCTAAATATCATGAGTTTTTCAGTTGGTTCCTCATTCACATTAGCAATTAACGGACAAAACAAACGGAAGACTAATATATGTGAAAGGGAATAAATTTACAAAATAAGAACTAAAAGGACCAAATGGGAGAAATTATAGAGTAGGTAAAACATATTTAAGTTGGTGTATTTTTGGTATTGTAAAATGAAAGATAACTTGGAAAAAGACATTTTTGGTAAAGTGACATTTTTCTCATAATGGTAGGAGTGTTTAAGTAAATGTTCTTTCATTCCCTTTTGTGACCAAGCATAGCTTCTTCTGCCTTTGTTTTCCCTCTATTTGTTAGTCTTTTCCGGCTTGTGTTCACAACACCTTATCATGTTCCCTCATATATTGTCTTAGGCATGTTATCATATACACTTATGGGTACAAAGCTGATGTTGGACTCACTCAAAATGGTTCAACAATAAGTTCACGTGCCCTACGATAGTTTGTCGTAATGTCATGGTGGTAACTTGACATTGTGGAACCCCGTGAAACACTTCAACCGCACTTTATAGTGGTCAAGATTAGAAATCTTTTGCTGGCAGTGGCCTATAAGTCGTAACAGTACCAGCATTAGAGATCTCGACCTCGTATAGTAGTGATCACATCTTTTTAATCAATAAAAATGCAAATTTTATCAAGTTGAAACGAACGACATACTTGGCTTGATCCTTCATCCTGTTAAGAATAATTTTATTTTTTTAAAACTTTTTCTGTCACCCCAACTATTTTGTCATTACAAACAACATCAAACATCAACCATTCACTCGGAGTATAAAAGAAAAATAACAATATAAAAGTGGGGACAACAAATCAAAACTCACTATGAAACAATCCTATAACAAATAGATCAAATCTATTTTTAGAGAACTGTAGTTTAAGAAATCCAGAAATATTGACCCAAAAATCCTGAGATCTAGATCATAATCAAGAAGCTTATCAGTACAATGATTACCATCCCTCTATATATGAGTAAAATCTAAAAGCATATGTTTAACGTGCTATGGAATGAACTTACCATTATTCATATGTATTTTATACTTTTTGAAAATAATGTTATTTATTTACTTGATTTGGTACGGTCAAGAATGAACTTCAAAAAAAATTGAGTGAAAATGCAGTAGTAAAAGATGAGAAATGCTATCATCAATTTCTGTCAAACACATTTTCATATTGGGTGACATTTATTTGGGTTAACGTGTGTTGTTAAATTAGGATTAGATATTGCGTTGCAATTACTATAAAACAAATCTTTTGGTACAATGGTTGTTTGCATGTTTGTCAATTTAAAACGTCTGAAACTTGTTATTCCTATTCTGGACGTATGCTGAAATCTTGTAAAATGAATTTCTTTTGTTACATTTTGCAGGGTCGATTTGTGAAGCGGGAATGAGAATTGTAGAAGGATTGGCGCGGTTGATAATAAGAATGTTGTGATATTACAGCGTTGGAATAGAATTTTTCATGTCTTTTGGTTTTGGGTAGTGCTGGGATGCTTTCTGGATGAAAATGTTGTAGATAAGTTTATGCAATGTAAAATCCCAGTGGTACAAAAATATGAACAACCGGGAAAATCTATATTCAACTGCTGTACTGGCGCAACATGTAAGGGGCAGTTTCTAGACCTTTGATTGAACGAGTTTGAGAAAGTGTTACTACTATGTGTTTGATCTCAATCCAAGGCATTAGAAACAGCCAAGCATGTTGTACAAGTACAACAACAAAAAAATGTATAGGTTGCTCTGAAGACTTGAACATAGTCTCACAATTAAAAATTTGGAACATCAAACTATAATACTGGGGGACTGGTAACTGAACCTTAGTCAGACCATCAACACAAGGGTAGGCTCTAGGTGAAAGTATGTTGTGTGACTCAACCATTATATTTTGACATTTAATGAAATAAAAATAATCAGCATGAATGAGTATCTTTTTGTGGTTTTATTTTCAGCCAAATTTCTTTTGTTGAATTCGGAGTTTGATTGGCGATGAATAAAATGAAAATAGAGTAGAAGGGGGAGCAATGTGCTATAGTAATCAACTAGATTGTTGCGTTAATTTAACAGTTATATTTTTAATATTAAATGTTCTTACAAATATTGGGTAAGAGTGGATTCAACTGATGATATCCCTGTTTTCTGCACTTCAATTTATCTTCTTGGCTATTCGGTTCATATTTATCACTTGTCGGCGGACCATGGGTGAGTGTATTTGTGAAGGATCTTCAAAGATCAAATTAGTTAATGTTTTAAATATAATTAATTATCTATCTATTGAATTAATGGTACAACTATTTATACTAATTGTACTTGTACTAGGTATATGAGAGATAGTGACTTTGGAATTCGTCTTCACTTTGTCCTTCTGGTTTCTCCGCTCCTCCATTCCTTCATTTTTGTCTCTTCTTTCGCTCACTCTTGAAGGGTTTTTTCTTTTGAACCGTTGGATTCATTTAAGGTTTAACAGTTAGATCTTGATGTCCTTTGGCCTTCTGATCCTGCCGGTTGACCAGAGCGCAAAAGCCTTGCCACGTCAAAGGTACCTTCCTCTGGATCGACCTTGCACCACACTAGCTTCCGTCCTTCACACTTCGATTCTCCTCAAGAACCTGCAAAAGACAGAGTGGCGCCGCTGCGGCCGATCACGCTCCGACGCTCAAGTCAGTGACGGAACCACCAAAACTCTAAGAGAGAAATACTAGAAACTCTAGGAACCGTGCAAAAACTCTCTCAGCGTACTCAAGTATTCTCAAAGCGTAAAGAAGTGTTCTGAACGCGCGTACCTCAGAAGTTCGTTAGAATCCCTTATATACCTGTGCACTTTCTCTCTCCTGACGGTTACACCTTTGGACACGTGGCTCGCATCCAGCTGTACACGTGTCACCATCTGGAACGTCCTCTGCTTGAGCGTCACTTCTTACTCTTCAGGCTGTTCGACTAAGTTACCCATGCAAGGAGTAACTCGGTGTATAGCTACCTTAGAGCGCGATCTTCTTCTAGTGGCGAGCACGGGGTGTCACCATGCACACCTTCTCTGTGGTCTCGCCTGCCGCTATCACGATCTGCATTACTTGCTCATCGTGCATGTCCTGGTAAACTGTTCCCTTGCCTCGACCTCTGGCTAGGGAATGATCATCTGATAACTCCATCCTTCGTACTCGTGCCCTTTGGAAGCCTTGAACAAGCTTTCCTGATCTTTCGGCGATGTCCCCCTCTCGGCGATCTCTGACCACTTGGTCGCCTAGGCTCACGCACGGTGACCACGACACAAGCCTGGTGACCGCCAGTTTAGATATGCTAGAGATCGGAGCACGCCAACTTAATGATTGGCGACTACACAGACTCCCTGATGTCCTTCCCTTCTGTCAGCCAGGTGTCCCGTTCAACACGCCTATATTATCGCTCACTGCCACGTCATCACTTCCGACTACCTGGTCGGTACACAAGCCCCCCAGTCTTAAGCTGAGACTTGTCCAGCGAAAAGACTAAGAGTTACGTCATCGTCGATCTACGTGGCACTGGCGCAGACTTCCGTACGTCCGTACTTTCTGCTTTTCTGACGCTCTACCAAACCCCTTTTTCCAATCGCTCAACACGTGGCTTCATCAACGGTCATCTTCAACTGTCGTTTGCGCTTCCGAAAACGTTCGAAAAACCCTTGCACTTCCACTGTTCCATCATCTTTCTACATTCTCAAACACTCTAAGTCTTTCTCTGCGAACCCACGAAGCTTCTCAACTCTCTCAATCTCCAACTTCCTTCAACACTCATCCGATCATAAAAAGGTAACTCTTTTACGCCTTCTGTTGATACTTGTTGCATTTTAACCGATTCGCATCATCAGTTATCTGTCTGGAGCATACGTTGTGGGCTGTTTTTCCCTTTCCTCCTCTCTCGTAGCTTAGGGCTTCGTCTTCCATTACGTTCATCCCAGCGAACTCTTGTTTGTTCATTCCTCCTTCTTTGTCCTCCATCGAGTCGTTTTCTGCAATCTTTATTCATCCCTTTCCTTTTTCCTCTGCAGTTCCTGCGATGGCTCGCACGAAAACCACCGCGAACCCTCCTCCTCCATCGCGAGACCCTTCACCTCAAGCGCGTAGGGTTGCTCCTGGGGCAAATCCTCCACCACCGCGCAACCCACCACGAGCATCTGGTGCTCCTTCTACCCAGGCTGAGAGGCCTGCAACTTCTCATGCCAACCCCACTCCAGCAACTCCGCCAGTCGCCGGAGGAGCTTCCATTCCTACACAAGACTATAAGAAACTCTACCCGTGGGCCACCCCAACTTTGCTGAAGGAGACCTCTTCAGTAAACTCTGCGTTGGCGGTGCTACGGTTGAAGAAAGGGGACGAACCCAACCTCTCGTTCCACAAGGAGCACGACGACAAGTTAATGGTGCTGCCTTGCCCTCCCGACGTGCCAATCTGCGCGGATGACAAGGGGAACAACGGCGAGTTGTTCTGCTTCGTTTACACCACTTTATTCAAGAAGGTTAAACTCAGGTTTCCCTTCACCCGCTTTGAACGAGAGCTACTAACCGAGCTCAACATTGCCGCTGCCCAGCTCCATCCCAACAGCTGGGCATTCGTGAGGGCATTTCAAATCATGTGCGCGCACTTGGGACTACCGGCCTCGGTAGATGTTTTCCTTTTCTTGTTCGAGGCCAAGAATCCCGAAGACCGCCCCTGGGTGAGCTTAAACAGGATTGCTGGGAGATCGATCCTCTCAATCTTCCAGCAATCCTACAAAGACTGGAAAGGAAAGTTTGTCCAAGTGCGTCAAAACGATCAAGACCCCTCGCTGCTCGATGGCTTCCCCTTGTATTGGGTAAACAAGGGGAGCAAGGACTCCAAAGAAAACTTCAGAAGGCCAAGAAGTCCTGACAACATGGGTGAGTTGGACAAGGACCTCTGCCTTTTCTGGAAGAGGGTGGCTGATGCCCACATTAACTTTCCCACTTCCTCAATAATCACCTTCGAATTCCTCGAGGGTCAACTCGAAGCCCACATCGGCAAGCCCCACCTCACTATCAAACTTAACACCAACTTGGCATTTCTTCTGTTCTACTTTGGCATTCCGTTATTAACCTATGTGCTGCTTGCATTATCCCTGTACAGACATGCTTGTGTTTTCTGCTTCTATTTTAATTGCTCACCTATTCTTTACCTTGTGCAGATAACATGCTGGGAAAAGGTAAACTGGCTGAATTGAGGGCGATCGCCCGAACTCACAAGTTGGCGGCGGGTTCCCAAACCGTGCCCAACTCGGCGGCTTCCCAAGGCGCAACCTCTTCCGGGGTACTACCCGCCCCTGAAAGAAAAAACCTTGTCTTGAAGAAGCCAAAGAGGAAAACTCCTTAAGTGGTACAGGAGGAAGAGGATGACGAGGCGACTGAAGACGGCCTCGTCACCAAAAGAACAAGGGTGGCACCCTCTTCACCACCCGCTCTCCCAACACCAACACCTCATTCTCCTCCAGCTCCAACACCGCCCTCTCCTCCAGCTCCAACACCGCCAGTCCAAGCAACACCCTTGGCTGTCGTGCCCCCCGTGGTTGAAGGCAGCGAGCCTAATTTCATAGAGAACCCTCCAAGCGCCTCCACGCCGTTCGTATCGGCTGGAGAGGGTCCTCCTTCAACCACCTCTATTGCTGGGGCCGCACCAGGTGGAGATGAGGGTGCTCACAACTCTCCAATCCTCATAACAGAGTCCCCGACTTCACCACCACCCCAAGAAGCCCCCCTTGCTCAACAGACTCAAGAGGGTGGTGGTGAAAGTCAGCACCAAGCTCCTTCAGCACCTCCACCAGCAACAACTGCAAACCTCCCCCCCTCCATCGAAGAGATCTGGGGGCCCTTCACAGCCAAACTGAAGATGATGGCAGAGGATCTCCCCTCAATCATAACGAAGGCTGTGAAGAACTCGAGCAAGAAGCTTCAAGACGAGAATGCGGCGCTTAAGGAGGCAAACCGCCTGATAAGGATGGAGGCGGAAAAACTCTCTTGCAATCTGATGGTGGCAGAGATCGATCATTCAAGATTGGAGGACGCCATGAGTGCTGAGCTAAAGGGTCCGCGCAAGGAGGCTTTTGATCTGCGCCAAAAGCTGCACCTCCAAGCCCAAAAGAAAATTGAGCTGGAGAGTAAGCTGGTACCCTACAGGCTCAAGGTGGCCAACTTGGAGGCATTAATGAAAGCAGATGCGGCCAAGGTGGAAAACCTTGAAAAAAGGTCGGCAGATCAGGAAGTCCTCCTCGGGAAGGTCGAGAAGGAGAGGGATGACACCATGGCTGAGCTCGCCAAAGCTCAAGAGGAAAACAAGAAGATTGCTGCAGAGCTGGCCCAGGCGCGGGACGAAGGCAAAAAGGTTGTTGAAGACCTTGCTCAAGCTCGTGGGGAAACTGAAGAGCTGAAGAAACGAACTGACGAGCTGAAGAAACAAACCGAAGAGCTCGAGCAAAGCTCCGCCCAAGTCCTTGCCGCCGGGTTCGACGCCGCCCTGGAGCAAGTCGCTTGCCAATACCCCGAGCTTGATCTAACCATGGTGTCCATTTGCAACGAGGTGGTGGATGGGAAGATCGTGCCCTCTGAAGATTAATCACCTCCCTCCATCACTTGTTTTTTGAAACTTGGCGCTTATTTTTGTTTGTACGAACTTTACTTGTAATTTTTCTTCTTATGTATTAGAACTGACATTGCTTTTATATAACTTCTTTTGCTTCTTGCACCTCGTCTTTCTGTTTACTTCTCATTCTTTAACCTTCATCTGCTTTCTTACTCGCTGTATGGTTGATCAACTTATCTGGTGAAACTTGCTTAAACAAATCAACCCAGCGATACACCGGGCTCAACTATTCACTCACCGCTTTGAACTTGGGCAAACCGTTAATCTTATAACAATTTATCGAACTCTTAACTCGAAGTAAAACTTGAGCAACTTATCAACTCTCAAACGATGACATTTAACACAACTTGCAAACTTAAGGCAATTAGTTACTTACTAGGCAACAGGTTTTAACTTAAACTGGTATCACATTACAGTTTACCTGATCTGCCCGGCAAGGTTAGCCTTCACTCCTGCCATCGCCTGGAATTCTTCTGATCGCCATAGGGTTCTGGCGATGTAAGCTTTCTTTGCCTTCTTAACTTGGCTATTGTTCCCTCATCTGGGGGGTAGAGGCGCCTTTCGGATCCTTCTCTACCTTCCTGAGTTTCAGAACAATAAGCCGGATAGCGAGGTGTTCTCTTCGAACCTACCTTAGCTATCTTTTAAACTTCTTTCACCCTTCACGCCATACCTGAACTCGTTCAAGACGAGAAGGATTTTATCTGTCTTCACACCGCCTACAAGCGTGAAAGTTTTCTCTGGTCTTACTTGTTGAAGCTGCAGGAAGCTTCTTCCCTACCAAGGCTTGTTATGTGTTTGATGAAGAAAATGGCTTTAGTGCTTTGAAGATTGTAATAGGTTTTTAGATTCATTTGCAATTAGGCTTGTAAATTGTGTATGATTGCCTTTTGCTGTATAACCTATCCTAGATGCCTAACCAAGTCTAGATCAAGCACATGATGTGGTTAAATGGTTTTTGAAAAGCTTTTGAAAGTGTTCTATACTGACCACCGACCGGCGATCATGCACCGTTTTTTTCAAGTAGCTGTACTGACCACCGACCGGCGATCATGCACCGTCTTTTTCAAGTAGCTATGCTGACCACCGACCGGCGATCATGTGGAGCATTGCCATCTACGATCGCCGTCTGCTCAGAGAAGCTTTTGAAAGTGCTCTTAAAAGTTTTAAATCAGTACAAAAATAAATCTGTTTTATGGAGAAAGAATCTGTTCATTTCTTCTCTGTTAAAAGGTTTTTTCAAGATTTTGTTAGGGCACCACAGGTAAAGCTCAGTTAGTTATTTCAGTTAAAGCTGAGCTGGCCTGTTTGCTATACTTTAATCTGTTTTACTGTGAAAGAACAGGTTTATTCTTTGGTTTGCTGAAAGGTTTTTTACAAGTTAGTTAGGGCACCAAAGGTACAACTCAGACAGTTATTTCAGTTAGCTGAGTTGGCGGTTTTTACAAAATAAACCTGTTAAGTTCAAAAATGAATCTGCTGTTTTCATAACTGCTTTTCAACTGTTTTTTGAAAAGAAGTTAGAAACTGTTTTCTATATAAAGAGAAGTCTCTCTCACATGAAAAGAAGCTGAGAAATTACGTTTTTGACAGAGATAAAACACTTTCCATGTGAGAAGAAGGATTAAAAAGAGTTTTTGAAAGGTTTTCCAAAGAGATTTTCAAGTGTGCTTGTTCTAGGAAACCTTTGATCTTGGTGAAGGTGCTGGTGCAGTTCTGCAGCAAATTGAACTACTGGTTTTGAGTTCTTGCATCTTCTTTTCAGGTGTAATCCTTCCTTTATTCTGTTTTGTAAAGGTGTAAGTGTTAGTCACTCCTTGATAGGGTTTCTTGGAGTGCAAGGTGTGCTGAAATAGGATTTTTCAGCATTGTGTGTGTTGTTCTTGTAGTGTTCAAGAACTGCTGGTTTTGTAAGTGATTGGTACTGTTTTTAGTGAATTCCACCTTGGGGTAAGGTGAGACTGGATGTAGCTCTGTATGAGTGAACCAGTATAAAAACGTGTGTATCTTGTATTCTCATCCCTGCACTCTTTTCTGGTTTTTGCTTAATTCTGTCAAGAACTAAATCTGTTCTTTTGAAATTGAATCTGTTAATTCTGGGTTAAGTGAAAACTGTTCTTCCTGATTTGTTAAAGTTTTCTGATCATAAACAAGGTTGCTGCATACAATGGTTTAAGTGAATCGTGAACAAATTGACCATTCATTAAAACCTAAGAAAGGATCATACTTCTTGAAATCTTGTGTTGTGTAATTTTTAGTTGATTTCTAAGCATAGCTGTATCCTTCATCCTCACAATATTAAGCTGATCTGGTTCTGTCATAATTCTCTATTGATCACAATTTTACATTGAACAAAATTCAAATTGTGCCAAGACTGCTCTGAAGAATCAATCTGTTTCATGTAAAAACAATCTGTTCTTTTTTCCTCTGGAATACTGTAAAATTGTGTGTTCTTGCGAAAATTTTATAAGCTCAATTCACCCCTCCCCTTTTGAACTTAGACTCTAATAGACCCAACAATTGGTATCAAGAGCTAGGGCTTGTATTTTGCTCAAGTGTGTGTATGATGTCTGAGTTTAAAATGCCTTTTGCTGAAGGTGCATCTATTAATAGACCTCCTATGTTTGGTGGTGTTAACTATGCTTTCTGGAAAATCAGGATGAAGATCTTTATGGAATCTATTGACATGGGAATCTGGGATGCAGTGGTCAGTGGACCTTTTATACCTATGCAGGTTGTCAAAGATGAAACAATAAAGAAGCCTTGGTCTGAATGGAGTGAAACTGAGAAGAAAAAGGCCCAATATGACTCTTTAGCCAAGAATATCATTACATCTGCACTGAATATGGATGAGTTCTTTAGAGTCTCTCAATGTAACTCAGCAAAGGAGATGTGGGATGTACTAGAGGTGACTCATGAAGGGACTGATGATGTGAAACGGGCAAGGAAGCACTCACTAATACAAGAGTACGAGCTGTTCCGAATGCAATCTGAAGAAAGTATTGCAGATGTGCAGAAACGATTTACACACATTGTAAATCACCTCACTGGCCTTGGTAAAGTCTTTGACAAGGAAGAGCTTAACATTAAGGTATTAAAATGTCTTGATAGGAGCTGGCAGCCTAAGGAAACAACAATCTCAGAATCCAGAGATTTATCCAAGATGTCCACTGCTGCACTTTTTGGAAAGCTGATAGAACATGAAATTGAGCTGAAAAGATTGAAAGAACAAGAAACAGTGGAAAAGAAGGCTAAAGGAATTGCTCTGAAAACTACCATAGAACATGATACAAGTGAGGAAGAAGGTGATCCAGAACATGATGAGACTGTGAGTCTGCTCACCAGAAAATTCAGCAGATTTCTTAGAAAGAAAAACCGTGACAGAACTCAGCAAAGAAAGAGGTATTCCAAACAATCTATTGATTCAAATTCTTCCAATTACACGTGCTTTGGATGTGGTAAACCAGGTCATATAAAAGCTGATTGTCCAAACAATCAAAGTAAAGAAAAATCAGCAAGCAAGAGGAGTGACAAAGGGAAAGGTAGAAGAGCATATATCTCATGGGAAGAAAATGATGTATCCTCATCTAGCAATTCTTCAACTGAAAGTGAAGAAGCAAATCTTTGTTTCATGGTGAATGATGAGGAATCCAACTCTGACTCAGTAAGTAATTTCTCCACTGATTCTGAAAACTATGATCAACTGCTATTAGCCTTTAAGGAAACACATGATGAAGCAAACAGGTTGGCTATAATGTGCAACAGATTGAATAGAGTAAATAGGGTACTTGAACCAAAGGTTAAAGTTCTTGAAGAAGAACTGCACAAAGCTAAAACTGAATTAATTAGTCTTGAATTGACATGTTTGCATGCATCAATTAAAACTTGTGATAAATGCAAAAAGTTGGAAAAACAGGTTGAGTATTTGTTAAAAACAGTTTCAAATTTCACTAAGGGAAGAGAAAATCTTGAAACCTTATTAGGTTCACAGAATGCTGTTTTCAATAAAAATGGTTTAGGATATAATCCTGGAATGAAAGGTAATGTGAAAAAGCTGTCCAGTTTCTTTGTTCCTTCCAGAACAGGTTTTTCCTCTTTTAGTAATTCAAAAACAATGCATACTGAAACATGTTTTTATTGTATGAAATCTGGTCATGTATCTAGAACATGTAAGGCTAGGAAATATCTTGTTCCTAAAGGATTGGCCAAATGGCTTCCTAAGGAAAGGTGTTAATCATGCTGGACCCTAGACTAAAGGGGTACCATATGTGCTAAATCTGTTTTGTTGCAGAAAAACAGCAGGAGAAACCAGTGGTACCTAGACAGTGGCTGCTCAAAGCACATGACAGTGGTTCATAAATCTGAAACTCAAAGCTGAAGGGCATGTCACATATGGAGATAACAATAGAGGAAAAATTCTTGGAAGAGGAGATGTTGGTACTAAAGACTCAACTACAATTGAGAATGTCCTATATGTTGAAGGGCTAAAACATAGTCTTCTAAGCATTAGCCAGCTGTGTGACAAGGGATACAAGGTCAATTTCGAAACCAATACTTGTACAATTTCAAATGAAAATTCTGGTAAGGTGCTGTTCACTGGAAAAAGGGTAAACAACATTTATCTCCTAGACATTATAAAGAGTTCTTCTGAAAATGAGTGTTTGCTATCTAAAAATGATGAGTCTTGGCTGTGGCATAGGAGACTAGCTCACATTCACACAAATCACTTGAATAAGCTAAAATCTAAGGAACTTGTTTCTGGTTTACCAAACATAAAATTTCAAAATAACAGATTGTGTGATGCCTGTGTAAAGGGAAAACAGATTAGAACTTCTTTTAAATCAAAAGATATGGTTTCTTCAAATAAAGCTTTGGATGTTTTGCATATGGACTTGTTTGGACCATCTAGGACTGCTAGCTTAGCTGGAAATTACTATGCTTTGGTGATTGTTGATGACTTTTCAAGATATACATGGACTTTGTTTCTTGCTTCTAAAAATGATGCATATAAAGCCTTTAAGAAACTTGCAAAGGTTCTGCATAATGAGAATGAAAATAGGATCAAACAGATTCGTAGTGATCATGGGGGAGAATTTCAAAATGCAAAGTTTGATAAATATTGTGAAAAACATGGGATCATACATAGTTATTCTGCTCCTAGGACACCCCAACAAAATGGTGTTGTTGAAAGAAAGAATAGATCACTAGAAGAGTTAGCTAGGACTATGCTAAATGAATCTGGTTTACCTAAATATTTTTGGGCTGATGCTGTATATACTGCTTCTTATGTGCTTAACAGAACATTGATTAGACCAATTCTTAAGAAAACTCCCTATGAATTGTATAAAGGTAGGAAGCCTAGCATTAGTCATCTTAGGGTGTTTGGCTGCAAATGCTTTGTTTTAAATAATGGTAAAGATAATCTGGGGAAGTTTGATCCTAAATCAGATGAAGGAATACATATTGGTTATGCTATAAATGGTCATGCTTATAGAGTATATAACAAAAGATTGCTTGTTGTTGAAGAATCTATACATGTTGTGTTTGATGAAACAGATTTTTTTGTGCCCAAATCTGTTATGGATGAACCTGGTATGGATGATTTAAGAACAATTATGCAACATAATCAATCTAGTGAGCTTGATGCTACTAATCCAAATTCTGTCAAAGAATCTACTGTGAATGCAGGACTGCCTAAAGAATGGAAGACTCCAAGGGATCTCACTCTTGACAATGTAATTGGTAAAATTGAGAAAGGAGTATCAACAAGGAATTCACTCAACAATTTCTGCAGAACAGTAGCTTTTGTGTCACAGATTGAGCCTAAAAGCCTGGAAGAAGCACTGCAAGACAGCAATTGGATAACAGCAATGCAGGAAGAGCTGAACCAGTTTGAATACAATGAAGTATGGACTTTGGTTCCAATGAAGCATGAGATGAACATCATAGGAACCAAGTGGGTGTACAGGAACAAGATGGATGAACATGGAGCTATCACTAGAAATAAAGCAAGACTGGTTGCTAAAGGGTATAACCAAGAAGAAGGTATTGATTTTGGTGAAACCTATGCACCAGTAGCACGTCATGAAGCTGTCAGACTTCTTCTAGCATTTTCCAGCATACAAGGTTTCAAGCTGTTTCAAATGGATGTCAAGAGTGCATTTCTAAATGGCTACATAAATGAAGAGGTGTTTGTATCTCAGCCTCCAGGGTTTGAAGATCACAAAAATCCAGAACATGTGTTCATGCTTAAGAAAGCCTTATATGGATTAAAGCAAGCACCTAGGCAATGGTATGAAAGACTAAGTGAATTTCTGCTGTCTCAAGGTTATAGCCGTGGCAATTCAGATAAAACTCTCTTTCTAAAGAAGAAAAGTGAAGATATCATACTTGTGCAAGTTTATGTAGATGATATTATCTTTGGATCCACAAATGAAGAGATGTGTGAAGACTTTGTGAAAACCATGAAAAGTGAGTTTGAGATGTCAATGTTAGGAGAAATGAATTTCTTCCTTGGTCTACAAGTTAAGCAACTCAAGGATGGGATTTTCATAAGCCAAGAAAAATACTGCAAGGAACTGCTCAAGAAGTTTGATATGAATCAATGCAAAGCAATCAGCACTCCTATTTCAACAAGTTGTCAGCTGGATCAAGATTCTGCAGGAAAATCAGTGGATCAAACGAAATATAGGGGTTTAATTGGTTCCTTATTATATCTAACTGCCAGCAGGCCTGACATTATGTTTGCTATATGTCTATGTGCTAGATATCAATCTGATCCAAAGGAATCACACTACAATGCTGCAAAGAGAATTCTGAAATATTTGCAAGGATCTAAAGATGTTGGATTGCGGTATCCTAACAAGGTATCTTTGAATTTGATTGGTTTTTCAGATTCTGATTTTGCAGGCTGCAAAGTTGATAGGAAGAGCACAAGTGGGACTGGTCACATGCTTGGATCAAGTCTAATCTCTTGGCATTGCAAGAAGCAAGCTTGTGTTGCTCTCTCCACAGCAGAAGCAGAATACATAGCTGCTGGAAGTTGTTGTGCTCAAACCTTATGGCTAAGGCAGCAGCTAAGTGATTTTGGTATTCTGTTAAATAACATACCTATAAATTATGATAATACAAGTGCCATAAATCTGTCTAAGAATCCTGTCATGCACTCAAGAACTAAGCACATTGAAATTAGACATCACTTTCTAAGAGAACATATAGCTAATGGAACATGTGATATACAATTCATTGGTACTGAATTTCAACTAGCTGATCTGTTCACTAAACCACTTGCTAAAGACAGGTTTCACTTTCTTTTAAATGAATTGGGTATTATTAGCTTGAATTGTCCTCTGCAGTGAAAATTTCAATCTGTTTTTTTATGTTTTAACATGTTTCGTTCCCGGTTTCAGAAATCACAACTGTGACTAGGAAAGAGAAAGATTTATTTTTCTCTCTCTCACTTTATTGTTGACTGCTTTTACGGTTATTGACCAGCAGATCCATGCAAATCAATGTGTGGGTATCCTAACTAATTGGATTCTGTGTAGATGCAACAAATTTGATGTACCAAAATCAGGTTCCAAGATATTCCTACGTGAATCCACACCTGAACCTGCTGCACCATTGGAATAAAATCTGCAGCATATCTGTGGGATTTGATTTTTCTTCAAAATTCATTATTTCCAAAATCTGATTACATTGCCCTGAATTAAAATTTGTGCTTTTCAATTTTGGTTTAATAATCCTATATAAACCTAGCACAATTTAGCTCGTCTCTCACACCATCTCACTTGCACTATAAGCTGTCCAGGTGCACATTGCTTCACCACAGGTTTTGTTTCTGCTTTTGAATAATAATCTGTAATGTTTTTTTCTTCTAGAATTGTATGGTAATATATTGATGCAGGGAAAAACAGATTAAGCATGGCATCCTCCTCACATAGAAAGAAGAAATCCAAGGAGCAATCTCAAAGCAGCCAAGGTATCCTGGAAAACTGGTTTGCTGGAGATTCAGAGGCAATGACAAGGTTCATACATGAGACTGGCAGGAAGCAAATCAATGTACCCAAGCTGCTTGAGTTCTCATGGCTGAGAGAGGAGAATCTGATAGAAGCCAAAGACTTGCTCAAGCATCAAAAGCTGAAAGGATTTCTGGAGATGAATGGAAATGTTTGTCCAAACTTTGTGAAGGTGTTTTACTGCAACCTTGAACAAGAGGGTAAAAATCTGGTTTCCCATGTAAAAGGAGTGAAGCTGAAGATCACTAGGGAAATCTGGAGCAGTGTGGGTGGAATCAAATATTCAGGACTGAAAGTGAGCAAAGGAAACACTACTGGAATTCAAGGATTCAACAAATTGCAATTTTATAGAAGCTGTGTGAGGAATCCCACTGAACCAGTAGCTAGGTATCATGCAGGTAGCCTAACTCTAATTCCTAGACTCTTAGCGCATATAATTGCTTGGTAGCTTACCCCTAGAGGAAGTAATCATGCTGTACTTCATGAGGAAGACTTGATACTGCTGTATTGCATCATGAACCAGCTTAAGGTAAATTGGGTAAGTACTATGGTTGAACATATGCTGAAATCTGCAAGACTACCTGATTATCGTCTTCCCTATGCAATATTTGTGTCAAAACTAATTGATCACTTTAAAGTGGACACTACCAATGAAAGGAATGACTCTATTAAGGCTGCAAGTGAAATAGATAACTCCACACTCATGAAAATGGGATTCTATAAGGATGAAGATGGCTGGGTTTTTAGAAGGAATGCTGGACAAA
Organism: Phaseolus vulgaris; assembly: GCF_051622355.1. Taxonomy (NCBI): domain Eukaryota; kingdom Viridiplantae; phylum Streptophyta; class Magnoliopsida; order Fabales; family Fabaceae; genus Phaseolus; species Phaseolus vulgaris. Next base: position 32,389,690 of record NC_143505.1, on the reverse strand, counting down.
GGGCTGAGCAAGAAGCTGCTCCTCAAGGAAATGAAGAAGAAGAAAATGCTGATGGTGTGCAACACATGGACGAATCACCAGTACATTCTGCTGAACATGAAGATGTTGCTGCCACTAGTCAGAATGCAATAGTTGCATATGAGGCACCTGAGTACAGAGGTGAACCTCTGTCTATGTTTGAAAGACAGGTGCTAAGCAGGCTGGACACACTCACAGATGAGCAGAAGGCACACTATGAGATGACTTACGCCAGGTTTCAACACTTGGATGATCAACTTGAAGGAATTCAAGTGCAGCTAGCTGAGCTCTATTACAACAACAAGTGATCCTATTTCTAAGTCTTTATCTTTTATATGTTGTTAAACAATTTGGGATTAATCTGTACTGTTTTTTTTTTGCACTAGTTTTTAGTTGTTTTGTGGTTTGTAATGAACCTCTATGGTTTGTTGGTTTTATTTGAACTGTTATGTATGGCTATTATTTTGTTTCTGTGGTATTTTGTGCTCCCATTCTGTTTGATGAATCCAAAGGGGGAGAAGAATAGCCTAGTACAGAACAGCCTAAGAAGAATAGCCTAGTACAGAACAGCCTAAGAATAGCCTGGTACAGGTTCTGCAGATGATATTCACAGTGGCTGCTGATATGATTCAGATGTTAAATCTGCAGGTATATCATTTATAAATCTGTTTGTTCTGCCTTAACACCTATTTTTCTGGTATATAGTTCTGTACAGGTTTGGTCATGATCTTTCTTCAAAGCTGTGCAAAGCAAATGGAATTTGTCTCCATCAAATAGGGGGAGATTGTTGAAGCTGCAGGAAGCTTCTTCCCTACCAAGGCTTGTTATGTGTTTGATGAAGAAAATGGCTTTAGTGCTTTGAAGATTGTAATAGGTTTTTAGATTCATTTGCAATTAGGCTTGTAAATTGTGTATGATTGCCTTTTGCTGTATAACCTATCCTAGATGCCTAACCAAGTCTAGATCAAGCACATGATGTGGTTAAATGGTTTTTGAAAAGCTTTTGAAAGTGTTCTATGCTGACCACCGACCGGCGATCATGCACCGTTTTTTTCAAGTAGCTGTACTGACCACCGACCGGCGATCATGCACCGTCTTTTTCAAGTAGCTATGCTGACCACCGACCGGCGATCATGTGGAGCATTGCCATCTACGATCGCCGTCTGCTCAGAGAAGCTTTTGAAAGTGCTCTTAAAAGTTTTAAATCAGTACAAAAATAAATCTGTTTTATGGAGAAAGAATCTGTTTATTTCTTCTCTGTTAAAAGGTTTTTTCAAGATTTTGTTAGGGCACCACAGGTAAAGCTCAGTTAGTTATTTCAGTTAAAGCTGAGCTGGCCTGTTTGCTATACTTTAATCTGTTTTACTGTGAAAGAACAGGTTTATTCTTTGGTTTGCTGAAAGGTTTTTTACAAGTTAGTTAGGGCACCAAAGGTACAACTCAGACAATTATTTAAGTTAGCTGAGTTGGCGGTTTTTACAAAATAAACCTGTTAAGTTCAAAAATGAATCTGCTGTTTTCATAACTGCTTTTCAACTGTTTTTTGAAAAGAAGTTAGAAACTGTTTTCTATATAAAGAGAAGTCTCTCTCACATGAAAAGAAGCTGAGAAATTACGTTTTTGACAGAGATAAAACACTTTCCATGTGAGAAGAAGGATTAAAAAGAGTTTTTGAAAGGTTTTCCAAAGACATTTTCAAGTGTGCTTGTTCTAGGAAACCTTTGATCTTGGTGAAGGTGCTGGTGCAGTTCTGCAGCAAATTGAACTACTGGTTTTGAGTTCTTGCATCTTCTTTTCAGGTTTAATCCTTCCTTTATTCTGTTTTGTAAAGGTGTAAGTGTTAGTCACTCCTTGATAGGGTTTCTTGGAGTGCAAGGTGTGCTGAAATAGGGTTTTTCAGCATTGTGTGTGTTGTTCTTGTAGTGTTCAAGAACTGCTGGTTTTGTAAGTGATTGGTACTGTTTTTAGTGAATTCCACCTTGGGGTAAGGTGAGACTGGATGTAGCTCTGTATGAGTGAACCAGTATAAAAACGTGTGTATCTTGTATTCTCATCCCTGCACTCTTTTCTGGTTTTTGCTTAATTCTTTCAAGAACTAAATCTGTTCGTTTGAAATTGAATCTGTTAATTCTGGGTTAAGTGAAAACTGTTCTTCCTGATTTGTTAAAGTTTTCTGATCATAAACAAGGTTGCTGCATACAATGGTTTAAGTGAATCGTGAACAAATTGACCATTCATTAAAACCTAAGAAAGGATCATACTTCTTGAAATCTTGTGTTGTGTAATTTTTAGTTGATTTCTAAGCATAGCTGTATCCTTCATCCTCACAATATTAAGCTGATCTGATTCTGTCATAATTCTCTGTTGATCACAATTTTACATTGAACAAAATTCAAATTGTGCCAAGACTGCTCTGAAGAATCAATCTGTTTCATGTAAAAACAATCTGTTCTTTTTGCCTCTGGAATACTGTAAAATTGTGTGTTCTTGCGAAAATTTTATAAGCTCAATTCACCCCTCCCCTCTTGAACTTAGACTCTAATAGACCCAACATTACTAAGTCAATATTGATGTTTCACTTACGGGGGGAAAGGTGTTTTTCTTCCTTTCCCGCCGTTTAAGGTCACGAACACCCCTGACTTTTCAGTTCATCTTGCCTGAACTCACTCTGAGGTGAGAAGGACTTTTTCTCGCTTGAACTCGCTCTACGGCGAGAAGGACTTTATCTTGCCTGAACTCGCTCGACGGCGAGAAGGACTTTATCTGGCCTGAACTCGCTCGACGGCGAGAAGGACTTTATCTGGCCTAAACTCGCTCGACGGTGAGAAGGACTTTATCTGGCCTGAACTCGCTCGACGGCGAGAAGGACTTTATCTGGCCTGAACTCGCTCGATGGCGAGAAGGACTTTATCTGGTGCCTCAACTTGCCCAGGGTGTACATCTCCTCCCCCCCGGATGCACTGAGGACTTTTTCTCTTTCTCGCCTGCACTCGCTCGAGGGCGAGGAGGTCTTTTACTCTTTCTTGCTTGCACTCGCTCGAGGGCGAGGAGGTCTTTTTCTCTTTCTCGCCTCCACACGCTCGAGGGCGAGGAGGTCTTTAGTCATCGCTGGTGCCTCCGATCGCCGAAAGACGATGAGGACTTTAAAACTTTAACTGATGCCGCCAATCGTCGAAGAGCGATGGGGACTTTAAAACTTTTTCTTAGAAAACATGCAGCATAACTTTAAACTTGCCTTGAATCACGTACGAGCGATAAGGTCTTTTTCTTAAAACTTTCGAAACAACAAGCATGCAATCTTAGAAACTTTAAACTCTTTGAAAACTCTTCTTTATTGGGTGGCCTCATTAAAAACCCTTCTTAGGGAAAAAAGAGTGCCCCCTTCAAACTGTTTTAACAGAAAGCTTGCAAATCTCTTCATGTTCGTTTTTACTTACAAAGCTTTAACTGTAATATAACTTGAGGTGTGTGGCGTTCCAAGTGCGAGGAATCGCCCCTCCTTCCAACGTTTCTAAGCGGTAGGCGCCGTTCCCGAGCGCCTCGGTTATTCTGAACGGTCCTGTCCACTTAGGCGATAACTTGTTTTCCATCTCGTACTGGTGGGCCTTCCTCATCACCAGGTTGCCCTCTCTAAACTGCCTTGGCATCACCTTCGAGTTGTACCTTCGCTCAATCCTCCTTTTCACTGCCTCAGCCTTTACCCTTGCCTCCTCCCTGACCTCATCCAGCAAATCCAGATTCAACCTTCTTTCTTCGTTTGAGTCTTCCGCCACGAAATTCTGAAATCTCGGCGAGCTCTCCTGGATTTCCACTGGGATCATTGCATCACATCCATAGACCAAGCTAAACGGGGTCTCGTGGGTTCCTGACTGCTCAGTGGTGTGGTACGCCCAAACTATGCGGGGCACCTCTTCAGCCCACGATCCCTTGGCTTTCTCTAGCCTTCTCTTCAAGCCTCTTAGCAACACCCGATTGGCGGACTCTACTTGGCCATTTGTCTGAGGGTGCTCGACGGATGCAAACACCTGCTGAATTCCCACCTCTTCGCACAGCTTCTTCAGTAGGTGACTTGCAAACTGAGTCCCATTGTCTAACACCAGGCGCTTAGGCACACCAAACCGGCATACGATGTTCTTCCATACAAAGCTCTCAATCTTGTGTGCGGTGATCTAGGCTACTGGTTCTGCTTCGATCCACTTGGTGAAGTATTCAATCGCCACCACCAAGTACTTCATCTGCCTGATCGCCAATGGGAAAGGTCCCAGAATGTCAATTCCCCACGTATGAAACGGCCAAGGGCTGTAAATTGACTTTAACTCTTCTGGAGGCGCTTTGTGCCAATCGGCGTGCTGCTGACATTGCTTGCAACACTGTGCATACTTCTTGCAGTCCTCCCTCATTGTTGCCCAGTAATAACCTGCACGGAGAGTTCTTGCAGCCAGAGTTCGACCCCCGACGTGACTTCCACATATCCCTTCATGGATCTCGGTCATGATTCTAGTGCATTTTTCTCCGTGCACACATTCTAGGAGTGGGTGTGTAAACCCAAACCTATACAGCTCGCCATCTATCATGGTGAACTTGCTGGAGTTCTTCTTTATCTTTCTAGCCTCCGTCGGGTCCAGCGGGAGAAAGCCATTTGCCAGGCAGCGCTGGTACTGGGTTATCCATGTGTCTGGCTCATGCGTGGCACAGACCTGCGTCATGTTCACCCTCTCCCCCCGACATGCTCTTATTCTCGGCGACCTCAAGGTCTCCTGAGTCAAGGACCTGTGACTCCTCGCCGCTTTCTCCGTCGACATGCTTATCTGAAGAACCAGGTGGTCTGCCACAAATGCTCTAGGCGTCTTCAGAGTTTCTTGGATCACTGTCCTCTGCCTACCCCCCTTGCCCGAACTGGCGAGCTTGGCTAGCAAGTCTGCTCGGGCATTCTGCTCTCTAGGCACATGCACCACTTCAAATGAGACAAAGGAACTCTTCAACTCCTGCACATACTCTAAGTAAGCCACCATTTGTGGATCCTTGGCCTGGAACTCGCCTGTTACTTGCCCCGTGACTAATAACGAGTCACTCTTGGCCATCAACACCCTAGCCCCCATCTCCTTGGCCAGCAAGATTCCGGCGATCAACGCTTCATATTCTGCTTGATTGTTGCTGGCCTTGAAGGCAAACCTCAGGGATTGTTCTATCAGCACGCCGTTGGGCCCTTCTAGAATGACTCCAGCACCGCTACCCTGCTGGTTTGACAATCCGTCCACCGAGAGCACCCAACGAAAATCATCCCCTTCAACTCGTACTGCTTCTGACGAGAGCTCGACCACAAAATCAGCGAAAATATGCCCCTTGATTGGGCCTCGGGGCTCATACTTGATGTCGAACTCCGACAGCTCTACCGCCCACTTCACCATTCTCCCAGCTACATCAGGCTTCTTCAATCCTTTCTGGATGGGCAAGTCAGTCATTACCAGCACTGTGAAACTGTGAAAATAGTGGCGCAACCTCCTTGCCGAAAATACTACCGCCAGTGCAGCTTTCTCCAAGGCCTGATACCTCACCTCCGGGCCTTGCAACACTTTGTTGACGAAATAAATAGGCTTCTGAGCCTGGTCTTGATCTTGGGCGAGCACCGCACTCACCGCCCTCTCAGTCACAGCAAAGTACAACCTGAGAGGGGTTCCTACTAAGGGTTTACACAAAACCGGCGGGCTCGCCAAGTACTCTTTAAGCTTCACGAAGGCTTCTTCACACTCCTTCGACCAGACAAACTTGTTGTTTCGCCTCAAACATTGGAAATACGGGTGGCCCTTCTCTCCGCTAGCTGATACAAAACGAGACAGGGCGGCCATCTGACCTGTAAGCTGCTGCACTTCCTTCACGGTAGCCGGGCTCCTCATCGCCAATATGGCAGCACACTTATCAGGATTTGCCTCTATTCCTCTTTCAATTAAGAGGAATCCCAAGAACTTCCCTGCCTCCACGCCGAAAATGCACTTCTCGGGGTTTAACTTTAATCTGAACTTGGCAATCGTGGTGAACAACTCCTCCAGATCCGAGACGTGCTTGCTCTTTTCTGGCGAGGTCACGACCATATCATCTACGTACGCTTGCACATTCCTTCCCAGCATTGGTGCAAGTACCCTATCCATCAATCTTTGGTACGTGGCCCCCGCATTCTTCAACCCAAAGGGCATCACCTTGTAACAGTAGCACGACCTCTCGGTCATGAAGGCAGTTTTCTCTTCATCCATATGATGCATCTTTATCTGATTATACCCCGAGAAGGCGTCCAGAAAACTTAGCAACTTGCATCCTGCTGCACTGTCGACCAGGGCATCTATGCTTGGCAAAGGATACGAATCCTTTGGACAAGCCTTGTTCAAATCGGTGAAGTCGACGCACATGCGCCACTTCCCATTGCTCTTCTTTACCAGTACGACATTAGCCAACCACTCGGGGTACTGGACCTCCCTGATGTGGCCTGCGGCGAGGAGCTTCTGTGTTTCATCCCTAATCGCCTACCTCCTTTCCTCGTTAAACTTCCTTCTTCTCTGTCGCACTGGTCTGACTTGCGTGTCCATTGCCAAATGGTGACACAAGAAATCGGGGTCAATTCCCGGCATGTCTGAAGCAAACCATGCAAAAGCATCCAGATATCGTTCTATCACCTTGGCGATCTGGTCTTGAAGCTCAACCTCCAAAGATCTTCCCAGCTTGAAGACCTTTCCCCCGATCTCCCTTTCGAGCCACTCCTCGACGGGTTTGGGTCTGGTTTCCCTGGCGATCACCGCCCTGGCGATTCCCAATTCCCTCGCTTCCTCTGGGCGGTTCCTCGCTTCTTCTTCCCGTCCGGCGCTCTCTCCCTCAACCTCAGCATCCACCATGGTGGCATCGCCTCCGGCGGCCACTTCCATCGCCGCATCAACGACTCGCCATTCTGTTGGCTTGAGCTTCACACCGGGAGGCGGCGTCGTGGTGATGTAACTTACGGACCTCTTATTCTTGAGGCTATTCTCATAGCACTTCTTCGCCTCCTTCTGGTCAGATCTGATGGTGATCACCACCCCCTCCATCGATGGTAACTTAACCTTCATGTGCCTGGTTGAGGGCACTGCTCCTATTCTGTTGAGGGTTGGTCTCCCCAACAGAATGTTATATGCTGAGGGGGCATTCACAACGAGGTACTTGATTTTCTCCGTCCTCGAGGCCACCTCATTCATGAACGTTGTTCTTAGCTCGATGTACCCCTGACCTCCACCTGATCGCCAGCGAACCCATACAAGCACCCTCCATAGGGTCTTAGCTGGTCAAGGGGTAGTTGCAACTGTGTGAAAGTCAGCCAAAACATTACATCCGCCGAGCTTCCTTGGTCCACCAGTACCCGATGGACTTTCCTTCCCGCCGTGACAAGCGAGATGACTATGGGATCGTTGTCGTGAGGCACAACGTCCCTAAGATCCTACTTTGTGAACGTGATGTCCACATCTGGCGAGTGATCCTCGAACATATCCACCGTCATCACAGACCTTGCGTATTTCTTCCTCTGTGACGCAGTGAATCCACCACCCGAGAATCCTCCAGCGATGGTGTGGATCTCGCCATGAGTGGGCATCTCGTGCTGCTGAGCCTCACCACTCGCCGGCTGGGAGCTCGACGCACCTCCGGTCCTCTTGTCCAGCAGATAATCGTTCAAAAACCCGCTCTTGACCAGATCGTCGAGCTGGTATCCCAGGGCCAAACACGAATCAACAGTGTGACCAAAACTCTGGTGGAACTCACACCAGGCGTTTGGTTTTGGTCCTAGCATCTTGTCGCCCACTTTCTCAGGCGCCTTAAGCCTGGCTGCTACGTTGGGAATGGCGATCAGATCTGCCAACCCCATCACAAACTTGTACTTTGGTGGGCGATTATACTCCCTGGGGCGTCCTGGGCCCCTTCCCTTGTTCTTCCTCGGATCATAAGGATGGCGAGTCCTCTGATCCTTCTTGGCCGCCATCGTCTCCAGCACCCTCTGCGGCTGGATTCTAGTCTGGGCACGTGGCCTAGCAGGGGCCACGCTCCCTCTCTTCTCGGCGATCTCACTCTCGTCGGCGATGTGGGCCACCGCAAGTCGCCTAACTTCAGCAAACGTGGCGGGGTGAGCCCTAATCAGCGCCTCACAGAAAGGTCCCGACAGCACGCCCTTTTTGAAGGCGTATACCAGCATCTCCTCGTCTTTAGCAGGCGAGCGGACCATCTGTGCTCCAAAGCGATTCAAGTAGTCCCTGAGGGACTCTCCCTGGTACTGCCTGATATCGAACAGGTCATAAGACACCCTAGGTGGCGCCTTGTTCACAATGTACTGCTCGACAAAAAGCTTCGAAAACTGCTGGAAATTGGTTATGTGACCTGTAGGCAAGCTCACAAACCATTTCAGCGCTGTTCCCTGGAGCGTGCTCACAAACATCTTGCAATATACAGCATCCGAGCCTCCTGACAGCATCATCTGCGTGTGAAACGTGGTGAGATGTGCCTCAGGGTCCTCCACGCCGGTGAAAGAAGCTTTCACAGGTACTACGCTCGCAGGGATAGGCGTGTCTGTGATCGCCTGAGCAAACGACATAGGGAAAACGCGCGGTGGTGACGACAGCGCGACCTCTTCAACAACTGGGCGTCCTCTCTGCTCCTGAAGAGCTTGACGCAACTCCTCAGTCACTTTGCTGAGCTCTTCATTCCTGGCCTAAGAGGCGACCAGGTCTTCATGCATCTTCGCTTGCTCTATGCGCGACGCCTCCACATTCGCCTGCAGCGCACGCATGACCTCCATAATCTGTGCCATGGTCATGGCGCCTTCTGCAGCAACTGGCACAACGGGACTTGAACGGTTGCTTCTCATCTTTCTCGTGAAAACTCAGCAGACCAAACTTCAACGAACAAAACCTTCTCCAGCAAACGATTGATCCAGCAATCAATCGGTCAGAAACTCTCAAACTCCCAAGAACTTCCAAAAACGCAACTGCAACAGCACGCCGACAGATTCAGACGTCGAAACCTTCACCAAAAACCTGCAATCTCACCATGAACGGAAAAAGCTCCGAACCAACCGATTGAAAACCGCGCAAACAGCAAGAAACTTCAAGAAACCGATCGAAAGCTCGAAGCACGGTGAAAAACTTTAGACTATCAATTAAAACCCAAACAAACAGCAGAAAACTCGAATTCACCGAACAAAAACTAGAACGAACGGTGGAAAATGGTTGCACCAGCACACAACCACACAGAAACCACAGAAACTTCAAAACTCATGTTGTGGATGGGGACAGGTTTTACACGGCCCCACGGTGGGCGCCTGATGATCCTGCCGGTTGACCAGAGGGCAAAAAGCCTTGCCACGTCAAAGGTACCTTCCTCTGGATCGACCTTGCACCACGCTAGCTTCCGTCCTTCACACCTCGATTCTCCTCAAGAACCTGCAAAAGACAGAGTGGCGCCGCTGCGGCCGATCGCGCTCCGGCGCTTAAGTCAGTGACGGAACCACCAAAACTCTAAGAGAGAAAAGCTAGAAGCTCTAGGAACCGTGCAAAAACTCTCTCAACGTACTCAAGTATTCTCAAAGCGTAAAGAAGTGTTCTGAACGCGCGTACCTCAGAAGTTCGTTAGAATCCCTTATATACCTGTGCACTTTCTCTCTCCTGACGGTTACACCTCTGGACACGTGGCTCGCATCCAGCTGTACACGTGTCACCATCTGAAACGTCCTCTGCTTGAGCGTCACTTCTTACTCTTCAGGTTGTTCGACTAAGTTACCCATGCAAGGAGTAACTCGGTGTATAGCTACCTTGGAGCGCGATCTTCTTCTAGTGGCGAGCACGGGGTGTCACCATGCACACCTTCTCTGTGGTCTCGCCTGCCGCTATCACGATCTGCATTACTTGCTCATCGTGCATGTCCTGGTAAACTGTTCCCTTGCCTCGACCTCTGGCTAGGGAATGATCATCTGATAACTCCATCCTTCGTACTCGTGCCCTTTGGAAGCCTTGAACAAGCTTTCCTGATCTTTCGGCGATGTCCCCCTCTCGGCGATCTCTGACCACTTGGTCGCCTAGGCTCACGCACGGTGACCACGACACAAGCCCGGTGACCGCCGGTTTAGATATGCTAGAGATCGGACCACGCCAACTTAATGATTGGCGACTACACAGACTCCCCGATGTCCTTCCCTTCTGTCAGCCAGGTGTCCCGTTCAACACGCCTATATTATTGCTCGCTGCCACGTCATCACTTCCGACTACCTGGTCGGTACACCTTCCAAGAGGTTTGGAAACTTCTATAAATAGACTTTCATTTTCAAGCATGGTCCACATCTATTCTTCTTCAATTTGAGAGCTATCGAATTTTGATTTCGGTTGTGAATTATGCTATAGGTATGTCTTCCTTTAGTTATGTTTCATCATCAGAAGGGTTTTCAAGTGGAAGTGACCGAGAGAGTGTTGGTGCTAAGGAGAATTCTCATAATTTGTCTGCCGAAGAGAGAGCCGAAAGAGCGGAAGAAAATTGGAGCTTATGGTGTGGTTACGAATGGGTTGATTTCCACATTCGTGAATATTTTTCTTAGTATCCGTGATAGGCTTCACTTCGGTATTTTTTTTTATCAAAGGCAGGTAAATTTAACAAAGATATCATTGCCTTTCGGAGATGTCGAGCCATTAATAATGTCTACCACGGTCAAAAAGATTCAGTTGAAAATTTTCAATATTTCTAATCATGTTTACTTACGGATATGCATATGTGATTTTCCTTGGATGAATTTCAAATTAGAGTGCTTCGCGTTCTAAATTTTGCCCCTACTCAACTTTATCCGAATAGTTGGGTTGTTGTTCAAGCCTCTCTATGTAAATTTTTACATATGAAAGCAAGCCGGCAAGTGTTTCTACACTTTTATAGTACTCGGCCCAGCAAGAGAGCAGGTTGGCTGTCTTTGATAAGCCTAGCACAAGCTACGCTCCTGGCTCTTTTCTCGTCTTCATACAAGAACGTCAATTGTGGATTTTTCAAAGTATTGGTCGAAAAGGATGGCCGTAAATACTTTTATGATGGAGATAAACCTAAGTTCCCCTTTTATTGGACCAAAACTCCTTTAAAATATAATTCTTGGCCTCGTTCCTTAATGACTGTTGATGACTTGGAAACGTTATCGGTTCTTAATGAACTACCTCGAAAGCTTTCAAATCGGAGTCTTCTTCGCGGCTTTCTTTCTCCTCAAGTCGAAGATGACTTCTTCGGTATATTTTCTTTTCGGTTATATGTTTTCTTATTGATGTCTTTTTAACTTTGCTGAATTTTTTCGTATTTATCAGGTATCGTGACTGTTGCTAACAAAAAAAGGCAAGAATTATTTTCGTGATTTAGCTCTAAGAAATTATCAATCTGGAAGTTCTCACGATGTTCGAGCCCGATAAGAGTCTGTAATTTATGATGCAGTGATTCCTATCAATCAAGTCCAGCCAGAAGTTGTTGTTGAAGGTACCACTTCCCGGAAGCATAGGAAGCGAGACTGTTCAAATTGTCAATCTCACTCTTCTAATAAGTCACATAGAAAGAGTCGACATGGTGGACCTTTTGCACCTTTTCCTGATGGTCTTTTCAGCTCTTCATTAAAGCTTTCGGAATATCTATCTTTTAGCTTAAATAATTATGAGAAAGAGCTTTTCCGCAACTCTTCTACAAAATAGCTTTCCAATGTTATGGAACTTGCTGCTTGAACTCTACTTATATGTAGAAGGCTTGGTGATGAGTCCGCCAAGGGTGTGCCTCCTACTGAAGTTGAATGCCTAAAGAAAGAATTAGCTAATTTGGCTCAAACGCTCGAAACAACTCTCAATGCCAATACTTCTTTATCCGAAAAGATGAAAGAGCTAACTGATGTGCATTCTCGGTGTGGCTCTTTGAAAGAAACTCTAGAAAATAAAATTGTAAACTTAACTAATGCATAAGGCCGCTTACTGGGTCAGATGGAAAACGTTCGTCAAGATTCCTATTAACGAAGGAAACTTTGATGTTATGAAAGATTTTCACAAAGGCCAGTTAATGCCTATTGATGAGATTTCTAACGATGAAAAAGATGAACATGAAGATGTTGTTGTCAGAAACACTGATAACCGTGAAGATAATAATCTTGTTGATATTAACTAGGGACTATCAATGTGTTTTGTTATATTTTGCAAGTGTATTGTGTTTTGATTTTCTTTAGGCCTCTCAATTTGTCAGCCTCTTAACTATGTAATACACTTGAACTTTTGTGGATAGATTCGTGTTTGTCTTGTCATTAATTTGCTTATTCGCAAGATAATTATTTATGGTTGATAGAGATCAAATAACGAAAGCTTTCTTTCGGCGCTAACTCAGTTAAGACCAAATAATGATTCTTGGTAAGAACAACATCCTCAATCGAGAGGTTTACTCGGTTTTAGTAAATACTCACCTGATAATGATAGCTTTCCTAACCAAGATGTCTTACTTGCTTTCAGTAGAGATTCATTTTACAATAAAAACTTTCTTAACCACGAGACTTAGTCGTTTTCGGTAGGGATTCACTTAGTAATGAAAACTTCCTTAACCAAGATGTTTAATTGCTTTTGGTAGGGATTCACTTAGTAGTGAAAACTTCATTAACCGATATGTTTAATTGCTTTCAGTAGGGATTCACTTAATAAGGAAAACTTCCTTAACTGAGATGTTTAATTGCTTTCGGCAGGTATTCACTTAGTAGTGAAAACTTCCTTAACCGACATGTTTAATTGCTTTCGGTAGGGATTCACTTAATAGTGAAAACTTCCTTAACTGAGACTAGAAAAAATGAAGACAAATAAATAAGACAGATTTTAAACTTCACGATGAAATGCTTCATTTATTATGTGAATACATTAAGTACTTTAAGCAAAATAATGTTTCAAATGACTTGCCATTTAACTCTTTAAGCCTATATGCTCCATTTTTAAGTCTTTTGTAACTCTAAATGACCTTTCCCAATTGGAAGTAAATTTCCCATGCCTTGCATCCTTTCGGGCTTCCTCCATACCAAATAATTTTTGTTGAAACATTTTGGTATCAACTTAGCATTATACCTTATGACAACTCCCTTATTCTCGCCTTGTCTCTCAACTCCTCTTGCAAATCTAACTCGGTTTTAAGACACTCTTCATTCATCTTTAAATCTAAAAATTGTTTGCGTATGTTGGTTCCCCAATCTCTACCAGTTTCATCGCATCTATCCCGTATGTTAAATTGAAAGGAGTTTTCCAAGTTGTAGTCTGGGGTGGGCATCTGTAAGTGATGTGAGTTTATTTAGGATTGCACATTTTATGTGTTACTCTTTTGTTTGAGTTTTTTAGATTAGCAATTATGGTGAGAAACCCAAAGAAGATTCCCACTGGACACGAACTTAACCAAGTGGTTAAGTAAGTGTGAAGGTGCACTTCTAGAGACCCAATTTCTAGGAGACAAAGCTCACTAAACACTCCTGCAGATTTCCTTTCTATTTCAAATTCAAGTGTAAATTACATGAGGCAATGCACCCTTTATATAGGAGAAAGTGACTTGGAAAGCAAGAGTGGGAGGGGTAGAGGAATCATTTATGAGAAACCTTCTAGAAGGCAGGTCAAAGAAACCCTAAACCTAGGTGCACATGTCATGAAAGGTGGGCTTGACACAAGTCCAAATTACTAAACACACCATACTCAAATTAATAAGCACACCTTACTCTATCTTATTCTTCTATTTGGACCCCCAAAGTGAGCTCAATTTATTTACAAAACCTTGTTTTTTAAAAAGACAAGATGAAGGAACATCTGATGTTTTGGCCCATGTCCAATTCTTCTTCTGCTAAGGTCCTTTTGCAATTTTGTGGGGCCTTGTCTTTGATGCTGAGATGACTGACTTAATTTTTAAGTGTTTGTTGTGTCCCTAGTCATATGTTTGTCGAGATGGTTTATATCATGCCCCCCAAGTTGGAAAGAATTCGACCTCGAATTTAGAACTCCTGCAAATAACATAGTTAGTTTGTTCACTTGATTTATATATGTGAGTTGTGAAGCAAACTTATGTTCATTGAATTTTAGGAGTTTGGGTGGAATGGTTCTAGTTACATGTATTGTTTGTAGAGAATGTGTAGGATCAAAGGAAATTTGGTGTGAAAAGCTTCTTATAAGGTGTAAACCTTCAGAAGGATTTTGAAAAATATTCTCACATTTCTCTAACAAATATTGCATGTAATTAGAGCTATGAATAAATAAACAAGAGAAGGAAGGAGAGTACCGAAGTGAGCTGACAATATTTATTTTTGGACGAATCAACATTACGGTTTTCACCACGTTTGGTTAAGTGATGAGCCCCGTGTTGTTATTTTCGTCATCTTTTTTGTTTCATTTTTATTTGGTCTTTATTTACCTCTTTTGGAGATAAAGGTTTCAATATGATCTCACGACCTTGGAAGTGAAAATAAATCTTGTTAGTTAGGCCATCATGTAAAGTTTTCCTATCATATTGACATGGCTTTCCTAAAAGAATATGGGTTGCTTCCATGGGAACAACATCACATAACACCTCATCTTTATATTTGCCAATTGAGAAAGATATGAGAAATTGTATATTAACAATTATTTCACCCTCTTCACTTAGCCATTGCAATTTGTAGGGTTGTGTATGAGAAATGGTGGGTAATCTGAGTTTCTCCACCACTTGTACTTGCCACATTTGTACAACTACCCCCATCAATTATCAAGGAACATAATTTGTCATTAATAAGCACCGGGTATGGAAAATATTTTCCCTTTGACTTTCATCAAAAGGTTTTTGAAGTTACCCTAACATGCGTCTTACTACTAACAAATCACCTTCACATGGTATTTCACACTCGTCCTCACTAGGGGTTTTTGAAGAGGAAGGGGAGCTAGCACTAGATGATTGGGAACTATGGTCACTCACGACTATCCCCCCTTTAACCATCATTGTTCTTTTACTTGGGCAATTAGCACCAATGTGCCCATAACCTAGACATTTAAAGCATTTTTTACTTGAGGTTTTGAGGGTGATTTAGGAGTAGAAGGTTTATCTTTATAATTTTTATGATGGGGTGGTTTCATTTGAGAAATTGGAAGGAACTAGTATTGGTTTTGAAATTTGTGTTTGTCCTTCCAAGATGATTTATAAAAGCCGTCATTATGAGTATTTTTTAAATAATTTCTCTTCAAAACTTGTGATTCAACTTTGATGACTAGGTGAATCAATTTTTCCAAAGAAGTATACTCATATAATTCTACAACATGTATTTCTCACTGTAATCCACTCACAAATCTAGCAATCTTTGACTCTTCACTTTCATGCATATTAATTTTAGTCAAAGTTACTTCTAAATCTTTGAAATACTCGTTTACACTCCTAGATCCTTGATGAAGCCGTTGGAGCTTCAACAAGAGTTTCTTCCTATAGTGAGGAGGTACAAATTGCGGGCGCATGCATAACTTTAAATTGCTCCAAGAAACCATGGTTGGCCTCTTGTTTAGTCCAATGTCCATTACAATTTGATGCCACTATTGCATGGCATAGTCCTCAAATTTTAGGGAAGCTAACTTAACCTTTTGGTCCTCTTTGACCTCATACACATTAAAAGTTTGTTCTACCTTAGCTTTCCATTCTAGATATACATTTGGGTTGCTATCCCCATTAAAACTAGGTAATTTTACAAAAGGTAGGGTCTTCTTTAGTTGTTGATGATGACGCCTAGCTTCATAATTTTGCACTCTCCAATCTTCTTCTTCTTGACATCCATAGTTCATGTAATGTCTTGTATCTCTCTAGGATCCCATCTCCACTCGCGGTTTTGTCTTGCTTGTGTATCCTCTAGCCTTTGCATCCTTTCCATTAGTTGTTGCATTTCCTCTTCCTTGTGGGCCAAACTCCTCTTGGTATCCTCAAACTCCCTCAAAAGAAGTGCCTTTTGAGGAGATTGTAGTTTGGAAGATTCCCCTAAAGATAAATGATGTATATTTGTGCACAACAAAAATTAAACAAATAGTTTTTAACAACAAATAATGCACTCACTCACGTGTATCACTCGACTATTTAGTAAAGAATGAAGAAAAGGGTAGAATCACTCAAGAAAGGTTCTCAAAAACACCTAAGGGTCTATACTTGGCAGCAACACTTCAAGTGAAAGAGGTCAAAACTCTTATCACTTGCTCATGCAAAGAATCCCAAACAAAAATTAAAGAGAATTTAATGACAAGCAAGAAAAGTTTAAAGAAAGAAAGCTAAATCAAAATGGAAGTATGATAATGACAAAACTTAAACAAGACAAACAAGAAAACACACTTATGAAGACTCAAAGAAACTTACTTAAACTTTTAACTATGAAATTTTGATTTTCTTAGAAATTGTAAAAACAAGAAGGATAAAATTCCACAACTACGAAAACAATTTGTCAAATAAAAAGAATCCTATTTTGTAATTAAATTTTGAAATTTGAATGTAGTCAAATTGTTTCTTTTGTCTTTGTTTTTATGGATTCAATAGCTTCACATTCTTGCTATGCATATTTTTACTTCACTTTTCAATTTTCACAAATGGATTGAGATTCAAATCATGTGATCACTTGAGTTCTTTGTTTGGAACTAAATCAACTACCACTTAAACAAATTCTATTTGTTTTTTTATTCTTCACAATTTAAAGAAAAGTAAGCAAAATGGATTTAAAGAATCCTATAACATTAAGAACATAAAACTCAAGGAAAAATAAGTAATGAAAGATAAAGAATGTCACAAATAATACAAAAGCATAATTTAAATTTCTTAATGAATAAAAAGGCAGAATTGTAAATGACAAGAATTTTTTATACATCAAAATCGTGATAGAGCTTCCAAAGCGAACAATACACTATAAGTTAATCATTAAATAAAAATCAATTTCAGAGACAAAAAAATTAATTAGTCAGCTAATTAGATATAAATTTAGAAACTAGTTTTACATTTTATTAATAAAATAAATTACTTTAGATACCAATAATATTTTTAGTCTCTAAAATAATATCTAATTTAGTTAATATAATGACTAATTATTTTTTGTCTCTAAAATTGGTTTCTATTTAATTATTAACTTGTAGTGTACCTCGAATGTGGTGATTGACTTTAGGGATGTCATTTCAACGAATTTGAGGTTAGAACATTAGTGTCGTATGTGGGAATGGAAAAGTGGTTCTAAAGGAAAACTCTTGTTCCTTTATTTCTCGACTATGAGGCTTGTTTCAGTATACTCAATAGTTTTATATTGCTTAGAAGTCGAGGCTAGGAGAAATTTAAATACATATTCCTCCATTAACCCCCCGATCCACTTTTTAAGGATAAAACATGACAGAGTTCTATGCTAAAAAACAAACAATGCCACATATGGGATGAGTGACCTTAATAATATCTCAACAAACTTAAGATCGAAACATTAACATTATTTGTGAGAATCGAAATTAATGTTCAGAACACTAAATATATTAATCACAATATAAAACACATAGAATTACAACCTTTGAGAAATTAAATGTGTAATTCAGCCAATAAAACATATTTATTAGAATTAAAATCAGATGTAAAAGTTTTCGAAGGAGAATTAATTTTTTTTACTTATGAATTAATTAAAATAGTAAATGTCTTTAAATGTATATGATAAGTTCGGAAATTAAATATTGCACTTTTATTTATTGATATTTCAATATATTTATTAAAATAGTAAATGTCTTTAAATGTATATGATTAGTTCGGAAATCAAGTATTGGGAATTAATTTTTTTACTTATGAATTAATTAAAATAGTAAATGCCTTTAAATGTTTATGATAAGTTCGGAAATTAAATATTGCACTTTTATTTATTGATATTTCAATATATTTATTAATTCTCTCTGGATATCTGCACCTAATATTTTAGGTTGATTGCTTTACTTTATATTATACATAAAATCCTTACTTTATAAGAGTAGAATTCAAAAATGAAAAAAGAATATGTTGTTCCAACATAAATAAAATATAAACATCAAACTATTTTCTCAAATTTTCAATAAAATTCATTTACTTTATTTTAAATATTATACGTGACAAAAAAGGTATTAGAAAGAATAATGTTATTTATACCATTTGTGTACCACTACAAAAAAAATCAGTATTATCTAGGAATTTTTACCCATGGATATGAATTCGTAGGTAAATTCAGCATTATCTATGGATATTACCCACAGACAATATTACATCCGGATATTACTCATAGATTCTGAATCTGTAGATAAATTCAGTATTACCTACCAACTATTATCACGAATCTCTATTACCTACGAACTAACATACATAATCTTTATTACCTACCAACTATTATCATGATAATTATATACATAATATTAAAAATATTATTGTAATATAAATAATTATAAAATCATAATTAATATTCATAGATAATAGTAATAAATAATAATAATCACAACTAATAAGTATACATATTATTAATATTATAAAATTAATAATATTTATATAATAATAAAAATAATATAATTAGTATTATATTAAAATATGAATAATAATAATAATAATAATAATAATAATAATAATAATAATAATAGTAGTAGTAGTAATATTAATAGTATTGATGATATTAATAATATAACAAAATTAATAATATTAGTAACAATAACATTAATAATATAAATACTATTAATAAAAATATTAATAAAATTAATATTATTTATAATATTAACACTATTTATAATATTTAATAATATTAATAATATTATAATATTTAATAATAATAGTAATATTATAATATTTAATAATAATAATAATAATAATATTATAATATTTAATAATAATAATAATATTTAATAATGCTTACAATATTTAATAATATTTAATAATATTAATAATATTTAATTATAATAATATTAATAATATTTAATAGTTATAATATTTAATAATATTAATAATATTAAATATATAAATAATGTTATTAATTTTTATTTTATTAATTATATTAGTATTGATAATTATACTAATAAATATAATAAAAATTATGATAATAAAACTTGACTGGTATAATGGTTAAAGCTTTTTTTGGACATTTTTGAAGGTACTTGACTTCGAGTTTCACCTGCAGTTTAACTCTAAAGGTAAATTACCTACCTGTGTGTAATTCATATACGGATTTTGGTTGTTACCTACGGAAATCATCTTGGATTTTGCTTCCTTATAAAAATATATATTGGTTGGCAAAACATTTTACAACATGTAACCACTTGCAGGTTCTGTTAAATTTCCAAATATCACAGAAGAATTAATTTGTAGCTTCTCTGATAGGGAGAGATACAATTTATAACCACTATGGTTGAGCTTTTGGCTGTGATATTAACTCTCCTCTCAGGCCTTATTGCCTTTGTTTATCTTCTCAAATATGTTAACAAAAATCAACAAGATTTCCCACACAAATTGCCCCCAGGAAGCATGGGGTGGCCTTTTTCTGGGGAGACTCTTGGCTTTCTCAAGTCTCATAAATCAAACTCCTTGGGAAGCTTCTTAAAAGAACATTGCTCTAGGTAACTTATAAAGTTTATGCATATATCATTGTCCATTTTCTATCTTTACCTTTAGATTAAAATTAGTGACTTACTACTCTATGTGCTTCAAAAGTTAAGCAGCGTGTATGTATATACGCGTGTGTTGTACTCTATGAAGGTTGGTAGTGGGCTTTAAATCTAAATTTCTAAGTAGTCGTTGTTTTGTAGGTACGGCAAAGTTTTCAAGTCACATCTGTTTGGTTCTCCCACCATAGTTTCATGTGACTTTGAGTTCAACATGTATATTCTTCAGAATGAAGGGGAGTTATTCCCTGTTGATTACCCCAAGGTAATGCATAACATCCTCGGGAAGTTCTCTGTGCTTCTTTCCAAAGGAGACCTTCACAGGAAGCTGAGAAGCACCATTATCAGTTTTGTCAGTGCAACAAAGTACGAAACCAAATTTCTCCACTCTATGGAAATCCTTGTACTCTCAACCATTAATTCTTGGGATCCAAACTCTAAACAAGTTGCTTTCTATAAAGAAGCTAAAAGGGTACGTATGCCTCCAAATCAATTTACTTGTTTGTTTTGTACTCTTTTAAGTACATTCCTTCGCGTTTTCTACATGATAAGCAGAATAAGTGAATATAATAGTACTTTAATCAACATATGTTGGAGAAATAACAATTTTTTCAGCTTTTGGGAGAGTGTTTGTTTTTTTTATAAAGAAGAGATGGCCTTTTAAAAATTTGTCATTTTCGAACATATGATGTGTATATTTTCTTCTATGTGAAACAGTTTACGATCAATGTTATGATGAAGCACCTACTGTACATTAATACTGATGAGCCATTGGGCTCCAAGATTCTCGAAAACTTTGAGAAGTACATCAAAGGATTTATTTCATTGCCAATAAATATACCTGGAACTGCATATTTCAAAGCTTTGCAGGTACTAATATTATCATAAATTATTAACCATTTAATCCAAGTGCCAGAATAAGTGTCCTTATTCTGATATAAAATGTTTTACTATTTGGGCATCTATCAGGCTAGAAAAAGACTTGCGGCCATTATCAAAAATATTATACTTGGGAGACAAAAAAGTAGTAATGCGAGGCCTGTGCAAGGAGGGGACCTCTTGAATATGATTTTGTCAAAGCAGAACCTAAGTGTTGAAGAGATGGTGAGCATTGTGTTAGACCTCTTGTTTGGTGGTTATGAGACAACTGCAAAACTTCTATCCTTGATTGTCTATTTCCTTGGTGGAGCCTCTAATGCTTTACAACGGTTAAAGGTACTCAACTTTAAACCATTTCGAATGAAGAACACATGTCTTCAAAATCATTACTGGTTTGATTAATTATATTAACTGAGAGCCTTTTGCAGGAAGAACATCAAGAGATAAGGAAAAGAAAAAAGGAAGGAGAACCACTTAATTGGGATGATTATAAGCAAATGGAGTTCACTCAAAAGGTAAGAAACTAACCAATTAAATGAAGTTACCTGTATTAAGTAACTTCTGCCCCCCTCCAGGTTTTGTATTTTATCACTAATAATAGAAGAAACAAATCTTAACACCAGGTGATATACGAAGCTATGAGATGTGGTAACGTAGTCAAATTTTTGCACAGGAAAGCTGTCCAAGATGTCAAATTCAAAGGTATTTTACTATGGGATGATTGTCAGCCCCAACTATTTTAATTACGATATTATAAATTTCTCCTTAGCTTGTCAAATGTAAAACGTCATTCACTTTACATTTTTTCTTCTTGCACTTCGAAGTAATGAGATTTTACAGTCAGACACAAAAGTAAAATTAGAATTTAAAATTTACAAACATTACTGCTATGGTCCATCTACTAAGTATTAAGATGACTGAAAATACCGATAATTGGAATTGAAACTTTGTCTTATTAAAAAAAATTGTACAAGCAATGTATTTATAACTATCAAAACAAAATGAACTAAAAACATTCATAACAGAAATATCTAGCTTTAGATTTTGGATAGTTAGAACTAAGAACCTAACTCTTTTATTTAGTTTATTTCAACACTTCTAACTCATAATCATTTTCTTAGTTCTTCAAATCTGTCTAACCTAAGTTGGTATGGTAAATATATCAGCCATTTGAGATTGGTGTTGCAATGCTGCACTTCTAACTTGGTCTCTATGTGTTTACCCCTCCCATGTGAGATTGAATTCTTTGCAAGATTGATGACAAATTGGTTGTCCACGCAAAGTTGCACGGTCTTCACATGTTCTAGCTTTAATTCATCAACCACAGATTAAAGCCAAACAAATTGACAAGCTGCCTCTCCTGCAGATATATACTTTGCCTCACAAGATGAGAGAGCAACCACAATTTGCTTCTTAGAACACTAAGAGATTGGTGCTTTCAAATATTAGAAAAAAATATCCATATGTGCTCTTCCTTCCCACGTTATCATTGTGTTGGAAATTAATTTGATAATTGGAATTGAAACTGAATTCTCTTATTAGAAGAAATTGTATTGATACAATACAAACAATACTATGTATAACCGTCAAAACACAATGAATTAAAAACATTATGATAAACAGAAATATCTAGTTTTGGAGTTAACAACCTAAATTTTTTATTTAGCTTATTCCAACACAACACGTGAGAATTATAATTGTATTCTGATCAATACAATTTTAAAACTATTTCATTTCAATAATATTTTTTCCGTTAGAATCTAATTCACGTTTGTCAACGTATTAGCAGTCACCATATATCACATCTACTTTGTTTCACAATGACATGTTTATTCACTTTGGGTGAGGTGTATACTTTGTGTTGTATATTGTTAAACTGAAGCCATCCTCACGCATTACTGAAATTGTTGCAGATTATGTGATACCTGCAGGATGGAAGGTTCTTCCTGTCTTGTCTGCGGGACATTTGGATCCCACCCTTTTTGAAAATCCTTTGGAGTTCGATCCCTTTCGGTGGAATGTAGGTTCTTGCATAAATCATGCTAAATAATGTCTTTGAAATTCATAAGGCTAACTCTTGTTTAATATATAGCTTTATTCTTGCATTGCATATATAAATGTGAATGAACACACCACACGAATACGCAACAACTTTTATTTGTAACCCTAGCAGATAATTAGTTTTTGTCTGTATTTGCAGGACAATTCGATAAGAAAGAAAGTGGCACCATTTGGTGGGGGTCCACGACTCTGTCCAGGGGCTGATCTAGCAAAAGTGGAGACAGCATTCTTCCTTCATCATTTTGTCCTCAATTATAGGTACTTTACTCATTGCACTACCCACTTACATATTTTAACATGCATGCACAGATTATGGTAAGCACTAGCAAGATCGGCTATATATCCATTTATTAATTAACGCCTGGTTCCCCCATTTATTAATCTGTAACGCTTTCTGTCCAGGGGCTTAATATGTCTAGTATAAAGCTACCTACCTGTACTGTAGAAATCATTTTGATGACTTTTTTTTCTCATGTTATTATTTCCCTTTGATCTCCTCCACCTACTACAAATTTCTTTTCTTTGGTGTTTAGGCATTTTGACACTTATGGAAGGGTGCATAATTGAAATAATATCAATCACACACTATTTTTTCTTATCGACAAAGAATAATTGAATTAATAGGCACATTTCAGGATTCTCTCTACCCTTATACATAAAAGATGACCTACTACCTAGCTAACATAAAAAAGAAAGAGTTTAGGCAAAGAGCATGATAAGCAACAAGCTCTTCATAACAAAATATGAGCCCTTGCACTTATAGAGCCCGCCCAACAGTTTTCCGAAAACTAACCAAAACACCCCAGAGCTGGATGGGATGCTTCTGGTCTGCCTATATGAATCAGCTATGCCAAAAAACACTTAAAGTGAACTAAAAATCAAGAATTGAAAGAACAAATTAAGTTCTATCTAAAATAAGGAGCAAGATATATATTCATGGCAATAGCTCTGTCCTTTGCACCATGTACTCCAACACAACCTCTCTTATAGGTTCCAACGCTTGCTGCATAATTATCTAGCACATATAACACATTAAGCACCCCCTCGATTGTATTCCATGCTCCCTGCAATTCAATTATCACTTCTTCATCTCCCTATCTTCCAACATCCTCTAAACCTCCTTACACAGCCCGCATACTCCCTATGGATGGATCCTAAAAAACAGACCAGCAGTTGAAGTTGGAATTCTGCACTGGATGGGACTGCATAAAACCAGGATAAAAACTGCAGCTTCTTAAAAAATCATTCTTCCTTCATCTACCATCCTCCAATGCATTCTCACTAATGGTTTGCAGCGGCTACTGCATAATTCTGCAGCACCTTGATACTTCTCCAAAATATTCATAGCAGACCCTCAAACACCCCAAAAACTATGCATCCCTGCTGTAAACGAATGGGCTATAGCATGTCATAGCTGCATTGCACAGTAGAACTGTTGTGCCACACTGCATAATAGAGAACCTTGACAGCAACTCAAACCTATGCTTTGATACCTCATTCTTCCTTCATCTTCCATTTCCTGCTACATTCCTCTCCTTCACATATTCCTGTAAAAACTCCTCTACTGTTTGTTTATAGTGGTCCAGTTTGACAGCAGCCGTGCATCAGAACCAGAACTCTCTGTGTTGTTCTGGATTCAGTACTAACCAAGCTGCCACTTTCTTCTTCGTATGCCCTAAAAGGCCAATGAGCCTAGCCAAAGATGAAACAGGGCAGCTGCTGAAGCATCAACTAGCCCCGGTTTGCTTTGCAGGCAGTCACACACTCCTTCATGCCCCTAAGCCATAAAGCTCTGCACTAGCCATAAAGCTCTGCTCTAGGCATAAAAACTGCTCCACTAAAGGCACATCAATTGCTGCATACACCTTGTTCTCAACCCTGCTACAGTCTGCTTTGTTTTATGCATCAAGCCAACTTCCTCAGTGCTTTAATCACTGATATACATCCTCCTTGCCTCTGATTACCCAAGGCACCTACGGCACACACCAACAACTAAACTGCTGCTTAATTATGCAGAGCTGAGAAGAGTTATGCAACTCCTATAACATGTAGAAAAATAGAACATAGAAGAAACACCTATAAAAGACCATGGGCTAACTGAGTAAAACACTCTGCCTGCCACTAAGAGGTCCTTGGACTGTATCTTCACACACCATTTCTGCGTTCCCACACTAAGATGGCTCTACCTTTCCCCCCTGCACATCGTTATAGTGACCAGCATACCATCCAGAGGGTTGCCCTTCCTTATTACCTGAAACTCTTAAAGCAAAGGTCAGGATTCAATTGCCAATTCGAAAAAGACTAATTGAAAGAACACACCCTATATTTCATCCAAAGCCACACTCTAAGTTGTGTAAAATGGAAAATTTCTTCCGCATCCGATACCCCTTCTTAAAGATAACTAAATTTCTTTGTTCCCAAATGCCCCTCACCACTGCCACTCACATTCCTTTCCATAGCAGATTTTTCTTGATTTTTTCTTGATGTTCATATGTACCAAGTGAAAGTTTTCAAAATGAGACAACAAATCCATTTGTTGAATAGACATAATACCTATCCATCTAAGGCATAATGACCATACCCATTGTGCAATGACGCATTACAAGAAAAGGTGTTGAGATGTCTCTTTCGTAGCTTGGCACAACCCACAAACAGGTGATTCCACTAACATTCCTCTTCTTAATAAGTTGTTTGTGTTGCCATTTTGTCCAATAGAATCCTCCAAGCAGTAGTCATTGCATTGGGACAAGCTTTAACCACAACTGTTTGAAAATGCCATAAGGTTGGGTAGTGACATGATTAGCCAAGCACTCATAAGTCGATTTCACTGAGATCCCCCTGTGGTATCCCCTCCCCACACTTGAAGGTCTGAAGCTTCCCTATTCAGAATACCCGTAGAGATATGCCATCATTTCTTCTTCTTGTAAAGATTCTCATTCAAACCTGACCCTTATCCACCTTAACTTCCAACACCACACAGATTCTTCCCAGACACCTACCTCACCCACCATCAGTCCCTGATCCAATGACAGAGAAAACAACCTAGGATATAAGGTATTGAGATTATATCTACCTAACCAATTGTCCTCCCATAATTTAGTTTTGTCCCTTGATCCAACATACTTTTGATAACTCTTACCACCAAGACTAGAGTTTCATCTGGCTTTGCCTTCGACCTGATTCCAACCCATATTTTGATACTAAAATTTCTTTCCACTTCCCTTGTTCACTAACCGCCATTTCCATTTGGAAAAAAAGGCATTGTTAAAAATTCTTATACCTTTAATCCCTAGCCCACCTTCCTCCAAGGGTTTGCAAACATTCTCCCATCTTATCCAAGATATATATTTTTTGTCTCTTCCTCACCCCCACAGGAATTTTTGAATACTAACAATTCTCTTGTACACTGATGTCGGGACCGGACCTTATAGAAAGACATATAAAAGAGAGGTAAGGCAATTATTACCGATTTAAATAAGCATATTCTTCCTGCTAGCAACAAAAACCTCCCTCTCCAAGCACTTAGCCTGTCACTTATCTTATTTAGAATTGGCTCCCAAAACTGCTTCTTCCTTTGATTTCCTCCAACTTCTAACCCCAGGTATTTAAATGGTACCCCATTAGAGTGCAATTTAAGGATTTTGCATAAAGTTCAAGGGCATTACCAGTGTTATCAATATCGGATAACGGATCATATCGGAGACCCCAAATTTCCTTTATAGAGTTATAACGGAACCCATATCGGGTTATGGCGGAAGCATGGCGGTCAAAAGAAATATAATATATATATATATATATATATAAATAACTTCAAAAAATGCAAAAATAATGAAAGAGACAATCATAACTAAAGATTAAATTATGTCTAAGAATGTGTAGTGGCTGTGGTTTAGGTTTAGGGTAATATGTCTCTTAATTGGGCCAAAATAGGCCCAAAAGCCACACATCAGTTTTTAAAATTTTAAGGTTGAAAAACCCACTAATAAGGTGTTTAAATTAGGGTTGCAGCCCCACCACACACCACATGTCAGTTTTAAATATTTAGTATTTTTAATTTAAATTTTAAATTTTTTATTATTTTAAATCTGAAATGGGCCAAAGGCCCAAATCTTTTTATTTTAGAAATTAGGGTTAGGGTTTTGCACCCTTCTTCTTCATCAGCCGCCTTCTTCATCAACTCCGAGCCTTCTTCTTCATCAGCCGCCGCAGCAGCCCTTCTTCTTCATCAGCCGCCGCAGCAGCCCTTCTTCTTCATCTACTCCTTCAAGCTCCGCTGCCTACCGATATTTTGGATATCTCCGATATCCGTTACCGCTCCGCCATGCCAATAGCGGCCGCCATGGGCCGCCATGCGAAATCCGATTCGCCACCGCCTTGTTGTGGCGGTGGTCTGGAATTCCGCTACCGAAATCCGCCATGGCGATGCCATGGCCGATATGTGATAACACTGGGCATTACTTTCAACATTTATACCAGTCGGCTTTAATTTGTAGAAGTTGATTTTCAGCCCAGAAGCAAGTTCATAGAACCTTAGGATTGCTTTTATATACATAACTTTATTGTAGGTGTCTTCACACATAAATAAAGTGTCATCAATGAATTGTAATACAAAAGCTTCAACCTCTTTCTTCCCTACCTTTACACCTTTAAGCAGGTTCGCCTTGATTGCTTCTCTTACTAGCCCAGCCAAGCCTTCAGCTACAATTAAGAAAAGAAACGGGGCTAAGGGGTCTCCTTGCCTCAACCCTCTTGATGGATGAAATTCCGTCGTGGAACTTCTATTAACCAAAACAGATACCAATGCAGACTCCAAGCAACCTCTGATCCACATAATCCATTTACTGTGAAAGCCCAACCTGTGTAACATATCAAATAAGAAATCCCACCTTACCGAATCGTAGGCCTTTTCGTAGTCCACCTTCAAGCACAAGTCTCTCCTCCCGTATCTCCTTAACTCCTCAACAACCTCATTGGCCACCAAGACACTGTCCAACAGTCCTCTATCCTTCAAGAAAGACGATTGGCTATCATCAATAACCACAGGCAAAACCCTCTTAATACGACATGATAAGGCCTTGGTTATGATTTTATACATAGCATCCACAAGGGAGATAGTTCTATACTGATCGAGTTTATGGGTACTAAAACAAATAGCCAACTACCAGCAAAATCTATATGCCACACATCTAAATACCTAAATGGTTTAACTCCCTAATCAAAAGTGAATTGTTTAAGTATTATAGCACAATGACCAGAAATAGTTCTATCCAACGCATTGTTTATTTTTTGGCCAAAGATCTAACCATTCTTATGAAACTAAGATTCTATGCAGCCTACTCTTTGTACCATTGATTCTATAACATGTGTATTTTCTCTCAATCATTGGAAATTTTAGAATATTCATATTCTCATTGAATATATATTAAACTACCTTATCTCCTTTATTCCACTACCTATTTGAGATAATGTTATCCTTTCTTCTAGTTTTCTAACTGCATTGAAGTCACCTAACATGCACCACACCATGTTCTCATCATCCATCCTATTCTCCTATTGCATAGTAACTCTTCCCATATTGATTTCTTTTCATTACATGACTAGGATGAATATACGTTCACAATATAGTCGTTATTTTTTATCACCCCATTCCCCTTTAAACAATATATATCATTTTCTACATGTTGAATTCATCGCTGAAAATTTATTTTATTCCAGATACTCAATACACCTCCAACTCCACTTTGTGTACCCATTCTATATTACTTGGCACTGATCATATGTTATTGACACCATTTTTGTCTCTCGTATGCATACCATATTTATGTCCTTCTTTGTAATTATTTCTCTTAACTATTTGTCTTTTGATGACCCTTCTAACCCTCTAATGTTAAATCTTATGATCTTCATTAATCTATATGTTTATTCCCTCCCTTGATTATGTGCTTGTGGCTATTATCTCTTTTTCCCATTTCATTTATTCTCATTATTATGTTTTGTTCCTCCCCCGAGTAGGTGAATCCAATTTCTTTCCATATGTTCCACAATCTAAGTGTTTTTATTGAGTTATTTCTAATACAGAATAGAATAGTCTATTATAATTATTGATATAGAATAGTCTATTATAATTATTGATATCTATATCAGACAATGAATTACTCATTGAGTGGATGACTAACCTCAATTGGCTTCTTTGTTTAGGTTTTATGCCTAAGCTTTTCAGTGTGGCATCTCACTTCAGCGAATAACTTGTGTCACCAACTATTAAATTTTTGCGTAGAAGTAGAATTTTCATATCAATCTTCGTTGCTCCTCTATTTATTCCCCTTCTTGAATGTGACTATCATTCGTTTTCACGCTTGTACTTCCATTCATGCCCCCTAGTGTAGTGGTTGTTGCATTTTCCTCGAGTATGCCTTCCTCCTCTGATTGTGGTCACTCTACCCCCATTATTTCGTCTCTTCCTTGAGGATACTTGTATGGGCATGTGGATTATAATCCAACAATTTGTATTGGGCCAGACCCATTTGATCTCTACTCACATGTTTGTATTGGGCCTGTTTGTTAACCTGTGTGTTGGGTGCAGGGACTAAAAAAAACCCTAATTTTCATTTCATTAAGGTTAGTTTACTCTGTTGGTGCCAATCATATTTGAACAATTGGGTGCCAATCATATTTGATTGGGTGCAGAGAGAATCTGCCTTCTTCCCGTTGTGAGTCTCTGGCGAAGGATATTTTCCCTTGATCCTCGCTTACACTTGTGATCGTACATTCTCTAAATAGTAATAACATACCTAGTTATAATAATATAATAATATTTTAACTGTGTATGGTGTTAAAGGATCACCACCCTTTTCCATTCTTGTGTTTCCCTGACCCCCTTCACTGTACTTGTCTGTGACATTCTAAAACATTTTCACTCTTATTATGTTATTGCTGCACTCAGTTTGACTCGTCGTTGCAAGCACTCTCTGTTGGCCATCAATGTTTGACAGTTTATTTCGTCTTTACCGGCGAAACCACCGATGTAACCTCCTTATTCAGTTGGGATATTGTAGAATAGCTCTAGATCAAATCCTTTGGCTCTGTAAGAGTACGATAAAGAATCATCGTATGTCTTCTTTCCCCAAAATCTACCACAACGCTTTGACGAACCCTTTGATGGTGTTTCCTCTTCAATTGATACCTGATACACTACCATTAATCTTGATCTTCGTGCTCACTTTTGCTTCAACTTTGATAGGTGTATATTCAATCTTGCATACTCAAGCTCCTCCCAATCTTCAGTAGCTTTATCAATCGTTATTAGGGTACCTATAGTGGCAAACCATTCCCGCCCTCCAAAGATGTATTGGTATTCCCTATAGTATTTTCCTTGGTCCAAGATGTGATAGATTCAAACATTGTTGACAACTAGTCCTTACTCGCTTCCCCTTCACCCATGAGAAGCATCCGATTATCTCCCATATATATTATAATTGAATGAAACTGAATCCATTGAGTGTAAAGCTTTCTCAAATAGCCTTAATGGTACATGTGTCATAGATCTTCCCAATATAGCTACGTTGAATCAAATCGTTGCCATCTTCCTTCACCTGGAACTCCATACCTTTTCAACCAATGTTATAAGCGTTTTCCTTTGCTCCCTTCACAACTTAAGCATAACTTGGCATGTTATCCTTCCTCTTGTACACTTTGTTGTGTGTCAAAGGTTTAAGGATCTTATACCATCCATTTTCTCTGTTCGTCCTTCCTACTGCCATTGATGCATTTTCACCTTTTCGGTACTTTGGGTTTACGTGGATTTTTATGTTTCCAATCTAGATATTATCCAATTGTTTCTCGAGCTTCGGATTAGGGATCCTGTAATACTTCACAAGATTCAGTCTTCTTGAGAAGAAAATATCATGTATTTTCCCCATCTTTGAAAAAATCGCCACATTTTGTATACACCATATATAGTTGGATGGAAAGTGAGAGAAGAAAGATGTAGTTAGCTCCCTCATGATTTGTTTTGAAAGAGAAACTTATATATGCTTGTTTGAACAAGTATGATGATATGATAGTGAAAAGCTTGTGACACAAACTACATATATCTCTCTCAAAAACCTTTGTAGTAGGGGTTGTTCTTCTCCTTATGTTTATTTTAGTTAATATCCTTACACGTTTTTATTTGGGGGCTGGGAAGTGAAAGTTAAATTTAAATATAATTTTCCTTCTTTATTTGTTATCGCGAATGAACATGGTTAATGTTGATATTACTTTGCTAACAGGTGGAAAATAAAGGCTGATGATCCCCCACTTGCTTTACCGTATGTGGAATTCACGGGAGGGTTGCTATTGGATCTTGAACCCATAAGCTGAACTTCTCGGAAACACCTTTGATAGTTTGGTTTTTATATGCTGAAAATCAATAAAACAATAATATGTAAAAGTAATTCTCTATTTACAAAAACGGGAAAAAAAACTTTTAAATTCGGAATTTTATTACATTATCTTTTCCATTTGGTCTCTGAACAAACAATTCTACACTATGATTTACACATCCATATCACCTAACTTTCTTTAATGAAGAAATAAACGGCATGAAATTTTTAATGACTTAATTGTTTCCCTATGGGTATAACAGAGAAAATCGACAATAATCGCGTATGAAATCATGAGCTGTTTAAATAAGTTAAACCTTCTGTAAAAGAAAGCATGAAATTGTTCATGAATTAATATGTCCCTGTGGGTATTGACATAAATTGCACTTGAAATCATGAGTCCTCAAAAGTTAATTATAGACACTATTCGTGAACAGTGTTATAACAAAGAAAGACCGGTGGCAATGAAAAAGTCAAATTAAGAAATGACGAATCAAAAATTTTGTTTAATGTATTTGAATTTTATTTTCTATTTAACATTGATTAAGTAAGAGTGTATATTAGTTTTACGTTAATGCATTTTTGTTATATTTGTTTAAAAACTATAAAAATAAATACTAAAATGTGAAAGACTAAACAAAAAAATAATTAAAAATTTAAATTTAAAAATTATATATCCAGATCAATGGTCAAAATTTAATCCATATATTTAGATGTTGGTATATCACACTTCTTTATTTATTCTTATTTGGTCCAACATTGTATGAATTTAGTTGGACTTGAATCACTTTCAATTGTAACTCAATTTAAGTCTTCTTACATGTTCCGTTGCTTTTATTCTCTTCGTGTTGGACGTTAGTTGAATCTTCAATTAAAGGCCAATTCTGTCATAAACTATAATTGTTATTTAAAGGAAATGAATCCAAAATAGAAAATAGGTAATAACTATATATATTTATGAGCAAGAATACTTTCTCTTGTCTTATACCTTGTGACTTTTTTTGGAATTATGTACTTTCTTTGTGAGTGAAAATTATTTTATAGGGGTAGTCATCATGTATAGATTTGTGATCATATTGTCGTGGCCTTCCAAGCATAATGTGCCCAAATTTCATAGGAATAACATCACATAAAACATTTTCCTCATAATTGTCCATGAAAATGAGTATACTTATTCTTTGACTACTATACCACCATCATCATTTATCCATTCAAGTTTGTAAGGTTGTGGATAGGGTTTAGAGTCAAGGCTAACTTTTCCACCAACCTTGCATTGCAACATTTACAATTGTAACCATTATCCATAATAACAGAACAAAGTTTTTTTTTAAATTTTACATTGTGTTTGGAAGAGGTTCTTATGTTGTGACGGTAAAAGTACAATTAGTTGACTTTCAAGAAGCCTTCTCACCACTAGTAACTCTCCTTCACAAGGACGGATTTCCTCTTCCACAGAATCTAAAACAACTTCTTCACCGGGTGAAGAATAAGAATTACCCTTACTTCCTATGTCTTCGTCTTTTAAAACCATTTCTCTCTTATGAGAGAATACTCAAAAGAGTAGTGTCCCTTTTCAAGACACTTAAAGCATTGAATATTTATCATTTTAGCCTCTTTAAAAGGTTATCTATAGTTATTTTTTTCTTTCTCTTTTTAATTTCTCCTTTCTCTTTCCCTCCTTTCTTCATGTGGGTGGGAACTCATGTTTAGATTTGGAGGCTAACCCTCCCTCTTGTAGTCTCTTAGAATAGGATGTGTTTGGGTGGTCCCTTTTATAGCAGATTTTGTTATAAGTTGTTGTTCTACCCTCACACATACTTAAACTAAATCATTATAAGGTAATAGTTGAACTTTATCCCGAACGGTGTGATTAACGCTACTTTGGAACCTTGCCATTGTTATTATAGGTTTTTCTCTAATTATTGTCCTCATCAATAGTAACTCCATTTTTTTTCTACACTCCTCTGTAGTCATGTCTTTTTGTTGGAGTCTTTGGAGTTTGTACATCAACTCCTAAAATACTATAAAAAAAATGTGAGAATTAGTTGTTATACTGGTGGAACGTGCTCGGGGCCCGACCCGAACACTTAAGCATACCATTTTGGTCTGCCTAGCTTAAAAATCTAAATACTTAACTCAGCCCAAACGATAACATGCCTAATGATCTGTTATGGAGTCAGCCCAAGCGGTTGGCAAAATATATCAAAAAATGGGCAACAACTATAAAACAACTGAATGTATAACTGAATCAATTAGGCACAAATATTTGCTATAAATCTGATGAAAATAAACAGTAAGAGAAAATGCTCTGCCAACACCCCTAAAATAAATTAATAGAATATCTTTATGGTTGTTAACTCCTAAAGGCAGGATCTACGAGTATTATAAAAGGGCCTCAAGACCCTGAACAAAGGTAAGTGTCATTCCATACACTACACACTATACTCATATTTATATGCTCTCACTGACTTGATTGTCGGAATCTTGTCAATAGGTGGAGCTTCCCTCACTGCTGACTTAAAGCATCTCAAAGCAACAGTAGAAAAAAGTTGGCCCAAAATCTACCTTCAGGACTCGATCCAGGATAGTAGATGAGAACATTTGGCAACCACCGTAGGGCAAGTAAAACTGATCTCACTAACTACGTTACGTATGACATATAAATGGTCATTATCATTTAAATCTGTTGTGATATTTTAAATTTGTTATCATATTATTATGAAAATCACAAATATATTTAAATATGGTATCATATTATTTTGAAGATACCACAAATGATTATTATCATTTAAATCTATTATGATATTTTTCTGAAGATAACAAATATATTTGTTATCATATTATTATGAAAATAACAAATATATTTAAATTTGTTATCATATTATTCTGAAGATAACATAAATGATTATTATCATTTAAGTCTGTTGTGATATTATTTTGAAGATAACAAATATAATTGTTCTTATTTAAATTTGTCATCATATTAGTCTGAAGATTAACACAAATGATTATTATTATTTAAATCTGGTGTGATATTATTCTGAAGATAACAAATATAATTGTTATTATTTAAATCTATTATCACATCATTATGAAAATAACAGATATATTTAAATTTGTTATCATATTATTCTAAAGATAATAAATATAATTGTTATTATTTAAATCTGTTATCATATTATTTTGAAGATGACATAAGTGATTATTCATTTAAGTCTGTTATGATATTATTCTAAAGATAACAAATTATATTGTTATTATTTAAATCTGTCATCATATTATTATGAAGATAACACAAATTATTATTATCATTTAAATTTGTTGTGATATTATTACGAAGATAACAAATATAATTGTTATTATTTAAATTTGTTATCATATTATTATGAAAATAACAGATATATTTAAATTTGTTATCATATTATTCTGAAGATAACATAAATGATTATTATCATTTAAGTTTGTGGTGATATTATTATGAGGATAACAAATATAATTGCTATTAATTAAATCATTTATCATATTATTCTAAAGATAACATAAATTATTATTATTTTTATGATGTTGTCAAAAATATTTAATTGTAATTGGTGAGATTTAATCCAAATAATAAGGTTAAACAAATTTTATGAGATATCAGTCATAAATTTATGAGATGTTTTATTTAATTTTAATCTCTCTGTTTAAGTTATAAAAAATCACTTGGGAGTGGTCATAGTACAATATTTCTTCTATTCTTTCACTTTTCCCAAACCATAATTTTTATAGTACCCAGTAGATGTTGGGTCTATTAGTGTCTAAGTTCAAGAGGGGAGGGGTGAATTGAAGTTATAAAATTTTCGCAAACCCAAACTGTTTTACAGTTTAACTGAGGAAAAAGAACATATTGATTCTTCAAAACACTTTAACACAAACATAACTTATCTAGATTAGAATTGAGATCAAGCAATGAAAGATAGCAAAATTAGATTGGTTCACTTTTAACAGTTTTGAAGAACATAGAATATACCAAAAGAACAATCAAATTTATTCAACACAAGGCTTCAAAGACAATGAATCTTTATCAAGGATTTAATGAAGAAAACTGTTCGTCCTTAAACCAATTACAAACTTATATTCAAAAGCTTTGTTTATGATTAGAGAACTTTTCCAGATCAAGAATAACAGTTTTTATTAAGCCCAGAATTAACAGGTTTAATTTCAAATGAACAGATTTCGTTCTTGGTAGATTAAACCAAAACCAGAAACGAGTGCAGAGATGAGGAAATTTATGCAAGCACGGTTTATACTGGTTCACTCATAAAGAGCTACATCCTCACCTCACTCCAAGGTGAAATACACCTAAAACCAATTCCAAACAATTACAACACAGCAGTTCTTGAAACCTACAAGAACAATACAACCAAAGTTGAAAAACCCTATTTCAGCACACCTTGCACTCCAAGAAACCCTATCAAAGAGTGACTACACTAGTACAAAATATAAAAACAACGACCCTTTATTTAGTGCGGCTTTGCGCTTAAACGCATTTGTAAAAAACGCGGTGGCATTTTTAAAATTAAATTGATTTACAAAAATGCGGTTCTAGAGTAAAACCGCATTTCTAAATCAATGCCAATGATTTACAAATGCGGTCTTTAATATGACCGCATTTGTAAATCAATGTGCAATGATTTACAAATGCGGTCATATTAAAGACCGCATTTGTAAATCATTGCACATTGATTTACAAATGCGGTCATATTAAAGACCGCATTTGTAAATCAATTTTACCCTAAAAATTTGAAGCGCGCCACTAGTTTCAGACTTTCACTTTCTTCTCCGCTCTTCATTTCCACGTTCTTGCGCTTAGTTTCAGTTTCTTCTCTCTGCATTTTGTAAGTTTCAGTTTCATTCATTCGTTTTCGTTTTTCGTTTTCGCATAATTCATTATTCACTTCGTTGGCATTGGCATTTTCGTTTCCTAACTTCGTTTGTGCATTTGCATTTAGGTTACTGTTCCATTGGTCTTCGCTGGTGTTTTCCTGCTCTGCCACCGCCACCGCTTCCGCCGCCGGCTTCGACTTTGTCTTGTGCCTCTGCCACTCCGATCACCATCAAGCTTGTTCACGACAGAAAGGTTGGTGTTGTATTTAAATTTTTTTGAATTTTTATTTAATATTTTGAATTTATATTTTTCTGTATTATAATATATATAACTAATAACTAATACAACTTGGAATTTATAACTAATAACTAATAATTTATATATTTGTGTGTATTTTGAATTTTTGTTTATTATAATTTATATATAATTTAATAAATTAGTTACGGAAACAACTAATTTATATATTATTATATATAAATTTGTATTATATAATTTGTATTTTCTTAAATTCATATTATATAATTAGTTAGTTGTTAATTACATTTTAATAAAAGTTTTATGTTATGTTAGTTATTGTTACTTTTAGAATAGAATTATCGTGTTTGGATTGAGTCTGGGGGTGTTCGACCCTCGGCAAATGTGTGAGATAGAATACTAATTATTAGAAAATCCTAACTATTCCAGAATATATAATGGATCGAGGTTGGATTAATGTTGTTCGTATAAGTGATGAGTACGAAAGGGGAGTAGAGGAATTTATACAATTTGCGCAGCGTAACGCGATTATTAGTGGTCATGATGGAGCAAAGATCAGGTGTCCGTGCGTTAACTGTTTGAATGGAAGGATACTGGATGTGAATATCATGAGGGAACACCTGCTATGTGATGGGTTTCTTCGATCTTATACAACTTGGACATGGCATGGTGAATTATTAAATTTACCACGTGTTTCCGTAACTGAAGAATATGTGGGTTCTACCATGGATGAAGCAGTACACGATGATGGAGATGATGATCGATTGGAGGACATGATTCGTGATGTGGGAGCTGAGTGTTTTGCAAAAGCGCATGGATATGGAAGTATGTCAAAAGATGCAGAGACTCCTTTGTATCCTGGATCAACTAACTTCACACGGTTGTCGGCGGTGTTAAGATTGATGAATTTGAAGGCAATAAACGGATGGACTGATAAAAGCTTCACGGAATTGCTCCAGCTGTACCGACATCCAGCTGATTCTATTCAATGGAAGAAATTTGATGATGACTTTCCAGAGTTTGGTAAAGAATCAAGAAATATCCGACTTGGTTTAGCTACAGACGGAATGAATCCGTTTGGTAATATGAGTATAAATCACAGTTCATGGCCTGTATTACTAGTTATTTACAACTTACCTCCTGGATTGTGCATGAAGCGAAAATACATGATGTTGTCTATGATGATATCCAGTCCGAAACAGCCAGGGAATGATATTGATGTTTATCTAAGTCCCCTAATTGAAGATTTGAAGTTAATGTGGGATCAGGGTGTTGAAGTATTTGATGGATTTGCTAATGAAACTTTCAAGCTTCATGCCATGTTATTTTGCACCATCAATGACTTTCCGGCATATGGTAACTTATCAAGTTATAGTGTTAAGGGTCACAAAGCGTGTCCAATATGCGAAGAAGACACTGTTTCTCAACAATTGAAACATGGAAGGAAAACAGTATATCTTCGGCATCAGAGGTTTCTTAGAAGTCATCATCCTTACCAGAGGTTGAAAAAAGCCTTTAATGGACACCAAGAGGGTAGTGGTCCACCAACTCCATTAACTGGTGTTGAGGTTTACGAAAAGGTAAATAACATAGACCACACCTTCGGTAAGTAAAAAAAAAAGTCATCTGTGACAAATATTTGGAAGAAGAAATCAATCTTCTTTGATCTTCCGTACTGGTCGAGCTTAGAAGTCAGACATTGTATAGATGTAATGCATGTTGAGAAGAATGTGTGTGATAGCTTAATTGGTACACTTCTTAACATTAACGGGAAGACGAAGGATGGTCTAAATGCTTGTTTAGATTTGATTGAGATGAACATACGCGACGAGTTGGCACCCATAGAAATGGGTAAGCATACATATTTGCCCCCAGCCTGTTACACAATGTCAAAAGATGAAAAAATTAGTTTTTGTCAATGTCTAAAAGGTGTGAAAGTGCCACAAGGACATTCCTCAAATGTGAAGAGCCTAGTGTCAATGCAAGATTTGAAGTTAATTGGGTTGAAGTCTCATGATTGTCACATCTTGATGCAACAGTTGTTGCCGGTAGCTATCCGTGGGATCTTACCAAAAAATGTTAGACATACCATAACCCGTTTGTGCTCATTCTTTTCTTCCATCTGTTGTAAAGTCATTGATCCCTCAAAACTAGATGAACTTCAAAATGAAATTGTTGTTATCTTGTGTGAATTGGAGATGTTTTTTCCTCCGTCTTTTTTGACATCATGGTTCATCTAGTTGTGCATCTGGTAAGAGAGGTTAGATTGTGTGGACCAGTGTACTTAAGATGGATGTATCCTGTTGAGCGGTATATGAAAATTTTGAAAGGTTATGTGAAAAATCATTATCGTCCAGAGGCTTCAATGATTGAAAGGTACATAGCTGAAGAAAGTATTGAATTTTGTTCAGAGTACATGACAAAAGCAAATCCAACAGGTGTTCCAGCTAATTCATGGCACCACAGGCGTTCTACAAGTAAATGTTTACGTGGTGTGAATATTGTAAGCAAATCTCGATCAGAAGTCTTGCAAGCACATTTGTACATATTGAATAACACAGATGAAGTTGTACCTTACATAGAAGCTCATAAAGCCATTGTGAAGGCAAATAACCCAAGACAAGCAGAGAAATGGGTCTTGATGGAACATAATAGAACTTTCATGCCTTGGTTTAAAGACGAGGTGTTCAATGATTCAACGGCATCAGAGACCTTGACCTGGTTGACTGCTGGATTGAAGTTTGATGTCATCTCATGTACAGCGTACGAAGTGAATAATTGTATATTTTACACGAAGTCCATGGATGAAAAGAGTACAGTTCAAAATTCTGGTGTTACTCTTGAAGCCGAGTCAATGCAGTTTTCGACTTCGAAAGATACAAATCCAGTACTTGGATCAATGGCATACTATGGGTTTATAGAAGAGATATGGGAGATTGACTACACTAAGTTTTCCGTTCCAGTTTTCAAGTGTAAATGGGTTGACAATAAAAGTGGGGTTAAAATTGATGATTCAGGATTCACACTAGTGGACTTTCGAAAGATAGGGTATCGAGATGAGCCATTTATAATGGTTCAACAAGCATCTCAAGTTTTCTACGTGAAAGATCCTACGTCAGAACATTGGTATGTCATTTTATACGACAAAAAACAAGGGGAGACCATAGATGATATTGAAAATGGTGACCCCTGTTCATTCACACCAAAGATAATTAATAAAGATGACGATGTAGTTGATGATGTACATGCAACCCGTAAAGACCACAGTGAAGGAATTTACATATGGACTTTCAACCCCCATGCAACTTGTAAATAAGCATTTTTTATTTACATTTTTATGTATTATTTTTATAAGATTTTAATTCGATGCAGATTAACTAATGTTTGTTACCTAATTTTTTTAACAGAGACATGGATGACGATCAGACCCCACTCAAATCTCGATCCGGACGAGGTAGCAGAGGACCTACTAGATTGAAGTGTCTCGCATTGAGACGTGCTGCTGGTGAGAAGACACGTGTTGACATTGACGTCAACACTAGAGTGGCTTTTGGTCCTAAGGCAGATGAGTTTATGAGCTATCTTGGAGTTGTTTCTCATGAGAGGCTCTCCATTCTGATTAATTCATGGGATGAGGTGTCAGAGGTCGACCGTAACATGATCTGGGAGGATGTTCTGGTAAGCTTTACATTTTGATATAATGCTTTTTAATATTCATTGATTAATTTTAATTTGCTGGTGTTATTTTGCAGGCAAACTTTGAAATTCCTGATGTGGAACCGCTTCGATCAAAGATTATATCCAATATCGGACTCAAATTTCGTACCTTTAAGTCAAGACTGACTTCGAGATACATTTTTGGCGACCTTAAAGACGAAAATCCATGTTTAAAGTACAAACATATTGATGAAGAGACATGGCGTCTTTTTAGAGAAAGCCGTGAAAATGAGGCTTGGATGGTAAATGAAGTAAGTTTTTTGTTTATATAACATTAATAAGTTTATCTTATTTACTTCAGTTTGTTTATTTCAATTATGACAGGATCGTCGGAAGAAAGCTCAAGAGATAGCTTTGAAGAATCTTACCCCGCACGTTATGTCTCGTTCGGGGTATCGAAACTTAAGCAAACACTGATGGTGGAAAAGGAGAAATCTCAACAGG
Source organism: Phaseolus vulgaris (assembly GCF_051622355.1). NCBI lineage: Eukaryota > Viridiplantae > Streptophyta > Magnoliopsida > Fabales > Fabaceae > Phaseolus > Phaseolus vulgaris. Next base: position 32,349,449 of record NC_143505.1, on the reverse strand, counting down.
GGACGTTGTCTGAGAATGTGGAAACAGGGGTCACTTCTCCTCCATCACCACCTTTTCGCCATGTAAAATGGAAGAGGGCCCGAATTAAAAAGTCGGGTGCACCAAGTTCTGAGCAATCCGGGGTTATCATCGAAAAAATTGTAAGTTATTTTTTTTTATTTTCATTTATTTTAAAGCATTAATTATATTAATGCTTGAAAATATGATTTTTGTGTACTCTTGCAGGATTCCTTGGAATCCGACTGTAAATGTGTTGCTGAAGGTCGTCACGATATCCTGGTTGAAGCAATTGGACGACCTGAGCACTCTGGTCGTGTTCGTGCAGCTGGACAAGGGGTCGAAATTAAACTATATTTTGGAGTTTCAGAACGACAGTCATCCTCCTCCTCCAAAGAGAACGAAACTCAAATGAAGACTAAGATACGTGAAGAATTAATGGAGGAGATGAGGAAGGAGACTGATTTGATGCGGCTAGAGATGAGAAAGGAGAATGATCGAATGCGACAAGAGTTTCTATCGCAACAAGATTGTGCTGAGCCGATTGAACCCCTTGTTAGTCCCACTCCCAAGAGCACAAAGGGGAGTTGTGCGGCTCCTCCAACAGGGGATGATATCAATGGGCAAACGGAGGATTGTGAGCTACTGGTAGTGGGCGGCAAACTTCCTCGGGTGGTGGCACTTGGAAAAGTCTATAAAAACGCCACCACCTTACATAACGTTCCTCTCTCCCCTGATGTGGCGAAGGTAACAGTTGAAAAAGTACGATTTCTTGATGCTCGTGTTCCACTATCTTCAGATGAGGTAACCACTATGGCCGATGCATTTCAGACATTCGTTGCCTGGCCCAGAGAGCTCATTCGATCTATGCCCGAACCTCATGTAATAATTTCATTTCATTATATTATTTTTTTTATTTATATTTATATATTACATATAATTTAATACAAATGTTGTTTATCTTGTAGAAACCTTTTCAGCCACCAAGTCCGGAAAAGAAGCGTGAGGTTCCAATTGACGATCCTATAGCTTCCTTACGTCTCATTGCTACTCAGATTGGCAATGAACCTTTTCTAGTTCCGTGGGATAATACATTTTTTCAAATAAACACTGAACTGCCACTGATGATTTACAACACAAATTTATCAGAATTTATATATGGGAAACAGGAGCTCAATATAAGTATAATTCAATTTTTTATGATGTAAGTATCTTTACCTATTATTCAATTTACTTTATGTTAAATTATTATTGATTATGCTTTAACTAAAAACTTGTAGGTTTTTGCATAGAGTCTGTATCACTGAGGGGAAGGAAAATATGTATGGATTCTTAGATCCTGCATATACTAATCTCGTTGGACCAAACTCATCTGAGACTCAAGCATACATCACTAACACCCTGGAAAAATAGGGAAAACAAATTTATTTATGCCCTTATATTAATGAGTAAGTTTAATTATATGTCATCAATTATTATTATTTCATGTTTTAAATATTTACTAACTCTTTTCATTGATGATATAAGCATCATTGGCAGTTACTTGTCTTATCAATGGTTGATAAGACTGTTGTGTGGTTCTGTTCCCTACACAAGAAGATTCCCACAAACTTTAAGGATATCATTGATACGTAAGTACATTATAAACTGAACTTTGTATATGTTACTAATTAACCATCTACTTACGAGGTTTTTTGTATTAACCAGTTCATGGCGTGGATATAACATCCTAAAAGGTCGATCAATTTCAAATAATTTGAACTGGATAAGAATAAAGGTTTGTAATTTTTTTCTTTCTCTATTATCATTGTTTATCAATATACTAACATATTACTTTTTATTGAATTATAGTGTAATAAGCATCAGGAAGCTATGAGTGTGGCTATTACATTATGCAATGGATGATTACCATTATAAGACTAGGTGTTAAAACTGGTTGGAAAGAGGTACTATATATGTTAAGTCATTTTTATAATTCTTGAACATATATATATCTAAAAACTAATTTATGTCAACTTTGCAATGTAGTTATTCACAGAAGAAACACCAATGAATGAGGAAGGCATTTCATATGTTAGAGATTCTTGGTCCACATATTTCATAAATTTTTATAACTCTAGCATAGGTAAACAATAGTGGTTTTATTATATGTAATTTGATTACTTGTAAATGTACATTTTGATGATCTCAATTGATTACTATATTTCTGTATTTGTCTGGCTGGGTTTGATCATTATGCAGGTTATTAATTTATATGGTTTATGCTCAATACAAACTGCACTTTAAAAAAAAAACACTATTTACAAATGCGGTCATTTACCAAAACCGCATTTGTAAATGTGAATTCCCTATTTACAAATGCGGTCATTTACCAAGACCGCATTTGTAAATGTGATTTATGAATGCGGTTTTTACCAAGACCGCATTCGTAAATCCTAAACCCCTAACCCTCATCCCTCATTCAGAATAATATACAAATGCAGTTATTTTAAGTAACCGCATTTGTAAATCTAATTTATAAATGCGGTTCTATGACCGCATTTGTATATGCCCGATTTACGAATGCGTGCTGATCAAATACGGTTCTATGACCGCATTTGTAAATGTAAAATAGCCGCATTTATTTTACATTTATGCACTAGTGCTAACACTTACACCTTTTACAAGAAGGAATAAAGGAAAGATAACACCTGAAAAGAAGATGCAAGAACTCAAAACTAGTAGTTCAATTGCTGCAGAACTGCACCAGCACCTTCACCAAGATCAAGGTTTTCCTAGAACAAGCACACTTGAAGGTCCCTTTGGAAAACCTTTCAAAAACTCAATTCAATCCTTCTTCTCACACAGAAAGTGTTTAATCTCTGTCAAAATCGTGATTGCTCAACAACCTTTCATGTGAGAGAAGCTTTTCTTTATATAGAAAATAGTTTCTAACTACTTTTCAAAAAACAGTTGAAAAGCTGTTATGAAAACAACATATTCAGTTTAAAAACAAACAGATTTATTTTAGGAAAACTGCCAACTCAGCTAACTGAAATAACTGAGTGAGTTGTACCTTTGGTGCCCTAACCGAATTTCGAAAATCCTTTTAGCATAACAAAAATAAATCTATTGTTTTTCAAGCAAACAGATTTATTTTTGTGCAGTATCTTGATTTTTGGAGAAAACTCTAAAAAACTTTTTGAAAAACTTTTAACCACTTCATGTGCTTGATCTAAGCTTGATTAGGCATCTAGGATAGGTCATGTAGCAAAAGGCAACCTTACACATACACAAGCCTAAATACAAGATCATCTAAACCCATTACAACTTCAAAGCAAACTAGCTATTTTCTTCATCAAACACACACAATGACTGAGTAGAGAAGAAGCTTCCTCCATCTTCAACAGTAGAGACTGAGATGTCGCTTCATCATTATCATGATCTCACACATCAAAAATAAATTATTCTTGTTACTGGATATACGACGTAGTAGTGTAAAAGTGCATGTCTAGAAAAGTTCTGGCAAGGAAAGACTTGGTATTTAAGCACGTCCATTGATGATCGATCTCTCTTTCTTGGGAACTTACTTGGTGTACTAGTTCACGGTCTACTATCACTATTCCAGTAAACATTATTATTCATAGTGTGTAATTCAATTTTAACTTTATGGGCAAAAAAAAAGGAAAAAAAAAAAGGAAATACATACAACAAAGATCAAACACTTTTGCCATAACTCATGCGTCGAGAATGATGAATGATTATGTTGATGTCCTATCATAGCTCACCAATAAAAGGTAGTACAACACCAAATATTTATACTTTACAGAATCATATAAGTGTTGGGAAACATAGCATATTGACTGGAAATTCTCGACGGAGGAGTAATCCCAAGAACATGGTACACTTTTAGTTTTAAGTTTTATTTTACTACTTTGAAGAACAATTTAACTACTTTAATGAAAATTTTCATGATGACACTCTTTTCCCTGTAATAACTAGGGTGTTTTTATTGCTATTCTTGCACTACATTACAAACAATTTTTTAGATCAGACGACTTTGCCGAATCCTAAGATCAGACCAACTCGCCCGTCAACAATTTCTACAAGTGGACAATTTGGACAAACCGTAAGGTCAGACTAACTCGGTAATGTCATCTTCAGCATATCATTTTAGCGGAACCTTAAGGTAGGGCTAATCCGGTAACATATCTATTATACACATCGTTTAGCCGAACTCTAAGGTTGGACTAAGTCGGTAACGTCGTATTCAACATATCATTTTAGCAGAACCTTAAGGCAGGGCTATCCGGTAACATGTCTACTATACACATCGTTTAGCCGAACCCTAAGGTTAAACTAACTCGGTGACGTCGTCTTCAGCATATCAGTTTAGCGAAACCTTAAGGTAGGGCTAATCCTGTAACATATCTACTATACACATCATTTAGCCGAACCCTAAGGTCATACTGACTCGGTGACGTCGTCTTAAACATATGATTTTAGCGGAACCTTAAGGTAGGGCTAAATCGGTAACTTATCTACTATACACATTGTTTAACCGAACCCTAATGTTGAACTAACTTGGTGACGTCGCCTTTAGCATATCGCTTTAGCGAAACCTTAAGGTAGGGTTAATCCGGTAACGTATCTACTATACACATCATTTAATCGAACCCTAAGGTCGGACTAACTTGGTGACGTCATCTTCAACATATCATTTTAGCGAAACCTTAAGGTAGGGCTAATCCGATAACGTATCTACTACACACATCGTTTAGCCAAACCTTAAGGTCAGACTAACTCGATGATGTCGTATTCAACATATCGTTTTAGCGGAACCTTAAGCTAGGGCTAATCCGGTAACATATCTACTATACACATTGTTTAGCCGAACCCTAAGCTCAGACTAACTCAGTGACATCGCCTTCAACATATCGTTTTAGCGGGACCTTAAGGTAGAGCTAATCCGGTAACGTATCAACTATACACATCGTTTAGCCTAACCCTAAGGTCAGGCTAACTTGGTGATGTAGTCTTCAACATATCGTTTTAGCAGAATCTTAAGGTAGGGCTAATCTCATAACATATCTTACTATACACATCGTTTAGCCAAACCCTAAGGTCAAACTAACTCGGTGACGTCGTCTTCAACATATTGTTTTAGCGGAACCTTAAGGTTGGGCTAATTCGGTAACGTTGTTATCTACATATCAAATTGACTAATAATGAAAGACAAGCAACGAAGAAACACCAAGCAACTCGGTTGACCCTAGAGGGGTAACCCAGCGACGACCTAACTTGTTTCTAGAAGACATTTCCATTATCTTGGGCACTCTATCCAAATTCAGGTCAACAATTTATAATTTTCTTAGTCATGCTATGCTTGGTGCCTAAGCAAATTTAGTTTGTAAGTTTTGTTTAGAACATCGCATTCATTTATATGATTATAGGCGAAGTTGTCGACAATTTAAAAGGCATAACTGTAGGAGTTCATAAGCTTAAAATATACAAAATGGTTAAGACCTTAAGTATTGTCTAGGTCCAAATGTCAAATATGCACATAAAAGTTAAAACATATTGTTCATAATTTTAGGAACTAGTGAAAATAAGTAGGGTTCCCCAACAAGTTTCCCATCAACTACTGATTTACATGGGCTCAGCTAAAAAAAGTTCATTGAGGGGTGAACAAGGGCAGCTTGTTCCATGACAGCCTCAAAGCCGACGATGTATGACTGGGTCGCATCATCCTTTAGTGTGTTAATTGACTTCGAGAACTCGGTTTCTTTATAAGCCATCTCCTCTTCTCGTTCTCCCATTTTCTTCTCCAAAATATTAACTTTATTATCCAAATCAGTTTTCTCCTTGGCCAAAACAAGTCCTTCTTGGGTTTTGCAGACCAACTCCAAGCGTAAATGATCGACCTTAACGAGCTCGACTTGGAGGCGCTCATTCTCTTTCTGGAGTTCAACAATCTATTGAGCGCTCTTGCTTTCAGTTTTCTTTCGCTCCTCCGCCCTGATATCGGCTAGGCACACTAGTGTAGTAGCTTGATCGAGGAGGTTTTTAGCATTGTGGCAGAGTCGATCTTCATCAAAAATCTTTAGCCTCGCCATATCCTCTTCCAGTAAAAAACATGATTTATTGTGGGTCGAGATGTAAAAGCTTGGATCCAACATACTCTTTCCTTTCGAGCTTCCTACGCAGATTCTTGGATTTTCAGAGCATCTGGGTAAGAGCTCGACCATCCGAGTGTGAGTGTACGGAGGGGACTAGAGCTTTCGATCTCGTCCTCTTGCAAACTAGCCCAGAAGTGATGCATTCATCCTGTTTGGATTGGACATGAACGACACTAGTTGGGGCAACCTCCTTCGATACTAAAATATCATTGGTCGCTCTCATCTGCTATACGTGTTCAACCATCTCGGTTTTACTTATCGAGGAAAGCATGTTCTTTACAAAAGAAACAAGAAGCTAATTTCAAAACTTACAAATCTAAACATTTTTCAAAAGTTGAAGTTGGAAAGAGTGTGTACCAATATAAGCTTTGAGAGAACACAGTAGGTATTCTCTCGTCAAAAGCGTCGATGTGTCAAAAACAACCTTGAGGTTCTCTAGGAATTCGCAAATACCCCGGTCCCTTGGGGAGAAGTCTTCGAGATGCCAAGCACTATGGAAGCAAGGTTTGGGCGACCAATACAGAGGAAAACCATCTAGCAAAGATGGGTTTTTGACTGAGGCACGAAATTTTATAAATCGACCATTAAATTCTTATAGGATGATTTGAAGAGGGTGAGAAGACCTCTTCCAGGGACACCATATAAATAAGCCCATAGATGTCGACCAGAGTGTTTAAAATCAAAGAAATAAAAGAATACTTCCATAGTCGGTGAAATACCGAGTTGGGAACGCAAGATAACAAAACTTCGGATAAACGCCCAGCTGTTCGGATGCAGCTGGGTAGAAGCCACGTTAAGCTCGATCAATAACTATTTCTAAAAATTTGAAAGAAGAATACTAATACAATCCAAGCCAACAAGGAGATGACCAAGAACTCAAATTACCATTCACACTATGAGAAGTCATCTCAACTTTCAAGTGAAAACCCCACCAAGGATCTAGCAGACCTCACCAGAAGAAGAAATGGGCAAAGACCAGAACATCAAATGTTCTTCCTACTAGTCTTCTTAAGAATAAAACAAGCTGTAAATAAATTGAGCTCACTTTAGGGGTCCAAATAGCAAGATAGACTAGAATATGTGCCTTTAGCATACTAAGGGGGGTGTAGTTATCATTTTAGCTTGTTTTTGACCTAGTTTCTAGAAGAAGTGGCTTAAAGTGTGGTTTTGACTTAGTCAAACCCTAAAGGTATCCCCCTTACACATTTACCATCTTACCCTTGCTTCTTGTTTACCAAGGCATCATCTCCTATAAATAGGGTGCCTTACTCCTTGTATTTCTCATGTTGAAATTTATTGAAGAAGGAAAACTCTGCACATTTTGTGTGAGGATTGTTTACTCTAGCAATAGGTCTTATCTTGAGTGAGTTTGAGAGCTCTCAAGTGGCGTGTCCCTTTTCAATTTCACACCATAAGCTTTCTTCTTCCATCATTTTCTTTCATTTCCATTACGCCACTTTATTATTGTGTTCTATACTTGTTATAATTCGGTTTTCCTTTGTGTTCTTGTGTTGTTCTTCCATTTAGTATTCGGCCATGGCCATCTTAATTGTTTCCTTTCATGTCTTTCAATTTTCACAATGCATCATCACTATCACCTTACCTTGATTTTCCTATTTGCTTTTGGAAGTGAACCTTCACACTTACTTAACCACTTGGTTAAGTTCGTGTCCAGTGGGGATCTTCCCTAGGTCTCACCATATACTTGTTAAAAATCTAAATAATAAGTAAAATGTCACTTCTAAAATGGAACAATCTACACTACAAGAAAATCTACAATTACATACAGCCAAAATTCGTATGTATGACAATAAATCCGTATGTAAAAAATAATTACATACGGACAAAAATCCGTATGTAAAACTGTCGTAGGTAACAGTTACATACAAATTCTGTATCCGTATGTAATATCCGTATGTAATTACATATGGATTTATCCGTAGTACAGACTTACATACAAATAAATCCGTTTGTAACAGGGGGCAGGATTACATACGGATAAATCCATATGTAATAGGGGACAGGATTACATACGGATAAATTCGTATGTAACATGGGACAGGATTATACGGATAAATCCGTATGTAACATAGGTAGGATTACATACGGATAAATTTGTATGTAACAGGAGGCAGTATTTTGAATAATTGAAAGCACTGGAAATTCGTTCAGAACCTGCATACCGAAAGCAATTCCAGTTTTCAGAATTCATTCAATGACAATATCCATCAACATTTAGACCTGCCCAAAAAATACAATATTATTTCTGAATGTTCAAAATATCCAATATCCATCAACATTCATACATGCCCATAAATACAATACTATTTCTAAATGTTCAAAATATTCAAATGTATTTTTCATTAAAGCATAAAAAAACATCTAATAAAAGAAAATTCAAATCATTACAAAGTTTGAAGAAGCTAATACTTATTATAATGTTGACCAGGTGAAATTTTTTGTTCATCATGATTACTATCATGTTGTATTGCATTTGATTTTGTTGAGTTGGTTGCGGGATATTTGGCTACTGAAAAATATTTTGTGCAACTGGTACTGCTTCTGGTGGTAGATATTGCATCATAAAATTTTGAAAGAATTGAAATTGAACATTCATGTCTTGAATTTGCTGCTTAAGTTCAACAATTTCTTCTGAATTAGCTTTCTTATTACTAAAAGATGCTTGTGTTTCTTGTAGGTAGTGATCAACACAGTCGTCCTGATGATCGACACATCCAACCCCATATACTCGTCCTTTGTACCTTCCACCTACAGATTGTAACCAACAACTGTTTCTTAATCTTTCCTTCTCAACAACTTCTAATGGAGTAGCTATTGAGGTAGTCGTAGATTGTGACTCAGATACTACTCGAGAGAATCTACTTTCAAAATCTTCCTATTAAAATGAAAGATATTTGTTATCATAGTAATTAATGTAAATGAAAAAGAAATTAAAAAAAAAGTTGAAAAAACACTAACATGTGTCCGCCTCAATCAATCATCTACAAAATCTCCAGTGCTCTTCTGTGTATGTGTTTGTTGAAACACTTCATCAATATGGATCGAGAGGTCAAGCTCCTCTGTCTGTAAAAAAAACATTTTATAAATTAAGGAGGTAATAATTAATCATATATTAGTACAAAATTTTATATGGAAGTCATACCAAACGAATAACGTGTTCATGCACGCTAATGGATCCTCTGGTGTGCAAACATCCACCTTTTTTAGACAAACGATTTTTTTAGTTGTATCGCATTTGGATCGATACAGAGGCATGTTCCACTATTCCAAGAGGTTGTTCCAAACATTATTGTCAATCCATTCTGGTCGTTTACCTTCTTGGTGAGCCACTTTAAACATTTGTGAAAGGGTGTGAGAAGCCTTCGTATGGAAATTTTTGTTAACTTTTTCCTCATCCTCAACCCTCCATGTGACCTTCCTCTACAAAAAAACAATCATCAATCCAAATTGTAAAATATAAGCATTTTTAAAGGGACTAAAAAACAATTACCTTAAAACGTTGAAAAAATAGATCTCGATCAACCTTTGGGATTGCCCCCCCCATGTTAGCCATGGCTCACCAAATTGTTGCTTAATGGTGGTAGTGATGGCCTTTGATGCAATTTTTTATGGATAAAACCTAAATACCAAACACAAAGTTAGTAAACATTATAAGAATAATAGTAAATTATATAAATTGAATTTTATTATATTCTTACCTTCCCCCAATAGGCTGAATCAGAGGACGATCACCAGCTGAGAGAACCTTGTCCTATAAGTTATTGGCTACAGAGTTTGAATGTGTCCCTCCCAGATTTGTATATGGAGATGGTGTAATATTTGGGTTTAGGGTTGATTCATTAGAACCAACATGTGGAAATTGTGTTGATGCAATAACATCTGCTACTAGTGGGGTGGATTGTATGCATCTGCTACTGGTGGGGTAGATTCATGTGTATTGGGTTGACTGAATGATGGATTTTGATTCTTAAATCATGATAACAATTTTATCACATACGGTTTTTTCCCCTTTTTGTTGCTACTCGGTGATGGTTGATCAGAACTTCCTAATGACATCTATATATATGGCATGAAATGATAATGAAGGTAATATAAGTTTATCAATGGAGAAAAATATATTGAATATAGTTTAATAAAAAAATTCAAATAAACATGCAAAAATTTCATTAGCAAAACATAACCCAAGAATATGACATCAGATTAACTGGAGTAATAAACAATATGTTAACAACAACAGTACAACAGTATTTCCTACAATAGATATTATTTGTTAACATTGGTTGCCTAAGTCTATTCAGAGCTAGAGATGTCAAAGTCTTCTCCCTATTCATCTTCACTTTCTCCCTCCTCATTGTCTTCTTCCCATTCATTTGTTTCTTCATCTATCTCATCTTCAAATGATGATACATTGTTTATGTCAACTTCTTCAAGCTCAGCCTCTAAATATCTTAATCTTGAAACATGTTCAACTTCAATCACTTCATTAACATGTGACATTTCATCAACTTGATATGGCACTTCAACTTCTACATCATTAGAATCTATACAACCTTTGGGCTTTGTTTTGATTGCAACACGCCAGGGACGTTTGTCTCTGCGTGATGTTGGATATGGTACATAATAAACTTGTCGAACATTATATGCAATGATAAAAGGATCAAATGACACTTATCTTCTATCCATTCGAATATCCACAATACCACATTTGGAATCCACTCGTGTACCTCTTGTTGATGGATCAAACCAATTATAGTAAAATAATACAACTTTCTTATCTGAGGTCGAAGATTTGTACTTTACCTCATACATGTGTTGAATCACACCGTAGAAATCATCCTCACCTCCTTCTGTAAGACCCTTTGCATGGACCCTACTATTTATTGTTTTCTTTCCCTCGCTCCATGCATGAGTGTGGAATTTGTACCCATTCACAAAGAATGTGTGTCATTCTTTTACACACCTTAAAGGACCAAATGATAAATCTCTTAGGTGTTGGTTCTTCACAGTTAAAGGGTCTTTATGAACCTATAAATATATGAATGTCATTATTTTTTTATGAAATGGTTAAAGAAGTCAAGAAATTATAGATTTTGTAGATACATACTTGTATCCTAAATCACAAAGGGAAATCTGCATGTATACGAGCCGAAGCATGGGATTCGGAAATTTCATTAGAATGTAAGAAAAAGCTGTCAAAATATAGGTGTCAATGCATTAGGTTAGCGATAACTTAATGAATGAATAACAATGTTTTAAAAGAATATCGTGCATGTGGCTTACTAAGGTATGGTTTAACTTCCTTACAGTTGATTAAAACATGAACATGAGCTGAGTTCAATTCTTCATCAGTTAACCAACGAGTGATCTCCCTTCCAGAATGATGTCCAGGTTGGTCAAAGACAGATAAGATTGATGGAAGCCTTTCACTTTCAATGTTCACTTCATTTCTACTATGTTGTGGTCCTAACATGAAGTTGTTGAAATAGTGTGAACAAAAATGAGTTGTCTCCATATACAATTAAGTCTCATTTATTCAAAATTTGCATCAAATCCACAGTTAAGTCTCATTTATTAACTACAAAAAAAGTTAATTTTACCAGGGGTTTTTTAGAAGAGGTTATAAGAACCTCTATTAGTACATGGGGTTTTCATAAACCCCTGATAAGTTCCTAAAGTTTTCTCAAAAGTAATATTTTTTTTCTTATTTTTTACTTTCCCCAATACTTTCTCATGTTTTATTTTTTCACACACTACAACCTTTCTCAAATTTTTACTCCTTCTTCATTCAAAAGTTCAGCAGCTCTCTCACTGTTAAACATTTCTCCCTGTTCCTCAGCTCACGTTCCTTCAGCTCTCTCACGTTCCTTCAGCTCTCTCACGTTCTCGTTCTTCCCTTCGTTTTTGCCCTAAAAAATCATCTTCAGCTTCTCCATTCTTCCTCGAAATTGAAGGTTCATTTCTCACTCTCCTTTTGTTATATTAGGTATTCATTTTCGTTTTTTGCTATATAATGTTGATGAACCTTGTGTGAAAGGATGTTGTGTTGCTGTATTGTTCTGCATAATGTTGATGAACTCTGCTTTTTTTCTGTTTTTTGTTTTGTCCCTGCTGCATCCTATTTTAATTTGTAGTTTTTGGCCTTTGAAAAAGTTTAGTTGCTTCTGTTTTGGTTAGTTTCACTGTAGAGACGGTGTGGTTTTAATTAGTTGGAGTGTTTGTATCACTATCAACTAAGATTAGGCATGAGGAGGGCCACTGCAACCAAGCCAAAAACATTTAAGAAATATAAGTTAGCGTGGTGAAAATGGAAAGATAAATATAGTGGTGTGTGTGTGAGGTTCTAGTGAATAGAAGTTTTGAAAGGTGAGTGAGTGCAGGTGGTTATGATTGGGGGACCACAACACTGAAGAAAATAGTGTCGTGGAGGCATCCATCAAGATATTTCTTCACTCTTATGCAAAATGTACCCTTAACTATATTTCCAATCTTTCACTAATATTTATGTTCATTGCATATTCTTCTTTGTTGATTTCACGTTCATTAGATATATTTATTTTCATAATATATAAAAGTGACTAAAAATAAGTTTATTTTCTAATATTTCTCTCAAATACATTCAACTATCAGCTATAGCATACAAACAACTTATATAAATTTGTGTAATCAGTATGCTTTTCTACATTTATGTTTTTGCAGCAAAATAATCAAAGAGTTCAGTCAAATGTTCAAATGGGATTAATCTTTAACAATATTATACTTTTATGTAGAGTGTTTTTCAATGTTAGTTTTTAAATAGACAAGTTAAGTAAACTAGACAATTAGAAAGTTTGAAGGTGAGAATGATTGTTGAAAAGTATTGGTAGAGATGGTATTACATGGTGTGAGTTTGATACATGAATAAATATGATAAAATATGATAAGAAAGATGTCATTGATGTCAAATCTACTGCCATTTACATTTACAGAAGTTGTGACCACACACTCTTTATGATTAATAGCTCTCAGTCTCCAAAAACATCAAATCAGTCTCCAAAACATCAAATCAATGAACTTTTACAAACTTCACCCCAATATTTGTAGTGGAAAGAATGTCTTTCTCTACTTCTAATAATTGAATTAAGTAAGTTTTTTTTTTTTTTAAATTGGTCCTGTTCTAACATTTTTAGCATGTTCATTTTTAAATATTTAATAAATATAATAATTTGGTAAAAAGTACTTTTAAATATGTTAATTTTGATTATGCAATGTGTTAAGAAGATTAATATGATTATTCATTATTACTTTTTGTGTAGTTGTTTAAAATTATGTTTATTTTTTTATTTTCTATTATTTTTTGGTTCTCCCTCGATCTTAACCAAGTTATTCTCATTATATCTTTATAATAAAAATTAATAAATAAATAAAAAAAATTATAGTAAGACAATTTTTTTATATTTTTTTAACATAATTAACTTATATACCTAGTAATCTATGTCGAAATCATGTACAGTAATTATTTAATTATTGAAGTCTATTTTGGAGCAACATTATCATCCATGAAATGTTAGTTTTATACTGAAAATTTATTTTATTTATACATGTGATTTGAACATAAAAAATAATATTATAAATTTAGATAAATCATACAACTTCATACGAAAAATTGTGTCAAATATATATAATTTTACTATATATTTTATATACGTAAAAGTTTTACCATAGTAACATGATTTTAGCTGTATAACATAAAAGTCATAAACTATAATTACTTTACAAATTTTAGAAAACAAAATAATTAATTATTATTTGATTAAATTAGAAACTATTTTATAAATTAAAATAACTACTAATATTTAAAGTTATTAATTATAACTTTCTCATACACTTCTCTTTTATAATCTTCATTAGGATCCTAATCCTCCAAAGTCAGAAAATTAATCATAAAAGTCTCAAACAAAACCTCAAATCTACAAAGATCATGCAAAAGGGAGACCAAATATTACCCTTTTTTTCATTTTTTCATTTTTGTATGGGATTTCATTCACACACCATCTTCATCCTTATGTTATCCTTTGTTACCTAACATGACAGAACAATCACGCTCACATGTTTGGTGTTGTGTCACTGAATTGATTTCTTTTGTATAGAAATTGGAGCAATTAAATGCATCCAATTTTGTTAAAGATTTGTTTTTTATCTTTTCTTAATATTCCTTAATCATTAAGAAAATATAAAAACAAATGATTGCATCACCAATTGAATACTTTCAACAGTTTTTTTCTAATAAAAAATTAAGATCATTGAATATATTCTTATTGAAATAATTAACTATAACATTTGTTTAACTATGATATTATTTCCTTGAAATGATTTATCAATCGTTGTTTGAACAGACCTCATTTCAATGGATAAATCTTGGATAAACATGCCAAGAAATACACCAGAATATATGGAAGGGTTGAATAAATTTTTGGACTTTGCATTTGCTAATAATGGTGTGAGGGGGAAGATAATATGTCCATGTCAGAAGTGCAACTTTAACAAATGGGAGTGTCGTGAAGTAGTGTATGAGCACTTGATTGTTAAACCTTTTTCAAGTGGATATAAAGTTTGGCTTCTATATGGGGAGAGAACAAGAGTAAATGCAACAGATGAAGCATATGTAATGCCGCAAGAAGATAATGAAAGAATTGTTGTTAATAATCTAATGTGTGATATGGTTAATGATGCATTTGGGCATCATCAATATAGCAATGACATGGTGAATGATAGGGAACCGAGTGCACAACCAAGCCATACTGTGAATGATGATATTGAAGATTTTTTTGAGTTAATGCAAGATGGTCAAGAGAGTTTATATGAAGGGTGTGATAAATATTCTAAACTTTCTTTCTTGATCAAGTTGTACCACATCAAATGTCTATGCAAAATAAGTGACAAGGCAATGTCCATGATACTAGAGTTGTTAGTAGATGCCTTTGAACATGCAAAGATTCCGCACTCATTCTATGAGGCGAAGAAAACCATTAAGAAGCTTGGTCTTCATTACACCAAAATTGATGCTTGTCCGAATGATTACATGTTGTACTTTGGAGAAGACGCAAATAAGGATTTTTGTAAGAAATGTAAAACATCTAGATGGAAGTAAAAAAAAAGAGTACAATTGCTTATGCTACAGGTAACAAACGAAAAAAGATTCCTGCAAAGGTTTTAAGGTATTTCCCTTTGAAGTCACGCTTACAGAGGATGTTTATGTCTTCTAAAATAGCTGAGCATATGCGATGGCATGCATCGGAAAGTACAGATGAAGGCATCTTAAGGCATCCAAGAGATTCTGAAGCATGGAAGTCATTTGACTTTAAACATCCTCAATTTTCCTCAGACCCTCGAAATGTGCGACTTGGTTTGGCTACTGATGGGTTTAATCCATATGGAAATTTAAGCACTAGTCACAGTATTTGGCCAGTTGTACTCATACCGTACAACCTTCCTCCTTGGATGTGTATGAAACAAAGTTCATTCATTCTCTCTATGATCATTCCTGGAAAGCGAGCTCCAGGAAATGATATTGATGTATATTTACAACCATTAATAGAAGAGTTGAAAGAGTTATGGAATACTGGCGTGAAAACTTTTGATTCATATGGAAATGAAGTGTTTGATATGCATGCAGCTATATTGTGGACTATTAGTGATTTTCCAGGTCTTGGAACCCTATCTGGATGGAACACACATACTGGGTTGGCATGTCCTAGATGTAATTTTGACATCATTCCTAAGAAGCTTCTTAAAGGTGGTAAATTTTGTTTCATGAGTCATCGTCGTTGGTTAGATGGAAGGCATAGATTTAGACTAGCTCGCATGAGATTTGATGGAACTATAGAAGATAGAAGTCCACCTTTGAAAATCTCGGGATATGATATCTTACAACAAGTTCAGAATCTTAATGTTGAATTTGGGAAAGAACCAATACTTGAAGAGCGGGCAAAAAGACAACGGGGAGTTAATCATGCAAAGTTAGACACTCAACAATGGCGAAAAAAAGTATATTTTTTGAACTTCTTTATTGGGTAGACAACTTATTGCCCCACAATTTGGATGTTATGCACATTGAAAAAAAAATGTATGTGATAATGTGGTGTTTACATTGTTGAATGATAGTTCAAATAAATGTAAAGACAATCTAAAGGCACGAAAGGATTTACAGCTTTCGGGTATTAGACCTGATCTTTGGCCTGATGAAAATGGTAGATATCTCCCTGCTATATATACACTGACAAATGTAAATAAAGATATCTTTCTCAAAACATTGAAGAACATAACTATTCCAGATGGTTACTCTAGTAACATTAGCAGATGCATTGATGTCAAACAATGTAAGCTTGGAGGATTGAAAAGTCATGACTCACATATTTTGATGGAGCAACTTCTACCTCTGGCAATGAGAAATACACTTCCTAAGGAAGTCTGTTATGTTTTGATTGATTTATGTTGTGTTTTAGAAAATTGTGCAATAAAGTTTTAAAAATGGATGAACTTGACCAGCTACAAAGTACAGTGGTCCTCACATTGTGTCACATGGAGATGTTATTTCCTCCTTCTTTTTTTACAGTCATGGCTCATTTAATTGTGCATCTAGTAGAAGATGTCAAGCTTGGAGGACTCGTCCAATATCGATGGATGTATCCCATTGAGAGGTATCTAGGAAAATTAAAGTCCTATGTTCGTAATAAAGCACAAGCAGAAGGGTCAATAACTGAAGGATACATGGCTGAAGAGGCTTTAACTTTTTGTTTGAGATATTTAGATGGAATTGAGACTGTATTCAATCGATTGCATCGTGTTAATGATGAGCCTGCAGTTATGCCTTCTAATGAAAATACATTGTTCCCGCCAGTCGGAAAACCAGTTGGGGGTTTTACTTATTTCACTCTATCTACAAATGAAAAGTTGCAAGCACATCATCATGTGTTAACTAACTGCACCATAGTTGACCCATTTCTGCAGTAAGTTTATGAACCATAGTGTTTTTTTTTTATAATTGATTTTCTCTTTAGTATTAACTTATATATTTTATATGTTTAACATAGGGAATTTAGAGATACTCTACGAAGACAACTAAGAAGTCGCACACGATCATCCTCTATGATAGACAAGAGGGTTCATAGAGAATTTGCAGAGTGGTTTTCACGTCGTGTATGTATATGATAAACATAGTTTTTTATTCATATATATATATATATATATATATTTATATTACATTTCATATGATATTTTTTTTGTTAGATAAGGAATGAATCAATTGGTATCCATTCAGATGATTTAAAATTCTTAGCTATGGGTCCGATTGATTGTGCAAAGCAATATAGTGCCTACAATGTTAATGGGTTCAAATTTCGTATATTGGAGCGTGACCTTTGGCTTAAAACACAAAACAGTGGAGTGTTTGGTACATTTGGAACAAGGAGTTATGCAAGTAGTAATGATAATCAAATGCGGTTTGGAGGTGTACCGTATTATGGTCAATTGATAGACATAATTGAGATAAACTACCATGGTCGATTCTCAATTGTTTTATTCAAATGTATGTGGACCAATACAACTACTTCTGGAGGGATTATGAGTGATGAGTATGGATTTACATTACTAAACTTTTCACGCTTGATCCACACTGGTGATAATGATGATGATGAGCCATACATCCAGGCATCAGAAGCTCAAATGGTGTATTATGTAGAAAATGAGTTTGATAAAAATTGGTGCATACCTGTACATTTAAAGCCTAGGGACTTGTACAACATGGTTGAAGATGATGTTGACAATTTTCATGAATCTGAGCCATTTGAACAACAAAACATAGAAACATTATTTCTAGATGTGGAAGAAAATATACAACTAACAAGGTTTTTTTTACTATTTCATTTTAATTTATTATCCTACAACTTTGAATTTATGTAATTATTATCCTTGTTTTGCATGTGAAGCAATATTACCTTTGTAGATGTGTTTACTATCCTTGTGATGCATAACTTTATGTGTTTATCTTATTGTTTGTAGACCACCTGAAGATGAAGAAAATACCAACCAATAAGAATACTTCATCTGCAGCTTATCCTCCATCTCATCCAGGTATTATGTTCAATTTAAAAATTTTGAGTTTTAATTTTCATTAATATGTAATTTTCATTAACTTCAAGAGTTTTATTGATTGTTAGGAATCTTGAAGATGAAATTTGCAAACTCAAGTAAGTCTAAGTCAGAAACTCAAGTGAGTAGTAATTCTTCAAGGCCTAGTACTCACCCTTATAAACCTGGTTAGATGTCTGAACTTTCATACAATTTATTTGTCGTCTATAAATTTCATTCTTCAATATATTGATTCATTTGTAATTCACTTGTAATTTTGTGATTGATGCAGGACTTGAAACAAGTAATCCTAAAGGTATTCCATCTCCATTTCCCCATCCACCTCCATCTGCACCTCAAGAAGGTACTAAACATGCTCACCCTACACCTCCAACAACATCCCTTCCACCTTCAACTGCATCTCAGCCAAGTAATTTGTTTTTCAATTTTATTAATAATCACATCATTAGATACAATTGTTTTTTTTTTCATTGAGTTTATTTATTTTCAGGAACCTTGAAAGTTAGAATATGTTCAAAAAGTAATACCAACTCTGCTCCTACATTCATTGTTCAACTACCAATAGCACCTCAATCTGATTCTCAGCCACCACATCAATATGTACATGTACCTGCACCAACAATACCTGGTATCAGATGTATATTCAGAAAATGAAGAGGAAGAAGACGAGGAAGCTGAGATGCAAGTACATCAACAAAGGCCTCCAACCCGCAAAAGAGCATGGCTCGTTGATATCACTGGTAAGTCACTTAAAATCATACAATGTTATATATAGTTATGTAGTATTATTTTTCTGTTTAGTCTTATATCCCTTAAACACAAATGTTTTTAATATTTCATAGATGAGCAAGGAAAGAGAAACACAAAACAGCTAAGAACCAATGATGTTTGGCATCTACCTCCTAATGAAAGGATTCTTGTGAAATGGAATAATGAGGGACAACCTATTGCAGATGATGGAGCATTATTGAATATGTTCTTAGGTAGTATTGCAAGAAACCATAATGCATTTCCTATTAGTTATTCTAGTTGGAGGAAGATTCCTAAAGTTTATAAAGAAGATATACTTAAAAACACTATTCAGGTAAATCATGTCTAAAGTTATACTATAATTAATTTTTTTGAATTTAAATATGTTATAATTATTGTTAATTTTATTTGTAGACTGTTTTGAAGGCTAAATTTGATATCCATTCTGATGTTCATATAAATCATGTCCTTAAATCACTTAACACAAAATGGAGAGACCACCGACAAGAATTGTGGCATCAAAGGAATGATAGAACACGTACTAGAGATGAATTGATTGCAATGGCTCCAGAAGGAATAAATAGAGATCATTGGGCTTTGTTTGTGGATTACTGTCTGAATTCAAAAGCGAAGGTATAACTAAAACATTTTTTAGACATTTACATTTGGATTTATTAATTTTTATATGTTGATGAATAGGAAAATGCTCTAAAAAATAAAGAGAATAGGACAAAGCAAACCATTGCTCACACGGGTGGATCATTGCAAGGAAAAGAGATGAAATGGTGAAAATAATACATATGTTCATGTTAAATTTATGTTTTAATCTCTATTACAACATGTCATATAATTTTTCTTCATTTTAATAGGAAAAAGAGTGTGGCCACAAGGTTAGTAGAGGAGATATATTGATAGCTACACATAAGCATGCTAACGGAGCATTTGAGAGTGATGAAACGAAGGAAATTGGTGTAAGTTTAATTCTAATAAAGTCTATAATTGTCAATCACACTTAATGTAAGTTTAATTTATTTCTTCTTGTGTTCTTTGTAGGAAAAAATTGAAGCATATGGATTAACCTCATCATCACTCATATCTAAAGAAATATCAACAACCGATTCCTTAGCTTGTGTTTTCGGAAGTCGGAAACATTGTGGACGTGTTAGGGGTTTAGGTTTGGGTCCTTACCCTTCTAAAGTGTTTGGCTGCAATACTCATTTGTATAGTGGGACATCTTCCAATACAGATTAAAATCAGGTTCATTATTTATTACTTAGCTATATCAAGATGTTCATCTTTGGTGGTATAGTGTGAGATGTTTGAATCATATTCGTAACTCTACATTACTAACTGTGTGAGACGTTTGAGTTCATTGCATGATTTGATGAATTTCATCAAGAAAGAATTTGTCGTTACTATTAGTCCTACAATTAAATAAAAGAAATAGAGTTAGGTCAATTATATTTTAGGTATTTGTTCGTTTATGATATAGTGTTTTATTAGCGAGAAGATTAACTTAATCGCATTTTAAGCATTTGTTCCTTTATACTACTGTTTGATCAGGAGAAGATAGAGTTTAGCTTAACTGTATTTTAAGCATTTGTTCCTTTATTCTACTGTTTGATCAGGGGGAAGATAGAGTTGTTTAGGTTAATTATGTTTTTAGCTATTTCGTCCTTTATGCTGCCCTTTGATTTATTATTAATTATTAATATATACTCACCTTTTCACTTTCATCTATCCTTCTTTTTATATATCACAAAATCGGCCCCTTATTCTCTTTTACTTTTTTTCTTCTTTTTATCGCTCTTCTTCCACTTTTTTATTTTATATCTCTTTGGTTCTTCCTCCCTATATGTTACCTTTATTCTTTTCCGAGATATATGTGCATCCTACATTGCTTTCATGATTTAACAGATAATTTTTTTACAACGAAAATAATTAAGATAAGTCACTTATATTTTCAAATACAGTTGATAATAAGATTATAAAAGATTTTACAAAACAAGAATAAATAAAAGACGACATCAGCATCATTCCAATACCTCACTTTTCATTTGTATACTCTTAAGAAAACACTGAAAGGTTATTTTGTTTTACAATTAGATTTAGTTGATAATCAGTGTCTTCAATCATTGGTCTTTGCTCTCACTTATTCCACTATTTTACAAGACAACATTTCAATAAAAAGTAGATACACATTATTCTTTTAAATATGCTTTTGGTGAATAGATTTCCAGCTGCTGTTATATGACTTCTAAAACATTTTTCTTTTAATATTTATTTATAGAATATTAATTAGTGTGGTGTTATGATGTGATATAAGTAGCCTTATTATTGTAAGTTCTGTTTTTTTTAGAAAGTAGTGATTTAGTATAAAATAAAGAATGTGTGATTAAAGGATATAACTCTTTATTAATTAATTATTTACTTTTTTTGTTTTTAATTGTATATTATTATATTTTAATTGTTAGTATGGTATCGACTTATTTGATTTGGCAATAGTATCATGATAGCAAGTGATTAATTTCATTTATTTTTTTTAAATTAGGTTTCTATGTTGACATCACAAGTCAATGAAATGAAGGCAATGATGACTTTTTTGGTGCAAAACTATTATGGAGATGTCTCATGATTTTGCTATGTCTCATGCATCACCGGTAATCTTTATTAAATTAATATATATTTTATATTATAATTGGAATGTTACTTATTATAACTATTTTTATATATTAGGCATCAGATCAAGGAAGTGTTCCTAATGATGAAACAAATGATCAACATCAAGAATCATAGCCGAAGAATGTTATTTAGTAGGAACTGTTTTATTATTCACTTTCTGAGATTTCATAGGTTTTAGTTATTTGTGGGTACTGTTTTGTTTGTATGGTACACAAAGAGGGTTAACAAAGAGCTGCCACTTTATATTTTTAGTGTTGGTTTGTCTTTTCCTTTTTTTTAAACAATGGAAAAACTTTGTCTTTTCTCCATAAACTTTTGTATGATTTTCCCAAGTTAATTTGAAGTTAGTTGGGGATTTTTAGCTACTAAATTAATGTTTTAAAAATTTTGGATTTGAAATTTTAGAAACATCGTAGTTGGAAAGTTGCAATATAAATAACCCGGTTGGCTTTATACTGACGGACCCTTCCAATAATTTTATTAGCAGCCACAGGAATAGGTGTTAAAAAGGTTTCTAGTAATAGTAAAAGAGTAGCCAGGAATATCCTTCTATTTTGATTGAAAGAGATATTGCACATTTATATTTATTACATATTATGCAATTCTGCATTTTTCATTGTGTATTTTGATTGTATAATTCCAAATGAAAATTTCTATTCTACTTATGCTTGAGACTAGTCATTATTAATTTTAAATTGATTAGAGGGGAAAATTTTGGACTTCGTAGGTAGTATTTAGTGTTCAAGTGAGAAGCATGGGTATACTTTTAATCCAAATTTTAGACATGAGTTTCTCTCATCATAGGTTGATCCAGTTCATATACTTTTGGTTCTCAAATTAATCAAATCTTAGTGTACAGGGATCGCCTTTGTGCTTCTTAATATGACTTGTATGAAAAATTAAGTTTGATAGTATTTTTTCTACTTCTTACATAATTAAACAAATTGCATACATAAGATAGTACTGCCTCTTGTTAGATAAAATCAAAATCTGAAACTGTTAATCAAAATCAGATAGTATATTTAAATTAGCGCATTAAATAATCTCTCCATTTTAGTAAATATTATCTAAATAATAAGATAAGTATTACAGCCAAGTGTACAATGATATTATCTAAGTATACATAACAGGTTTATGTAACAACATGACTTGTAGAGGAAAACCATTGGGCTATTTTGATTTACCATATTTACTATTTGTCACCTACTTTTTTTTATATATACACCTCCTAAAAGTAACGGGGGTTTTCAAACCGCCGGGAATAGTGGGTGTTTCCAAACCGCCAGGAATAGCGGGGGTTTTCAAACCGCCGAGAATAACGAGGGCTATCAAACCGCCGGGAATAGCGGAGGTTTTAAACTGCCGAGAATAGCGGAGGTTTTCAAACCGCCGGTAATCAGTTAGCGACGCTGGATCTACCAGGAGAAAAACAAACCGCAGGTAATGCACTTAACGGGGGTTAAAACCGCCGGTAATACTAAATATAACCTCCGTTAAAAATAATTTTTTTTATAGTGATTCCAAATTTACTCCCACAGACTTGGTGTGTAGTGAATGGTAATGCTCGAGAGCTTTGTGTGATTTCCTGAAAGTGTTTTCTTATTTTTATGCTTCTTAGCTTTAATAATATAAGATTACCATCAAATCAACTGCTAGTTTGATACTATTATATATAACATGTATCTAAGAGTTGATGGTCACCTCTTCCTCTGCAGAAGCTAAACATGAGAATCCTCGTGAGAATTGGAACCAATCTGTGAATAGAGATTATTTACCTTCTATTGTTGGTACACATAATGGAATTTATATTTTTTATCTAGTTCTTTGAGCATATCCTATGTTATGTCATTGGTGTCATATTGTTCTTTCCTAGAACCACCCAAATATTTTCATTTCGTTGCATGAAAACTAAAAATCCTAAATTACTTCTATTTTGTCATACATGAGGAATGTGGGATCTTTAACATTCTAATTCATATCCTGTTTGGACATATTCTTTTGTGTAGAAAATGGTGAATCTCAACATCCTAGACTACACAAGGTAGTTCAATTCCCTGATTATGATATTTCTGATACTGCCACATAGCATATTAGATAATATATATTTTCTAACTGATAGTGTGGTGGGGCTCTTAAGTTCAAATACATCGAAAAATGCCAATCCCAATATTCAATTATTGGGAACAAGTTTAGCAAACTACAATGCTTCTTCAGCTGAAATTTCATCTTCTTTTGGTCAAAAGAAATTGTATGCGGAACCCCATACAGGAAAGTCCACTTTTCATACGCTTTTAAACTGGACTTTTTTCCGTATTATGAACCATTCACTTTCTTTTAACATGTGTATAACAGGAAGATTAGAAAATTAGTTAAATGTCTATATTATTTAGTGTTAATTGGATAAGATGCAATTAACAGACTTATTACTCGTTTGATAGAAAATTATTTTCTTGTCCCCTTTTTGAAAGTACCAACCAAGTCCAAAACTTAATCATAGGAAGTACTAACCAAGTCCCAAGCAAAATCAAACATCCACATCAATTAAAACAAGCAAAATCAAACATCCACATCAATTAAAAGAAAGAATGCAAAACCTAAAATATAAACTAGGTGTGGTGTAGAATAGAACCTGAAAATAAAAAAGAAAACTAGGTTTGAGATTCCAAGCCCTTGTAAGAGAAGTTTGTCTCCCCTTCACTACCTCATGCCACGACCAAGTCCTTCCAAGATTCCAAGCTCTGTGCACAACAAGAAATCGGTAAAAGAAGAAATTCAACCTTAAATGCTAGAAGGAAACAAGAAATACAGCAATAAACCAACCACGAAAGAAGAACTTGAACCCACGAGCAAAAAGAAGGAACAACAACCTACGAATTTCAAAGCATATGAAGGCACCAGTATAAAGAAGAGCTGTCAAATTTTAAGAAATGGAAATACAAATGAAGCAAAATCTTACCAAATTCAAACCATTCAAACCGCAACTCGCCTCATCTTAAGCAACCTAGGGTTTTTGAAATGGTGGTTTGTGAAAATTGGGGATTCAAGCTCAAATTAGGTTAGCTTACCTTAGGTTAGGGAAACGAAAATTGAAACTTAGGTTGGGGAAGCTTAGCTTGGGAAAGCATGTATTCGGGTTCACAGAGGAGTGATACCAATGAGAACTCTCGCACATATACAAAACCACACATTACCATTTTAAATTTTTTATTTTTTTAAAACTTTAAAAATCCGCATTTAAGTTCCGTATGCAATACACGTTGTTGTTTACATACAGATCCATCTAAAAAAATTTCCCCTTTTTATGCGCCACCATTAGATATTGTTACATACAGAAAAATCCGTATGTAACAGAACTTTACATACGGATATAATTTCGTATGTAAAATCCGTATGCATTTCATGTTTTACATACAGATTTGTGTCCATATGTAATTATCCGCGGGTAATGAGCATATTTCTTGTAGTGCTAAAATCAACTCACATCAAAGACGCAACATGACTTTGGTGAAAAAGGTGGTGTAAAAGAAACAAAATGGCCATCAGGGTCTAACGACTCATCACAACACACTGGTTTACCCTCTCTACACACTACTACTATCACTAAGTTCTCATCTGTTTTGCTTAGACCCCCTGACTCCGTCAACTCTCTAATTATTAAACGAGTGGTATAAACAGAGGTTTCCTTATGCAATTCGTTTTTGGCCCAAGGGTAAGCAAAGGCATAATCCATCTCTAAAAGAACAGTTCAGCATAGGCACCGTATGAACCAAACCAAATAGCACATAGGGAAGCACGTTATAAAAAGGTCAGGATATAAGTTCTACTATTCAAAGGATAGGAACGGTAAGATGTACCTTGTTCATGGTGGTTTACAAAGGGGCATGCAGGCACACAGACAATGAGGGGAAAGTCTTTTTCTTTCTCTCTAAGTCTTACACTACAAAAAATCGTGTATGTGGTGGCGGTTATTAAAAACCGCCACAATTAGCTGTATAATACGACAGCTTCATAAACGCCATAATGTTCCTTCAAAATATGGCATTTAGAACCGCCATAATTAGCTTCCGAAATAAAATTTCTCCCGCTTTTCGTTCCCTCCATGAGCTTCATCTTTCACAATGTTTTTTTTTTTGTTTTCCCCTCTTTTAGTCTTCTTCAAAAATATACCTCTTTCACTCTTCATATTCTTCATTCACTCAACCTCTAAACCCTCACTCTCACCCTCATCTTCTTTCAATCTTCACATTAAACCTCTAAACCCTCACTCTGACCCTCACCGTAATCTTCCCTTCTCAGCCCCATTTCGAAAACCCTCGCCCTCACTCTCACAACAATCGTTCCCTTCCCAATTGTATTTTGTAAACCCTCACTCACCTCCCAATTTCGTATTCCCCTTCTCTCACTGCAATCGTTCTCTTCTCTATCGATTTAGGGTTTTCAATCGCATTCGTTCTCCTCGCAGTCGTTCTCATCGGAAACGTTCGCGCAGAGGCAATGCTGCCGAGGGAGGTGCCAAGAATAAAACGATGAGCGAGCAGAACCCTGCCACTCGCAGGTCATACGTTCTCAGTTCCTCAAACTCAAGACTCTCATCAACGGTACATAACGTTACCACTCACTCTTCAATTTATTT
The DNA here is from genome assembly GCF_051622355.1 of Phaseolus vulgaris. Classification (NCBI taxonomy): domain Eukaryota; kingdom Viridiplantae; phylum Streptophyta; class Magnoliopsida; order Fabales; family Fabaceae; genus Phaseolus; species Phaseolus vulgaris. Next base: position 32,323,082 of record NC_143505.1, on the reverse strand, counting down.
ACAACGCTAAATTCAATTTTTATCCCTAATTAGCTAACCCTAAACAAACCTAGCAGAGAAAAGAGATGATTTGTTGAACACGGAGTCCGACAACTTCGACACCATTTTGGACCAAGGTAGGTAGTTGTACTTGTTCCTTTGCTTTTGTTCTTGTTCTCGTTCTCGTTGTTATAATCTTAAGTTCTCCGCTGGACATCTGATTTAGCATTCTAGTGATTGGTCTGGTTGGATGGAATTTTGCAGTTGAGAAGCCCAGAGAGCAGGTTGCAGATGCAGAGGCGTTGTTGGATCTGACACGCACTCTGTTAGGTCTTAGGCGAACGAGGGTGTCACCCCTTCTCAATTTGTTTCCTCTTTGCTCATACGCCATGGCCAAGGCCAAGACTCAATCGATTAGCAGAAACTTGGCGATCGTACCCTCGAAGAGGCTGCAGAACAAGATCGTAGGTTTCTCCCCACATCTCATGAAACGGATCCAGAAGGGTTCTTTTCGTGGCATCTCGCTCAAGCTGTAGGAGGAGGAGTGGGAGCAACTCATGGACTTCGTCCCCAACATCTCCGCCATCAACACTGACCACATCGAGGTGGACAAGGAAACCATGGATATGTTCCACTCTCTCGTACTCAACTAAATCAGCGACATCACCCAGGTTGACCCTGTCCCTATCCAACAAAACTTCCCCTTCACCAGGAGGTACTTATCCATCTGTCATCACAAAACCTCGGAATTTCACTTTCACTTTTTCTTTTCATTCATGCTTTTTAGTTTTATCATGTTGTTGCTAAATAACTAAGACGATACATGTAAAAGGCTATCTGGCTATGCAACTTTTTTCAGAACATTATCTACATTCTTGCTTTAACTAAATTTTACGAGCTCTCTCCTGCAAACATAAATTTAGAATCAATATCTCGCTAATTATTAGTGTTGGCTACATTTAGCAAAACTAAAATGCTAAGCTTGTCTATAATTTGAGATTGTTTCAGGCCAGAAGATGGGAAAACATTGAAACCTATTTGCCTGCTACAACTTTGCCGCATTTGAGTGATTATATATGATTTTATTTGACATTTCCTGGCTGAAGAACTACTATAATTTTGGGTTTGATCACTTTAACATGTCATGGAGAAAGATGGGCATATGGGGTCTTGTTAACTGTCTATTGGGGAATGCGGGTCCATTTGGTTCAGGAGATTGGGTCCTCCCTGATCTTACAATTCAAGGCTCTACAAGAGTCAATTACCCCATGCTTTTCATAAAAGTTTTGCAGATGAGTCAGTGGTGTATCCTCCCGATGTTCCTCCCCTTATAAGGGATATAAGTTGGTTTTTAAATGCAATAGATAAACTATTTTTTGCTTCCTTTGACAAGTACAGTTTCAAACACATTAGTGGGGTCATTAACTATTTATTTTATCATTATTTTCTGTCAATTTAACTCTTGAGTGGGATGTTTCCTTGTGTTTATTTGAAAATAAATGTTTAATAGTATCCAACCGTGCATTACACAAAAATTATACAAAAAGTCAAGATGGATTTCAAGTGGGAAAAAGTGATTTCAACCTCAAAGTGATATGCTTTGTAGTTTATGAATGTCTTCTTCTTCTTTCCCCTTCTAATATATAACTTATTAACATTTTTTTTGGTAATAATACAATGATAGTAACATCTAAAAACATCAATAATATTTTAAAGAGTAGTTAAGTTGTTGTTTAACTAATATTGATGATCAATAAAAAACTTATAAGATTCCTTGAAAAATATTTTAGAAAAATTATTTTACTAATATGTTACTTTTTATTGTGCAGGGATGTTGACTGGCAAGATAATGATGGAGCACTAAACACAATATCCATGACTCATCTTCTCCTGCCAATTGAACACCCTAACTGCTTGGTTGAAAAGGAATCAGATTGCAAACCTTTATATCCTGGCATCTGGTCCGTAAAACTAGCACCCTATATACTTTTTTCCCATAATAATTCATAACATAGTCAACCCTGTAGCCTTTGGCTTAGCTTTGCATTATTTTGTTATATCTAAAGCTATATGGTCTACTAAATTGGTTCCCAGGATATCAGTATAGTGTAATGACCTCTTTTTATAAGTTGCATCAAGAACATCTTTATTAGGAATTTTTTATGAATAAAAATATTATTTTATTGTGGGTCTCAAGTATATGAGTTCTTTAAAATTAAAGAGAATGCATGCATGTGAGACTCGCATTAAAATAACAAATTTTGTAAGTGTATTCCATTGAAGATGCTACTAAACCATCTAATTTCTAATATGATATTTTGGAATTTGTCCACGAAATTAAGCACTTTTTTTGTTCTGAGAAGATGTTTTGTATTGATAAATTTATGGTATTTTGATGAAACAGGTACTACAAATATGTGGAGTGGAGGTGATCACATACTATTCATTATTAATAGGGAGAGAGCAGGAGCAATTTGACCTAATTTATGACAAATTAGGATTGGGAGTTTACTTCAAATATAAACAATTTATATTTTGACAATGTAATTTAGTTGTTTGGATTAGTTATGAATGAAATCATTTTTTATTATTATATTTATCTATTTTAATTATATTATGAAGTTGTATTATGAAATTAGTTTATGTTGTAACTTAATTATATTATGAAACATGTATAAAACATAACTGTGTAGTGAAATTTAATTATGACATTAAATTAATTAATATTATAAAATAGAATTAAATAAATTATTAAAAATTTTAAAAATAAAATTAAAGTTTAATTATAATATGAAATTAAATAATATTATGAAATCAAATTATAAAATAGAATTAAATAAATTATTATAAATATTAAAAATAAAATTAAATATTTAATATTCGAATTATGACAGTTATAAAGTGTATTATAAATGTCATACTATACTGTATTAAGTGGCGGTTAAAACTGTCACTATTTACGTTAGAATTGGTTTACACAGTTTTAAAATTACGACATTTATAACTGACGCCAATTACACGCTTAAAACCGTCACTTTATACAGTGCATAATATGGCATCTGCTACAACGGTTCTTAATTGACCGCCACATTAAACTTTGTGGCGGCAAGAATTCTGGCGGTACGCGGTACCGCCACAGACGTATAAGGCGGCGGTTAAAAATGCCAATTTTTGCGAAAATAACCGCCGCATTATACACGTTTTTTTGTAGTATGAAAGAAAAGGGTTTTTCGGAATTTTTAAAATTTAAAGAGAGCTTGAAACAACACATCTCCTAGTTGTTGATCATGAAACACATGTACGGACCATAAAAAAAGCTACCATAAAACTGTCCCATCAAGCGTTGTTGCGAAAACTGTGAACCAACCACCCTCTAACCTAACATCCTGTTGTACAATTAAACCTCTTCGCCTCGCCCTGCTTGGCTCGAGGTTGGGGGGCTGTGTACTGGTCGGACGTGCTCAGGGTCCAACTAGAGCACTTAAGCATACCATTATGGCTAGCCTAGGTTAAAAATCTAAATACTTAACTCAACCCCAAACGATAACAGGCCCAATGATCTGTTATGGAGTCGGCCCAAGCGGCTGGAAAAATATAACTGAATGTATAACTAAATCAGTTAGGAACATATATTTACTCTAAATCTGACAAAAATAAACAATCAGAGATAATGCTCTGCTAACACCCTTAAAATAAAGTTGATATATTAACAGAATATCTTTATGGTTATTAACTTCTGAAGGGAGGATCTACGAGTACTATAAAAGGGCCTCAAGACCCTGAATAAAGGTAAGTGTTATTCCATACACTACACACTATACTCATATTTATATGCTCTCACTGACTTGATTGTCGAAGTCTTGTCAACAGGTGGAGCTCCCCTCACTATGGACTTAAAACATTTCAAAGCAACAACAGAAAAAGTTGGCCCATAATCCACCTCCAAGAATCGATTCAAGTCAGCTGGCGAGAATAATTGTCATACTTATGCATCAGCTAAGAGTAATGCACAAATAGAGTGGGTCAAATGGACGTTAGAGGGATGCAAAATAAGTAATGTGGGCCAAACCCACTCTAAGCAGCGTATGCATTGGCCAAACCCACTCTATTTTTTTTTTGTTTACGTCCACTAAACCCACACATCTATCCTTGCGTCGTTTATACCAACACCATTAGAAAAAATTCTTCTATTTGTGTGGGTTTGACGCACACTAAAGTCATCAATAAAATATTATTATTTAATATCTGATTAGCGTGGGCTAGATCGACACTACGTGTAGCAGTTTCCATACACACACTAAACTCAGCTTCCATGCTTCTAACGTCCACTACATGACCGACTTATTGTCAATCCATAACTCTTTGCGTTCGTTTTCGATCAAATTTATTTTTTCTCGTTGTGTAACTATTTTTAAAATTCAAATAATACCTATATAAAAAAATTATTTAAAAAATTATAAAAATTATTTAGATTTATTTTTATTTGGAAAATTTTACTTATATTATTTTATAAAATTATATATATATATATATTAAATTATATGATTTTTTAATTAATTAATTATAAAAATAATAAAATTATAAAAATGATAAAATTATAATTATATATTTTTTAATATAATAAAAATGTGAATACACTTATTAATAATAAAATTACATAAAAACCTAATTTTGTAATTAGATTGTAGATTTGCTTGGAAAACAAACCCGAATATTTATTTTAGGATATGTACATTTATTTTAAGTAGATTAATAGTTTATCTACACTATTTTTCTTCTTTTTTTTTACTGTTTATATAAGTAATAAAATAATATTTTTGAGATTTAAAATATTAAGAATTTAAAATATAATTAGTGAAAACAAATCAGGAACACATGTAACAAATAGAAGAATCTTCATTACATATATTGTCATAAACAGAGATAAAAGATTGTTATTTTACATTTTTATACACGTGATAGAAATATTATTTTTATTCATTCTTAAAAACAAACACAAATAAATTGAAATTTTTAAATGATAAAACATTCATCCCAATTTAAGTCAATATAAATTAAGAACAAATGTATAATTAAACCTAACAAATAAAAAAAAGTGTAGAAATGTATTAAAATATGTTTTTTCATAAGAGATTGAGGAAAATAAGAAATCATGGGCGAAAGTGAATGATAAAAGCGAAATGTAAAAGAGTTAAATTATGATAAAACAAAGAAACAGCTTGCAATAGATTTAGAAAGGTGGTAATTAAAGTTTTAGGGCACGGCATGAGTGTGTAATGGGAACTGGTGGATCTGAAAAGGAACCATTGAGTATTCGATTGACAATCCAACGATTTGCGGCTTCCGTGTAGTGCACTCCATCCCAACTAATGTACTTGGAGGGATCTTCACAAGAACCTGCAAGAATTTCCTTACCATTTATCATTCCTTTATTCCCACAATACAAGTGGTAACCATCTTTATGATACCCACAACAGATTTCTGAAGGCTCCACAAATCCTGCAATTCATCAATGTCAACATTAATTAATTCATTCACTACAACTCCTCATATCTTAGACAATCGTCCACCAGAATATAATTAAAAAGAAAATTAATTTCTTTAAAATAAAACAAGTTTAAAATTATATCCATCAAATCATAATAATAAACTATTTTTTCTTTATTTGTACTTGTTAAGAGTAACATTTTTCTTCCATCAACTAACTCCAGGATTTTACCATGAAATCTCATACATTAAGGTATAATACATTCTTAGATATTAATATAAAAATGACTAAATCATTTTTGCTTATTATTTTAATTATTTTTTTAAAATTTGTGTCAATTTAATATTTTAAAAAACAATTACTATTATCTATTTCAAGATCAGATTTTGAATACATTTTTACAGATTCAAAACATAAAAGTCGTCAAGTTAAATCCATCTATATGACAATAATTAAATTTAGATATTTTTTCAGACAAAAAGTCACTACAATACAATGAAATGAACATAAAAATGGAGTCTCACTCACAAAAAGAAAATCTGATATTGGGTTTTCAATTTGTTGATTTTTCGTGAATTCAATTGTGTCGTTATTTTTAGTATGTTATGATTGTTTTTAGTTTGAACATCAGCTCAGTTCTACAGTTTTTCATATAAATAAATTTAATCGAACAAATTTCACGTATTAAGTTTCAAAAAAATATTAAAATTCTTACCTAAAATTGAAAACAACGGTTGTTTTAAAGGGTTCAAATTATCTAAATTTATTTAAAGGATAAAATATTAAAATAATTAAGTTTTTTAAGAAAAATAACTAATTTGAAATTTATAAATAAATTAAAAAATATGATTCAGCTTATTAAACTCTTTATGCTTGCTATAAATTTTGATTAAATTCCTTAGGTGAGATATTGTAAAATAGAAGAGAGAAATAATATAAAATTTGCACATGAGATTGCAGCCATTGATAGATTCAGTGTCAATGATGCGAGAGGTTACCTTCTTTATTAGCATTACTGATAAGCTCGTACTTAGTTGAGAACATGTCCACATAGATTAAGGAGGCATCTAGGAACTTTGCCCTTAGTTTAACCACCATATTCTTGAGCTTTTTATTAAACTCTCTTGCCATGTCGTTTTCATAATTGACACAGCCGTTTTGATCAAGATAACCAGCCTCCGGAGTATGGTTGGTGGCATTATTATGCACGGGCATGGCCACTGGCAAGCAACCAATGGGACCTGAGTTATGTATCCAAAATGTCCTTGCTCCTACTTCATGTAAATTCTGAAAAAGAAATGTCATTTGTACAATAAACAAAGTTTATACGACTCTTTCTGAATAACAAGTCTCAGAGATATCCCATAAATATATTAAGAAACAAAATTGGGAATAGAGTCTCAGTGGCACTTTTCGCACTGAGTTATAAAAATAAATACAACTCACCAACTTCAATCACTTACTTGAACTTGTTTTGAAAAATGTTCCACAATATCTGAGATCACTGCATGAGAATCTTCTGTACCCACTCTGTTAATAGCAGCAGCAATATCATTTTGCCCAATATCAAATGTGTAGAGAGCCTTTGCAAAGTCATCTGGCCTTGGAAAGTGTCCTCTGAAGGAGCTTTTCCTCGCTGCAGATCACACACACACGCACATTTAACTTACTATAATATGAAACGACTTTGTTAAACTTGAGGATAAGTTATATTATATTATGTGTATATGAATGATGTCCAAAAAACCTTGATTGAAGAACTTTCCTGTGCGTTGCTTAAACTGGTTGAACTGTTCAGTCTGGATTTCAAAAGTGAAAGGAGTGCCACCCTCAAAGACTGTTCTATTTTGCCGCCTAATGGTTGATGATCCTGCAGCAAAGTTTGCGCCGTGCCTATAACTTGTTCCAATTGAATTTATGTAAGCACTCAGTAATGGGAAACCGAGATGCTGGGCTGCAATCATAAATGGCACCAAATCATTATTTTCAACAGTTATCGCAATAAAATTACGTAGTTCTTTAACATTTTTTAGTTAATGACTTTGCTCTCCTTAAGTATCAATATTAATATTAAATTTTTTAGAAAAATAAATTTTTTTACACTCAAACAAAATTGGACAACTTGTTGTGTTGTGTATATAGTAGGAAACAAACTTAAAATGATCAAACTTGTTATTAAAAGATTGAAGTACGTAGTTATGCAGTATATGTTCAGATGTTACGGAATGATCATTTAATAAGTCATGTATTAGGTTTATGAAAACCTTTTGCCTCACAGTATTGTGTGACGAAAACAAAAGAAATTCAATCTAAACGAAAACAAATTGATTTGAATGAAAAAAGACTACCAATGAAATCTATGATGAGACGACCATCAGAAGCTCTACCAACAGGTTGGTGGAAGAACGTTTCACCGTATGGCGAAACCTCAGGGTAAAATGCTGCGGCCATGCAGCCAGTGTCTGAATTGGAGTCACCAAAGTTGAATATCGCTCGAAAATCACAAGGTTGTGGTGAGTTAATGATATCCTCGGCTCTCATACTCACTAACAAGAGTGATAATATAAAGGCTAGGAGTTGAACGAGGAACCCCATTTTGTGATGGCACTGGTTCAGAACCTCGGTTTTGCCCAAGAGGTTCACTTTTTTATATAGTACTTGTCTTTTAGATTATATATACGCAACCAACGGCTAGATGTGACGGGCTTCACAAGCACTGGATTAGAAACTATGTTTTGATGAAATCCAATGTTTCGACCAATCATTCATGTTTTGATCACATCAATTACTGCTTTGATGATTAAGCTGTTTGTCTTGCCTCGAGAAAATAATGAATGAGGACCTCATCAGCGTTAGTTAGAGGCGTTTTATATTCTGTTGTAAGTGGTCTCACACAGTTTACATAAGTACATGTAATTATTAACACTCCCAATAAAGCTTGTCCTATACCATTACATAAAAAAAAAATATTATTAAAAAAGAATAGAAAATTTTTGTTAATGTCTTTCTCTTTATTTTTAGTTACGAAGGCACAAATGTTGGTCTGGCTTCTTGCAGTATCAACTGTGGGAATTTACCTCCATTGCTATGTCATATTACGCAATTGGGTGGAGGACTCCACAGCTAAAAATGTTCCAACTACAGTTTCTTATATAGCTATATGTGTAGCTGGAACTAGGCAAAGTGTTTCCTGTAGCCAACTAAGCCCAACAATCAATGGCCAATTTTTAGGCAGAATTTGAATGCATAATTTTGGGCTTTTTGATGCAGCTAGTATAACCAGATTTTTATGCATAATTCTGCAGCTAGTTTAAACTTTAAAAGCCATGGTATTAGTTTGTTGGGGAAGGTTGTTTTGTCTATGTTTATAGATGTGTAGCCATAACAGTTTATAGATGTGTATGTATGAGAATTGGGTGGTAGTTTTTTTTTTTAAACGGGTTGGGACACCCGTGAACCCCTTAAATTTAATTTATTCTTTACTGATAAAAAAAATCTATCCTAATTAATGGAAGTTCAACATGGGAAATTGTTTGACAAAAGATTTTCGCAAAGATTGATAGGAATGACATTTTATCAACAATCACAGAAGAAGCAATCAAGGAAGCCAAACAATCAAAGCAATTAACACTGTTGGCAGAAAATCAATCGGTTGAAACTTCGTTTTAATCGATTGTTTATAAGAGCAACAATACAAATTCAAATCAAACAGTTTATAACGAATGAGAGAGAGAAATTACACAGTCAATTTATATTGGTTCACTCAACCCTAAGCTACATCCAGTCCCCAAAACAACCATTGGGTTTTCCACTAGTAATCAATCACAGATTACAAAATACAACACCACAAGAACACTCACCCTCATTGCCTTTCACACAACCTTAGTCAGAACACCCTCTGACCTTACAGGTTTACACACCTTTTACAAGTATAGAAAATAACTATTACAAGAATCAGAAATGAACAAATTACACCTGGTAATTCAGGAATCACAGAGCTCCTAAAATCAGATCTTGAACCAATGCACAACTACTTAGCAATCTTGAAATTTTTTTGTATCAAATCTCTTCTCAAAAACAATTTCAATCTCACTTTCTGTGTCTTTTTTAGTACAAAGAGAAACCATATTTATAGCTCTTAAAACTAACCGTTCTAGGCAGTTAATCACGAGCCAAATCAGTTTTAATTCAACTGAAAACAAATTTAATAGGTTTTTGAAAAGCTGTTAGGAAATGTGACAATCAACCGGTTGAAATGTCGTTTTAACCGGTTGAATTGGTTATGACAGTTAGTCAACCAAGTCAAAAACAATTTTGAAAACCTTCAAATAAGCTAAGTGTAAAACAACCGATTATATCGTGATTTCAACCGATTGTTTTTCTCTTTACTTTGAAAAACATTTTTCTCTTTTAAAACAGATTGATCTAGCTTGTGCATAGAACTAAGAATGATCTTTACAAGAATTTTAAATACCCTAGAACTAAGCCCTAACCAAAACAGCAAAGCATCAACCCTTCAACACAGATTTGGATCATCAAAGCTTCCATGTTCTACAATGAGACCCAATTTTCTCATTGAATTGAAGGCTTGACAGAACTTGTGAGACAAACGGTAAAGAAAAACCTCTTCCATGGAGTCAAATATAGGCAAAAAAATTGTATTGATAAATGTCTTGCAGTATGTAGATAATACTTTGTTTGTAGGGGGGTCAACCTTTCAAAATGTGATTACTACAAAGGCTATTATGAGATGCTTTGAATTTGCATCAGGATTGAGGGTCAACTTCCATAAATCCAGTATTGGGGCCATATGAATTAAAATGTCATTGCTGTATAGTTTCTCTAATACCTTAAATTGTAACAAAATGACCATACCTTTCTCATATATAAGTCTTTTGATAGGGAGAAATCCTAGGAAAAAATAATTTTGGGAGCCTATTATATCTAAAATTAGGACTAAACTTTTGTATTGGCCAGGAGTGCTCGAGACCTCGGTCCAAGTGTTAGGTATGATTAACTTGATTTTGGGCGAGTATGCACCCAAAAGGCATGTCATGAGCTGGGCCCAAATGCTGGTAGTCAGCTCAAAAAAGATAATTAAAATAGGGATACTATGATTTGTTATAATATATATGTTTATAAAAATCAAATAAAAGTTGTTGGGTATAAAGTAGTTAGCACCCGAGAATAAAGGTGCATGTAAACAGAATCTATTACTGTTGTTAGCACATGAGAATAAAGATGCACATAAGCATAATGTTTTTCTATTATGATTATATGCTTTCAGTTGAGATTATGCTCTCATTGGTGAGAAGTGTTGAAGGGATATCTATAAAAGCGGCTTGAGATCCCGATTAAAGGTACATTTTTTCTGAATACTCTAGACTGAAACAATTTTTAGTTTGAATGTTCTCACTGACTTGATCGTCGGAGTGTGATCAACTGATAGAGCCTGTATGTTTGAAGAAAAACAATTGGCTGAAATTTCTTTTTAACCGATTGTTTATAGCAGTAGAGACAAAAACCACATCAAACAGTTTGTAAGGAGTGTGAGAGAGAGAGATTGCACAATCAATTTATACTGGTTCACACAATTTTGAGATGCTAAGACATTCTCAAAGTTGGATTTACCTTTTGAAATTTTATCCACAGTTTTCACAAGATACAAAACTTTCTTTTGAAGAGATTCACAGTTTTTGCAAGAACTAGATTCACACTTGCAAGAAGAATTTTGATAAATCATTTCTAAGTTTTCAAAATCAGTTTTTGAGTTGTTCAAATCTTCTTCCAAGACCTTGACTCTATTTTTCAACCAGTTGTTTTTACTTTTCAACCAATTGTTGGAAAGGGTTAATCTATGAGTTTCTTCACGAGTCTCTTTAAAAGCCTCAAGAAGTTGATAATAACTATCACATTTGGTAGAGGAGGATGTACTTACACTGTTTGATGCTGAATCTTCTTTTTCCGTCAGACATACATTCATTTTGGAAGCTGCAGAGAATGATCCAGCAGAGGACTTATCACTGTCCAGCCAAGCATTTCTTGAATCTTTATGAACTCTTTCAAGAGTATCCCACATATCTTTAGCTGAGGCACACTCTGAAACTTTAATAAATTCATTAGAATCAAGAGTAGAAACAATGACTTTTTTAACAACACAATCAAGATGATCTTTATCAATTTTAGAGAAAACAATATTAATTTCAAGCAAGGGTATGAAAGAACTATTTGTAATGACATCCCAGATTTTTCTATCTATAGAGTCAACACAAATTTTCATTCTTATACACCACAGTTGACAGTTCACACCACAGAATATAGGTGGTCTATTTAAAGAAGCACCTTCCCCAAAAGAAAACTTGTCAGCCATTAAGAAAGTTTTTGAAAAAAACAGAACTTGAATAAATTTCAAAAACCTACCTATTGTTAGAATTAATGGCCTAAACAAGAGGGAGGGGGGGGGGGGTGAATTGTTTGACAAAAGATTTTCGCAAAGATTGGCTAAGAATGAAGATTTATCAACAATCATAGAAAGAGCAATTAGGGAAGCCAAAAAATCAAAGCTGTTAAAACTGTTTGCAGAAAAACAATCGGTTGAAATTTGGTTTTAATCGGTTGTTTATAGTAGCAGAGACAAAAACCACATCAAACAGTTTGTAAATAACATGAATTAGCAGGGAACAAATATATAAGAAAAAGGAGGACAAAAGGCTGGGAGTTAAGGAAATAGGTAGGTTTGATTAGACTCAACTCGTCAAGTGGAAGCGAAGATTATGGGATGAGTTAGAGGGCACATGAAGAGAAGTATTGCTATCAAAATATCATACTAAGGATGCCCATAACAGGATTATACTGTTGATCAAGGATGATCTTGAAGCTTTGATGTCTTCAAATCCCTGGTGTTTGATGGAAGGCTAGAGTTGTTGTGTGTGGATGGGTTTTGGGTAGAATATTGTGTAATCCACTCTTTGTTTGAATCTAAAACAGTTTGGAATCAAAACCTTTTTGAAAAAGATTGTTTTATAAAGAAGTGGAAAAATAACCTGTTGTTTTGTCGTTTCAATCAGTTGTTTATCACTTAGAAGTTTTTTAAAAGGGTTTGAAATTGTTTGACTTTGCTGTCAAGCCAATTCAATCGGTTGTTTCGAGAATTCAACCGATTGTTTGTTGAAAATCCATAACAAAATTTATGTTATGTTTGCAAATCAGCTTTAAATGTTTTCTAATTGAATAAGCTTCTGCTTTAAATTTTTTAACAACTTTTGGAGTATTTAAAGAGGTTGTTATACTCTCTTAAAGATTGATACAGTTTTGAGACATTTGTGAAAGTGTGAAAACAAATTTGAGTTTTCAAGATTTGCATTCAAGCTTTTGGGTTTTCTCAAAGAAGTGGAATAAGATTATTGTAATCTTTTGATTTGATCTTTATCAGGTGTAATCCTTTCTGTATCTCTTGTATTTCTGAAATTGGAGGTGTAAGCAGAATCAGAGGTAGTTATGAGTTTTGTGGTGTGTTTGCCAAAGGAAGTGTGTGACTTGAGGTGTTCAAGGTCACTTCTTTGGTGGTGTGTTTGTAATCTGGATTTTGATTGCATAGTAGATACCCAGTGTTTTTTTGGGGACTGGATGTAGTTCTTGGTGTAAGAGTGAACCAGTATAAATCTGTTTGTGTGATTCTCTCTTTCCCTGATCTCACATATATATCTGTTTTAAGTTGTTTTTATTAACTGCTGATAAAAACAATTGGTTGAATCGCAAAAACAACCGGTTGATTTTTTGGAAATCAACTAAAACAACTTTGTGCATTGTTTTTCTTAGTTTCCTTGTTTGTGATTCTTCATTGGTCTTCATTATATCTTCAAAGTTTGCGAAAATCTTTCATAAACAATTTACCCCCCTCTTGTTTAAGGCCATATATTCTAACATATACCTCTGAAACAACAATATTGATGGTACAGACTTAATAAAAGTAGTTGCAGAAGATAGTTTGGTTTGATAGGAATATAGTATAGAAAGTGCGGTTTGGAAACAAAGCTCGATTTTGGCATGATAAAGGGTTGGGAGGAACTCTTATGCACATGTTTCCTAGGTTGTACTCTATTTCTAAATGCCAAAATAAAATAGTAGGACAAATAATTGTTAGGTAGATGGGTTTACTGTGTACTAAATCTCCTTTTGCTTTACTTGTTGTTGTAATCTATCCAATTGTAGCTAGCTTAACATTTCTCATTTAGTTTCTTTATTGTGTGAGGTCGATGTTGGTGAGGATGGGTTTATTTTTGGGTGACTCTTAATATAGGTTTTAAATGGCTTTTGATTTTGTTTAAGGTTAGGCTGTCATTTTATGTAATATAGTTAGAGTATATCTAAAATGCTTGATATTTATTCATTCTTTTGTTGATAAAAAAACATTTATCATCGGAATTCAATATATCTCTTAACTATATAAGAAATTTTTATAATGAATTTTATTCTTGTAAATTAGTATTAGAAAATAGAAGACTTGCAAGGCAGTGCAACAAATATAAGAAATATATTAAATCTTAGGGATATTAGTACTCCATGTATTTCATGCTTCTCATAATTTCTCTTCCCAACTTTCATGACAATGAGTTTTAGAAGCGTACAAAACCATTAAACCACCACAAATCACGGGTAACCAAAGCATGCTTCTAACACGTTATGTCTATCTGTTAGAAAAAAAATAAATTAATATCATAATAGATTCTAAGTATACTTATATTATTAGTTCGAGTTAAAAAAAGTAGTTTGTCATTTTTGCTAGTATCCCTTGTATACTAATGATCACCTGTCTATATAGAAAAGAAAAGAAAAACTAATTTCCTAATACTTGAGATATTATAATGTACTATAGGAATGTTATGAATCCAAAATTTATTTTTGATTTCATATTTTTTCTTTGCAAATATTTATTATGTTTGTCTTTTTTTTTTTCATTAACGACTACATTATTGTTTACTTTAGTAATACTAAATTAGACGACACGTATATAAACATTGTCTAAACATAAAAAGTAACGATTTATAAAATCGTTGATTATTTACGTCACATTATTTTAAGTGTTGTATTTAAAATGTATGGGCTAAATAATAAAATTATGGTCTAAAAGTGACCACAAACATATAAATGTAAGTTAAAAGTAAAAAATGTAGCACTTTTACAAATGTAGCTTATGAATCACCATAGACTCATGGATATTTAAACCACAGTTTTGTGGCGATAACCTTTTAAAAAAGGAATAAACCAAAGATTAAAACTTTTCAAAGTTGAATAAAAATAAAAAGATGAGATGTTAAAAGAAAATAATTTCATGTTGTTGGAAGAGAGATTGAGGATAATTTAAACTAAGAGGGGTTGAATTAGTTTTGAAAACTTCTTTCAAAGATTATCCCCTTCTTAAACTATTTTTAAAATAAAGTATATTTAGAAAACTTGAATGCAATTATTTGTAGAATCAAGATTAATGAAGACAAGATAAGATAAACAATACAACAAGAATGTTATGTAAAAAGATAGAGAAAGGATGTGAAAGATTACACAAGATTTATACTAGTTCATATAAGAAGAGATCCTACATCTAGTCTTAGCTATTGCACCTTAAAACAACTGAAAAATTCACTATCTTTATATGACTATTACAAGCACTCAACACATGTGAAACATATACAAGATAGAAAACAAAAATCAGTTTAGGATATGTCCAACTATCGGATTACACAGAGGAAAACATCAAACACTCTTGAAGAACTTTCACTAACACACAAGTTGGAATTAATCCATCTACATAGAGATGAAAAGAAATTATTAGTTGCACAACATAAATAATCACAAGATAGATTTAATATAAAGTATACAACCTTTAGAAAACTTTGACAAACTAAGAGAGATTTCAAGAATTTCTTAAAAAAATATTGGATGCACTATTGAAACAAATCAAAATACCTCATTTTGATCTCTAAAACGTCTCAAATTTGTGCTTTATAAATTTTGAAATGTTGTTGTTCAAAATGAATCAAGGATTGAATTTAAAGAACTTTCAAAAGACTACTTAAAAACTAATTATTATGCATTTAATCGATTGTTTTACAGTACAAAAAAATCACTTTTAACAACCATTAAAATTGATCGCTAAAAACACTAAAATCGGTCACTACGAATATTTGGAACCGAAATAAATACCAATTTAAGATGGAAGCGAAAATCCTAGTCGCAAAACATTTAGCAATCGATTAATAAAGTGGTCGCAATTTAGCGACGAAAATTATTGCTAAATCGATCACAAAAAGTTTGGTCACCTAAAATTTAAGGACCAAATTAGCGAACAATTATTTTATTGCTAAATCGGTCACTAATGGATTGAAATAATTAATTAAAAATAAATAAATTGTGGTGGCTAATTCAGTGGTTGAGTTGAAGACCTATAACGACCAAATTTATTTCGGTTGCTAAATATATATTTTTTTAATTTGAGCGGCCTATGCTATTTCGGTCGCTAAACAACAAATGTTTAGATTCAACCTCCAAATCAGTTTCGGTGATTAAGTTTTTTTTTTAATATTAATACTCCTACTGGTAAAGTTCTTCATCCTCTTCCGGTTAGATGGGAGTTCCCTCCACCAGGCTGGGTTAAAATTAACACTGTTGGGGCTGTTAGGGGATATCTTGGTCTTACTACTTGTGGAGGTATTTCTCATGAGAGTATGAAGGATTTTATTGGTTCTTTCTCTACGTTTCTCGAAGTTCAAACTACTATAGTTGCTGAGTTTTATGAAGTTATATATGTTATGGAGAAAGCTCAAAAGATGGGGCTTACTAATGTATGACTTGAATGTGATTTTGCCTTGGTTTGTGCTGCATTTATTGCTAAGACTAATGTTCTGTGGATGCTTCGTAATCGATGAAATACTTATCTTAACTACTATGGGAAAATCAGGTTTAAGGTTACTCATAATTTTCGTGAAAGAAACGCATGTGCTGATAAGTTGACTAATTTAGGATTTATTCATAGAGAATCATTTCATTGGTATAATAGACTTACATCTAGTCTGTTATTAGAATTCTTTATGAATAGGTATAGTTTATGTATGTATAGTTTTTGTTAATATATGAGTTTTGGTCTAGTCTCTTCATATATATTTTTTCTAATAATATTTTTTTCATGTAAAAAAAAGAATTCTAAAAATAAACTAGAACGAAGCCTATTGTATCAATAAAATGATTCTTTATGAATAAATAAATTAACCAATTTATAGAATTTTTTATATTTATCCTTCCGATCCTCTTATAGTGATAAAAAAAAGAAAGAAAAGAATAAAAAATAGGAACACAAACCTATGTTATTTTGCCTGATTAGCTATACTAAACATGTGTCTCATAAGATGCAGCTCCAAAACCCCGCTCCGTATACTTTTCTTTCATTCTTCTTCCAATAAATATCCTATGTTATTTTATTTAGCACCATTGAGTCAAACAAATTATCCTCTTTGATTTCAAATGATTCACGCGCACTAGTCTCTCATCGATAGCAGACCACAATTCATGCGCGCATGAGACAATAACTTAATGAGCAAGATCCAGCCACACGTGCGCAGTATCCCAACAAGGATATGATGATAGAGATTGATTAAAGCTAGATTTCCATACCACACAATACAAGCAAGCAACCTCTGCCTTAAGGATGTGAGGAGAACTTCGAATGCTTTTTCTTTACAGCCATGTGAATTCGACCATATGTGGGCACAGAAGAGTCGAGAAAGACCTGTTTCTGTGGCTTTAATTCTAACTTTAATCCATTACCAGGATTACTTTACAAAAGAAATATAAAAATAAAATAAATAACGAAAAATATGGTCGATTTTAAAACATGTTCAGATATAAGTTAGAAATGTTTTCTACAGTTTTTCTAACAAAAATATATCCTTTTAGAGTAACAACCAACATTGATATACCATGTTAGAAATATCCAAACAGTTAATAAATTAATTAATATTTCATATAAAAGAACGTGTCCGAAAAAGCGTGAAATGCTAATTTGTGGTGAGTTTCAGCTTATTTTTATTTTTTAAAATTAAAATTCCTCTTCCCTATTTGTTTATAACCGATAATAAATTATTTTATTGAATAATAATAAATTGGCTTATCTTTTACTAAAATTGAAATTCTTTCTTCCTCTCTTTCCATGATCAATAATAAGTAACCTTATTATAAAAAAAATATCCTTTTTATAATTTGAAATAATTTTATGTAATATTACATATATAATTTAGAATTTTATTCTTTAAGTTATAAAAATTTAAAATTTTGTAACATATATATGAATTAAATAATAACAAATGAGTTTATATTTTCTTTTTTTAAACTGAAATTTCTTTCTCCTCTCTTTCATGGCCAATACTAAATACACTTGTAAAAAAATGATATGATATAATTCTATTCAATTAACAGTTAAAATTTTCTTTTTTAAGTTATAAAAAATTAAATATGATTGATGATGCTACTTGACCAGACAATGTGATCTTCTGTAGTGCTAATGTATTCGTTGAGTTTGCATAGTTAAAAACTATCAGACATTAGTCATCAAATGCAATGAGTGCATTTTTGTGTGAAAGAAGTTCATCATCAAACCCACGATAAGAAGATTGTTCCAGCTTCAAAAGAGAGATTACATTCTTCATTCTTTGGTCTATGGTTATCATCATCCTTAAGGGAGAGAAGATCTAAGGTATGTTGGAAAGATAAAAAAATTGAGGGGAGTTTAGTTGAAGAAATCCAAGAAAAATATGCTTTAAGCTAAACCAGAGCTTAGTTGAAGATTACATAAAACACCACAAATAATTTTTGTTTGAAGGGTGTAATGGACCAGAGCACTTAAAGTTCAGTTCTTGGAGATCGGACATCGGCGCCTGCAACAAGCAAGTCAGCTCGGCCAGGTCGAGAACAAAGGACTATATGTTTGGGCTCAGGTATGTCCATATTATCTCTCGTTCGTGCATTGGTATAATCTTTCGCATATAAGGCCTGGAAGGTCTGAAAGTGTGTTAAATGGGCCTAGGGGTGCATATAATGCATTTGGGTCTAGTATAAGTAAAACGTACTCTATCAACTTAAGCCCAAGTGCGCTAGGGTCTGATAGAACATTAGCATACAAGACACGTAATAACATATGCATGGTACTATGGTACACAAAGGATGGAAATGTACTTGAAAACATATTTGATCCTGGGGAATGGTACCCAAGTGGGTATCCAGGTGGTTATTCTGTTAAGGTTTGATACACTCCTAGGAGATAAGATTATGAACAACTGTGCTGTTAAGATTACACACACTGAAGCGGGATCTTCTCCCATTGAATATGTCCTTACTCGAGATAAGATTCTTGTAACAGAAGTTGTTACCGCAAGAGGTAACCTAGCGACACTCTATAAAATGGGACTCAATATCCCTGGTTACGGTAAGTTGTTTCTAAAGCTTGGCTAACACTTTACTAAGCATTAAATTAAATACTCCTTGTTTATTATAGCCCTGTACTGACTTGACCGTCGGAGTGCGATCGGCTGTCAAGGCACCCTCTGTCTTAATAGGAACAATATCCTGACATTGAGGAAAGCATGAGTTCCACCACAAGGCAGACGGATTCCGAGCTCGCCTATAGAAGTCTTCCGGCGACCAAGTCAACTAGCAGGAACATTTGGCGTCCACTGTGGGGCCCGATAAAACTAGGTCTCATCCACATTTGTGATTGAAGCTACTGAGCAGCATGAGGACAACTAGGCAAGGTCCCATAGGATCAGAAGGAGGCGACAACCTCACTATATAACAACTCATGCAGAACTTCACCGCTCTCCAAGATTCGGTGGCGGCGTCTAGGGCCGAACAGGCTCACAGGGAAGAACAATCCAGGATCTAGCAGGACGCGTCGGGTGTCACCAATGATGAGTTATGCAAAACCAACGAAGAGTTGCGTAGGGGATTACAAAGTTTGGGAGAACGCTCCATGGGAGAGCAGATCCAGCCTGCCCGAGCTAAGGCCCGTACAATTCCCTTCTCCCAGGCAATCATGGAGGTCGTGGTCCCAATGAACTTCGTGACTTCTAAAATTATGTTCACAGGTACAAAAGATCTAAAGGCTCATCTCACGGCTTTCCATGCCCAGATGATGATTTCGGGAGGCACGAACGCTATGAACTGTAAGTTACTCATGGGAACGTTTACGGGTACGGCGCTGCGCTGGTTCATTAGCCTCCCAGATGGCCACATAACTTCGTTCAACCAATTCTCTATGTTGTTCAGGAAACAATTTATTGTCAACCAGGCTCTACCCCCTATTCCCTTCGACCTATTTGAGGTGAAGCAAAGGCAGGGAGAGCCTTTAGAGGATTTCCTAAACCGGTTTGGAGCGTTTGTGGTAGAGCTCAACACCAGTACGAGGCTCTGATGGTCCACGCCTTTGTGCGAGGGGTTTTGTCAGGACCATTCAACGATTCTTTGATAAGGAGTCAACCAAGGACTTTCGGTGAGATCAGGCGGCAAGCTATTTCCCACATCGCCACGGAGGAAACTGGGATAACGAAGCGCGGGAACGCGGGTGCTGGGCAATACAAGCCACGCGATGGAAGTCGTACCCAACCCATGAGGGTACATGAAACTACAACGGAGAAGAAGTTGTAGGCGCGGCGGACGCCTTACGAGTCAAAGAAGAACCAGTCTAGGTCAAAGTCGATAGACGACCTACCTTATCGACCCAAGTTCAAGGTGTCGTACAAGGAGTTGCTCACCATGCCCGACATAGTGAGCAAACTGACGTTTCCCCCAAAGACTGACAAGGTTTTGGGGCCAGGTAAAAATACTTGGTGCGAGTTCCATAAGGCCTTTGGGCACGATGTGGAAAATTGCATAGTCCTTGGATATCAAATGTCAGGGCTGATGAAGGTAGGCCTCTTGCAAGATTATTTGGTGGGAAGTCAGGAGGAATCAAAGCAAGAGTCGCCGTCGGAGGAGGAGAGGCACGGGGTGCCTATATATGGAGAAATCAACACCATCTCTGGTGGATTTTCTGGAGGAGATTGCACTGCTTCCCAACGAAAGAAATATGCAAGGGAGGTAATGACAGTGGGAGCCTAGGCATCTGATCAGCTTGCCGAGCCCGACCTGTGCTTCACTCATACTGACTTGAGGGATGTGGTCCCCCATGATAATGAACCAGTGGTGATCTCGGTGGTCACCGTAGGGAGAAGGGTACACTGGGTTCTCGTTGACCAAGGAAGCTTAGCAAATGTGATTTTTGGTCAACATTCAACAAACTATAGTTGTCAACAGATCGATTGAGACTGTACGACGACTGTCTGTATGGTTTTGAAGGCGATCAGGTGGAAGTGAGGGAGCATGTGGAGTTGAGGACAACCTTCACCGACGACATCTCCTCCTGTACTGTTAATATAAAGTACTTGGTGGTTAACGCCGCGTCAACATACACCATCCTTCTAGACAGACCTACTATAAACAGGTTGGGCATTGTGGCCTCATTGAGGCACATGAAGATGAAATTACCCTTCCCCGAGGGAGGCATAATTGTGATCAAGTCTGACCAGAAGGCGGCACGCAAGTGCTATGAAAACAGTTTGAAGAACAAACGAGGGGTGTCTGTGGTCGCCACTCGACACCGAGAAGTTGTAGAAAACTCATGTGCGGAGATCGCCACTGATACCCGATCTTGAGTCTTACATTAACGCTGATGTATATTGTCCTTTAAAACAATGAAGGGGACACTATTTTTCCCTTACAAGGGTTATTTTTAACAAAGTCACCGATTGGAGAATGATTTATGAAATATGTTTTGTCATTATACTTTGTTGACATGCAGGATGACGACTTGGCTGAAAAGATATCCACGAAAATGCCCTGTGTGTTTGAATAAGCAAAGGTATTTTCCCTATGGGAACACTCCAAGTCTGGAATCGTGCAAGTACATTTCCACTCAAGTGTGCTGACCCTTGGTTCAGAGACAATCTGGACATGGGCACCCTTGATCACAAATCGCCACCACTGTGGTCATAACCCTCGAATAGGGACATTGTGACTCAGGTGCGCTGACCCTTGGCTCAGAGACAATCCGGACATGGGCACCCCTAATTGCAACTCGCCACCATTGTGGTTTGAGCCATTGAACAGGTACATAGCGACTCTCAAGTCGCAACTCGCCATCGTTGTGGTTTGAAACATTGAACAGGTATATTGTGACTCAGGTGCGCCGACCCTTGGCTCAGAGACAATCTGGACATGGGCACCCCTGATTGCAATTCACTACCTTTGTAGCTCGAGCACCTGAACGGGTACATAGCGACTCTCAAGTTGCAACTCATCACCGTTGTGGTTTGAGCCATTGAACAGGTACATAGCAACTCTGGCACGCGGACCTTCGACTCAGCGAAATTTTGGGCATGGGTGTCCCTGATTGCATCTCTCCATCGTTTTGGGCTTGAACCTGGACTAGGAAAATGACCTTGTCTCGGCGGATTACTAAGCTCGGGCGTGTGAAAGAAATTTGTAGCTAGAATTGTTTCCACCAGGGGCATCAGTTTGTCTTGGTAAAGACTCCACATCCTGGGAATGCGAGTAATGGGTATGAAGTAACCCAATTCGGCATAAGAAACACTTGGAAAAGCACCTAAGGGGAGAGTCAACACCCCAGTCAGCCATCCTAGAGGGATGTGTGGGGTACCCATGAATTATAGCTCGCACTGGCTTGGCTTAAGTCTGGAACAGGACAGGTGAGGTGGGAACATCCACTACAACCATCAAGTTACAAAATGAAGTTGATTACAAGGAAGCGTAAGCAGAAATGCGTTCTAGCCGTTGGTGTGGCCACATGAGACGTCACCTTAAGGAATTGTGCGCGGCGCGCAATTCACAAGACACGCGGGTCACCGTGGGCGAGCAACTTAGTCTCTTCATTGAAACAAGTGCAGCTTGAGACTAGGGGGCTTGTGTAATTGACCAGAGCGCGTAGAGCTCAATTCTCGGAGATCGAAGATCGGCGCCTACAACAAGCAGGTCAGCTCGGTCGTTGGATTGAGAACAAGGGGCTACATGTTTGGGCTCAGGTATGTCCATGTTTTCTCTCGTTCGTGCATTGGTATAATCTTTCGCATATAAGGTCTGAAAGGTCCGAAAATGTGTTAAATGGGCCTAGGGGTGCATATAGTGCATTTGGGTCTAGTATAAGTAAAACGTACTCTGTCAACTTAAGCCCAAGTGCGCTAGGGTTTGATAGAACATTGGCATACAGGACACGTAATAACATATGCATGGTACTATGATACAAAGCATGTAAAGGTACTTGAAAATAGATTTGATCCTAGGAACGGTACCCAAGTAGGTATCCAGGAGGTTATTTTGTTAAGATTTGATACACTCCCAAGAGATAAGATTCTGTGCAGTTGTGCTGTTAAGATTACACACACTGAAGCGGGTTCTTCTCCCATTGAATATGTCCTTACTGGAGATAAGATTCTCGTAACAGAAGTTGTTACCGCAAGAGGTAACCTAGCGACACTCTATAAAAGGGACTTAAGATCCCTGGTTACGGTAAGATGTTTCTGACGCTTGGCTAACACTTTACTAAGCATTAAATTAGATACTTCTTGTTTATTATAGCCCTATACTGACTTGACCGTCGGAGTGCGACCGACCGTCAAGGCGCCCTCTGTCTTAAGAGGAACAACATCGACACATTGAGGAAAGCATGAGTTCCACCACAACGCAGACTGATTCCGAGCTCGCCTATAGAAAGTCTACCGGCGACCAAGTCAACTGGCAGGAACAATGGGGAACAAACAAGAAGAAGACAAAAATGAAGACTTTTATGTCCTTTGTCTCTTCTTCTACACTATTTTTGACCTATACAACATTTAAAAAACATTTCCTAAAGTAGGAAAAGTGTTGCCTTAACTTTAGGCAATGTGTTTTCTCGTTATATTTAGGCATCACATTTTTAGTGTTGCTTATTGTTTAGCCAACGTTTTGTGAAATGTTGTAATTGGTAAAGTCAACGATTATTTACATGTTTGTCTTTTTAGGTAACACTTATTTACATGTTGTCTGTCTTTTAGGCAACACATTTTCAGTGTTGCATATTGATAAAATAGGCAACTTTAGGCAACACTTATTTACTTATTGTCTATCTTTTTAGACAATATTTATTTACATGTTATATATATTTTTAGACAACACTTTTTTAACGTGACAAATTATGAAATACATGTTAATTTATAAAATTACGCAATAGGAAACATTTTCAAATTGATTAAACGTAATTGCACATTTAGATCACATTTATAATTTAACTAAGAACAATGTATATAATATTAATATTTCAAATGTGCAAGTTACATACTCCATTGTATACCAAAATACACAAGTACAAAATATCAATACAATGAACCCAAACAAAGACAATTTTTTCTAAAACCACCGTTAAAAAAGAGGCGGTGGCAAAGTTGTAATTAGTTTTTTTTTAACGACGGTTGCCCTGTGATTTGTCGTTATAAGTCAATTTGGCCATAAAATACCGACAATTGCCCTCTGACCATCATTATATGCATTACCGAGAGGTATATAACGATAGTTACCTTGGAACTGTCGTTATTTGTACCCTTTTCAACTCTCATGTGCCCCCACTTCCTCATTTTGACGTGCGCCTTTTCGTTCTTCTTTCATTATCCACTGTCGCTCCTTCTCCCACTTCACCTCCACTCCACCGTCACCGCCACAGGTCCTTCGCAACCTTGAGTTTGTCACTGCCACCGCCCCCTGCTACCCCTGCGCCTAGCCCAGCTGTTGTCAGCGCCGCCTCCACCCTCCTTGTGTGCGCCGCCAACGTCCCAACACCCTTTGCACGCCAACGGTGGCAGCTTCCCTGCTCCCCCGCGACCCGATGCTCCAACAACGACTGCTTGCTTGCACCATCGTATGAGAGTCTGCCGCCGCATTTGTTAGTTGTCTATGCCCTAAGTTCTTCATCTCACCTACATTGTGCAAAACAGGGTTCTTCCTCCACTTTGTTCCACTTTGAGGTAATGTGCTTTTATTTCTTCTTTAATAATATATTAAATTTGATTATTTATATATAACGTATTTATTCCGAGTCTGGAGGTGTTTGACCTTCGACCTTTTTTATTTAGTTTGTAATGTATATATTGTTTTTATATATTGAATGGACTGATGTTGAGTCCAAGGGTATCCGACCTTCGACAATTAAGATTTAGTTTTTAATTATTAAAATTGATTTAATATATTGAACGCACTAATTCTGAGTCCGGGGTGTCTGACCTTTGACAATTTTGATTTAGTTTTTAATGATTAGATATTGTTTTTACATATTGAATGCACTGGTTTTGAGTCTGGAGGTGTCTGAAAGGATATTAAGTGTTTCCGAAATTAGAGAACATCTTTTGTGTGATGGGTTTTTGAAAAATTATACAACTTGGACACGACATGGTGAATTGTTACACTTGCCAAGTGTGTGTAGAGCTTTGAAGTTTTTTGATTTCTCAATGGACGATAGATTAAAGGACATGATTCGTGATGTGGGAGCAAAATCTTTTGCTAATGTAGTTTTCAAAAATATGTCTAATGATGCAAAGACTCCTTTGTATCTTGGCTGAACTAACTTCACACGATTATCAGTAGTGTTAATGTTGATGGATTCGAAGGCAATGAATGGATGGACCGGAAAAATCTTTACAAAATTTCTTCATTTGTTGAAGGACATGCTTCCAGAAGGAAATACATTACCCAATTAAAATTATGACGCAAAAAAAAAACTTTGTCCGATGGGTATGGAATACATAAAAAATACATTCATATCCTAATGATTTTATACAGAAATGAGTATGAAGATTTAAGAAGATGCACAGGTGTGGTTTGTCATGTTATAAGGTTAAAGTTGGTCAAAATGATGAAATTAATGAATTCACAAAGGAAAGTCCTCTTGCTAAGGTCCTTTGGTATCTTCCAATAATTCCAAGGCTTAAGCGTTTGTGTGCAAATACAGATGATGCTAAAAACCTGACGTGGCATGCAGATAATAGAAAATGTGATGGACTAATTTGTCATCCAGCTGATTATTTGCAGTGGAAGCACTTTGATAAAGAATTTTGCTGAATTTGGAAAAGAATCAAGAAACTTAAGACTTGAATTGCCAACAGATGGAATGAATCTTTTTGGAAATTTAAGTAGTAAACATAGTTGATGACCCGTTTTGTTAATGATTTACAACTTACCTCCTACTTTGTGTATGAAGCGCAAATACATGATGTTATTTATGGTGATATCTGGTCCAAAAAAACCTAGACATGACATACATGTTTATCTTAATCCATTGATTGAATATATGAAATTGTTGTGGAGTGAAGAGGTTGATGTGTTTGACGTGTTTAACAATAAATCTTTTCGATTGCATACAATATTATTTTGTACTATTAATGACTTCCCTGCATATGGGAACTTGTAAGGTTATAGTGTGAAAGGTCTTAGAGCATGTCTAATATGTGAAGAGAAGATACATATGGTTTTTAGACCCTGAACTCATTGAATCACTTGGTAACAGAAAGTCATAAACACAAACATACATCACCACTACCTTAAAGAATGGAGGAAAACGAATTTGTATTGCTTCGCGTATCCCTGAGTAAGTCCATATTCATTAAATAAGTTCTACTAAATTATTCAAATAATAGAAACTAACTTATTTGTTATATAGGCGTCATTGCCAACTATAAATCATATTTTTTCAAGATCATACCATTGCATGGTTGTGCTCATTGCATAAGAAACCTCCTAACTATTTTAAACACATTGTAGATAGGTACGACAATTTCATTTAAAATTTCATCCAGCTGATTATTTGCAGTGGAAGCACTTTGATAAAGAATTTTGCTGAATTTGGAAAAGAATCAAGAAACTTAAGACTTGAATTGCCAACAGATGGAATGAATCTTTTTGGAAATTTAAGTAGTAAACATAGTTGATGACCCGTTTTGTTAATGATTTACAACTTACCTCCTACTTTGTGTATGAAGCGCAAATACATGATGTTATTTATGGTGATATCTGGTCCAAAAAAACCTAGACATGACATACATGTTTATCTTAATCCATTGATTGAATATATGAAATTGTTGTGGAGTGAAGAGGTTGATGTGTTTGACGTGTTTAACAATAAATCTTTTCGATTGCATACAATATTATTTTGTACTATTAATGACTTCCCTGCATATGGGAACTTGTAAGGTTATAGTGTGAAAGGTCTTAGAGCATGTCTAATATGTGAAGAGAAGATACATATGGTTTTTAGACCCTGAACTCATTGAATCACTTGGTAACAGAAAGTCATAAACACAAACATACATCACCACTACCTTAAAGAATGGAGGAAAACGAATTTGTATTGCTTCGCGTATCCATGAGTAAGTCCATTTTCATTAAATAAGTTCTACTAAATTATTCAAATAATAGAAACTAACTTATTTGTTATATAGGCGTCATTGCCAACTATAAATCATATTTTTTCAAGATCATATCATTGCATGGTTTTGCTCATTGCATAAGAAACCTCCTAACTATTTTAAACACATTGTAGATAGGTACGACAATTTCATTTAAAATTTATTATTACTTATACATTACATAATGTTATGTGTTCTAACATGGAATCTTATTATTTCAGTGCTTATTCTGGATATAACATGTTGAGTAGGAAGGGAACTGAAAACAAAAAACAACTCACTTAGATGCACCTTAAGATATTTAAAGTATATTTGTTTACTCAATTTAATGTGTCTCATTCATTCATTTAATAACATTTATTTTGACTATGTTATGTAGTGGATCTCAACTATTGTGTGAGCTGGAATTGATAGAGGTTGGGATTAGGTAATACCTCAATACAAAAGCACTTTAAAATTTGGGTATTCATGCACTAATTCAAAAAAAATAAAATTCAAATGTCACAATTTTAAAATGATCCACAACTGCTAGATTCGGAAGCATTGGAGTATGTGAAGACAACATGGTCAAAATATTTTGTAACCATGTATAACACCTTAGGATAGATGAATTATTAGAATGACATAAAACTTTTTCATATATTTGTAGAATTTTTTGTGAAATGTTATATGTACTTAATTTATTGTATGTATTCTTTCATATTTAAATTATGATATTATATGCTTTTGTTTTTTGGAAATTTGATATTTTATGTAGGATTAGAGTATATATATATATATATATATATATATATATATATATATATATATATAATTATACAATTTAAAACAAAATACATTTATAACGATAGTTCCATCTGGAACTGTCTTTACAAATATTGTTTATTTAAATTATTGTGCCGGAATAATACATTTATAACAACGGTTTCATCTAGAACCGTCTTTAAAAATACATATTTTTAAATTTTTTCGTTATTTATTTTCCAAAATAATGACAGTTTTTTACATGTGTCGTTAATATGGTTTTATAACGATGATTTCACAACTGTCGTTATAAAAACTGATTTATAACAACATCCAAAATAACGACGGTTCCCAAACTGTCTTTATATGTTCTTTTTAACTGTTGTTAAAGCACTTTTTTGCAGTAGTGATAGTAAAGGTTGTAAAACAACTAATTAGAGTTAGAAAATCTCTTAATTTCTACACTTCTTCAATCGATCATAAATCTTTCTCATGTGCAATATTAGTATTATCCTGACGTTCAACTTTATAAAAATATTAGTATTATCTTGACGTTCAACTTTAAAATATTATCAAGTTTATAAAAAAAAAGACAAATACAAATTGAATACAAATTATGTCTATACCTGGTCCAAATAAGGAACATGAGTGGAAGTAGATGAACCTTGAGTAACTACACTATTTTCTTTCCCTAAAACCCATGACATCATATGTTCTATATCCCCTTCATTCAAATATGGGTTTTGTTGCTTAAGCACGAATTTCACAATTGTTTCTAAACCTTCAACCTTTAAGGTCAGAGAGTTCACTTCATTAGCATACCCTTTATGGATAACGACAATTTGTGGATTCCATTTTAATACTATTGGTGTCATAGTCCTTCCATAGCAACGAGCTCAACCAGGCATTTTTTTTTGAAACATTGGTTCAAATTTTTTTTTTCCATAGTTTCACTTGATGCGTTTTGCATAGAACCTTCGAGCATGGACTGAAATATATGTACATATATAAAAGGTAATAATTAAAAAAAAAGAATTACATAGACACATTTTGTAAATTAAAATAAACTTATAATGGCATTTAGTGTTTCTTCATCCACTGCTTTTCCTTTCTGAGTAGGATGTCCTTGACGTGTTTTTATAAAGATTTAAGCTCTATTGAGTTCTTCACCATCCTTTTTTCTTGCACTCTATAAGAATTGAAAATTATTAGTGAGTATTTATAATTTTAAGTTGCTACAGGAAATAATGATATACTTAGATTTATATGACGAGAGAGAAGCAATTAAAACAATACCAATTGAGCTCGAACTCTAGCAAAGTTTATTGGTTCCATACACTGCATATACTTTTGTGTTTGCCTATTCATTGCATTTTTTCACTAATGCTCAATATTTTGGGACAACAAAATTATCAGTATACTAAACAAGAGTTCTAAACAAAAATATAAATAGAAACAAAATTTGAAAATGAAAAAAAAAATAGAACCAACAACAAAAACAAAAATTGAATAAAGAAAACAAAAAAAAATATATGACCAAATACAGAAATAAAAATAGTAAACAAAAACAGAAAACAGTAAACAAAAACTAAAACAGGAATAAGAATTGGAACATGAACAAGAATCAGAATAAGAACAAAATCACATACAAGAAAAGAAATAAATATAAATACAAATAAGGATATAGATACAAATACATATACAAATAAAGATACAAAAATAGAAATAGAAAAAAAATAAAATAAATAGAAACAGAAATAGAAATAGAAATAGAAACAAAAACGAAAACAAAAATAGAAACAAAAACAAAAGTATAAATTGAAAAAAGAAAACAGAACCAAAAACAGAAACAAAAATTCAATAAAGAAAATAAAAAACATAACCAAAAACAAATATAAAATCAAACTAAAACAAATAGAACAACATAAAACATAAGCAAAATTTCAAAGACCAACAATGTCACACCTGGATAACAACATTTTTCGATTATGCAATCAAATTCTTGAAATGATGTTCAGGAACGGATGGTGGTCGATGTTTCAGTCATTCCTTCATGGTGGGATATTTTAGAAAATATTGTCTTTTGATATGACATTTGTACCGCCTCCATGCATCATTTATGTGACAAAATATTGCTTTCTTTCCATTCTTAGAAATTATAATTTTTTCCTGAACATAAACACATGTCATTAATATCTCTACATATTATATAATTACATAAAAAAAAAGATTCAAATACCATGACATATTTCCAGATCCATGTAATCTTTAAGAAAAGCCTTGAAGTTTCTATAAATCAATGGACAAAAGTCTGAATTCCTAGCTATGGTCCCAAGAATAACTTAAGTTAGACACCACTTTGTCATTGAGACCAACATGCTCTCCATTTTCATCCAAGATAACTTCTGGATGCTCTTCAATATTTCTTGCATGTAGTTTTACGCATTGAGTCGATCCTCGATTTTTTTTCTTGTTTGTGGCTAATTGAAGATGAAAATTGTGTAAGTTGTAATATATATATATATATATACACATATACACTTATATATATAATTATATATATATAATTATATATATAAAATACAAAAATAACAAGTAAGCATTAAACTAGGCAAATAAAGTATTATTACCTTCTTCAGCAATTATTTCATGGTCTTCTCCTTCATTCAAACTTTCTTTTTCATGTCCTTCATCTTCTATTTCTTTTTGAATTCTGCATCTTGGTGGTCCTTTTTTTCTTCAACCACTTGATTAAATGTTTCTCCATTTTGATCAAGAAACTCACCAATCAACATTGGTCCACATACTTTGGTTGGTTGTTTATTCTTAAGAGCAATTTCCATCTCAATCATTGACTCAATCTTTTATTAACGCCTTTTTCTTCTTTTGATTTACCCTTGAACTATCATGTTCCCCTCCTGCCCTCTTTATAGATTTTGATTTGTGATGGTAGAGTCCTTAGCCACACACAACCATATAATAAGGAAGATGAAGACCTAGAGGTTGTTTATGAATTTATTTGTAAATATGGGTCTAATCGGGCTTTTGTTTATTTTTGTAGGCCCAATCAAGAGGAAAAATATAGGATGAAGGAATGTACAAGCATATCCAAGAAGACCTCCAACTCATCAAAATATAAAATAGAGTTTTGGTCAAAAGAACACAAGAAGACTAAGTTTCGGTTGACTAGTCAACATTATTTTTGGGTCAAGCGTTAGCTTAAATAAATTGTATAAAGCTGTTTAAGATTTTATGGGCCTAGTTAGCGTAAAATAATTGGACCAAATATTTGGGCCAAGTAGCATAGGGTTTTGGGCTTGTATTTGGGCAAATAGTAAAATAGGTCTAGTTAGGGTTAAAAATGACTAGTTAGGGTAACAATTGGGCTTCTTTGAGTAAATGTTCAACCCTCTCTCCTATAAATTGAGGTGCTTGGCTCATGAATTAATAAGATTAATATATGAATGAATTGCTGCTCAAGTTTGCAAGCTTTCTAACTCCCTTGTCTATATCTCTTTAGGATAGACACCTTGATCTTTCTTTACCTCTCCAAGTGATATGGCCCAACCAATCACTCTCCCTATCTCTCATGCACCTTCAAGGAAACCATAGCTCCAGGAGCCCTCCTTGTCCATTTCATCCATTAGCTTCTGCCAATCCTCTCAACAAATCAAGAATTCCAATTAGTCATGAAGCGAACAACATCATTTGGTATCTAGAGTTTTGGTTCTTCAAGAGATAAGTGCTTTCTCCTCATTTAATTTTTGTTTTTTCTCCATGTTGTTCATCATTTGCTTAATTGTCTTGCTATTTTAATTTCAATTTTATTTTTATAATGTTGTTTGGGAAATTTTGTTTGGTTTATATTTGTGTTCAATTGTTCTTAAACATTCCGATTGCCATTTTTTAGGTTTCTATTGAGTATGTTGTTTTGTTTTGATTTTATTTTAGTCTTATTGTGTTTTCAATAGGTGTAAATCAATTTGGTCGAGTCATTTTAATTTTTGAATCCATTCAAGTATTATCAATGTCATGTTCATCCAAAATTGTCATCAATTCTATGTAGTACTTTTGTTTTTAATTTTGGTTGCTTGTTTTTAATTTGAGTACAAGTTATTGTACCGACCAAGTAGCCGGGAGTGATGACGTGGCAGCAAGCAATGACATAGGCGTGTTGAGCGGAACACCTGCTGACAGAAGGGAAGGAAATCGGGGAGCTCGTGTAGTCGCCAATCGTAAGTTGGCGTGCTTCGACCTTTAGCATATCAAAACCAGCGGTCACCAGGATTGTGTCGTAGTCGCCGGATGCGAGCCTAGGCGACCAAGTGATCAGAGATCGCCGAGAGGAGGACATTGCCGAAAGATCAGGAAAGCTTGTTCAAGGCTTTCAAAGGGCACGAGTACGAAGGATGAAGTTATCAGATGATCATTCCCCAGCTAGCCAGAGGTTGAGGCCAGGGAACAGCTTACCAGAACATACACGATGAAGCCAGTGAAGCAAATCATGATGGCGGCCGGCGAGACCACAGAGAAGGTGTGCATGGTGACACCCCGTACTCGCCACACAGAAGAGATCGCGCTCCAAGGCAGCTATGCACCGAGTTGCTCCTCACCTGAGTAACTTAGTCGAACAACCTGAAGAGTAAGAAGTGACGCTCAAGCAGAGGACGCTCCAGATGGTGACACGTGTACAGCTGGATGCGAGCCACGTGTTCAGATGTGTAACCGTTAGGAGAGAGAAAGTGCACAGGTATATAAGAGATTCTAACGAACTTCTGAGGTACGCGCGTTTAGAACACTTCTTTACGCTTGTGAGAACTTGAGTACGCTGAGAGAGAACATTGCACGGTTCCTGGAGTTCTTAGATTTTCTCTTAGTATTTTGGTCGTTCAGTCACTGACTTGAGCGTCGGAGCGCGATCGGCCGCAGCGGCGCCACTCTGTCTTTTACAGGTTCTTGAGGTGAATCGAGGTGTGAAGGACGAAAGCTAGCGTGGTGCAAAGCCGATCCAGAGGATGAATACCTTTGACGAGGCGAGGCTCTTGCGTTCTGGTCAACCGGCAGGATCATCAGGCGCCCACCGTGGGGCCGTGTAAAACCTGTCCCCATCCACAGCGTGAGTTCTTGAAGTTCCTGTAGTTTCTGTTTGGTTGTGTGCTGGTGCAACCATTTTTCACCGTTCGTTCGAGCTTTTGTTCGGTGATTTCGAGTTTTCTACCGGTCGTTCAAGGTTCTGTTCGGTGATTTCGAGTTTTCTACCGTTCGTTCGAGTTTTGTTCGGTGATTTCGGGTTTTCTACCGTTCGTTCAAGCTTCTGTTCGGTGAATTCGAGTTTTCTACCGTTCGTTTGGGTTTTAATCGGTAGTTTGAAGTTTCCACCGTTTGTTCGAGCTTTTGATCGGATTCTTGGAGTTTCTTATTGTTCGCGCGGTTTTCAATCGGTTATTCGGAGCTTTTTCTGTTCGATTGCGTTTCTGGTTAGTGAATCGGGAGCTTGCTGGAGAAGCGGTAGTTTCGTGGTGAAGTTGCAAGTTTCTGTGAAGGTTTCGACGTCCGAATCTATCGGCGTGCTGTTGTGGTGTTGTTTTTGGAAGTTCTTGGGAGTTTGGGAGTTTCTGACCGATATATTGCTGGATTGATCGTTTGCTGGAGAAGTTTTTGTTCGTTGAAGTTTGGTCTGCTGAGTTTTCATGAGAAAGATGAGAAGCAACCGTTCAAGTCCCGTTGTGCCAGTTGCTACAGAAGGCGCCATGACCATGGCGCAGATGATGGAGATCATGCGTGCGCTGCAGGCGAATGTGGAGGCCTCGCGCATAGAGCAAGTGAAGATGCATGAAGACCTGGTCGCCTCTCAGGCCAGGAATGAAGAGCTCAGCAAAGTGACTGAGGAGTTGCGTCAAGCTCTTCAGGAGCAAAGAGGACGCCCAGTTGCTGAAGAGGTCGCGCCGTCGTCGCCACCTCGCGTTTTCCCTATGCCGTTTGCTCAGGCGATCACAGACACGCCTATTCCTGCGAGCGTGGTACCTGTGAAGGCTTCTTTCACCGGCGTGGAGGACCCTGAGGCACATCTCACCATGTTCCACACGCAGATGATGCTGTCAGGGGGCTCGAACGCTGTATATTGCAAGATGTTTGTGAGCACGCTCCAGGAACAGTGCTGGAATGGTTCGTGAGCTTGCCTACAGGTCACATAACCAATTTCCAACAGTTTTCGAAGCTTTTCGTCGAGCAGTACATTGTGAACAAGGCGCCACCTAGGGTGTCTTATGACCTGTTCGACATAAGGCAGTACCAGGGAGAGTCCCTCAGGGACTACTTGAATCGCTTTGGAGCACAGATGGTCCGCTCGCCTGCCAAAGACGAGGAGATGCTGGTATACGCCTTCAAAAAGGGCGTGCTGCCGGGACCTTTCTGTTAGGCGCTGATGAGGGCGCACCCCGCCACGTTTGCTGAAGTTAGGCGACTTGCGGTGGCCCACATCGCCGACGAGAGTGAGGTCGCCGAGAAGAGAGGGAGCGTGGCCCCTGCTAGGCCACGTGCCCAGACTAGAATCCAGCCGCAGAGGGTGCTGGAGACGATGGCGGCCAAGAAGGATCAAAGGACTCGCCATCCTTATGATCCGAGGAGGAACAAGGGAAGGGGCCCAGGACGCCCCAGGGAGTACAATCGCCCACCAAAGCACAAGTTTGTCATGGGATTGGCGGATCTGATCGCCATTCCCAATATAGCAGCCAGGCTTAAGGCGCCTGGGAAAGTGGGCAACAAGGTGTTGGGACCAAAACCAGACGCCTGGTGTGAGTTCCACCAGAGTTTTGGTCACACCGTCGATTCGTGTTTGGCCCTGGGATACCAGCTCGACAACCTGGTCAAGAGCGGTTTCTTGAACGATTACCTGCTGGACAGGAGGACGGGGGGTGCGTCGAGCTCCTAGTCGGCGATTGGTGAGGCTCAACAGCATGAGATGCCCACCCATGGCGAGATCCACACCATCGCTGGAGGTTTCTCGGGTGGTGGATGCACCGCGTCACAGCGGAAAAGATATGCAAGGTCTGTGATGACGGTGGACATGTTCGAGGACCACTCGCCAGATGTGGACATCACGTTCACGAAAGAAGATCTCAGGGACGTTGTGCCTCACGACAACGATCCCATAGTTATCTCCCTTGTCACAGCGGGAAGGAAAGTCCACCGGGTGCTGGTGGACCAAGGAAGCTCGGCGGATGTAATGTTCTGGCCGACTTTCACGCAGCTGCAACTACCCCTTGACCAGCTAAGGCCCTATGGAGGATGCTTGTATGGGTTTGCTGGTGATCAGGTGGAGGTCAGGGGGTACATAGAGTTAAGAACAACGTTCACAGATGAGGCGGGCTCGAGGACGGAGAAAATCAAGTACCTCGTTGTGAATGCCCCCTCAGCATATAACATTCTGTTGGGGAGACCAACCCTCAACAGAATAGGAGCTGTGCCCTTGACCAGGCACATGAAGGTGAAGTTGCCATCTATGGAGGGGGTGGTGATCACCATCAAATCTGACCAGAAGGAAGCAAAGAAGTGCTATGAGAATAGCCTGAAGAATAAGAGGTCAATAAGTTACATCACCATGACGCCGCCTCCCGGTGTGAAGCCTCGGCCAACAGAATGGGGAGTTGTTGATGCGGCGATGGAAGTGGTCGCCGGAGGCGATGTCACCATGCTGGATGCTGAGGTTGAGGGGGAGAGCGGGGGACGGGAGGAAGATGCGAGGAACCGCCCAGAGGAAGTGAGGGAGTTGGGAATCGCCAGGGCGGTGATCGCCAGGGAAACCAGACCCAAGCCCGTCGAGGAGTGGCTTGAAAGGGAGATCGGGGGAAAGGTCTTGAAGCTGGGAAGATCTTTGGAGGCTGAGCTCCAAGACCAGATCGCCAAGGTGATAGAGCGGCATCTGGATGCTTTTGCATGGTCTGCTTCAGACATGCCGGGAATTGACCCCGATTTCTTGTGTCACCATTTGGCAATGGACACACAAGTCAGACCAGTGCGGCAGAGAAGAAGGAAGTTCAACGAGGAGAGGAGGCAGGCGATCAGGGATGAAACACAGAAGCTCCTCGCCGCAGGCCAGATCAGGGAAGTCCAGTACCCTGAGTGGTTGGCTAATGTCGTACTGGTGAAGAAAAACAATGGGAAGTGGCGCATGTGCGTCGACTTCACAGATTTGAACAAGGCCTGTCCAAAGGATTCGTATCCTTTGCCGTGCATAGACGCCCTGGTCGACAGTGCTGCAGGGTGTAAGTTGCTGAGTTTCCTGGACGCCTTCTCGGGGTACAACCAGATAAAAATGCATCCTATGGATGAAGAGAAAACCGCCTTCATGACCGAGAGATCGTGTTCTACTGCTACAAGGTGATGCCCTTTGGGCGGAAGAACGCGGGGGCCACGTACCAAAGATTGATGGATAAGGTACTTGCATCAATGCTGGGGAGGAATGTGCAAGCGTACGTAGATGATATGGTCGTGACCTCGCCAGAAAAGAGCAAGCACGTTGCGGATCTGGAGGAGTTGTTCACCACAATCGCCAAGTTCAGATTAAAGCTGAACCCCGAGAAGTGCATTTTTGGCGTGGAGGCAGGGAAGTTCTTGGGATTCCTCTTAACTGAAAGAGGAATAGAGGCAAATCCTGATAAGTGTGCTGTCATTTTGGCGATGAGGAGCCCGACTACTGTGAAGGAGGTGCAGCAACTTACAGGTCGAATGGCCGCCCTGTCTCGTTTCGTATCGGCTAGCGGAGAGAAAGGCCATCCGTACTTCCAATGCTTAAGGCGGAACAACAAGTTTGTCTGGTCGAAGGAGTGTGAAGAAGCCTTCGTGAAGCTTAAAGAATACTTGGCGAGCCTGCCGGTTTTGTGTAAACCCCTGGTAGGAACCCCTCTCAGGTTGTATTTTGCTGTGACTGAGAGGGCGGTGAGTGCGGTGCTCGCCCAAGATCAAGACCAGGCTCAGAAGCCTATTTATTTCGTCAGCAAGGTGTTGCAAGGCCCGAAGGTGAGGTATCAGGCCTTGGAGAAAGCTGCACTGGCTGTGGTGTTTTCGGCGAGGAGGTTGCGCCACTATTTTCACAGTTTTACAGTGTTGGTCATGACCGACTTGCCCATCCAGAAAGTCCTGAAGAAGCCTGATGTAGCTGGGAGAATGGTGAAGTGGGCGGTAGAGCTGTCGGAGTTCGACATCAAGTATGAGCCCCGAGGTCCGATCAAGGGGCAGATTTTCGCTGATTTTGTGGTCGAGCTCTCGTCAGAAGCAGCACGGGTTGAAGGGGATGATTTTCGTTGGGTGCTCTCGATGGAAGGATCGTTGAACCAGCAGGGTAGCAGTGCTGGAGTCATTCTAGAAGGGCCCAACGGCGTGCTGATAGAACAGTCCCTGAGGTTTGCCTTCAAAGCCAGCAACAATCAAGCAGAGTATGAGGCGTTGATCGCCGGAATCTTGCTGGCCAAGGAGATGGGAGCTAGGGTGCTGATGGCTAAGAGTGACTCGTTGTTAGTCAGGGGACAAGTAACAGGCGAGTTCCAGGCCAAGGATCCACAAATGGCGGCTTACTTGGAGTATGTGTAGGAGTTGAAGAGTTCCTTTGTCTCATTTGAAGTGGTGCATGTGCCCAGAGAGCAGAATGCCCGAGCAGACTTGCTAGCTAAGCTCGCCAGTTCGGGCAAGGGGGGTAGGCAGAGGACAGTGATCCAAGAAACTCTGAAGACGCCTAGAGCATTTGTGGCAGACCACCTGGTTCTTCAGATAAGCAAGTCGACGGAGAAAGCGGCGAGGAGTCACAGGTCCTTGACTCAGGAGACCTTGAGGTCGCCAAGAATAAGGGCATGTCAGGGGGAGAGGGTGAACATGACGCAGGTCTGTGCCACGCATGAGCCAGACACATGGATAACCCAGTACCAGCGCTGCCTGGCAGATGGCCTTCTCCCGCTAGATCCGACGGAGGCTAGAAAGATAAAGAAGAACTCTAGCAAGTTCACTATGATTGACGGCGAGTTGTACATGTTTGGGTTCACACACCCACTCCTGGAATGTGTGCACGGAGAAAAATGCACAAGAATCATGGTCGAGCTCCATGAGGGGATATGTGGAAGCCACGTCGGGGGTCGAGCTCTAGCTGCAAGAACTCTCCGTGCAGGTTACTACTGGCCAACAATGAGGGAGGACTGCAAGAAGTATGCACAGTGTTGCAAGCAATGTCAGCAGCACGCCGATTGGTACAAAGCGCCTCCAGAAGAGTTAAAGTCGATTTACAGCCCTTGGCCGTTTCATACGTGGGGAATTGACATTCTGGGACCTTTCCCATTGGCGATCAGGCAGATGAAGTACTTGGTGGTGGCGATTGAATACTTCACCAAGTGGATCAAAGCAGAACCAGTAGCCCAGATCACCGCACACAAGATCGAGAGCTTTGTATGGAAGAACATCGTGTTCCGGTTTGGTGTGCCTAAGCGCCTGGTGTCAGAAAACGGGATTCAGTTTGCAAGTCACCTACTGAAGAAGCTGTGCGAAGAGGTGGGAATTCAGCAGGTGTTTGCATCCGTCGAGCACCCTCAGACAAATGGCGAAGTAGAGTCCGCCAATCGGGTGTTGCTAAGAGGTTTGAAGAGAAGGCTGGAGAAAGCTAAGGGGTCGTGGGCCGAGGAGGTACCCCGCATAGTTTGGGCGTACCATACCACGGAGTAGTCAGGAACCCACGAGACCCCGTTTAGCTTGGTCTATGGATGTGATGCAATGATTCCAGTTGAAATCCAGGAGAGCTCGCCGAGATTCCAGAACTTTGTAGCGGAAGACTCGAATGAAGAAAGAAGGTTGAATCTGGATTTGCTGGATGAGGTCAAGGAGGAGGCGAGAGTAAAAGCCGAGGCAGTGAAAAGGAGGATTGAACGAAGGTATAACTCGAAGGTGATGCCAAGGCAGTTTAGAGAGGGCGACCTGGTGATGAGGACGGCCCACCAGTACGAGATGGAAAACAAGTTATCGCCTAAGTGGACAGGACCGTTCAGAATAACCGAGGCGCTCGGGACCGGCGCCTACCGCCTAGAGACATTGGAAGGAGGGGCGATTCCTCGCACTTGGAACGCCACACACCTCAAGTTGTATTACAGTTAAAGCTTTGTAAGTAAAAACGAACATGAAAAGATTTGCAAGCTTTCTGTTAAAACAGTTTGAAGGGGGCACTCTTTTTTCCCTAAGGAGGGTTTTTAAGGAGGCCACCCAATAAAGAAGAGTTTTCAAAGTTTAAAGTTTCTAAGATTGCATGCTTGTTGTTTCGAAAGTTTTAGAAAAAGACCTTATCACTCGTACGTGATTCAAGGCAAGTTTAAAGTTATTGTTCCGTCCGGTTGACCTGGGACGTCTTCGTGCGCGACCTCAACCGTCAGCTAGGGACTCCTTCCCACTGGTTACCTGTGGATTCCTGGAAAGAAGGACAAAAGGGCGCCCTAGCGGCCGTTTGCACTCCGACGCTCAAGTCAGCCAGCAAGAAACACCAAAAACTATGCACCTCCGTATCGGAGCACCGCGTGTGGCACTCTGAAGGTGGTAAAAAGGAAACTGTGTCTAGTGTGTATTTTCTCGTTCCGGCAAAAATCTCTCTCTAGTCCCTTGTGCGTAACCTCAAGGCTCGAGCAAGCAACTAGAGTGTTTCTGGAAAATTTGCCAAAAGTTCGAACCCTGTTTCCAACATTCCCAACGCTATTTAAACTGCCCAAGCATTTAAAGCGCCTTAAAGCGCTTTTAATCATAAACGTAACGCACTTAATTAACGCGTCTAATTAGAAAACGTAGCGCATTTAAGACGTTGAAACGCTTGGGAGCCTTTATAGTATATTAAACGCTCGAAACAGAAACTATATTGAATGACTTTAATTACCTGGTACCTGACTAAGTGGTGTTTCTATTCTGACCTGGCTGTCGTACACGTGGAGGGCCTCACAGCGCCGCGACCCCATCTGGGGACGTTTCTGCCCATCTGGGGACGTTTCTACGTGTGAGTCCTCCTGCTTGGGAGTGCTACTGCGCAAGGGGTAACTTTTTGGGTGCCAACTCATGCCCCCAATCATCTAGTCACTCACTTTGAGAGCGTATCTGCCTTCCCCTCTTACCCTGCACCTAGCTACCCTGGGCGTGACCCTCCCCTTGAGTCTTATCTGCCCCAAAGGCGTCTCTGAGGCGGCAGGGGTACTTCACGAGTCAGGCTGCCCTTCACTGGTGCTATCACTATGGCCTTGAAGCCACCTTTTCCTTCTCTTTATCACTGCCCCGGATCATCGGGACCTGAGGCCTTCCCACGGCGTCGCTTCCTCCATGGTCTTTCCTACCCATGGGTATCGGGGAACCACACTGTGATTGCCTTGCCTTAGCGATATTTGATCTTGGCGACGCCCTTGTTGGGCGACGCCTTCACCTAGGCGACGCCTTGCCTTGGCGACGCTTCCTCTTGGCGACGCTGGAACTTGGCGTCTCTTCACCTAGGCGACGCCTTGTGTTGACTTTGACTCCAGGTGTTGACTTTGACCTTGACTTTGTCAACGCCCGGATACGGGACGGTACACAAGCCCCCCAGTCTTAAGCCGAAGACTTGTCTTTAGCGCAAAGACTAAGGCCTCGCCCACGACGTCCACGTGTCGCCTTGATGACGTGTCATTCCCTGCTGACTCAACAATTCTCGAATCGTTGACGTGACACTCTCTGAACCCTAGGGGCACTCTTAATGGTTGATTGGACATCCTCTGAAGCGGGGAGAAACACCTTTTGGGCCACGCTTAATCGCGCGCCACGTGGCTCATCGCACGACCAGCCTCTGGGGTCCCTTGCGCTTCCCTTGGGCGCTTAATCCTTTGACACGCGGCACAATCAAACGGCTCCTGATTAGCGCCTCTTGGGTTGCAAATGTAACGTTTAAGTTACCCCAAACCCCGCGCTCACACCCACTGTTTCATCCATTCTCTTTGCATCTGCGCACTGTTCATCACCTTCAAGTCTTTCTCTACAACTTCTGCTCTTTCTTTCGCGCTCTCCTTCCTCCCTTACTTCGAAAACAAAGGTATGATTTTTGCACATCCCGACTCCTCTCCTTCGTCGCATTGCATATTTTATCGAACTGCCTGGGACTGTTTCCGTTTACGCTGTGTTCTTCTGCTCCTCCGTTCTTCTCTGTTCCCTTCTCCTTCTTTCTGGGTCTTCTCGCGTGGGTAGTATTTCCTGGGGTTTTATCCCCTTTTCTGTCTTGGCATCGCTTTGTTAAAACCTTTTTTCCTTTCTTCTTTCTCCAGCTATTTATTCACACCATGACGCGCCCGAATGCAAAGTCTGGTTCTCCTCCCAAGACCCCTAAGTCCAATTACAAAGCTTTCTATACCTGGGCCCCCGACGAGCTTTTGAAGGAGTGCACCAGCCTGACATCCTTTCAGGACCTGGAGAATCACCATGGGGACCCCCACTTGTATAACTTTAATGCCTTCTGCCGCACTCACGACGCGCACATCTCCGTTCGTCCTGGCCGACCGGGGGAACCTGTGTGTGTGGATGACAAACCGAGAAAGGGGAGTCCCTTCTTCTTTATGTACCAGACGGTGTTTAAACGCGTTGGGGTGCGCCTCCCCTTCACACCCTTTGAGAGGGAACTCCTTACTGAAATTAACACAACCCCCGCCCAGCTCCATCCCAACAGCTGGGCATTCGTAAGGGGCTTCCAAATTCTCTACGGGCACCTAGGCATCCTTCCTTCCGTGGATGTTTTCTTGCATTTCTTCGAAGTGAAGAAACAGGGGAAAAGCTTTTGGGTGAGCTTCTCCGGCATCGCGGGTAGGATCATCCTCTCCCTCTTCCAGAACTCCTATAAGAACTGGAAAGGAAAATTCTTTAGGGTGTGCAGCGCCAAGCACGACCCCACGGCCTTAAACGGCTTTCCCTTATACTGGACGGAGCACCCTAAACTGCTCAGGGCCAAAACCCTAGATGAGCTATCCCATGCTGACAGGGAGGTGTGCAAGGCCTTGGCTGGCCTGGGGATCGTCTTTGATACATTGAAGCTCATCGCTAGCGAATACAACGCTCACGCCCTGACCACATATTTTGGTATGGAGACCCTCCCCTTACCATCTTTCATTATCTGTACCTTACTACCAGATGTTTGTTCCTCTGGCCTCTTTCACCTGTCTTCCATTATACCATGTGATTCGCGTCTCTCGTTTCTACGCGTTTTGTGATTTTGCATAATTGCTTTGGTTTTGACTTCTGTTGCTTGGCTTATCTGAATGTAGGATCGGTGATGGGTGCTTCCAAGAGGATGATGCTGGCGAAGGCGATAAAGGACGCTCGTGCTGCCAAAGCGGGCGCCTCTTCCGCCCCTGCTGCTGACCCGAACCCCCCATCAGCCCTGCCTCTGCCACCACCGACCACTACCGAAGCTCCACTAGGCTCATCTTCACCGTCCCCACATAGCCTTGAGGCGCTTCAGACTCCTGGCTCTCCTCTGCCCATTGCCGCCGTTCCTCTGGCCGTGGCCTCATCGCCGGCCCCAACTCCCCTCGACAAAGGGAAACGGGTCTTGGAGATCATATCCGACGATGAAGACTCGGATGGCGTGGCACCCTTCAAGAGGAGGAAATCTGCCAGGGTTCCCCTCCTACCAGAGGCGTCGCCCCAGGGAGAGGACTCCTTCAGGGACAACCCTCCAAGCGCTACCTCCCTTCCCCCCACAACTGTCCAAGAAGATATAGGCGAAGGCGCCGAGTCTGCTCCACCTCCACCACCGGCAGAGGTCTCTGCTTCGCCTGCCCCCGTCGCTGCCGCCCCCGATTTTATCGCCATCCCTCCCACAATCATGCATCTGATGAGGGGCTTCAGTGGTGGAACAATGCCAGAGGGCTCTGACAGGAAGGAGGGCATGCCTTTCTACTTGGGGGCCTTCTTGGCGGTGGCCCTTGAATGGCGCGCCCAGGCCAGAAACGCTGTTATGCAGACTCAAACCCTCTAGGCCTTGGAAACAAGGGTAGCAGCCCTAGAGGAGGAAAAGAAAACCCTGGAATGCCAAAACGAGGCCTACCAAAACACTCCGAAGCAGGCTCAAGAGGCCAAGGAAAAGGCTGAAAAACAACTGGCGGAGGCGATGGGGTTCCAGGCTGACTTCTACACTCGGGAAGTCGCCCTCCAAGTTCAGATAACGAGCCTCCAAGACTTAGTCGAAGCTGACGAGGAAGTTCAAAAGGACTTGAAGGACCGTTGCTGTGAGCAGGCTGACGAAATGGAGCGGATGGAGGGGGAAATGGCTACCCAGGCCAAAGCTATGGGCCTTCTCCAGGTTGACTATGACAAACTGCAGGTCGAGGTCAGTCGACTTCGCGTGGAGAAGGAGGCTTTGGAGAAGCAGGTAGCTTCTGGGGACGCCACCATTGAGGAGCTAGAGAAGGACAAAAAGACCCTCATCCAGGACATGGCGGGCACTTTCGAGGAGGGATTCCAGGAGGCTCTGGCCCAAGCTGTCTGCATGAATCCGGGGATCGACATTTCCAACTGCGATTCCACTCACCACATTGTTGATGGAAAAGTCGTGCCCCTGGAAACGGACGATTGAACCGCCACCCTCGATCATCACTTTACCCCTTTACACTTGTTTTAACCTTCTTTGATAAACTTGTAATTCTTTGAATTGTCTGTACTTTCGTTACAACTTTGAGTTTCTGCATGATTACCTTCGTGTCTTTGCGATATAGAATTCCGCCTGTGTGGTTTTACTTTCGTCCTTTGACTTCACGTGCTTCAGTTGTTTTGGCTGTACTATACCCGTTACGCGTCGATGCCTACGCCCATGGAGAGGCTTGTCTAATGGGGCCGTATCGTCCATGGGGTGTCTCTAACACCAAGCGATCCGTCCCTTGATTCTTAATGCCCGGCGCCCACGCCTAAGGAGAGGCCTGCTACAGCAGCGCCGTATCGTCCCCGGGTGTCTAAAACGCCGAGTGCTCTGGGGGGGGGGGGTCGTTCCCTCCATGGTCTTTCCTTCCCATAGGTATCGGGGAACAACCCTGCCAGTGATTCGCTGGCGTTTGGCGATCTCGTCTCCCTCCACAGTCTTTCCTACCTGTGGGTATCGGGGAGGCGACGCCAGTAACTAGCTTTGCCTTCTTCGATTTCGTCTCCCTCCGCAGTCTTTCCTACCTGTGGGTATCGGGGAGGCGGCACTGCTGATATTTGGGTTGGCGACGCCCGCAACGTCTCATGCTGGCGTCGCCCCTTGCGTCTTTCCTGGCGACGCCCCGGGCGTCTTGTGCTGGCGTCACCTTGGGTGTTATCTTTACCTTGGCATTGACTTTGTCCTTGGCCCTGGTCGACGCCTGAGGACAGCGAAGAGCTCAAGGTTTCGCCTGCACCATCCACGTGGCGCTTCTTGTATGGCTGATGGGACGTTCAGTCATTCGACTTGGTCCTGACTCCTACTGTGCCCCTGACCCACTCTCGACGGCGCATCGTACTATTGGGCATTCTG
Source organism: Phaseolus vulgaris (assembly GCF_051622355.1). Taxonomy (NCBI): domain Eukaryota; kingdom Viridiplantae; phylum Streptophyta; class Magnoliopsida; order Fabales; family Fabaceae; genus Phaseolus; species Phaseolus vulgaris. The sequence goes on along the minus strand of NC_143505.1, from coordinate 32,278,837 downwards.
TCGATACGACGTTTTCTGATTTTAACCAGTGGTGCCAGGGCCATCCTTCCATCTTCTGCCACGTGGCTCGATCGTGCGGTGCATCCATTCGCGTCGATTAGCGTTATAACTGCAATACTTCCATTTGCATCCTTTGGCGCCCTAACCGTAATATTTGATTCTTTAAAGCTTTGAAACTGTCCTCATCATTTCTGCACCTTTCGTAACCTACTTGCACCCTCTCTGCTTGCACCCTTCTTTTTCTTGCACCCTTCTTCTTCTCGCGAAGAGTTCTTCCAGTGTTCGTTCCCCCCAGCGTTTTACCCTTGCCAAGACTTCAAACCTCCCTGATTCTGTTCAAGAATGTCTTCTCGATCTACTCCTCCCAGGGTCAACCCCAAGGACCTGTATCCTTGGGCTTCGAGGGAGCTTCTTGACGAATGCTCCTGCTTACTCTCCACCAGGGCCATAAGGGAACACAAAGGGGATTCATGCTCCTATAATCACCGTGCCTTCGCGAGGAGGCACGACGACGACATTGCCGTGCTCCCTTGTACTCTAGGGGAGCCAGTGTGTGGAGACGAACGGGCCAACGACGGGGTCCCCTTCTTTTACTTCTATCAGGTGGTTTTCAAAACCATAGGCGTGCGCCTGCCCTTCTCCAGGTTTGAGAAGGAACTGCTGACGGAGATCAATGCCGCTCCGGCCCAGTTATATCCCAACAGCTGGGCTTTTGTCAAGGCCTTTGACATCCTTTTCGGGTTTCTGGGTAGGGAACCCTCGGTCGACATCTTTCTTCACTTCTTCGAGGTGAAGAGGCAAAGGCACAACCTCTGGGTAACTCTCAGTAATGTTCCTGGCAGAGTTCTCCTGACCCCCTTCCAAAACTCATTCACTGGGTGGAAAGGCCGGTTCTTCAAGATCTGCTGCTCTGACCTCGTTCCCTCCGCCCTGGATGGTTTTCCACTGTACTGGGTGAGGGAGACGAGGGCCCTCAAAAACCAAACCCTTCAAGAAACTGGCCCCAAATGACCAGGTGGTCTGCCAGATTCTTGCTGAGGCGGGAGGTTTTGACTCCGCCACCTTGATCAGTTTGGAGTTCAACGCTGGAACTCTCGAAAAGTATATAGGTATGAGTCACTGCCCTAGGAACTTCCGCCTTTATTGTTCTCTATCTGGGTGTGTTTTGCTTCATGGTGTCTCTGACATGTTCATCTTCCTTGGTGCAGGTTCGAAAATAAACCAAGAACGGAGGACACGACTTACCCAAGCTCTGCGGACTGAGAGCGGGGCTTCGTCTTCTTCCCGTGCTGACGCCGAAGGCCACTGAAAAGTTGTTCGTTTGTGTTTTTGTATGAGTTGTAATGTTTGCCCTATTCGCATTACTCCCATTTGTATCGAACACTGCTTGTAACATCAACTTCACTATACCATACTTGGTTTTTGTAACGCCGCTTTACTTTGCATACGTCTCATATATTGTGCGCTTTTCCTCCGTCATGTTTCTCAGCGGCGCCAGCACTCAGGCGACACCTTTCTTCTTGGCGACGCCTTTCTTCTTGGCGACGCCTTCGTTCTTGGCGACGCCATCCTTCTTGGCGACGCCTTCCTTCTTGGCGACGCCTTCCTTCTTGGCGATGCCTTAGTTCTTGGCGACGCCTTCTTTCTTGGCGGCGCCTTCCTTCTTGGCGACGCCTTCGTTCTTGGCGACGCCTTCTTTCTTGGCGATGCCTTCGTTCTTGGCGACGCCTTCTTTCTTGGCGACGCCTTTGGCTACTTCAAACGGAGAAAGATAAAGACTGAGAACCAGGGCACGGTTTTTTCTCGAACTTGCTTTTTTTTTCTTTTATTTAGGTGACCTCATTAAAAAACCCCGGAAAGGGAAAAAGAGCGTCCCCTTTAACAAGACTGTAACATAGCTGCTTTACATAAGTCAACTAAAATAAAACTTCAGATTGGCTGCATTCCAACTGCGCGGGATGGAACCTCCTTTCAAGGTCTCTAGGTTGTACGAACCGTTGCCCTTAGCCTCGGTAACTCTGAAGGGTCCGGTCCACTTGGGAGACAGCTTATTCTCCAGCTCGTATGGATGGGCTTTCCTCATAACTAGGTTGCCAATCTGAAACTGTCGCAGCTTTACCTTAGAGCTATATTGGCGCTCTACTCTTCTCTTCACCGCTTCAGCTTTTATTCTGGCTTCTTCCCTGGCTTCGTCTAGTAGATCCAGGTTTACCCGCCTTTCTTCGTTGGATTCCTCCACCACAAAGTTTTGAAAACGTGGTGAGCTTTCATGTATCTCTACCGGAGTCATCGCGTCCAACCCATACACCAAACTGAAAGGCGTCTCCATGGTAGAAGATTGGGGCGTGGTGTGGTATGCCCATACGATCCTTGGAACTTCCTCCGCCCACGCCCCTTTGGCCTTCTCTAACCTTCTCTTTAATCCCCTCAGCAAAACTCTGTTTGCTGACTCCACTTGCCCGTTGGTCTGGGGGTGTTCGACTAATGCGAACACTTGCTTGATACCTACCTCGGCGCACAGATTTCTCAACTGCTGACTGGCGAACTGGGTCCCGTTATCGGATATCAAGCGCCTAGGTACGCCAAAGCGGTACACAATGTTCTTCCACACAAAGTGTTGTACCTTGTGCGCAGTGATCTGTGCCACGGGCTCTGCATCTATCCACTTGGTGAAGTACTCGATGGCAATGATCAAATACTTCATCTGCCTTATTGCCAGTGGGAACGGGCCCAGGATGTCGATTCCCCATGTATGAAAATGCCACGGGCTATATATGGATCGCAGTTCTTCTGGCGGCGCCTTGTGCCAGTCAGCGTGCTTTTGGCATTGCCTGCAGCGCTGGGCGTGTCGCGCACAGTCCTCTTTTACTGTCGGCCAGAAGAACCCTGCGCGTATCACCTTGGAGGCTAAGGACCTTCCTCCTACGTGGCTCCCGCAAATGCCTTCGTGGAGCTCCGCCAATATCCTGGTACACTCGTCGCCACTTACACACGTTAGGATAGGGTGAGTGAAACCGTGCCTGAACAACACTCCATCCACCAGAGTATATCTTGCGGCATTTCTCTTGACCTTCTTACCCTCTTCCGGCTCCACTGGGAGAGCCCCATCCACCAGGTACCGTTTGTACGACGTCATCCAGGTGTCTCCCTCGGTTAGGACACATACCTGCATTTGTCTTCCTTCTTCAGGCATATCCGCGTACGTGCTAATGCGGGGCGTCTTCAGCGTATCTTGGGTCAGAGAGCGATGATTCCTTGGACTCTCTCTTGATGTACAGATCTGGAGGACATCCACCCTGTTATCTTCCACGAATTTACGCGGAGCTTTTAGTGTCTCTTGGATTACTGTCCTCTGTCTACCCCCCTTGCCTGAGCTGGCCAGCTTGGCAAGCAGGTCAGCTCTGGCATTCTGCTCCCTTGGGACATGTACTAGCTCAAGAGCGTTAAATGCTCCCTTCAATAGTTGGACGTATCTGAGATACGCCGCCATCTGTGGGTCCTTCGCCTGGAACTCACCCGACACCTGCCCCGTAATCAGCTGGGAATCGCTTTTCACCAGGAGGTTCTGCGCGCCCATCTCCTTGGCCAGGAGCATTTCCGCTATCAGGGCTTCGTATTCCGCCTGATTATTACTTGCCTTGAAGGCGAAGCACAGAGCTTGCTCAATTAGTATGCCGTTGGGTCCCTCCAAGACTATTCCCGCGCCACTCCCTTGTTGGTTGGAAGAGCCATCAACCGAGAGCAGCCACTGCGAGCCCACTTCCACCTCTTGCTCACCTCCGGGCGAGAGTTCCGCTATAAAATCTGCGTACACTTGCCCTTTGATGGATCCTCTAGGCTCATACTGAATGTCGAATTCTGATAGCTCCACCGCCCAGCGTACCATTCTTCCCGCCACGTCAGGCTTCTGCAGCACCTTCTGTATAGGGAGGTTTTTCATCACTACCACCGTAAAGCTGTGGAAGTAACGACGGAGCCTCCTGGCTGAAAACACCACTGCTAATGCTGCCTTCTCTAGCGCCTGGTATCTCGTCTCAGCACCTTGTAATGCCTTGCTCACGAAATAGATGGGCTTTTGACTCTGGTCCTGCTCCTGGACTAACACAGAGCTAATAGCCCGCTCCGTTACCGTAAAATATAGCCAGAGGGGCACACCTGTTACCGGTTTGCAGAGGACCGGCGGCGTCGCCAGGTACTCCTTTAACTTAATGAAAGCCGCTTCGCATTCGTCAGTCCATGCGAAACGACTATTTCTCTTGAGGCACTGGAAATATGGGTGCCCCTTCTCTCCTCCGGCGGAAACAAACCTTGAGAGCGCCGCCATTCGCCCCGTCAACTGTTGCACTTCCTTCACTGACGTCGGGCTTCGCATGGCGATGATCGCTGCACATTTGTCGGGGTTCGCTTCTATCCCCCTCTCTGTGAGCATAAAACCCAAGAACTTTCCGGCCTCTACCCCGAAGACACACTTCTCAGGGTTTAACTTGAGGCGGTACTTGGATATTGTGACGAACAACTCGTCCAGGTCTGCCATGTGCTGTGCCCTATCCTACGACGCCACCACCATGTCATCTACATAGGCGTACACATTCCTTCCTAGCATGGGCGCCAGGACCTTGTCCATTAACCTTTGGTACGTGGCGCCCACGTTTTTCAGCCCAAAAGGCATCACCTTATAACAGTAACTACAAGTCTCAGTCATGAATGCAGTTTTACTCTCATCCCTCGGGTGCATCTTGATCTGGTTGTACCCTGAGAATGCGTCCAGGAAACTCAGCACCTTGCTGCCGGATGCACTATCCACCAACGCGTCGATGCTGGGCAGTGGGTACGAGTCCTTCGGGCACGCCTTATTCAAGTCCGTGAAGTCCACGCACATCCTCCACTTCCCATTCGCCTTTTTCACCAAGACGACGTTGGCCAGCCACTCGGGGTATTGAATCTCCCTGATGTGGCCAGCACTCAGCAGCTTCTGCGTTTCATCCTTTACCACCTGCTGTCTCTCCTCGTTAAACTTTCTCCTTCTTTGGCGCACGGGGCGAACCGTGGCATCCATGCTAAGGTGATGACACAGGAAATCAGGGTCGATACCGGGCATATCCGAGGCTGACCATGCGAAAGCATCTAGGTGGCGCGAAATCACTTCTGCCACCCCTTCCTGTTCTTCTGGGCTCAGCAAACTTCCTAATTTGAATGTTTTGCCGCCAATCTCCCTCTCCACGGCGTTAGCCGCCGGTTGTTCCCTGGTATCATCCTCGACGGGCGCCGCCTCTTCCACGGGCACCGCGTCGTAAGGGCCTTCCTCCATGTGTGCATCTGTTTCTGGCGGCGCCCTCGCGGGTACGGCCTCGTTAGGCGTCGGCGCTGCGGGCGTCGCCTCAATCATCGTCGTGTCTGCACATGGCGGACGCTCATACACCATGAACACGCCTCTCTTCGTTTTCAGGCTGTTCTCATAGCATTTTCTTGCCTGCTCCTGATCTGACTTGATGACTATCACCTTGCCACTGAGGTCCGGCAGCTTCATCTTCATATGGCGTGTGGAGGCTACTGCGTTCAACCGGTTCAACGCCGGCTTGCCCAACAAGATGTTGTAAGCGGAGCTGGCGTTCACGACCAAGTACCGGATACTTTCGGTACGCGAGGCCTCTCCGTCCGTGAACGTAGTCCTCAACTCCAGGTAGCCTCGGACTTCCACCTGGTTGTCCGCAAACCCATACAGGCACCCTGTGTAGGGCCTCAAAAGGTCGGGGGATAACCGCAACTTATTGAATGTCGACCAGAACATGACGTCTGCTGAACTTCCCTGGTCGACAAGGACTCTGTGCACCTTTCTCCCCGCTGTGACAACTGAAATGACCACGGGGTCATTGTCGTGCGGCACCACGCCTCGGAGGTCCCCTCTCGTGAATACGAGGTCCGACTCCCACGGCGCACCCGAAATTCTTTATTCGATCGAGTTGACCCCCCTCGCGTATTTCTTTCGCTGGGAGGCGGTGGGTCCTCCGCCGGAAAATCCTCCAGCTATGGTATGGACCTCGCCGAGAACCGGCGTCTCGTGTGCTTGTTCTTCCACTGGCGGCGGCAGGGTGGCGGTCGTTGTGGGTTCTGCGACATAATCCTTCAAAAACCCGGTTCTCACTAGCTCATCTAGCTGGTAACCCAACGACAGGCAGTTATCAATGTGGTGACCGAAAGCCTCGTGGAACTCACACCAAGAGTCTTTCCGAGGCCCCAACACCTTATCGGACTTCGCCGGTCGCCTCAATCTCTCAGCTATGTTAGGCACGGCGATCAGGTCCTTCAACTCCACCACAAAATTGTATCTCGCCGGCCTCGTTCTTTCTCTGGCCGGGCGATCGCCTCCCGCTGGACCCCGGGGCTGGGGCTTTCTGGCCTCATAGGGGCGTCTCCCATCTGGTTTCTTCCTTCCCGTCGTGGTCTCATTGACCCTGGCGGGTTGAGCTCGCGTCGGTCCCCTCGTGATGTGAATGTAACTACAAGAACACATGATTCTTGACATTCTCAGGAACAACTTGAGCTGGATTTGAAAAGGCACTTTACTTTAGAATTGGATCAATGTTCTAAATTCAAGAACTCACCAAAACTAAGCACCAACCAAGACTCATATTGAAGTCCATGTATTGTCAAATTGAATCAAAACAAAAGGAAGGAAGAACAAGAATTAAAACTGGACAGAATTAAGAAACTAGCTACTGAACCGAAAAAGAAACAAAGAACAATGCTGGAAAACAAAATGTAAATGGTAGAAAATGAAGGAAGCACATTAGGAAATGAAACTACCGAATGGAAAAATTGAAGAAAGGAAAGAAGACACTTATATGAAGATGCTTGCTGGATTTTGAGGATTGGAAGAAGCCATTCACGCCACTTGGAACCTTGAACCAAGATAAGTGATGGAGTGCCACCACTTGAAGCTCACCATAGCTCACAAGATAAGGCAAAGAAGAGGAAGACTCAAAAACTCACAAATTCTCTCCCAAATTGAGTATAGTCTCTCTACTATAAAATTCCAATCTGAATTGTACAAGCTAAGCACCTTTATTTATAGCCTAGAGGTGCTGAAAATGCAAGCTAAATGGCACACAAATGCAATGAAATTCGGTTTGGCACCCCCTAGGCTCCTATCTACACTCCCCCCTAGACTCCCTTACTACTTACACCTTTTTATTACACTCACACCCCTATTCTACAAAAGAAATAAGAAGAGCCATTTTATTATACTCTTGTCCCAAAGCTCTTGCCATGCTCCTAGTAATTCGTTGGGCTTGGGCCCCTTGTTGGGCTTGGACCCCTTGATGGGCTTGGGCCCCTTGTTGGGCTTGGGCTTCATGGCCTAGAGCATCCTCTACTTGGTTTCCATCATACTCCCCGGGTTGGAGAGAATTCGTCCACGAATTTGGGAAACCTGCAGCAAAAGGAGTGAGATCAGTAACATTGAAAGAATTACTACCAAGATAAGTAGAGGGCATATCTAACTCATAGGCATTATCATTAATCCTCTTGATGACTTGGAAAGGGCCATCACCACGAGGCATAAGTTTGGACTTCCTTAGAGAAGGAAATCTATCCTTTCTCAAATGAAGCCAAACCCAATCACCGGGCTCAAAGATTAATGCCTTTCTCCTTTGGTTGGCAGTGTCAGCATACTTACCAACTTTCTTCTCAATTTGTAACTTGATGCGGTTATGCAAATCTTTAACAAAAGATGCCGTTTCAAAACCGTCTTTGCATAGAACCTCATCAAGGACAGGAATGGGAAGAAGATCTAGAGGTGTGAGGGGATTAAACCCATAAACAACCTCAAAAGGAGAATGGTTAGTGGTGGAATTCACTACTCTATTATAGGCAAATTCAACATGAGGTAGTAAATCCTCCCAAGCCCTTGGATTCCCGGAAATAAAGCATCTTAATAATTGACCCAAAGTTCTATTAACCACTTCGGTTTGACCATCAGTTTGGGGGTGGCAGGTAGTAGAAAACAGAAGTTTGGTGCCAAGTTTCCCCCATAAGGTCCGCCAAAAGTGACTTAAGAACTTAGAATCCCTATCAGATACTATACTTCTAGGAAGTCCATGCAAACGAACAACTTCCTTGAAGAAGAGATTTGCAATATGGCATGCATCATCCACTTTGTGGCATGGAATAAAATGAGCCATTTTAGAAAAACGGTCCACTACCACAAAGATGGAATCCTTACCCTTCGATGTCTTGGGTAGTCCTAAGATAAAATCCATAGAAATATCAACCCAAGGCATTGTAGGGATAGGAAGAGGGGTATATAAACCATGGGGTTGGACCTTAGATTTTGCCTTCCTACATGCTATACATCTATCACAGAAGGTATGTACGGATTTGCGCATGTGAGGCCAAAAGAAATGTTCATGCAATGTTTCTAAGGTCTTAGCTACCCCAAAATGTCCCATAAGCCCACCCTCATGAGCCTCTCTAACAAGAGATTGTCTAATGGATCCTTGGGGAACACAAAGTCTTTTTCCTTTGAAAAGAAAACCATTATGTAAGAAAAAGTCTTTGTGACCTCCCTTGGAACACTCTTGATAGATTAGAGAGAAATCTAAGTCATCATGATAAAGTTCCTTTATGTGATCAAAACCTAAATATTGAACATTTAAAACATTTAACAAGGTATATCTTCGTGAAAGAGCATCGACCACTACATTAATTTTACCTTGTTTATGTTTGATCACATAAGGAAATTGCTCAATAAACTCCACCCACTTAGCATGTCTCTTATTAAGCTTGCTTTGGCTTTTTAAATATTTAAGGGACTCATGATCACTATGAATCACAAATTCCTTTGGAAAAAGATAATGTTGCCAATTTTGCAAAGCTCTAACAAGAGCATAAAGTTCTTTATCATAAGTGGAGTAATTGAGATGACTCCCTTTGAGTTTCTCACTAAAATAAGCGATGGGGTGTCCTTTTTGAAGGAGGACGGCCCCAATGCCTATATTAGAGGCATCACACTCTATTTCAAATGTCTTAGCAAAATTAGGAAGGGCTAGAATGGGGGCTTTAGTTAATTTATCCTTCAAAGTTTGAAAAGCGTTTTCTTGCTCTTGTCCCCACTTAAAAACCACATCCTTCTTTACTATGGCATTTAAAGGTGCGGCAATTGTACTAAAGTCTTTCACAAACCGCCTATAAAAACTAGCAAGGCCATGAAAGCTTCGTACTTCATTAACATTGGTGGGTGTTGCCCAATGTTGAATTGCTGCAACTTTTGTTTGATCTACATGCACCCCTTTATGACTAACCACAAACCCTAGGAAGTCTATATGATCTAATGCAAAGAAACATTTAGCATGGTTAGCATACAACTTCTCCTTCCTAAGGGTTTCTAGAACTTGTCTAACATGTGACTCATGATCTTCTGAGGACAAGCTATATATAAGAATATCATCAAAGTAAACCACAACAAACTTGCCAATGAATGCTCTTAAAACATGATGCATGAGTCGCATGAAGGTACTAGGAGCATTAGTCAAGCCAAAAGGCATGACCAACCACTCATATAAACCAAATTTGGTCTTAAAAGCGGTTTTCCATTCATCACCATGTTTAATTCGAATTTGATTGTAACCACTCTTAAGATCAATTTTGGAAAATATTTTAGACCCATGTAATTCATCCAACAAGTCATCTAACCTAGGAATGGGATGCCTATATTTGATGGTGATGTTATTTATAGCGCGACAATCCGTACACATCCTCCATGTCCCATCCTTTTTAGGGACAAGTATGACAGGCATAGCACATGGGCTCATGCTATCTTGTACCCACCCCTTAGCTAATAAATCCTCAACTTGTCTTTGAATTTCTTTGGTCTCTTGGGGATTGGTCCTATATGCAGGGCGATTTGGTAAAGAAACCCCGGGCATGAAGTCTATTTGGTGTTCAATCCCTCTTAGAGGTGGTAAGCCTTTAGGAGGATCTTGAAACACATCTTCATATTCCTTTACCAAATGGTCCAAACATGTGGGACTATCCTTAGCCGACTCATATTCAATAGGTCTAGGAATAGCTAAAAAAATAGGCTTGTGAGTAACTATTACCTTTTGAACTTGTTGGGAAGATATGAGAAGGCTTCTCTTGGAATTTTTAATTTCTTTTTCTTTCTCTCTCTTTTCTCTCATTTTGATTTGGTCCTCATGTACCTCTTTTGGAGAGAGAGACTTGAGAATGACTTTGTGTCCATGGAAGTTAAAAGAAATTTTGTTGGTAAAGCCATCATGAAAATTTTTTCTATCAAATTGCCATGGCCTACCTAAAAGGATATGAGTAGCTTCCATTGGAACAACATCACACAAGACCTCATCTTTATATTTGCCAATGGAAAATGTAATGAGGACTTGTTTGTTCACCACTATCTCACCCACCTCACTCAACCAATGTAACTTGTAGGGCTTGGCATGAGAGATGGTAGGCAATCCAAGTTTGTCTACCACTCTTGTGCTTGCCACATTTGCACAACTCCCCCCATCCACAATCAAAGAGCAAACTCTATCATTAATAAGACACCTTGAATGAAAAATATTTTCTCTTTGAGTTTCATCAAAAGGTTTTAACACTTGTCCAAGCATGCGTCTTATTACTAATAGGTCACCCTCATGTGGGCTTTCACTTTCACTCTCACATGGGGATCTAGAAGGTGAGGAATGTCTAGAAGATTCGGACCCATGCTCACTACTATCTACCCCATCATGCATATACATAGTTCGTTTAGTAGGGAAATTAGAAGCAATATGTCCATAACTTAAACATTTAAAACACTTCTTACTAGACGATTTTTGTGGTGATTTAGGCCTATCATTGGAAGTGGAAGGCTTAGACTCTCTAGGTTTGAAAGTAGAGTCCTTAGAAGGGATGTTTGAAAAAGAGTTTTTATTTTTCCAAGAAGAGTGGTAGTAGTTATCTTTAGAAGAATTTTTGAAAGCCTTTTTCCTTGCAAGTTGATTTTCAATTTTGCTAGCAAGGTGCACCACATTTTCCAAAGAAGAATATTCTTGTAACTCTACCACGTCTTGAATATCCCTTCGAAGTCCACTCACAAACCTAGCTATCTTAGCCTCCTCACTCTCATCCATATTAAATCGAATTAAAAACGTGTCTAGTTGTTTAAAGTAATCATCCACACTTAGCGCGCCTTGATGAAACCGTTGGAGTTTCAACATAAGGTCTTTCCTAAAGTGTGGGGGTACGAATCTAGCGCGTAAACATGCTTTCAAATCGTTCCAAGAGACCACGGGCGGCCTCTTGTGTAGGTCAATGTCCATGAGGTATTGATGCCACCATTGCATGGCATAGTCCAAAAATTCTAAAGAAGCTAACTTAACTCTATGCTCATCCCTAACCCCATTTACATAAAAAATTTGGTCAACCTTAGCCTCCCATCCTAAGTATACATTGGGATCACTATCACCACTAAAACTAGGAAGTTTTACATTTGGAGAACAAGGGCCAGCCACATGTTGGCGCCTCTCTTCATGGTGATGATGTCTTGGCCTTGGATTGTCTTCATAATAACCATGGGAGTGCCTTGAAGAATGCCAACTAGGAGGAGGAGTTCTTTGCTCACGGTTTTGATGCATTTCCTCTCGGTTTAACTCCAAACTTTGGAGTCGTGCTTCCATCTTCCTTATCACCTCAAGATAGTGAGCATTGGATTGCTTGGCATTCTTTAAGTCCTCATAAAGGGCTGCCTTTTGTGGTGAGCACGGTTTGGAGGACTCTCCACTAGAGAAATGAGCCATGAGCAGAAAATACACAAAAACAGAAAACAAAACAGTGAAAGAAACTTGTTAAACAATTAAAAACAGTGAGATATAGGTTGCTGGAAAAATGCCCAAGAAAGCACTCAAACCACTCCAAGAAAATATTCTGTCCTCAACCAAGCCTTGCTTGTGAAATGGAGTAGCTTCAAGTGAAATATGTTACAGCAAACCAACTTACTTAAGAACAAGTCTCCACACACCTTTTAAGAAGAACAAAAAGACAAGCAAGAAAAAGGTGTAAACAATAAAAGCTAAACCAAAAACAGAGAGGAATGTATGACAAACTAGAAAGAATATGAATGAAAGACAATCAAGAAAAATAAGGAACTCAATGAATAAAGAAGGCACACAAAAAGAGTCTTAAAGAAAAGTGCTAGAGTAGATTAAAGAAAACAGAAAACAGCTACTGGAAATTTTTTATTTTTTATTTTTTAAAGCAAACTGTGCTATGTTTACAGATTTAAATGTACCGATTGAAAGCGAACTGGAATGTGAAAAATTAACCACAGAAACTTCAATGTCTTAACTCAAAAATGGCACTGGAATGAGGTAAAAACAGTAAGCCAATTGAGAGAAATAATATTTTCAAAATTGCTGCCCAATTACCGTATTCTTTTCGGCAGTATTGTACACTTTTCGTATTTTATTTATCATTTTTTGTGTACTTGGAATTTTTGAGTGATTCTTTTTTCTATGCTTTTGTAACACTTTGAAGTATGTAAATCCAAATTTTCAGAAATTTCCTATGAGCCAATTAATTGTAGTAAATTGAAAACAGAAGCACGTTTGTAAGAAAACAGAGGAGCCTATTTAGGAATGAAAAACAGTATGATGAACTAGCAAAGACATAATGGAAATTGTGTAAAGGAACTTGTATAGAATGAAAATACAAGCATGAACTCAAATCTAAAAAGGAAAATGCACAAAGGATCAAGCAATAAACTCAAAAAACAGAAAGTAAACCAAAGCAAGAAACAATTAAAGCAATAAAAATACTACTAGAAGTAATGACAATTATGGAATAACATGACTAAGACAAAACTTGACATGATTACAAAATTAAAAGACATATAACAAGATATAACCACAAGTGAAAGGAAGCTTAAGGTCAGCTCTAGGAAGGAGAATGCCATTCCAAAAGAGCAGCCATACTTATATGAACAATGAGTGCTAGAGTCCTTTTCACAAACACATGGTGTAACAAAAGAAAACAGCAAGAAAACTCAAAATAAATCCTAAAACAGAATGGTAAACAACTTGAATTAAAGAGCTCTTGAAAGTAAAGTGCAATACAACTCAAGAATTAAGCAAAAACAAGCCTAGACTCTAGATACCACATGATGTGAATGTAACTACAAGAACACATGATTCTTGACATTCTCAGGAACAACTTGAGCTGGATTTGAAAAGGCACTTTACTTTAGAATTGGATCAATGTTCTAAATTCAAGAACTCACCAAAACTAAGCACCAACCAAGACTCATATTGAAGTCCATGTATTGTCAAATTGAATCAAAACAAAAGGAAGGAAGAACAAGAATTAAAACTGGACAGAATTAAGAAACTAGCTACTGAACCGAAAAAGAAACAAAGAACAATGCTGGAAAACAAAATGTAAATGGTAGAAAATGAAGGAAGCACATTAGGAAATGAAACTACCGAATGGAAAAATTGAAGAAAGGAAAGAAGACACTTATATGAAGATGCTTGCTGGATTTTGAGGATTGGAAGAAGCCATTCACGCCACTTGGAACCTTGAACCAAGATAAGTGATGGAGTGCCACCACTTGAAGCTCACCATAGCTCACAAGATAAGGCAAAGAAGAGGAAGACTCAAAAACTCACAAATTCTCTCCCAAATTGAGTATAGTCTCTCTACTATAAAATTCCAATCTGAATTGTACAAGCTAAGCACCTTTATTTATAGCCTAGAGGTGCTGAAAATGCAAGCTAAATGGCACACAAATGCAATGAAATTCGGTTTGGCACCCCCTAGGCTCCTATCTACACTCCCCCCTAGACTCCCTTACTACTTACACCTTTTTATTACACTCACACCCCTATTCTACAAAAGAAATAAGAAGAGTCATTTTATTATACTCTTGTCCCAAAGCTCTTGCCATGCTCCTAGTAATTCGTTGGGCTTGGGCCCCTTGTTGGGCTTGGACCCCTTGATGGGCTTGGGCCCCTTGTTGGGCTTGGGCTTCATGGCCTAGAGCATCCTCTACTTGGTTTCCATCAATAAGTGTAGAAGAATACAGGCAAAAGATAGAGCTTTACATGATGAAAGCCTTTATTAGGGAGGAAGAAACCACCACCATAGATAGGTTCCTTAGTGGTCTTTGTTCTTGTTGGTTCACTTGCTCGCCTGTTGACTCTAGTGACAAGCTCTAGCTCTGTTTTCCACTTCAGAAATCTGTTCTATTTCTTGCTGCTCTGGAATGTAGCTCCGCTGAAACAGAGAGGACCCTACTTGTTGATTGCACTCTGACGATCAAGTCAATAAGGGCTTACTAAAAATCAATAAAATATCAATTTCAGTCTTAAAAACAACTTACCTTTACCTGGGGTCTCAAGCCCGTTTTATAACTTATTTTTTGTAACAACTTTCTCTCATGAGAATCTAATCTCAACTGAAAGCATACTCAACAAAACATTTTGTTTATGGGTGCCCTCTCTAGGTGAAGCAACAAAAAGGAATCTTATCTCTAAGGAGTGCATAAATAATAATAGAATAATCACCTACCAGCAGGGCACCAACTCATGCGCCAACATCAGGAGAATACTCCACTTACGGAGGCACCTCACTCATGGTGTAACATTATCTTTGCCATGCATGCAACTTAACTATTATGTGCCCTAGCACCTACATACTTAAGTTAAAAAGAAACACTTACTTGACCTAGGTATCACACGTACTATATGTACCCCTAGGTTAAAAAATACCCTTCACTAATGGTCACACAAAAGGTTTAACTAAGCCACAACGGGCTTACCATCCAAACTGGGCCCAAACATATGGCCCACTTTGCTGGCCTAGTAGCCGAGCTGACATGCATGTGCCATGCACCGAGTTCCAACCACCGAGCACTGAGCCATGAGCACTCCGTCCAGTACACAAGCCCCCAGGCTCGAGCTGAGCTTGCCTAAGCAAAGAGACTATTCGCGTGCTCTGGCGGCTTATGTGTCATTCTTGCAATGGGCAGGTGTGGCATATTGCACGAAGCATTTTGAGATGACATCTCACCATACTCGATCCCAAACACACACGTGGCATCTTCATCAACGGTGGAAAGGCGTTGTCGCTTTCCATTTCCATATTCGTTTAAGTTAACATTCAGAAACCTCCTCCATTCACTGTTTCATTTCTCTTTTTCTTGCCAACCCTTTGTGCCTCTCTCAAACTCACCACATCTCCTTCACGAAACTGGGAAACCTCCTCGCCTTTAAGCGCTCCTTGAAACAAGGTACTTTCTTTCGCTCAAACCATTACTCTGTGTTTACATCATCCTCTATTTGAAACATTTGTTACGATCACATTGCCTGAGTTGGGTCTGTTCTAGATTTACTCTTTTCGGCTTATGTTGATCGTTATTTCTGCTAATTATATCGCTTTGCTTGAATTTGCAGTGCATCGTTGCATGTGGTTTGCTTTGCCTGAATGTGTGTCTGCATTTGCTGGTGTTTGTATATTTAGATACTCTTGCAATGGATTACCAAGCTCTGTATTCTTGGGCACCCCAAAATCTGTTAGAAGAAGTTTCCATATACACTTCTTGTGAAAAAATAGTAAACCTTAGGAAAAGAGAATTCCAAAACAAGTGTCATTTTGGCAGAGAGAACGATAGAGCCCTTAGGATAATCCCGTTTAGAGAAGATGAGTCTGTCTGTTGCGATGAGTCCTTGAACTCTGAGGGTCCCTTTTGTTATTTATATGCCACTGTATTAAAAAAGATTCTTCTTCGTTTACCCATATTTAATTTTGGAAAATAACTTCTCATCAAGATCAATGTGGCCTCTACCGAACTACATCCAAATAGTTAGGCATTCGTTCAGGGTTGCTTTATTCTTTGCACAGAGTTTGGCCTTTTGCCATCTATGGAAGTTTTTCTGAATTTCTTTGAGGCCAAACACTTAGGCCGCTAACTCTGGATTTACTTCAACAGGGTGGCTGAGAGAGCATTGTTATCGCTCTTCCAGCAGTCCTACAAGGGCTTCAAAGGTAAATTCTTGAAGATACGCTGCAACAAGAAGGATCCCACCCTCTTGGATGGGTTTCCACTATACTAGACCAGGAAGCCAAACTTCTAAGGTGCTTGGTGCCTGGAAGACATGCCCTAGCATGACTAGGAGGTCTGTCATTTCTTCTCAAGCTTAAAGGTGGTCTTCGATACTACCACTCTCATAAGCAAAGAGTTCTCCCCAGGGAGGATATGGACAAAGAAATATTGAGATGAACATCAAACACCTCTTAGGGGTTTCCATCTTTTGAGAGGATTTATATCACCAAATCCTTTCATCCCCAAATATTCTTTCCCAAAATGGGTTGTATGCAAAGATTCTCCTTTTGAACTCCCCAATCTTAAATAACATAATTTTGTTTCACTTCCCACACTTTGCACTCTTTTAGATGTGAACAAACTAACTATGTTATCTACAGGAGTTCTAAATTCGAGGTCAGATTCTCTCAAACTTGGGGGGCATGATACAATCCAAGCAAACAAGGAGATGACCAAGGACTCAAATTACCACTCACACTATGAGAAGTCATCTTAGCTTTCAAGTGAAGACCCCACCAAGGATCTAGCAGACCTCACTAGAAGGAGAAATGGGCAAAGACCAGATCATCAAATGTTCTTCCTTCTGGTCTTCTTAAGAATAAAACAAGTTGTAAATAAATTGGGTTCACTTTAGGGGTCCAAATAGCAAGATAGGCTAGAATAGGTGCCTATAGCATAATAGGGGGTGCAGTTATCATTTTAGCTTGTGCCTAGCCCTTTAGGATGGAAATTTGACCTAGTTTCTAGAAGGACAAGCCTAAGATGCGGTTTTGACTTAGTCAAACCTTAAAGGCAGCCCCTCACACATTTACCACCCTACCTGATACAAACCAAGCCAATAAGAAGATGACCAAGGATAGACACAATGAGAAATCATCTTTGTACTATACTAGACTTTGAACATCGACGGACATCAGCACCTATGGGGCAGGTCGACTCGGTGGTTTGGTCGCGATAGTGGGCCACGTAAGCGGACCCTCAAAGATTGTATGTGTTGAAATCTATAAGAAAGACCTAGTCTGCGAGAAAGTTCATGCATATGGTGTGTATAGTACATTTGAGTCTAGCACAAGTAAATATTCCCTGCAAGTGCCAAAGCCTAAATTTGCTAGGGTTTCAGGGAAAGCTGCATGCAAGATACGTAAAGGGCTAGGGCACCTACAGAACAGATGGGCCCTGCAGCGCTAGTGCATGAGTTTGTACCCTAACAACCATATTGTTAAGATTATGCACTCTGAAAAAGGAAGATTTTGTGCGGCTTTTGTGCTAAGATTGTGTAACAACGTACCAGAATGTCCTCCTAGTAAACCTAATTTCAGTAGAGATAAGGCTCTAGCGAGAGAAGGGTCGGGACAATGACTTAACCTAAAAACGGCCTATAAAAGAGAGTTGAGATCCTTGGTAAAGGTACATCGTTTCTAAGCTTGAAAGTATTTACTTACTCATTGTTTCTTAGCCCAGTACTGACTTGATTGTCGGAGTGCAATCAACAGGTAGGGCCTCCTCTGTTTCAACGAAGCCATTATTCACCACCCAAGAGTAAGCATAGAAACCGCCAGAAATAGAAGGAGCCACTGCCTGCCTTTGAAGTCAACGGCGGCTAGGTCAACCGGCGAGAATATTTGGTGCCCACCATGGGCCCGATAAAACTAGGTCTGATCCACAATCGTGTTCAGAGCCATCTGTTAACATGAGAAATACAAGACAAGGTGCATCTACATTGGAAGTAGGAGACAGCGTCACCATGCAACAACTCATGGAGACCACGCGCCCTTCAGCAAGCGGTGGCGGCGTCCATGACTGATCAGGACAGGATTCTGGCTAAAGTTCAAGTTGAGCAAACAGCAGTTAGGATCGATTCCAGGTTGATTTGGCTGTGTCATGGGCAAACAATGAATAACTACGTTGGGCCAATGAGGAACTACGCAGAGATATGCAACGCATGGGGAGCGTACAGCCGATGAGCAAGGTTCGCCCATTCTCGTTAGGGCTCGCCCCATACCTTTTTCCCATGCGATCATGAATGCAATAATACCCACCAACTTCATGACTCAAAAAATCACCTTCACAGGTATCACAGACCCAGAGGCCCATATCACGACCTTCCACACTTGGATGATGATCTCGGGAGGAACTGACGCTATTCACTGCAAGTTGTTTATGGGGACATTCTCGGGCACAACGTTGGATTGGTTCATCAGCCTTCCTGATGGACACATCAGTTCGTTTGATCAAATCTCAATATTGTCCAGAGAGCAGTTCATTGTCAACCAAGCTCCCCCTCCCATCTCTTTCGACCTATTTGACGTGGAACAATACGAGGGAGAGCCCTTGAAAGATTTCCTGAACCGGTTCGAGGCACTAGTGGTAAAGCTGCACACCAAGGACGAAGCCATGAAGTTACATGCCTTCAGGCGAGGACTGCTACCGGGGCCTTTCTGATGTGAATGCAATAACAAGAATACATGATTCTTTGACATTCTTAGGAGCAACTTGAGTTGGTCATGAAATGGCACTTTACTTAGAATTGGATCAATGTTCTAATTCAAGAACTCACCAAGACTTTGCACCAAACCAAAGCTCATATGGAGGTCCATATATTGTCAAATGGAATCAAACAACAATAATGAAGAACAAGAAATGAAAGCTGGACAGAAATGAAAGATTAAGCTACTGCACCAAACAGAACAATTGGAAACAAAGCTGGAAACGGAAATTCAAACGGTAGAAAAGCAAGTTAAACACTAGAAATTAAAACTACCGAATGGAAATTGAAGAAAAGGAAGAAGGAGCACTTATAGAAGAGAACTTGCTGGATTTGAGACTTGGAAGAACAATTCACGCCACTTGGAGCCTTGATCCAAGATAAGTGAAGGAGTGCCGCCACTTGAAGCTCACCATTGCACACAAGATAAGGCAAAGGAAGAAGAAGACTCAAAACTCACAATTTCTCTCTAAATTTGAGTATAGTCTCTCTACTTCAAAATTCCAATCTGAATTTTACAAAGGCAAGCACCTTATTTATAGCCTAAGAGGTGCTGAAAAATGGGTGGGAAAATTCAAATGAAACTCATTTGAAATTCCCACCAAAAACAAGTCACATGGGAGGTGTGACCTTTTTCTACTATGACACCTCCTAAAAACTACACCTACACCCCCCTACTAAGTCACATGGACAATGTGACTCTTTCTAATACATTCACACCTATTTATTTAATATCCACACCTCCTACAAGAGTCATTGAAATGATGCTCTTTTATTTAATGCTTGGACTTGCCTCTCATGGTTTGGACTTGGGCTTCTTGGGCTTGGGTCTTCTTGGTCTTGGGCTTGGGCTTGGGCTTGGGCCTCATCTTTTGCAAAGACTAATAAGAAGAACTTTAAATGCTTTGGCCCTTGTCCATTTTGGTTCTCATCATACTCCCCAAGTTGGAGAGAATTCGTCCACGAATTCAGGACTCCTGCTTAAAACAAAGTCAATTTGCAATTAGATAAGAGAATACAAGAAGAAATAGGCAAACTTGACTTATCACTTTGAAACGTTGGGAGTTCAGAAAAAGATGTCCTATACATAGCCCATGTTGGAAAAGATTGTTTAGAAATGATATTATTTGGAAAACTAGAAGGTATGAAAAAATCATCCTTAACATTCTTTATCCAATATGGTGTATAAGTAGGAACCTTGGGTAATGAACAAGACAAAGAAGGATACCTTGTAGGCGTAGCACGAGTCAAAAAAATTGAATTAGTTGAGAAGGTATTATGACTCGATTTATCATGTAATTCATTTGTTTTTTCATTTCCTCTTTTAGTTTCTTTGGAATTGGTCCTATATGCAGGGCTATGCGGTAAAGAAATCCCGGGCATGAAGTCTATTTGGTGTTCAATCCCTCTTAGAGGTGGTAAGCCTTTAGGAGGATCTTGAAACATATCGTCATATTCTTTTACCAAATTGTCCAAACATGTGGGACTATCCTTAGCCGACTCACATTCAATAGTGTTAGGAATAGCTAAAAAAATAGGCTTGTGAGTAACTATTACCTTTTGATCTTGTTGTGTGGACATGAGAAGGCTTCTCTTGGAATTTTTTATATCATTTTCTTTCTCTCTCTTTTCTCTCATTTTAACTTGGTCCTCATGAACTTCCTTTGGAGAGAGATACTTAAGAATGACTTTGTGCCCATGGAAGTTAAAAGACATTTTGTTGGTAAAGCCATCATGAAAAACTTTTCTATCAAATTGCCATGGCCTACCTAAAAGAATATGAGTGGCTTCCATTGGGACACCATCACACAAGACCTCATCTTTATATTTACCAATAGAAAATGTAATGAGGACTTGCTTGTTAACAACAATCTCACCTACCTCACTTAACCATTGTAATTTGTAGGGCTTGGCATGAGAGATGGTAGGTAATCCAAGTTTGTCTACCACTCTTGTGCTTGCCACATTAGCACAACTCCCCCCATCCACAATCAAAGAGCATACTCTATCATTAATAAGACACCTTGAATGAAAAATATTTTCTCTTTGAGTTTCATCAAAAGGTTTTAAAACTTGTCCAAGCATGCGTCTTATTACTAATAGGTCACCCTCATGTGGGCTTTCACTCTCACTCTCACTCTCACTTGGGGATCTAGAAGGTGAGGAATGTCTAGAAGATTCGGACCCATGCTCATTACTATCTACCCCATCATGCATATACATAGCTCGTTTAGAAGGGCAATTAGAAGCGATATGTCCATAGCTTAAGCATTTAAAACACTTCTTACTAGACGATTTAGGTGGTGATTTAGGCCTAGAATTGGAAGTGGAAGGCTTAGACTCTCTAGATTTGAAAGTAGAGTCCTTAGAAGGGATAGTTGAGAAAAAGTTATTTTTACTTTTCCAAGAAGAGTGGTAGTAGTTATCCTTAGAAGAATTTTTGAAAGCCTTTTTCCTTGCAAGTTGATTTTCAATTTTACTAGCAAGGTGCACCACATTTTCCAAAGAAGAATATTCTTGTAACTCTACCACGTCTTGAATGTCCCTTCGAAGGCCACTCACAAACCTAGCGATCTTAGCTTCCTCACTCTCATCCATATTAATTCGAATTAAAAGCGTGTATAGTTGTTTAAAGTAATCATCCACACTTAGTGCGCCTTGATGAAACCGTTGGAGTTTCAACATAAGGTCTTTCCTAAAGTGTGGGGGTACGAATCTAGCGCGTAAACATGCTTTCAAATCGTTCCAAGAGACCATGAGCGGCCTCTTGTGTAGGTCAATGTCCATGAGGTATTGATGCCACCATTGCATGGCATAGTCCAAAAATTCTAAAGAAGCTAATCTAACCCTATGCTCATCTCTTTCCCCATGTACATTAAAAATTTGGTCAACCTTAGCCTCCCATCCTAAGTATACATTGGGATCACTTTCACCACTAAAACTAGGAAGTTTTACATTAGGAGAACAAGGGCCAGCCACATGTTGGCGCCTCTCTTCATGGTGATGATGTCTTGGTCTTGGGTGGTCTTCATAATAACCATGAGAAGAATGGGAGTGCCTTGAAGAATGCCGACTAGGAGGAGGAGTTCTTCTCTCACGGTTTTGATGCATTGCTTCTCGGTTTAACTCCAAACTTTGGAGCCGTGCTTCCATCTTCCTTATCATCTCAAGATAGTGAGCATTGGACTGCTTGGCATTCTTTAAGTCTTCATAAAGGGCTGCCTTTTCTGGGGAGCACGGTTTGGAGGACTCTCCACTAGAAAAATGAGCCATGAGCAGAAAATACACAAAAACAGAAAACAAAACAGTGAAAGAAACTTGTTAGACAATTAAAAACAGTGAGAGATAGGTTGCTGGAAAATGCCCAAGAAAGCACTCAAACCACTCCAAGAAAATATTCTGTCCTCAACCAAGCCTTGCTTGTGGAATGGAGTAGCTTCAAGTGAAATATGTCACAGCAAACCAACTTACTTAATAACAAGTCTCCACACAACTTTAAGAAGAACAAAAAGACAAGCAAGAAAAGGTGTAAACAATAAAAGCTAAACCAAAAACAGAGAGCAATGTATGACAAACTAGAAAGAATATGAATGAAAGACAATCAAGAAAAATAAGGAACTCAATGAAGAAAGAAGGCACACAAAAAGAGTCCTAAAGAAAAGTGATAGAGTAGATTGAAGAAAACAGAAAAACAGCTACTGGAATTTTTTTTACAATGCAAACTGTGCTATGTTTACAGATTGAACTGTAACGATTGAAAGCGAACTGGAATGTGAAAAATTAACCAGAGAAACTTCAATGTCTTAACTCAAAAATGGCACTGGAATGAGGTAAAAACAGTAAGCCAATTGAGAGAAATAAATTTTTCAAATTTGCTGCCCAATTACCGTATTCTTTTCGGCAGTATTGTACACTTTCCGTATTTTATTTATCATTTTTTGTGTACTTGGAATTTTTGAGTAATTCTTTTTTCTATGCTTTTGTAACACTTTGAATTATGTAAATCAAAATTTTCACAAATTTCCAGTGAGCCAATTAATTGAAGTAAATTGAAAACAGTAGCACGTTTGTAAGAAAACAGATTATCCTATTTAGGAATGAAAAACAGTATGATAAACTAGCAAAGACATAATGGAATTTGTGTAAAGGAACTTGTATAGAATGAAGATACAAGCATGAACTCAAATCTAAAATTGAAAATGCACAAAGGATCAAGCAATAAACTCAAAAAACAGAAAGTAAACCAAAGCAAGAAACAATCAAAGCAATAAAAGTACTACAAGAAGTAATGACAATCATGGAATAACATGACTAAGACAAAACTTGACATGATTACAAAATTAAAAGACATATCACAAGATATAACAACAAGTGAAAGGAAGCTTAAGGTCAGCTTAAGGAAGGAGAATGCCGTTCCAAAAAGCAGCCAAACTCATATGAATAATGAGTGCCATAATCCTTTTCACAAACACTTGGTGTCACAAAAGGAAAAACAGCAAGGAAACTTAAAATACAACCTAAGAACAGAATGGTAAACAACTTGAATTAAAGCGCTCTTGAAAATAAAGTGCAGCACAACTCAAAAATTAAGCAACTCAAAACCTAAGCTCTAGATACCACATGATGTGAATGCAATAACAAGAATACATGATTCTTTGACATTCTTAGGAGCAACTTGAGTTGGTCATGAAATGGCACTTTACTTAGAATTGGATCAATGTTCTAATTCAAGAACTCACCAAGACTTTGCACCAAACCAAAGCTCATATGGAGGTCCATATATTGTCAAATGGAATCAAACAACAATAATGAAGAACAAGAAATGAAAGCTGGACAGAAATGAAAGATTAAGCTACTGCACCAAACAGAACAATTGGAAACAAAGCTGGAAACGGAAATTCAAACGGTAGAAAAGCAAGTTAAACACTAGAAATTAAAACTACCGAATGGAAATTGAAGAAAAGGAAGAAGGAGCACTTATAGAAGAGAACTTGCTGGATTTGAGACTTGGAAGAACAATTCACGCCACTTGGAGCCTTGATCCAAGATAAGTGAAGGAGTGCCGCCACTTGAAGCTCACCATTGCACACAAGATAAGGCAAAGGAAGAAGAAGACTCAAAACTCACAATTTCTCTCTAAATTTGAGTATAGTCTCTCTACTTCAAAATTCCAATCTGAATTTTACAAAGGCAAGCACCTTATTTATAGCCTAAGAGGTGCTGAAAAATGGGTGGGAAAATTCAAATGAAACTCATTTGAAATTCCCACCAAAAACAAGTCACATGGGAGGTGTGACCTTTTTCTACTATGACACCTCCTAAAAACTACACCTACACCCCCCTACTAAGTCACATGGACAATGTGACTCTTTCTAATACATTCACACCTATTTATTTAATATCCACACCTCCTACAAGAGTCATTGAAATGATGCTCTTTTATTTAATGCTTGGACTTGCCTCTCATGGTTTGGACTTGGGCTTCTTGGGCTTGGGTCTTCTTGGTCTTGGGTCTTCTTGGTCTTGGGCTTGGGCTTGGGCCTCATCTTTTGCAAAGACTAATAAGAAGAACTTTAAATGCTTTGGCCCTTGTCCATTTTGGTTCTCCTCACTTTCAGTGATTCTCTAATAAGGTGTCGCCCAAAGACATTTAGCGAGATCCGACGCCAAGCTGTGGCCCATATCGGTCCAGAGGAGGAGGTGACGGAAAAAACGTGGAAGCGTTGGACCGACAAGACCTCGAGGAACTGGTTGTCGTCAACCCATGAAGGTGCACGAGGCCACGACAGAGAAGAATCCCCTGGCTAAGCAGGCGCCGTATGAGCCTTCAAAACATCAGACCAGGGCATGAACGAGGGAAGGCGCGCCCACCAGGCACAAATTCAGAATAGACCTCAATGAGCTGATTGTTATCCCCCAACGTGGCTGACAGGCTGAAGTCGCCTCCAAGGACTGACAGAAGATTGGGGCCAAGTAAGGACACTTGGTGCGAATTCCACCAAGCCTTCGGCCACAAGCTGCGCAACTACTTAGCACTAGGACACTAGTTAGATGAATTGATGAAGAATGGTTTTCTAAAGGAGTACCTCGAAGAACAACAAGGGGCCTCGATGTCAGTAGCGCCAACAGGGGATCAGGGCCATGAGATACCAGTCCATGGGGAGGTCAATACAATCTTTGGGGGTTTTTCGGGAGGAGGATGTACCACCTCCCAGCGAAAGATGCTAGAGATGTAATGGCAGTACAAGCAAGGGACCCTGACCAGTCCTTAGAGCCCGACCTTTTCTTCACGAAGGTCGATCTACGAGACGTGGTCCCACATGATAACGACCCAGTGGTGATCTCAGTGGTGATGATAGGGAGAAGAGTGCACCGAGTCCTTGTCGATCAGGGGAACTCAACAGATATGATGTTCTGGTTGACTTTCAATAAGTTGTAGCTGTCGCCTGACCAGTTGAGACCTTACGACGGCTGCCTATATGGTTTCGCTGGGGACCAAGTGGAGGTAAAAGGACATGTGGAGCTGAGGATGACCTTCACAGATGGCACTGCATCCCTCACCGTTAATATAAGGTATCTCTTTGTGAACGCTCCTTCAACTTACAACATCCATTTCGGCAGACCTGCCCTAAACATGATAGGAGTAGTGGCCTCAACGAGGCATATCAAGATATAGCTGCCCTCCCTTGAGGGAACTGTGATTACCATCAAATCCGACCAGAAGGTAGCGAAGAAGTGCCAAAAGAATAGCCTAGAGAGAGGGGTGTGCACCGTCACCAGCCAACCTCAAAGGGGAGAAGGGGTTGCCCGAGCCGAGATGGCCTGGGAAAGGTGACCCGAGCCTGCAGGGAAGGTAATGGAGAGGGAGATCGGGGGGAAGAAGTTCAGACTCGGCAGGTCCCTATGTCCGGAAGCGCAAGACCAGATCGCCGAGGTGATAGCACGTCATCTGGATGCCTTCTTGTGGTTTGGCTCAAACATGCTTGACATCGACCTCGATTTCTTGTAGCATCATCTTACCATGGATCCGCAGGTTCGACCTGTATGCCAGAGGCATAGAAAGTTTAACGATAAAAGGCTGCTGCTCATCAGGCAGGAGACCCAGAAGCTGTTGGAGGCTGGTCACATAAGGGAGATCCAATATCCTGAGTGGTTAGCCAACATAGTGTTGGTCAAGAAGGCCAATGGGAAGTGGAGGATGTGCGTTAACTTCACAGACCTAAACAAAGCCAGCCCAAAAGACTTATATCCGTTGCCTAGCATCGACGCCTTAGTGGACAACGCGTCAGTTTGCAAGCTTCTTAGTTTTCTAGGTGCCTTCTTCGGGTACAACCAGATCCGGATGCATCCCAGAGATGAGTGCAAGATGAGGTTCATGAAGAAACTCTCTAGTTACTTCTACAAGGTGATGCCCTTTGGGCTCAAGAACGTTGGCGCGACCTATCAGAGGTTGATGGACAGGGTACTCGCCCCTATGATAGGGTGGAACGTTCAGGCATATGTGGACGACATGGTAGTCACCTCCCACGTGAAGGACCAGCACGTTTCCGACCTAGAGGAGTTATACAGAACAATAGCCAAGTACAGGTTGAAGCTGAACCCCGAAAAGTGTGTGTTTGGGGTAGAGGCAGGGAAGTTTTTAGGGTTCTTACTCACCGAGCGGAGAATAGAGGCTAAACCTGAGAAGTGTGCAACGATTATAGCTATGAGGAGCCCGATCTCGGTGAAAGAGGTGCGACAATTGACAGAACGAATGGTCGCCCTGTCTTAGTTTGTTTCGGCAAGAGGGGATAGGGTGCATCCTTATTTCCAGTGCTTGAAGAGGAACAACAGGTTCGTGTGGACAAGCAAGTGTGAAGAATCATTCCTCAAGCTGAAAGAATACCTGGCCAGTCCCCCAGTGTTGTGCAAGCCGCTGCCAGGTACTTCGCTCCATCTATACTTTGCCATTACGGAGCGGGCGATCAGTTCAGTCAACATCCAGGAGCAAGACCACGTGCAAAGACCCATATACTTCATCAATAATGTTTTGCAAGGGCCTGAGGTGCGTTATCAGACCATCGAAAAGGTGACTATAGCAATAGTCTTTGCAGCACGAAGGCTTCACCACTACTTCCAGAGTGCCAAATGTTCTGTCCGGTTGACTCACCTCGTCGGTCGTCTTCAACGGTTGCTTTGGCCCTTCTATCCTTGCCTGAGAATTGTACCTTCTCCGTCAAGAAACTTCTCACCTGCAAAGACAAAGGGGCGCCTTAGCGACCGTTTGCACTCCGATGCTCAAGTCAGTATTAGGGCAAAGAACATAAAGTGTATCAAATAACTTTAGTCTCAAAAGTTGCGTACCTTACTAGGGTTCTTAGCTCCCTTTATATAGGTTGAAACTAGGGTTTACCTCTGTTATGTTACCACTATCTAGGGTTCCTTGGGAAGTATCCCTATGCCGCTATTGTGTAATCTTAGCGTATCTAGCACATGAACTTCCTTTAACTGGAGTGCAACGAATCATCAGAGTGGCCGCCTAGGTCCCAACTTGGTGCACCTAATATCCAACACCATCTGTTTTGCGGGTGCCCTAAGTATCCACGTTCATGCATGCAACTTCCCTAGAAACCCTAATTCTACTAGGCCCTTACGCCTTCTAGAATTACCCATAATGATGCACCTTCATTTGTCATACATCCCACATGCATGGATCCCTCGTGCCTCAGGCTTCCCATACATCTCTTGTCTTTAACTGTTATCTTAACGAAATTCTAGGGCCCACCTTACGGGGCTTTCACTTCATCCTGACGGCCGATGTCCGATCTTCTCCCTCTACTGGTGAGGTCCGATATCGATCTCCGACATCAGGCTTAGGGTAGCAATCTCAAAGACTGACCGACTTCCGGGTATGCGTCTAGGTCCCACTTCGCGTGGCACCCTCCTATTGCCAAGTACCGGTGCGCGATGTCCAAGGTCAGCCTCTGAGTCCATAAACGAGGACCAGTCGGTACAACTCCCTATTGATAAAGGGGAAGGTTACGGGTGAGTACTAGGCCAAGGACCCTCAAATGGCCGTATACTTGAAGTATGTGATGGTAGAGGCCTAAGACCATGATAGAAGAAGCCCAAGCCCAAGTCCAAATACAAGTTCAAGCTTCAGCTCAAGCCCAACACATAGAAGATCTGGGCCAACTAAGCATCATTGGATGTCTCTTTTTGTAATTACTTTTGAGTAGTAGAACATAAAGGGAGGTGTAGATATAGATATAAGAGGTGCAAATGTATAAAGATAAGTCACACCTTCCATGTGACATAAAAAGAAGGTGTAGGTGTAGATTTAATAGGTGCCAAAGAAAGAAACCAAGACACACTTCCCTTGTGACTAGGAAATTGGCGCCAAATTAAAATGCTTCTCATTTGAATTTCCCTCCACTTTCATTTGAATTTTCAGCCCTCTAAACACTATAAATAAGAGGGCTTGGCTCATGTAATGGTAAGATTAATCATATGAATGAATTGCTGCCAAATTTGTGTCAATTACACTCTTGTCTCCTACTCTCCCTAGGATAGACGTTTGATCTTCATTCTTCACCCTCCAAGTGATTAGGCTTCACCTATCACTCACCATACATCTCATGCACCTTCAAGGACACCACCCCTCTTAGGAGATCCTTGCATGCCTCTTTCATATGCTTTCGCCACCATCATTCAAGTTTCGTCACACATGAAGGCACTTCTTCCATCAGTATGTCAGGCTCTTGAAAGAAGTTTTTGTGGTGTTCGAGCTGGTGCACGTTCCCATATAGCAGAATGCACGAGCTGACTTGTTGGCAAAGCTCGCCAGCTCAGGCAGGGGGCAGGCAGGGGGCAGGCAGAGGACAGTTATACAGGAAACCTTGAAGACACCCAGAACCACCACAGGCTGCACAGTAGAGGTCCAGTAGGTAAGCATCTCAGAGGGTGAAAAAAGCGGTCACTGGTCGTTGACTCAGGAAACGATGAGGGCACCCAGGATAAGTGCATACGACTTATGAAGAGAAAAGTCATTGCACGTTTGCCTAGTCGATGATGGGGAAGCCGAAGGTGAAACCTGGATGACACCCTATAGACGCTACTTGGCTGATGGGTTGCTCCAGCTGGAGCCAGCGGAGGCCAGGGTCGTTAAGAAAAACGCAAGTAAGTATACCCTGGTTGATGGGAATGTGTTTAGACATGGCTACGCTCACCTTATCCTATCTTGTGTGAGTGGATAGCAGTGCATGTGTATCATGGAGGAGCTCCATAAAGGTATATGTGAAAGTCACATCGGTGGTCGAGCTCTCTTGTAAAAAGCCATTCGGGCGGGGTACTACTGGCCGACCATATGGGAGAACTGCATGAAGTACGCACAACGATGCAAGTAGTGCCAACGACATGCCGACTGACATCATGCACCCTCGGAGGAATTACGATCGATCCATAGCCCATGGCCTTTTCACACCTGGGGGATTGACATCCTGGGACCATTTCCTCTAGCAGTTCGTCAGATGAAGTACCTCGTGGTCGCCATTGAGTACTTCACCAAGTGTGTAGAGGCCAAACCCGTTGCACAAATCACAGCTCACAAAGTTCAACACTTTGTGTGGAAGAACATAATTTTCCGCTTTAGAATCCCAAAACATTTAGTGTCTGACAATGGAACCTAGTTTGCAAGTCAGCAATTAGGCAAACTATACACGGAGCTCGATATCATGCTGGTGTTCGCATCAGTCGAGCACCCCCAGTCGAATGGGCAGGTCGAATCCGCCAACCGAGTCTTGCTTAGGGGGCTAAAAAGAAGGTTGGAAAAAGCCAAAGGAAGTTGGGCGGATGAGGTCCCCAGTATTGTGTTGGCCTACCACACCACTCCCCAGTCAACCACCAAGGAGATGCCTTTTAGCCTGGTGTATGGTTCAGACGCCATGATTCTTGTTGAAATCCAGGAAAGTTCACCTTGTTTCCAAAACTTCTTGGCTGAGAAGTCTAACGAGGAAATAAGGGTGATCCTAGACCGTCTGGACGAAGTCAGGGAGGAAGCACGCATCAAGGCCGAAGTCTTGAAGAGAAGGGTGGAGTACAAGCACAAGTCCATGTTGAAACCTTGGCAGTTCCAGGTCGCCGACTTGGTGATGCGAAAAGCTCACCCCTACCAGTTGGAGATTAAGTTGTCTCTCTAGTGGATTGGCCCATTCCGTGTGATAGAGGCGCTTGGGAACGGAGCATACAAACTCGAGACCTTGGAAGGTGGGACAATTCCCTGAACATGGAATGGAGCCAACCTTTATTTTATTTCAGTTAGTTATATCATTGTACATAGTTAAGGGAACACTCTTTTTCCCTTATCAGGATTTTTTAATGAGGTCACCCAATAAAAAGTTAGTTGAAAAATATGTTTACAATGTGTTGTACAGTAAAGCAAGTAGACATCTCCCTTTCCTTTATACGTCAAGGTCGAGAATAGTAAGTGAACCTCTCCCTTGCCTTTATACACCAAGGTCGAGAATAGTATGGTTCCAAGTAAGACATCTCCCTTGCCTTTATATGCCAAGGGAGAACTGTAAGTGAACCTCTCCATTGCCTTTATATGCCAAGGTCGAGAATAGTAAGTGAACCTCTCCCTTGCCTTTATACGCTAAGGTCGAGAACAATAAGTGAACCTCTCCCTTGCCTTTATATGCCAAGGTTGAGAACAATATGGTTCCAAGTAAGACATCTCCCTTGCCTTTATACGCCAAGGTCGAGAATAGTATGTTTCCAAGTAAGACATCTCCCTTGCCTTTATACACCAGGGTCGGGAACAGTAAGTGAACCTCTCCCTTGCCTTTATATGCGAAGGTCTAGAATAGTATGGTTCCAAGCAGGTAAACATCTCCCTTGCCCTTATACGCCAAGGTCGAGAACAACAGGTAGTCATCTCCCTTGCCTTTATACACCAAGGGCGAGACCAGTAAAGTTTCGAGCAAACGTCTCCTCTGCCTCTATGTGTTAAGGTAAAAAAAGGTTAAGTTCCTGGTGAAATTCCCCCTTTGGGTGAGAATACCATGGTCGAGAAAGGCAAGAGACACCAAATGCGGAAGCGAGTTCGTAAAGGATCGTGCTACTTAGGTAGGGACGATCATTGACACATTGTTAGTTGGTAGAATCGTTCCAAAACAAACAAGTTAGCTGAAGACAAACACAATGTTAAAGAAGGTACTCGTACATAGAGGGGTCAGGTTAGAAAAGAAAGGTTTTCAGACATAAAGGTACATACAACATAAATTAGATGTTCATTGAATTACAAAATGAAGACAACGATGGGGAAAGTCACCAGCGCTATTTAGCATCCACAAGTTGCCCATCGGCAATGGTCTTGTTCAAACCAATTTGAGAAAGGTCCACCCAGGATGCACGTTGGCAACCTGGGCCATGGCATCCTCAAAACCCGCTGCCTAGGAATCGGCGACATCGTTAGTGAGCTTGATGGCAGATGCCCAAGCCCATGATAGAAGAAGACCAAGCCCAAGTCCAAATACAAGTTCAAGCTTCAGCTCAAGCCCAACACATAGAAGATCTGGGCCAACTAAGCATCATTGGATGTCTCATTTTTGTAATTACTTTTGAGTAGTTTTTTAAAGTAGAACATAAAGGGAGGTGTAGATATAGATGTAAGAGGTGAAAATGTATAAAGATAAGTCGCACCTTCCATATGACATAAAAGGAAGGTGTAGGTGTAGATTTGGGAGGTGTCAAAGAAAGAAACCAAGTCACACTTCCCTTGTGACTAGGAAATTAGCGCCAAATTCAAATGCTTCTCATTTGAATTTCCCTCCACTTTCATTTGAATTTTCAGCCTTCTAAACACTATAAATAAGAGGGCTTGACTCATGTAATTGTAAGATTAATCTAATAGTGAATTGCTGCCAATTTTGTGCCAATCTCACTACTTGTCTTCTCCTACCTCTCTTGGTTAGACAATTGATCTTCAAACTTTCATTCTACCAAAGTGAGATGGCCTCACGACTCACATTCCATACCTAACCTGCACCTCCAAGGCATCCATCATCTTCTAGGAGAGCCTTGACCGTGTGCATCCAATGAGTTTCGACAAACTCCACCAACAATTGTCCAAAGGATTAAGGCACTCTTCCATCAGAGCTCATCCTTGGTCTGTTGAAAGAGATCATCCTTGTGAACCATCTCCTATTTCAGCTTGGCCTACTCCTCCTTCAGCTGAGCCATCTCCTCGTCCCTACTGGTAAGAAAAAGGTTGGTCCCAACTAGGGTTTCCCCTAGTTGCCTTGACACGTGCTCTAGCAGAGGGTCCTCCTCCAAGTTCTCCAGCCTCTCTTTAGTTCGGGTGGAGTGCAACACATTTTTGAGGAAGGAGGACAGGTCGGCAGAGGAGTCCCACTGATCTTCTTCCGAAACACTTTCCTTTCTGCCTTAATGCACTGCGACATCGCAAGGGGAGGAGGCGCTGGGAGGGCATTCTCTGTAAGAAGGGGCTCAACCATTCGAATCTGATGGCACAGGAATAGCGGCGTCAGCCTTGCGTTTCCTTTTAAAGACAAGACCCGAGTAGGTCTCGTTGTCCTCAAAGGGAACAACTTCAACAACTTGAGCTACCTGTTTGAGCCTCTTATCCTTAGTAGAAGGGCCAGGAGCAGAGGGGCCTGGAGCAGTTTTCTTCTGCACAGCCACGACAGCTTGGTGTCTCCTCTTCTCAGCGTCTAGCACCATGCCTGCATAACAGGGGAAGGTACATAAGAATTTAAGCAAGAAACACATACAGGCAAGGAAACACTAACAAGAGTAAGGGGAAGGGGATACCGATGTAAGCCTTAAGGGTTGTAGGGTAGTACTCGTGTTTAATAAGCTCGACAGAGCTAAACACTACTTGGAGGTTGGAGAGGAAGTTCCACACCTCTCGTTCCCGTGGAGGTAAGCCTTCAAGGCTTCTGGGTTTCTTGAGCCCAGGTTTCCGTGTCCAGTACAATGGAAACCCATCCAAAAGGATTGGATCATTGTTGTTGCAGCGGATTTTGAAGAACTTTCCCTTAAAGCCCTTGTACGATTACTGGAAGAGGGTCAATAATACTTTCCCAGCAACCCCATTGAAGCTCACCCACAGCTTTTTACCTGGGCTCTTGGCTTCGAAAAAGTAAAGGAATACATCCACTGATGGCAGATGGCCGAAGTGGTGGCACAAAATGGAGAAAGTCCTAACGAATGTCCAGTTGTTGGGGTGTAGTTGGGCATGGAGAACGTTGATCTCGGTAAGAAGAGCTCGCTCGAAGATGGCAAAAGGTAGGTCAAGGGAGAGTTTCTTGAAGATGGTGGAGTAGATAGAGCAGAATGGTCCCTCCGAGTCCAATGACTCATCACAGCAGACGGGTTCGTTTACCTTACAAGGCACAACCCTCATCACACCAGATTTGTGGCAACTCTCACTCTTTCTATATAATACTATACTCTCATGGGTGGTAAACTCAGAGGTTTCCTCTAAGAGGTTACTGGGAGCCCAGGGGTACAGGGTTTTGTAGTCAGGGGTGGGAGGGTTTGGGGTTGTTTGATCCATTTTACAAAGGAAAGCTAAAACAGAGAAGAAAAACAAAGGCAACACTCAGAAGAGGAAATGTGTGCATTTTAGAAAAAACAAGAGCAAATAAGCAAAAAGGCAGAGAACAATGATCGAAGGTGCAAGAAATATAAACAGTCCTAACACAGTTATAAGCAGATTAAGAGCATCGAAATGATAAGGCGAAGGCAGTTAGAGGATAAAAAATGTACCTTTAAGTGATTATGCTTAGAGGGGACAAGGTATTTGGGGAAAGAAAACAGAGTGTTCAAAAGAAGAAGTGGTCGAAGAAATATGCGAAGAGGGAATGAAACAATGAAGGGAGCTTAAAATTGAAAGGTTAACAAGGTTAACATATAAGGGAAAGCACAAGCGGCAACGCTTCCCAACCGTGGATCTGGCCACGTGTACGTTGGTTAAGGAGTATGGTGAAATGTCACTTCGATGGACTGTGCATATCCCATCACCCACTAAACACGTAGGTCACCACGGGCGAGCAGTTATAATGGCAGAGGCCCAAGCCCAAGCCCAAATACAAGTTCAAAGCTTAAGCTCAAGCCCAACATATAGAAGATTTGGGCCAACTAAGCATCATTGGATGTCTGTTGTTGTAATTACTTTTGAGTAGTTTTTAATACAACATAAAAGGAGGTGTAGATTAAGATATAAGAGATGCAAATGTATAAAGATAAGTCACACCTTCCATGTGACATAAAAAGGTGTAGGTCTAGATTTATGAGGTGCCAAAGAAAGAAACCAAGTCACACTTCCCTTGTGACTAGGAATTAGTGCCAAATTCAAATGCTTCTCATTTGAATTTCCCTCCACTTTCATTTGAATTTTCAGCCCTCTAAAAACTATAAATAAGAGGGCTTGGCTCATGTAATTAAAGATTAATCAATGAGTGAATTGCTGCCAAATTTGTGCCAATTACACTCTTGTGTCCTACCCTCCCTAGGATAGACGTTTGATCTTCAACTTTCCACTAGACCAAGTGATTTGGCCTCACCTATCACTCTCCATACAAAAACCTTTTTGTTCGGGGACCGAACCGATCGCCTAGTCGATCATCACTGGTTATCCCGGTTCCAGACTCCATGGTCTTCTCAACCAGGGCATGCACCATTTGACTGGGAACGTTTCTTAAGTTGGACATTCTCTCTCCAATCTCTCTTTCCCCAGGGTTGCCAAACGGATCAAATTTGGTCATGCGAGCGATTTCTGCTATGGCCTCGTCGGGTATAGAGCGACTGATCTTGGGCAGGGGGATTCTCTCAATGTACGGTGGTCCATTAGTGACCATAGATACCCCTCGCCTTGCTTTGAGGCTATTCTCGTAGCATCGCTTAGCCTCCTTCTGATCTGAATTGATGGTAATCACCTTCCCTGTCAAGTCCGGTAACTTCATCTTCATGTGCCTTGTCGACGGCACCGTCCCTAACCTATTCAGCATTGGTCTGCCCAACAACATGTTATAAGTAGAGAAGGCGTTAACGAAAAGGTACCTGATGCTCTCTATTCGTGATGCGGTACCATCTGTGAAGGTGGTCCTCAACTCCAAGTATCCCCGCACCTCTACCTGGTGTCTTGCGAAACCGTAAAGACAGCCGCCATAGGGCCTTAGCATGTCGGGGGATAGTTGTAATTTGTTGAAAGTCGTCCAGAACATTACGTCTGCCGACCTTCCCTGGTCTACTGGAACGCGGTGCACCTTCCTTCCCGCGGTTACCGCTGAGATCACCACTGGATCGTTGTCATGGGGGACAACGTCCTCTAGGTCGGCCTTAGTAAAGACTAGGTCTACGTCGAAGGCGTCGTCGGTTCTCTGTGCTTCTACCGACATCACTGTTCGCGCGTATCTTCTTCGCTGAGAAGCGGTACAGCCTCCACCTGAGAACCCTTCTGTGATGGTGTGGACCTCACCATGAACGGGGACTTCGTGCCCAGGCTGGCCCTTGTTGCCGCCGCGTCCTCGGTCCCCTGTTTTTCTTGCAGGTAACCTCTTAGGAGACCATTCTTCACCAGCAAATCTAGCTGATGTCCCAATGCTAATCAATTGCGCATGGGGTGGCCGTATGCTTGGTGGAACTCACACCATACGTTCTTGTTGGGCCCGAGCTTCTTGTCAGTCTTGGGAGGCACCTTTAGTCTCTCTGCTATGTTTGGGATAGCGATGAGGTCTTTCAGCTCTACTATGAAGTCGTGCCTTGGCGACACGTTATCTCTCCCACGCCTCTCATATTAGGCCTTTGATAAGGCTGCTGGTTCACGGGGGCCTTCATCTCTGTCGTCGCCTCGTGGACCCTTAGGGCTTGAGGGCGACCTGCCGCGTGTGGTTGCGTGGGGACCACGCACGTGCGCTTTTCACTAAGTTCTTCCTCCGCCATAATGTGGGCCACCGCGCAGCGCTTTATCTTGGCGAAGGTCTTGGAGTGGTTCTGGATGAGTGACGTACTTCTCATCTCTTGGACCTTCCTGGTTCTTGCTGGTGGGACAGTGTTTTATACCGTGCCCCACGGTGGGCGTCAAATGTTCCTGCTGGTTGACTCGAAATGCCTTCTTACGTCTACGTCACACTCACTACCAGAGTCCTTGCGTTCGCGTACGTTGTCCCTGTGATGAACACCTGAAACACAAAGACAATGGGCGCCCTAGCGGCCGTTTGCACTCCGACGCTCAAGTCAGTACTAGGACTAGGAAACACCAAAAACTGTATACTCTTGCTCTTGTGTGTGTGTAACGCCGTAAGAGGATTCTCCCCTGGCCAAGTTTGTTAACTTACTATTTATAGACTGAAAACTAGGGTTTCCTGTTTACCTGAAATGGGTCTTTCTGATGGGCGGACCCAACACTATTGTTACCTTACTCTTAGGATAACCTAGCGCGTGGGCTCCCTAACTGGACTGCAACCTCTGATGGGATGACCACCTGGATGCCTCCTCGTGCACCTGATCTCTAGGATCACCTGCCTCTGAGAGTGCCCTAGCTGTTCACGTGCCATGCATGCAGCTCACCCCTGATCGCGAACCTTGCTGGCCATATCCTTCCACTGGAATTTATACTTTGTGTCAGCCTGAATGCGTCGTCCACTCTACATGCATGGGCACTCGTGATCTAGGCTTCTCCCTTACTGATAATTGGTGTGTGATCTGGGATCCACTTCTCGTGGCCCATCTCAATCGTTTGGATCTCTGATGCCCGACCTCTCCACACTATTTAGTGGCAAGTCGGTACATCCTGGTGACTGATATCTGACCACTCTCGGCTCCTTGGTGCACGTGCTTTGCGAGGTACTGGCCCACGCTGCTCGTGGGACCCGCTTACGTGGCACCAACGTTATCGGTGGTTAGTCAACACCCAGGGATTGGTCGGTACAGTTGCCATAGAATATTTCACGAAGTGGATCGAGGTCCAACTAGTGGCCCAGATCACGACCCATAAAATCCAGCACTTTGTGTGGCTAAACATAGTGTGCCGCTTCGGAATCCCGAAGAGGTTGGTATCCGATAACAGCACCTAGTTTGCAAGCCAGCAATTGGGCAAGCTACGTACAGAGCTAGGGATAAAGCTGGTATTTGCATCAGTAGAACACCCCTAGACGAACGAACAGGTCAAGTCGGCCAACCAAGTTCTGCTTAGAGGTCTGAAAAGAAGGCTGGACAAAGCCAAAGGGAACTGGGCAGAAGAAGTTCCTAGAATCGTGTGGGCCTACCACACTACCCCTCAGTCCACGACCAAGGAAACACCATTCAGCTTTGTGTATGGTTCAGACGCTATGATCCAGTAGAAATCCAGGAGAACTCACCATGTTTCCAGAACTTCGTGGTCGAGGAGTCGAACGAGGAAAGAAAGGTGAACTTGGACCTACTGGATGAAGTGAGGGAAGAAGCAAGGATTAAAGCTGAAGCTTTGAAAAGGATGGTGGAGTACAAGTACAGCTCCAAGCTGAGGCCTCGGCAGTTCCAGGTCGTCGACCTGGTGATAAGGAAGGCCCACCCGTACCAGTTAGAAAACAAGTTATCTCCCAAGTGGACCGGTCCTTTCAGAATAACGGAGGCCCTTGGGAATGGAGCATACAGGCTCGAGAGAAGGCGGCGCAATGCCTCACACTTGGAACGCGACCAACCTGAAGTTTTATTTTAGTTAAATCTTGCATTTGTACATGATTAAGGGGACACTCTTTTTCCCTGGAGAGGGTTTTTTAACGAGGTCACCCGAATAAAATTTATTCAGCTAAATGTGCATTGCAATTAAACAAACTTCTCCCTTGTAGTGATAAGTCAAGAGCGGAAGTAGTATGGTCCCCCGAGTGGACCTCCCTTTTGCGTAAGTTCACCAAGCCCGAGAATAGTATGGTTCACTGAAATAGACGAACCTCTCCTTTGTAGTGATAAGTCAAGAGCGGAAGTAGTATGGTCCCCCGAGTGGACCTCCTTCTTGCGTAAGTTCACCAAGCCCGAGAATAGTATGGTTTGCCGAAATAAAGGAACCACTTCT
Source organism: Phaseolus vulgaris (assembly GCF_051622355.1). Classification (NCBI taxonomy): domain Eukaryota; kingdom Viridiplantae; phylum Streptophyta; class Magnoliopsida; order Fabales; family Fabaceae; genus Phaseolus; species Phaseolus vulgaris. The sequence goes on along the minus strand of NC_143505.1, from coordinate 32,241,199 downwards.
CTTGAAGTGATGGACGGAGAAGCAGAGGTAGTTTGGTCTTCCCAATAAGCCCTTCTCGTGTAAGTTCACCTAGGCGAAGAATAGTATGGTTCGCTAAAACTAAAGGATCCTCTTTCCTTGAAGTGATACGCAGAGAACAGAGGTAGTTTGGCCTCCCCAATAAACCCCTCCCGCGTAAGCACACCAAGGGAAAAGGAAGTATGGTTCGAGTACCGAAGTTTCATCCCTTGACTTTTGTAGCAAGGGCGAGATCAGCTATCCCCCGACTTTATACAACAAGGGTGAAATTGAGAAAGTGTCGTTCACTTGGGGTAGAAACATCAAAGGTGGGGAGGGGGGGAGCCATACGTCCCCTCTTGCGTATTAACTCCAAGGTCGAACAAGCATACGAGGTGAACGTGCTACCTAAAGGGCGAACTGAAACCGGAGGCGCTGTATGGAGAGCAAAGCGAATGGAGGCAACAATTAAAAGGAATAAATACTTATAAAGTATATATACAAGAAAGTTTGGTTGTCGACAAAAACAGAATTACAAAGGGAGTCATTCTAGTGCCATGATCTGGCCGTCCATAACGCATTTGGACTCACCAAAGAGGGTAAGATCCACCTCAGGATGTGCACAGGCAAACTGAGCGACGGCGTCTTGAAACCCCTCACCGTAAGCCTCAGCGGCATCGTTAGTAAGCTCCTCTTCTGTCCTTCTAAAGGATTCAATCGCCCCAGCCAAGGACTCAGTTTTCTCAGCCAACTCGCCTTTAACCCTCCCCAGAAGGATCTCATGTTGCGTGCCCCTCTCTTTCAGATTAGCCACCTTTCCCTTCAGTTCGGCCACGAGATCTTCAACCTCAACCGCAGGAGTACGTAGAGGCAAGATCCTCACTTCTAGTTCGACCGCCTTTAGGCCCTTGTCTTGGAGGGCCTTTTTGGCGACTTTCTCAGATTGGCGAAGGCTTGCCAGCTCCAGATACAAGGCAGTTTCGCGATTGGTAAAGATTTCGGTCTTGGTGGCCAAGTCCTCCTCGAGCTTTGCCACCCTAACTGATGGAAGAGGGCCAAGCACAACCTTTCATGAAAAGCAAGAGCCAAGTCAAGAACGTCCAAGATCAAGCTAGGAGCGTCTAGGACCAAGCTAGGAGCGTCTAGGACAAGAAGACCAAGCTAGGGGCGTCTAAGACAAGCTAAGAGCGTCTAGGACAAGAAGACTTGGATCAAAGCTATGAATGGGAGAGTGGCTTACTAGCACAAATTCCGTGAAGGCCCAACAAGTGTAGTTTAGCTTTAATTGGGGTGTAAATAGCATAACCATGTGGACAAATGTTTATTTTTCTGCACATTAGAATTAAGGAGGAGTTAACCTTGATTAGCAAAGGTTTCTAGAAGCCTTCACTAATCAAGGGACGGTTTTGGTAGCCATGTGAACCCATGTGCACCCATGTGCTCCATGTGCCCATGTGCCTCACATTTATATTTAATTTTGCTCACATTTCATGTGGAATTAGCTTAGGAATTACGGCCTCCTTAGCCTATAAAGGGAGATGCCTAGCTCTTGTATTTTCAAGATTAATGAGAGTAATGTTATGCTGCCAACATTGTGCCATACATTGCTTTTCCCTAGTTTGTAGGATCTAATCTTCATCTTGATCACCTACCATAGGGCTGGCCGAACCTCCCTCTTTCCATACACATCATGCACCTTCAAGATCACCATAGCTCCTAGGAGGATCTTGCACATTTCAATCCATAGCTTCCGCACCCTTGATCATGATTCCGAGAAGAGCTCCATGAATTTGCCATCACTAACCTTAAGGTCTTCGGACTCTTGGGTTTTGTTAAGCGCAAGGTTGGAGGAAAACAGGAGGTCCCCAAGAACCTCGTCCACTCGCTCCTGAAGGAGATTGTCGCCTAAGCCCTCCACCTCTTGGTTTTGGAAACGACTGAGTTTCTTTTAGAGCAGCAAGGGAAGTGGCGAGGAGGAGTCTGTCTCTTGGCTTCCGGGGGCACTCTCTCCCCCACCCTCGAGAGCAACAACTTGAAGGGGGGAAGAGGCGCTAGGGGGATGATCTATGAAGGTCGAGGTACCGGTCGAGACAGAGGCAGAAGGCGCCACGGTCACGCCCACCCTCAATCGTTTGAAGACAAGACCGATGCACGTATCTTCGTCATCAGACTCGATCACCACTCCGCCTCTTAGCTCAAAGGCGGTAAGGGCCAGATTGGTGGGTTGGGAAGCAGGCGCAGCCGATGATGAAGGGGCTAGGGGCGTCGAAAGGCTCGCCCCAGTAGCAGCTGCCCTTTGCTTGGCTAAGAGTTCGGCCAACTTTTTCTTCTTGTCTTTGTTGAAACCCATATCTATGTAAAAGTAATAAGTCAATGCAGGAGTAAGTAAACAAGACAAGTATGCAGGTAAAAATGGGATAAAATAAGAGGCATAAGAACAAGGGAGTACCAATGTAGGTTTCGAGATCTTCGGGGCTAAACTCATGCTTGAGTAGCTCCAAAGTGTTCAAAGGGGCAGAGAGCCCAGAGAGAAGCTCGCATACACCTCACTCTTGAGGGGAAAGATCCTCAAGACTCTGGGCTCTCTGAAGGTTTGGTTTCTCGGTCCAATATAAAAGAAACCCATCTAAAAGAGATGGGTCCCTCCGATTGCTGCGAACTTTGAAGATGTTCTTCTTGAACCCCTTGTATGATTGTTGGAAGAGTGTTAAGAGTACCCTCCCAGCCACACCATTGAAGCTGACCCACAACTTTTTCCCTGGGTCTTTGACCTCAAAGAAATAAAGGAAGACGTCTACGGACGGTGTGAGGCTGAGGCTGTAGCAAAGGATGGCAAAGGCCTTCACAAACGCCCAACTGTTAGGGTGTAGTTGGGCGGGGGCAACGTTCACCTCGGTCAGCAACGTGCGCTCGAAAGGGGTTAAGGGTAACCGAAACCCCAGTCTTCGGAAGAGGGTGGAGTAAATGAAGCAGAAACGGCCTTCGGGGTCGGAGACTTCGTTGGAACACACTGGCTCCCCCTTGCGACAAGCCACCCATCCGCACATATTTATCGTGGTCTTGGACAAAGACACGCGATGGATGGCAGGATTGCTTCTTCCTATAGGTTGCTATGCTCTTAAGGGTAGTAAAGGTGGACGTTTCCTCTAAAAGGTCCATCGATGCCCAACGATATAGAGACTTATAGAACGAGGTAGAAGGGGGGGGGGGGGGACTGGCGAAGAAGGTGGAACAGAGGACGAAGACGAAGTCGAAGTGGAACTAGAGTCCGAGGGAGAAGCCGGTTCGGGAACTCGTTTGGTCATCTCAGATGGGAAAGCTAAAAAGAAGAAGAAAAAGAGAAACTTTAGAAGATCGAAAGTGGCCCAACTTGACAGAATCAGAGAAACCCAGGAAACAGAGACTCGAAACATGTACAGTAGAAATGAATGTGTAGAGAAATGAGGAAATCATAAACAATCCCAGGCAGACATGAGCATGTTACAAACAACGAAAATCACAAATGGCGAAATGACCAGGAAGTAAAAATCGTACCTTTCAGGTGATGAGGTTCGAGGGTTTGAAGTTTGGAAGAGAGAGAAGAGAGCGTTCTTTCGCAAATGCCAAGTGAAGGTTTGTGTAATCAAAGGTGATGAAACAATGGAGAGAGCGTAAGGGTTAAAATGTTTAAACAGTACACGAAGAAGTTCAAGCGCCAACAAGGCTCAGCCATTGATCTCGACGCGTGTACGTTCACCAACGAAGAAATGATAAGATGTCACTTCGGTGCACTATTCACACCCGTTACCTAGTGCCACGTAGGTCGCCCAGCGCGACCACATAGTCTCTTCACTGAAACAAGTTACAACTCGAGACTGGGGTCTTATGTCCCAACCAGTCCTCGGCCATCGACCCAAAGACTGACCTCAGACATGATGCACCGACGCTTGGTAATGGAAGGGGGCCACGTGAGGTGGGCCCCAGACTCACCTACCAGAGAATTGGTTTGTCTTTGATATCCACATCCTAAACCCCGATGTTGGAGATCGAGATCAAACCCTACTAGTAGGGAAAGAAGATCGGACATCGGTCGTCCGGACGTTGTAGAGGGCCACATAAGGTGGGCCTTAGAGTTTCATTAAGATAACAGTTAAAGACAAGAGATGTGTGGGAAGCCTAAGTCACGAGGGATCCATGCACGTGGTGTGTATGACGCTTGAAGGCGCAGCACGTGTGGACAATTGTAGGAGGCGTTAAGGCTCATTAGGGTTAAGGTCTTCAGGGAAAGTTGCATGCATGGTATGTGAATAATTAGGGCACCCACGATGCAAATGGCGCTAGGATTAGGTGCACAAGTTGGTACCCAGGCGGTCACTCTGTCATTCGTTGCACTCCAGTTAAGGGAAGGTCATGTGCCAGATACGCTAAGATTCTATGAATAGTGGTGCAAGGACATTCTCCAAGGAACCCTAATCGAGGGTAACAACGCAAAGGTAAACCCTAGTTTCAACTTATATAAAGGGTGCAAAAACCCTAGTAAGGTACACAGTTTCTAAGACTGAAGCTAATATACACACTTGGTGCTTCTTTCCCTAATACTGACTTGAGCGTCGGAGTGCAAACGGTCGCTAGGGCACCCCTTTTGTCTTTGCAGGTGAGAGGTTTCTTGATCAAGAAGGCACATTTCTCAGGCAAGATTGAAGGGCAACAGCAGTTGTTAGAGTCAATCGGCGAAACAAGTCAAGTGGCAGGAACAAACGCAATTAAGAATGAAAAACACAATTTTATGCAAGAAAAATGCAAAGCGATTAACAAAACACAATTAAGAATGTTAACTAGAAATCTTGTAAACTAGGCGTTTCCTAAGGTGAGGCTTCTAGGCACTTAGAACCATTGAAGACACACTCACCGTCTAATGCGTAATTATTCCACTAATTAATCAATGTTTAATGCAATTACAACTCAAAATAAATACAATGGAAATTGGATTACAAAAGAAAATTTAGAAATCCAATTCTATGTTCTTTTTTTTTCTTGTTGGTACTCCTTTTTGTTGTTACTCTTGCTATTTGGATTTGAGGACATATCTTCTCAAGAAGGAGGGGATGATGGAAACCATCTAGCCACACACAACCCCCATATTAATGAAGAAGAATAAGCATTGCATTTGAGGACAAATCATTTTCAAGAGAGAGGGGATGATGGCAGAGGCCCAAGGCCAAATACAAGTTCAAGCTTCAGCTCAAGCCCAACACATAGATGATCTGGGCCAACTAAGCATCAGTCGATGTCTCTTGTTGTAATTACTTTTGAGTAGTTTTTAGTAGAACATAAAGGGAGGTGTAGATATAGATATAAGAGGTGCAAATGTATAAAGATAAGTCACACCTTCCATGTCAAATAAAAAGAAGGTGTAGGTGTAGATTTAGGAGGTGCCAAAGAAAGAAACCAAGTCACACTTCCCTTGTGACTAAGAATTGGCGCCAAATTCAAATGCTTCTCATTTGAATTTCCCTCCACTTTCATTTGAATTTTCAGCCCTCTAAACACTATAAATAAGAGGGCTTCCATGTAATTGAAGATTAATCAATGAGTGAATTGCTGCCAAATTTGTGCCAATTACACTCTTGTCTCCTACTCTCCCTAAGATAGACGTTTGATCTTCAACTTTCCACTAGACCAAGTGATTAGGCCTCACCTATCACTCTCCATACCTATCCTTTGTTGGGTTCAATAGTTTCAAAGTTCAAGAGGGAGGGTGAATCGAGCTTTTAAACCTTTCGCACAGATTCAGTTTTTAGCACAGTATAAAGAAAATAAATCAATTTATTTAACAATGAACAAATTTATTTTTACACTGCTTATGTATTAAGACGCTTATATCAGTTGAGTGATTTTTGATTTTAAGGTTGAGCTAGATGATCTGCAGACAAAGTACAAATTGATTTTCACATGATAAAGTCAGAGAGCTACAACAGTTAATCACAACCCTTGAATACAAAATCAATTCTTGTTTTTAAACCAATTAACAGATTGAATTAACTTTCATAGAACACGGATTTCAATTATGTTTCACAGCTCATATAGATTTACACAAAAGTTCTTCAGAAGGTTTTCCAAAACAACAAGAACAGTATAAACGTACCTAGAAAGAACAGATTCAAACACAATTGAATAGATTTATTTCTTGACAGATCAGTTTATTCAGCAGTTATTGAGTGCAAGGATTAAGAGAGAATGAACACAAAACAATTATACTGGTTCACTCAAATGAGCTACATCCAGTCTTCACCTAATCCAAGGTGAAATCCACTAAACCACAATTCAAAACAATTACAAAGCCACTGTTCTTGAACCCTACAAGAACATGGCACACCTTACTGAAAAACACTATTCCAGCACACACAACTCTTCAAGAAAACTTAGAGGTATGTCCAGATTTCATACAATAAAGCAAGTAACATGAGATGCCTTTTTGCCATTGTTAAAGGATGAAAAACATATTTTTGATGGAATAAAAAAACATGAAAGCTTTTTAACATTGGTTACATTTCCAGGGTTATAACCAATTCCATTTTTGTTAAAAACATCATTCTGTGAACCTATAAGAGACTCAAGATTCTCTCTTCCCCTAGTGAAATTAGATAGGGTTTTCAGCAAATACTCCACTTGTTTTTCCAACTTTTTACAGTTTTCACAGGTTTTAATAGAAGCATGAAAGCATGTTAATTCAAGACTTACAAGATCAGTTTTATCCTTATGCAGTTCTTCCTCAAGTGATTTTACTTTAGATGCAAGCACATTATTTACCTTTTGTAACTTACTACATATTACAGCCAATCTATTTGCCTCATCATGTGTTTCTTTAAAAGCAACAAGCAATTGATCATAATTGTCAGATTCCATAGAGAATTCACTCACCGCATCAGAGATTGATCCTTCATCTTTCATCATGAAGAACAAATTGGTTTCCTCACTTTTAGTTGAAGAGCTACTTGTTGAAGACACTTCATTCTCTTCCCAAGAGATGTAAGCTTTTCTCCCCTTGCTGCTTTCAACCTTCTTGCTGGCTAATTTGTCCTTTGATTGATTGTTTGGACAGTCCATCTTGATATGCCCTGTTTTACCACAACTAAAGCAAGTGTAGTTAGAGGAATTGGATTCATTCGGTTTAGGATACCTTCTTTTTTGTTGGTTCCTATCTCTACTTTTCTTCTTTAGGAATCGGCTGAACCTTTTTGTGAGTAGGCTGATTGTTTCATCATGTTCAACATCTTCTTTCTCCTCATTGATGTCACTCTATGCTTGCTTTTAGTGCAAGTCCCTTGGGTTTCCTTTCCACTATTTCTTGCTCTTTGAGCCTTTTGAGCTCCAGCTCATGCTCCATTAATTTCCCAAATAGTGCAATAGTGGACAACTTTGACAGATCACGACTTTCTGATATGGCAGTCACTTTGGTTTGCCAGCTTCTATCGAGGCACTTCAACACTTTTATGTTAAGTTCCTCTTTGTCAAATACCTTTCCCAGTCCAGTAAGATGATTCACAATGTGGGTGAACCTTTTCTGCACATCAACAATGCTCTCTTTGGGTTGCATTCTGAAAATTTCATACTCTTGGATGAGAGAATGTTTTCTTGATCTCTTCACATCCTCAGTGCTTTCATGAGTAACTTCCAAGACTTCCCACATCTCCTTCGTTGAACTGCATTGAGATATTCCGAAGAATTCATCCATTGTTAATGATGAAGTTATGATGTTCTTGGCTACATGATCATATTGAGCCTTCTTCTTTTCACTCTCACTCCATTCAGATTTTGGTTTCACCACTTCTTCATCCTTGACAACCTGCATTGGCACATAAGGTCCATGGACCACAACCTCCCAAATACACGAGTCAATAGATTCCATGAAAATTTTCATTCTAATTTTCCAAAAAGCATAATTCATCCTGATCCTGCCTGTTGACCGGAACGCTGGAAACTGCCTCGTCAAAGGATCGACGTGCGCACCGCTTCACACCTCCGTTCCTCTTCGAGATCCACCTCAAGAACCTGCAAAGAAACAGAGCGGCGCCGCTGCGGCCGATCGCACTCCAACGCCCAAGTCAGTGACCGAATCACCAAATACTAAGAGAACAAGAACCGTGCAAATCCTCTCTCACAGTCAGCTCTATAACTCGCAAGCGTAAAGAGTATAAACTGGACGTGCGTACCTTAGAAAGTTTGTTGAGAACTCTTATATACCTGGTTGTTCTCTCTCTCCTGGCAGTTACAGACTTGGACACGTGGCTCGCATCCAGTCGTACACGTGCCATCATCTGGAGCCTCCTTGACTTGGCGCTGCTTCTACTCTCCTTTTGGCTAAGTTACTTATGCATGGTACTGCCCAGTGCATAGCTAACTTGGGAGTGCGATCTCTACTGGAATTGGCGAGTTAGGGTGTCCTCATACACCTTCCCTGTGGTCTCGCCGGCCGCCTTCATAATTTGCTTCTCCTTCATCTTCGGCGATGTGCTTTCTCTGGCGATCTCCAACCGCTTGGTTGCCTGAGTTCACATCTGGCGACTTCATCTTTAACCCGGTGATCGCCTATTCTGATACGCTGGAGATCGGAACACGCCAACTTAATAACTGGCGGCTTCACGAGCCCCCCGACTTCCTTCCCTTCTGCCAGCCTGGCGCTTTGCCAACACGCCCACTGTAGCAGGATGCCACGTCATCACTCCCGACTACCAGGGCGGTACACAAGCCCCTCAGTCTTAAGCGAAGACTTGTCTAGCGAAAAGACTGAAAGAGTCACGTCAATACCGGTCTACGTGGCACTGACGCAGAATTCCAAACGGTTGCACCTTCTGCTTTTCTGACGCTCCACCAAACCCCTCGCCCATCGCTCGACACGTGGCTTCATCAACGGCTCTCTTCAGCTGCCGTTTGCGCTTCCTAAACCCATTTCGAAAAAACCCTTAAACCCGTTTGCACTCAACACTGTTCCATCACTTTCCCTCGCATTCACGAACGCTCTAACTTTCTTCTGCGGAAAACTCTCAGCGCTCTCCAGCATTCTGAATCACCATCAACCTTCATCGTCTTCCTGATCATCAAAAGGTACCTACTTTCCTTCTTCTGCTGGTTTTCCTTGCATTTTAACCGATTCGCATCATCCTGCAACTGCCTGGTGCATACGCTGTGGGTTGCTTTTCCATTTCTCCTTCTGCGTACCTTAGGGCTTCGTCAATCGTCGCAACGAACTTACATTCGTTTGTTTTTCACCTTCCTTCCATGATCGAGTCAGCCTCTGTAACCCCTGATCATTTTTCCTTTTCTTCTTCCTTTGCAGCTGCAACCATGACTCGCACAAAGATCACCCCGAATCCTCCTCCTTCATCAAGAAACCCCCCTTCTCAAGCACACGATCCACCACGAGTTCATGGCGCTTCATCTTCCCAGGCTGAGAGGCCTGCGTCTTCCCGTCCTGTCCTGGCCCAGGTGACTCCACCTATCGCCGGAGGAGCCCTCGTTCCCTTGCCAGACTTCAAAACCTTGTATCCCTGGGCCAACTCGACCCTTCTGAGGGAGACATCCTCTGTAAACACTGCGGGAGCAGTTTTGCGGCTGACTAAGGGGGATGAGCCTCATCAATCATTTCATAAGGAGCACGACGAAAAGATGATGGTGCTGCCTTGCCCCCCCGATCTGCCTGTTTGTGCCGATGACAAGGTGAGCGTCGACGGGCCCTTCTGCTTCGTCTACACGACCTTATTCAAGAAGGTGAAGCTCAAGTTCCCTTTCACCCGATTCGAGAGGGAACTCCTTACCGAGCTCAACATTGCCGCCGCCCAGCTTCACCCCAACAGTTGGGCGTTTGTTCGAGCTTTCCAAGTGATGTGCGACCATCTGGGGTTGCCCGCATCAGTGGACGTCTTCCTATTCCTCTTCGAAGCTAAGCACCCAGGAGACCGCCTGTGGGTTAGCTTGAACGCGATCGCTGGGAGGTCCATCTTTTGCCATCTTCCAGCAGTCCTATAAAGACTGGAAAGGGAAGTTCGTTCAAGTGCGCGCTAATGACAAGGACGCCTCCCTTCTCGACGGCTTCCCCTTGTACTGGGTGGACAAGGGGAAGAAAGAGTCCAAGAGCTGCTTCAGGAGACCCAGAAGTCCTGACAGCATGGGAGCATTGGACAGAGATCTCTGTCTCTTCTGGAAAAGGGTGGCGGACGCCAACATTACTTTCCTTACCACCACCTTGATCTGCTTCGAATTCTACGAAGACCAGCTAGAAATTCGAATAGGTTAGAACATTAAAAACTGTTGTTTTAATACTGCTTCTGTTTAACTGTTTCTGGGCGTCTTGTGCGTTATGCGCAAGACTTTGGTTTTATCTTTCCTGCACATATCATCTGCTTTGTTGTGTACTACCTTATGCACTTATTTTTTCCTTGGGTTAACCCATGCATTTTCGTTCCATGCAGATAACATGTTGGGCAAAGGCATGCTCGCTGAACTAAAGGCGCTCGCCCGAAACCACGGGTTGGCGACGGGTTCTCAAATGGTGCCCAACTCGGTGGTGGAGACAGCCATCGTTCACGGGTGATCGCCACCCAAGGAACCTTCCCAACGCAAGAAATTGGTCCTCAAGAGACCTAAAAGGAAAGCCCCTCAGGTGATCCACGAGGAAGAGGAAGAAGATGACGAGGCCACCGAAGACGGTTTGGTCTCAAAGAGGAAGAGGGTGGCACCTTCTTCACCGCCTGCTCCACCCCCTCTTCCAACCTCAACACCTCCATCGACGCCTGCTCCTCCTCCATCATCGCCACCCCCACAGGCTCCTGCCTCACCAGTCCAAGCGGTCCCACTGGCCACTGTGCCACCTGCAGTTGAGGCCCAAGAGCCAAACTTCATGGAGGACCCCCCAAGCGCCTCTACACCATATGTGTCAGCTGGAGGGGGTCCCCTTTCAAACGCCTCAGCTGCAGAAGATGCTCCAATCGGGGATGAGGTTGCTCATACCTCTCCGATTCTGATCACCGAATCCCCGATTCCGTCGCCACGCCAAGAAGCGCCTACTGAAGAACCCGCTAAGGAAAGTGGCGACGAGAACCAACAACAGGCTCACCTGGTGCCTCTCCAAGCAGCAAACCTCCCTTTGGAGGTCACTAGGATGTGGGAGCCTCTATCTGCTAAGCTGAAGACCATAGCAGAAGATATCCCGGCGATCATAACCAGAGCTGTGGAGAGCTCAACCAGGAGGCTCCAAGACGACCTCTTCAACCTCAAAACCGAAAACAGCACCATGAGGGTCGAGGTGGAGAAGTTGTCTTTCAACCTGACGCTCGCAGAAATCGAACACTCCCGAGTAGAGGATGCAATGAACACCGAGCTCAGGCTGGCGCGCAAGGAGGCCGCTGACCTTCGCCACAAGGTGCATCAACTTGCTCAAGAGAAGGTCGAACTGGAGAGCAAGATTGTGCCTCTTCGCGTCAGGGTGGTTGATCGTCAGAGTGCAGTCAATAGGTAAGGCCTCCCCTGTTTCAACGGAGCCGCTCTTCACCACCTAAGAGTCAGCACAGAAACTGCCAGAAATAGGAGGAGCCACCGCCTGCCGTTGAAGTCAACGGCGGCTAGGTCAACTGGCGAGAACAATCTCAACAATCAAGTGAAGACCTCACCAAGGATCTAATAGACCTCGCTTGAGGGAGAAATGGAAAAAAAAACAGAGCATCTAATGATCTTCCTAGTGGTCTTTTTAAGAATAAAATAAGTTGTAAATAATTTGGGCTCTCTTTAGGGGTCCAAATAGCAAGATAGGCTATTATAGGTGTCTTTAGCATAATAGGGGATGTAGTTATCTTTTTAGCTTGTTTTTGAGCTAGTTTCTAAAAGAAGTGGCTTAAGGTGTGGTTTTGACTTAGTCAAACCCTAAAGGCATCCCCCTCACACATTTACCATCCTACCCTTGCTTCTTGTTTTCCAAGGCACCATCTCATATAAATAGGTTGCCTTCCTCCTTGTATTTTCATGTTGAATTTGAATAGAAAAGTTACTCTACACAATTTGTGTGAGGTGTTTGTGAGGCTTGTTTCCTCTTAGCATTTGGTCTCATCTTGAGTGATTGGAGAGCTCTCAAGTGGTGGCCATCAACACTTATCTTGGAACTAAACCACACTCCAACTGGCGTGACCAACTCTTTTCCATCACATAAGCTTTTCCTTCCTTCATCTCTTCCATTTTTTCATTGCTCCATTTATCTTTCTGTTCATATGTTCTTATTTTTCCTCCATTGTCAATTCAGTTTCCATCATGCATATATATGCATATATGTTTCCTTCCATGTTAATTTAAATTTCGCCCATCATCATTAATCACCATATACTTGTATTTTTCCTTTGCCCTCTAGAAATGAACCTTCACACTTACTTAACCACTTGGTTAAGTTCATGTCCAGTGGGGATCTTGATGTGAGTTTATTTTTAGATGTTTTCATTTATGGTGATACTTTTACTTAAGGTTGGGATTTTAGCAATTAATAGTGAGGACGTAAGGAAGATTCTCATTGGACATGAACTTAACCAAATAGAAAGGAAACTCTGCACAAATTGTGAGTGAGACTTGTGTTTTCTCTTCTTTGATATTATCTTCTGAGAGTGGGATCTCTTCAAGTGGCGACCCTCATCACTTATCTTGGAGATCCCACACACTCCAAGTGGCGTGTTCCTCCATTCAATTATCACTAAGCTTTCCTATCCTTCACCTATTCTTTCTTTTTTCCAATATGCCATTTATCTTATGTTTATGTTCTTGTTTTCCTTCCATTTTAAATTCAGTCATCCTTGCTTCTTGCTTCATCAATTATGCTCTTTCATTTTCCGCAACATCATCATCTTCACCATATCTTGTGTTTTTCTTTTGCATTTAGAAGTGAACCTTCACACTTACTTAACCACTTCATTAATTTCGTGTCCAATGGGAATCTTCTCTAGGTCTCACCTCATAATTACTAAAATTCAAATCATAAACAAAGTGTCATCATTAAAATGGACAACTCTAAAATCAACTCACATGATTTGGTATCAGAGCATGGTTATTTTGTGCTTATTTGCTTTGAGTTGATTTGGGCACTTTAATTTCTAGCACCTTTACATTCTTGCTTTTACCTTCAAGCAATTTCAATTCCGCCTTTACTTTCTTGTCATTTACATTTCCACAATTTTTATTCATTAAGCACTTTAAATTCCACTTTTGAATTTTTATTTTGTGTCAATTTTTGTTCTTACCTCTTTTTGCTTGAGTCATATGTAAAGCAATTTATTTTTGTTTTTAACTTTAAATTTTCACTATTTTGTTTTAGGAGTCTTTAATTTCTTATACTTATTTTGATTTTAATTGTGAAGAGTTAAAAACAAATTGGAAGTTGTGTGAATAGTGGTTGATTTAATTCCAAACATAAAATGCAAGTGTTCATATGATTTGAATCCAAACCTAACATCTTTTTGAAAAGTGAAAAGTGGAATGACAACAAAAAAATATGCATACAAAAAGGGTATGGAACTTTTGAAGCCATAAAGAAAAACAAGGATAAAAGAGTTTTGAGAAGCATTCACATTTCAACTTTCACTTTGAAAATTTATAAAGAGGATTCTAAGTATATGGAAAATTGTGTTTCTAACTATGGAGTTTAATCCTTCTTACTTTCTCAATTTCTAAGAATTTCATAACTTTCATAATTAAAGTTTAAGTAAGTTTCTTTGAGTCTTCATTTGTGCTTTTCTTGCTTATCTTCTTAAAATTTTTGTCAATATCTTATTTCCTAGTTGGTTTAACTTTCTTGTTTTTAAGATCTTCTTGCTTGTCCTTCAAACTTTCTTAAGTTTTGTTGTGGGATCTTTGGTGAGCAAGTGTAAGGGTTTTGTCCTCTTTCATTTGAAGTGCTTGTTACCCAACTATAAACCTTTGGTTGAGAGAGAAATTTCTTCTTGAGTGTTATACTTATTGTCCTCATTTCTAAACAATCAAGTGATACAAGTGAGGAAAGGATTATTCATCTTGTCACTAATTTTTTGTTCTTTGTGCAAAATTTAAGGCTCATTTGTCTTCAGGGGAATGTTCCAAGCCACAATCTCCCCAAAAGGCTTTTCTTTTGGGAGAGCTTGCGGAAGCTAAAAGGACATTGGCCCAAAAGGATGAAGAAACACGACAATTAGTGGAGAGATTACAAAGACTTAAAGATGCTCAAGAGAGGCAACCTAGAGGAAGGAGATGGGACCAAAGGAGAACCTCTAGAAGCTATACAAGATATGAGAGCCAAGAAGAAGATCAAGATTGGAGAATGCATCACTTTGAAGAAATGTGCCACCAACACCAACCATCCAAGCCTTCTTTCTCTTTTATTAAATTGCCTAGTTTTAGTGGGGAACGTTACCCCAATGTGTATCTAGGATGGGAAGCTAAAGTGGAACAAACTTTCAATGTGTATAAGGTCCAAGAAGACCAAAACTTTAGGTTAGCTTCCCTACAATTTTTAGATTATGCCATGCAGTGGTGGCATCAAAATATAATGGACATTGGGCTAAACAAGAAGCCAATCATGGTCTCTTGGGAGGATTTAAAATTATGCATGCGCGCACGATTTGTTCCTTCTCATTATAGGAAGGAACTCTTGTTGAAGCTCCAATGACTTCAACAAGGACGTAGGAGTGTAGATGAGTATTACAAAGACCTAGAAACTATTTTGACTAAAATTGATATGCATGATAGTGAGGAATCAAAGATAGCTAGGTTTGTCAGTGGTTTAAGAAGAGAAATCCAAGATGTTGTAGAGTTATATGAGTATTCCTCTTTGGAAAAATTGGTTCACCTAGCCATCAAGGTAGAATCACAACTTTTAAAGAAAACCAATTTCAAAAATACTCATAATGATGGCTTCTACAAATCATCATGTCTAGAAGATTTGTAGAAGCCATCATTATGAGTATTTGTAGAATATTTGTAGAAGCCATCATTGGAATCCCTCTATTGCAAGTGGTGTGACTTCATTTCTTCCATAAGCTCTCTTCATCCCTTTCTTTTGTTATTTTTATTTACGCCATCCTCAATTTCATATCCATCTTCTTCCACTCTTTCATGTGTTCTTTACTTTGTTCTTCTTTATTGTTCCTTGTCTATATTTCCACTACATCATTCATCACCTTATATTTATCTTTTCTCTTTGCCCTTCTGAAGTGAACCTGCACACTTAACCAATTCGTTGAGTTTGTGTTCATTGGGAATCTTCTTAAGGTTCTCACCATAATTGCTAAATCAAAAATCAAAAACAAGAACAACAAATAAAATGTGCAATATTAAAATCAACTCACATCATGTGGTATTCAAAGCATGATTATTTTATGCATATTTGCTTTGAGTTGATTTCGACCCTTTAATTTCTAGCACATTTAAACTCTTGCTTTTACCTTCAAGGATTTTCATTTCCACCTTTACATTCTTGTCATTTACAATTCCACAATTTTATTCATTAAGCACTTTAAATTCCACTTTTGAATTTTATTTGTGTCATTTTTTTCCTTACACCTTTTTGCTTGAGTCTTATGTTCTTAGTGTTTTAGGAGTCTTTAAATTCTTTCTACTTATTTTGCTTTTAATTGTGAAGAACTAAATCAACTAGAAATTTGTTTCAGTAAAAGTTTATTTAGTTCCAAACAAAGAATTCAAATGAGTATATGAATTGAATCCCAATTTATTTGTTAAAATTGAAAGTGAATTAAAATATGCATGCCAACATTATGGACATTTTGAATCCATAAAACAAAAGCAAAGAAGAAGAAAAGTTAGTGCAATTCACTTTTCAAGTTCAAATTTACTAAAAAGAGAATTATTTTTATGTGGCAAATTGTTTTCATATTTGTCGATTTTTATCCTTCTTGCTTTTACAATTTCTAAAAATAAAAAAAACTTCTTAGTCAAAAGTTTAAGTAAGTTTCTTTTAGTCTTTAAAAGTGCTTTTCGTGTTTGTTTTCACAAAGTTTTGTCACTATCTTTTTCCCATTTGGTTTAGCATTCTTTCTTTTAAGCTTTTCTTGTTTGTCTTTCAAATTTTCTTAAGTTTTGTTGTGGGGATCTTTGGTGAGCAAGTGTAAGAGCTTTGTCATCTTCCACTTGAGGTGTTGCTACCAAGTGTAGACCCTTTTTTTAGAGTACAAGTTCTTCTTGAGTGCATTACAATTCTTCCCTCCTTTACTAAATAGCCGAGTGATACACATGAGGAGTGGATAAGATTTTTATTTTTTTCACTAATTTTTTGTTTCCTTTTTCTGCAAAGTATGGCTCATTTGTCTTCAAGAGAATCTTCAAAGCCACAATCTCCTCAAAAGGCATATCTTTTGGGAGAGCTTGCGGACACCAAGAGGACTTTGGCCCAAAAAGAAGAGGAAATGAAGCAACTAGTGGAAAGGTTGGAAATATTAGAAGTGACTCAAGAGAGAGAAACTAGAGAAAGAAGATGGGAACCAAGAAAAATCTCTAGAAGTTACACGCACTATGGGAGTCAAGAAGAAGACCAAGATTGGAGAGTGCATAACTTTGAAGAAAGGCACCATCAACAGCCACTACCAAAGCCTTCTTTTCCTTTTGTAAAGTTACCTAGTTTTAGTGGGGATAGTGACCCAAATGTTTATTTAGGATGGGAAGCTAAAGTAGAATAAATCTTTAAAGTGTATGAGGTCCAAGAGGACCAAAATGTTAAGTTAGCTTTCCTAGAATTTTTAAATTATGCCATCAGTGGTGGCATCAAGTTCTAATGGACATTGGTTTGAATAAGAGGTCAGTCGTGGTCTCTTGGTATAATTGAAAGTAATGCATGCGCATGCGGTTTGTTCCTCCTCACTATAGGAAGGAACTCTTGTTCAAGCTCCAACACTTCAATAAGGACCTAGGAGTGTAGATGAATACTTCAAAGATTTAGAAGTAACTTTGACAAAGATTAATATGCATGAAACGGAAGAGTCAAAGATTGCTATATTTGTGAATGGATTAAGAAGAGAAATTCAAAATGTTGTAGAACTTTATGAGTATACATCTTGGGAAAAATTGGTTCACCTAGCCATCAAGGTTGAATCACAAGTTTTTAAGAAAACATCTTTCAAACATACTCATAATCAGGGCTTCTATGACTCATCTTGGAAGGATAAAAATAAATTTTCAAAACAAGATAATCCTTGGAAAGAATCCTGCCCACAAGCTTCTACAAATCCTTCTCCTTCTAGGACTAAATCGCCAACCAAAATCTCAAGTACAAAATTTTTTAAATGTTTAGGTTTTGGTGACACAGCTTATTGGTGATAAGGCGAATGTTGGGGACAATTCCAAAACCTTTGGATGACACCCAAAGAGAAAATATTTTCCACACCCGTTGCCTTATCAACAACAAGTTATGTTCCATGATAATAGATTGGGGTAGTTGTGCTAATGTAGCAAGTACAAGAGCAGTGGAGAAGATTGTATTACCCACTATCTCTCATACAAAGCCCTATAAACTAGAATGGCTTAGTGAAGAGGGTGACATCATGGTTAATAAACAAGTCCTTATAACTTTTTCTATAGAAAAGTATAAAGATGTGGTTTTATGTGATGTTGTGTCAATGGAAGCAACACATATTCTATTGGGAAGGCCTTGGCAATATGATAGAAAAATTTTACATGATGGCCATGCCAATAAAATGTCTTTCAACTTCCAAGGGCATAAGGTTATCTTAAAACCCCTCTCTCTCAAAGAAGTTCATGAGGACCAAATAAAAATGAAAAACAAAAGAGAAAATGAAAAAGATAAAGAAAGAAAAGATAAATCAGGTCACAATATGTACCGCCCTGGTAGTCGGAAGTGATGACGTGGCATCAAGCTACAGTATAGGCGTGTTGACGAGACGCCAGGTTGGCAGAAGGGAAGGAAGTCGGGGGACTCGTGTAGTCGCCAGTTATTGAGTTGGCGTGCTTCGATCTC
Organism: Phaseolus vulgaris; assembly: GCF_051622355.1. Classification (NCBI taxonomy): domain Eukaryota; kingdom Viridiplantae; phylum Streptophyta; class Magnoliopsida; order Fabales; family Fabaceae; genus Phaseolus; species Phaseolus vulgaris. The sequence goes on along the minus strand of NC_143505.1, from coordinate 32,223,234 downwards.
CAGCATACCAGAACTGGCGATCACCGGGTTAAAGATGAAGTCGCCAGATGTAAACTCAGGGGACCAAGTGATTGGAGATCGCCGGAGCAAGCACATCGCCGAAGATGAAGGTAGTGCAGATTATGAAGGCGGCCGGCGAGACCACAGGGAAGCTGTACGAAGGCACCCTAACTCGCCAGTTCTAGTAGTGATACGATCGGTCATCGGTAGTCGATGACGTCAGCAACAGAGAACCACGTGGACCACTCGCAGGGTGACACGTGGACCAGGTGGCAGAGAGGTCAGGGGGACGATCGCCAAGAGCGGTGATCGGTGGTCAGTAACCAAGTGACCACCGACAGATCAGGCGGCAGAGAGGTCGGGGGACAGATCACCCAGAATGGTGATCGGTGGTCAGTAGCCAAGTGGCCACCAACAGACCAGTTCCCAGACTCGCGCCTGGAGGCAGAGCGCGAGAAGCAAATAAACACTGATCAGTCATCGAGTGTATTGTCATCGGGGTCTCGTGTTACACGCAGTTAAACTGGGACTGAGGTTCCCAGCGAGAGCGTTACGCATGGATCTCGCATGAGCACACCTCAGGGAATCATGCACGAGAGTGGCCTGAGGGAACTAGTAAACCAGTCAGTGATTGGTGATTCCCTCAACCCATTACGTGCGTGGCATCGTGAAGGGTAAGTCGCCTACGCAGAGAGCAACGTTTGGTGAGTGTGCCTAGACCAGCCACACCCGACGTTCTCCTAAGAGTATGCGATTTACCCAGATAAGAGAAATATCCTAAGCTACTCCGCAAGGGCGTAACTTAGGCACACAAAGAGAAGCGCTAGAGCCCTTCCAGTAAATGACACGTGTGTGGTTAGATGTGAGTTGCAGGCCTCCACGTGTCACCATCTGAGAGGGGTGCGGTCCAGACAAAAGTGCACTCCGTACCATTAAGGGTACAGACAGGCGCAGCCCAGCGCAGAGACGCGCGGACACGCACAGACACCCACACTCTCTGATTCTGCAGGTACACTGTCTCTGAAAAGCATGATAGGTTTCTGACACATGCCAGAAAAGCACAACGGAATTCTGTTATGCCCAGAAACAGAGATAGAGAGATAAAAGGAGGAATCAGGGAGAGAAGTGGGGGGGACGAAAAATAGAGTACAAGAGTTTTTCACACACACTACTAATTTTTTATTCTTTGGTGGTTCTGTGGACTAACTTGATCGTCGGAGTGCAAACGGCCGCTAGAGGCCCCGTCTGTGTGTTCTGCAGGCCACGTCTGGAGAAGCAAGAGAAGGCTCTGAGGGTGATTCTGCAGAACACGCAGTCGCGTAGACAGGGCAGAAAGTGCTACGAAGCGATTCCTCCACGTCCGAGTTGCCGGCAGGATCATTTGGCGCCCACCGTGGGGCACGAGTGAATCGTTGTCCCATATATACCACAGTTTTAAAGCTTACCAGAGTTTTATCAGTTTCCTTGATAGAGAAAGATGCCTAGAAACAGACAGCCATCGCCTGCGCCATCCGCTGACGAAGGAGCTGTGACAATGGCGCAGGTCCTCGAAATGGTGCGCACGCTGCAGGATAACGCCGCAGCGTCAAAGGTTGAACAAGAGAGGATGCAGACGGAGTTAGCTGCGTCGCAAAGCAGGAACGACGAGCTGAATCGCGTCAATGAGGAGTTGAGAAGGACGCTGCAGGCGCAGAGGGAACACATGGTTGACGAAAGGGTGTCTAGACAGCCCTCACCTCCAAGAGCGTTCCCCATGCCATTCTCCCCTGAGATCATGGGAACCATGGAGCCTCCCAACCTGGTGGGGGTGAAGGCATCGTTCAAAGGGGTAGAAGACCCGGAGGCCCATCTGACGGCGTTCCACACCCAGATGATGTTGTCTGGGGGTTCAGACGCTGTCTACTGCAAAATGTTTATGAGTACGCTCAGCGGAATCGCCATGGAGTGGTTCATGAGCCTACCAGAAGGACATATCACGTCTTTCTCTCAGTTCTCGAAGCTCTTCACTGAACAATATATCGTCAACAAAGCACCTGCAGTGGTGTCATACGACTTTTTCGACGTGAGCCAGTACCAAGGTGAGTCGCTGAAAGACTACCTCAACCGCTTTGGAGCACAAGTGGTTAGACTGCCCAACAAAGATGAAGATATGCTGGTGCACGCGTTTAAGAAGGGAGTGCTGCCTGGCCCCTTCAGCGAGTCTCTCATCAGGAGCCATCCCAGCACCTTTGCAGAGATTCGACGACGTGCGGTGGCGCACATAGTGGCAGAAACAGAGGTTTCTGAGAAGAGGGGAAGTGCTGCACCACCCAGACCGCGTGGAGGGCAAGGAAAGCCACAACAAGCAAGGGTGCATGAGGCAAAGGAGGGGAAGAAGGTGCGGGAAAAACCTCGTCCCTATGCACCAGGCAAAGACCAGAGCAGGGGGCGTGCAAGGGAGAATAACGCACCCCCGAGATACAACTTCATGGTGGAATTGGCGGATCTCATCGCCCTTCCTGCTGTAGCAGCAAGACTGCGAGTACCAGAGAAGACAGATAAGGTACTTGGAAGGAAGAAGAATGAATGGTGTGAGTTTCATCAGGCCTTTGGCCATACACTTCATTCCTGTTTGACGCTGGGACACCAACTGGCAGAGTTGGTGAAGTCTGGTTTCCTAGCAGATTACCTGCGTGAGCCGCAGGGTGATCGCGCGTCAGGATCCCAGACTGGAGAACAGCAGCATGAAGTCCCTGTGCATGGGGAATTGCAGACGATCGCGGGAGGCTTCTCTGGTGGGGGATGCACAGCTTCACAGAGAAGGAGATACGCTCGATCGGTAATGGCGTTCTCGCGCTAAAAGATACATGCTTTGTATGTGGTGGAAACAGTTGAACAGACAAGGGGGCACTCTTTTCCCTAAGGAGGGTTTTTAACGAGGCCACCCAATTAAAGAAAAATTTCCAGCATATCAAGTGTGCTCAAGTATTAAAGTTAAAATCCTCCTTGCCCCAGGTGCAAGTGCAGGTGATTGGTTAGGCCCTACTTGCCCTAGGCGCAAGTACTGGCACCGATCTAAGTCTTCCTCACCCCAGGTGTGAGCGCAAGCAGTTAAAGGTTTGAAAAGCCAGGGGTGCTAGTAAGACCAAGCGAGGGAAAGGAAAGGTTTTGACAAAACGTCCTCACCCACTTGGCATACACCAATATTGGCCCAGTAAGACTCTTAGTCCGAAACCCTTCTCACCCTAGGAGTGAGGTAGGGAATGAGCGACTCAACCCGCCAAAGGGTGATGACCTTGGGGAAAGTAAGAGGGGTTAGCGAGAAACACTTTTCTTTCCCCAAGACGAGGCATCACCTTGAGCGATCGATGTCGAAGTCCTCTATGCACTTAGCGCTAGAGCGACAGAGAAGCTAAGTAAATACGAAAGAACGATCACTGATGAGTCGTCAGTAATTGGCTAGTGGTGCAAAGTAGCGCACGAGGACTGTTAAACACTAAGCTGAGGGAATAGCCAGTCGTGATCAAGTAGAAGTGAAAGAATAAGAGAAGCAGATCACGCTAAGCCTAAGCTGGTTAACACTTAGTCGTGCGCAAAGTGAAAGACAAAGCTAAAGATCGCGCTAAGCCTAAACTGGTTAACACTTAGTCGTGTGTGAAAGGAAAGGTAAAGCCCAAGATCGCGCTGAACCTAAGCTAGCTAACAGTTAGTCGCGCACATAAAGATAAGTGAAGCTCAAAGAAAATACAAGGGAAGAAACTTATGCAAGAAAAGAAGCATTGAGATATTATATTCACAGTCAAGTCTTATACAATTTTAAAGTACAAAGAAAAATTGTGCAGAAGTTAAATCTACAGAGAAGAGAAAAGTTTAAGGGGCATGAGGGATGAGCTTTCCATCCACCACTTCATGATAGATGCTGAACTGCGAGAGGTCCAGGTCTGGGAGAACGCATCTGATTTGCTCGAGTGCTAGCTCGAATCCATCTGTAAGGGCATCAGCACCCACGTTCATCAAATCAGCCTTCTCCACCTCCAGTTCTTGCTTTGAAGCCTCCGCAGCATCTCTCTCAGTGGTGACGGCAGCAAGGGAGGAGGCAGCTTCAGACAGTTTGCCCACCACCTCCTCAAGTCTCTTCTCCCCAGCAGCAGCTGCTTCTTTGGCGGACTCGAGCTCCCCCACTAGCTGAGTGTTCAGTTGGCGCAGGGAGGAAGTCTCGGCCCTAAGCTCCACCACCGCGCAGTCCAAAGAGCTCACCGTCTGCCCCATCAAGATCTCCGTCTTGATGTTCTCTTGGACCTGCGCTAGGTATTCCCTCCTAGCCTTCTCCACCATGCCTCGCATCAGTTCAACGGACCCTTGAGCAGCTTCGAAGTCACTTCGCAGTGACTCCTTGTCGTGCTCAAGCTCCTTCACCCTCTTCTCTAGGGCTAGTTGCTTGCGATGCTGGGTGGAGAACTCCAAAGAGAGCACTACCTGCCTTGCCAGGTGCATGTCCACCTCATCACCATTCCACTCGACGAGCTCCCGGTTGCTTATAAGCTGTCGAACCAGGGTGATGACCCTGCTGAAATTCTCGTGGGTGGCCCCAGAAGCGCTTGGGCGCGAACTAGACCCACCACATTCAGCAGCGGCGCTAGGGATTGGCAGCAGTGGTGGTGGTGCACCCCCAGTTTGGGCAGAAGCGCCCCCAGCAGGATGAGCGGATGGACCAGGTGATTGGCCTGCTGGGGGGGAAGATGGCAGTTTGGTAGTTGGAGGCAACTGCTGGCCTGGTGAAGGAAGGTTGGTGGGCTCTGAGGCAGTTTGAGCGCAGGGAGGAGGGGAAGACCCTTCCTCTACTTCCACCACCTCAATCTCTCCAGGCTGGAGAGATGAGGCCCCCTCAACTGCTGCTCTCTTCCTTTGGCGGTGTACAAGAGGAGAGCCTGAGCTCTCCTCTTCAGTTGAAGCAGCAGCAGCAGCAGCAGATGAAGTGGAAGCCTTCACCAGCCTTTTCCTTTTCTTCCCTTGCTCGGGGCCTTCAGCTGGCGCGACTGAGAGGGGAGGGGCTGCGATGGGCTCAGTTGTAGAAGAGGAGGACCCAGTGCCTTTGGTTCCCCGACGCTTGGCAAGCTCCAGCAAGGCCAGCTTCCTGTCTTTCCCCGTCATTGAGTCTGCATAGACGAGAAAAGGAGGGGTTAGTTGGCCAAGTTATGCAAGTAAGTCAAAAAGCACATAAAAACATGCATGAGAAGAGGCAAGTATCCTAAGAAGTGCAAGAAGAGCTACCTATATATTTTTTCAGCGCCACCACATCAAATTCATCCTTGATGAGGCGGGCGGAGTTGTACTTGGCCCCCAGGAGCAGCCCGCACAGCTCGTGCTCATAGGGGGCCATAGCTTCGAGGCCCCTGGATTTCTTGAATTCAACTCCAGGAACCCAGTAGAGGGGGTACCCCTCGAGCAGATTTGGACTTTGAGGGGTAGCAGATATCATGTAGAATCTGCCCTTCCAATCTTTGAAGGATTGCTGGTACAGGCCCAGTAGCACCCGTCCAGCAACCCCGTTCAGGCTGACCCAGGACCTGTCCCCAGGGTTCTTCGCTTCGAAGAAGTAGAGGAACACGTCCACGGAGGCGTTGTGCCCGAAATAGCTGTAGAGGATCTGAAATGCCCGGATGAAGGCCCAGGCATTTGGATGGAGTTGGCAAGGCGCGACGTTTAACTCCATCATCAGCTCCTTTTCGAAGAAAGTGAAAGGGAGGCGCAGCTTCAACCTCTTGAAAATAGCGGAGTAGATGAAGACGAAGGGCACCCCATTGGTGGCCCTGTCATCCGCGCAGACAGGCATTCCTCGGGAAGGAATGCGGATTTGGATGTTGAAGTCATTCTCCCTGTCGATGGAGCAGGAAGGCTCATCGGGGTTGCGACTTAGCAGAGACGTGAGATGACCCTTGGGCAGCAGGGTGGAGGTTTCAGCGAGCAATGCCAAGGGAGCCCATTCGTAGACTCTGGCATTGTCGTGGTAGGAGGTAGCCACAGGCGGTGGTGGAGCTGGCGCACTCGCGGAAGGCTGTGCGCCAGAGGATGGCGCACTCGCGGAAGGCTGTGCACCAGAGGATGGGGCAATGATGCGCGCAGTTTGTTTCAAGCGAGCCATCGTGAGATAGCTGCAAATGGAGAAAAAACGAAAAGGTCAGAATGAATGGAAGAAGAGGGAATGATGAATGTTTCGGTGAAAACAGAGAGGGGAAAGGAGAAGGAGATGCCCAGGTGAAAAGAGAAAGAAGAAGAAGCAGAAGTCAGAGCGAGGGCATGAAAAAACCCTAGCGCGGATTCGAGAGAGGGAAATAGAGATGATGAATGCATGATAACCAGAATGATAAATGCAATCGGTAAAGATGACCAAAGAGGGGCCAGGGAGAAGAAAAACCATACCTTTGGATGATCGCAAGAGTTTGGGAAGCAGAAAATTTGAAGAAAGATGGGTGCGCAGAGGAGAAGTTCGCAGAGAGTCTGGGAGTCGAATGAAGAAGATGGAGGAACAGTGAAAGGGCGCGCCAATTTGAATAAGAGAAGCGCTAGCGACGCACAGCGCTGGCTGTTGATGGGGCCACATGTCGCGAGATTAAGAGAAGAAGTCCAAACGTTAAAGAAGCAGCACGTGAGGTGGCACGTGAGGCGGCCCCACTTGCCACGTGGACTGAGGGCACGACCACTTAGTCTCTTCGCTGAGAACGAGTTCTCGACTCGAGACTGGGGGGCTTGTGATACGATCGGTCATCGGTAGTCGATGACGTCAGCAACAGAGAACCACGTGGACCACTCGCAGGGTGACACGTGGACCAGGTGGCAGAGAGGTCAGGGGGACGATCGCCAAGAGCGGTGATCGGTGGTCAGTAACCAAGTGACCACCGACAGATCAGGCGGCAGAGAGGTCGGGGGACAGATCACCCAGAATGGTGATCGGTGGTCAGTAGCCAAGTGGCCACCAACAGACCAGTTCCCAGACTCGCGCCTGGAGGCAGAGCGCGAGAAGCAAATAAACACTGATCAGTCATCGGGTGTATTGTCATCGGGGTCTCGTGTTACACGCAGTTAAACTGGGACTGAGGTTCCCAGCGAGAGCGTTACGCATGGATCTCGCATGAGCACACCTCAGGGAATCATGCACGAGAGTGGCCTGAGGGAACTAGTAAACCAGTCAGTGATTGGTGATTCCCTCAACCCATTACGTGTGTGGCATCGTGAAGGGTAAGTCGCCTATGCAGAGAGCAACGTTTGGTGAGTGTGCCTAGACCAGCCACACCCGACGTTCTCCTAAGAGTATGCAATTTACCCAGATAAGAGAAATATCCTAAGCTACTCCGCAAGGGTGTAACTTAGGCACACAAAGAGAAGCGCTAGAGCCCTTCCAGTAAATGACACGTGTGTGGTTAGATGTGAGTTGTAGGCCTCCACGTGTCACCATCTGAGAGGGGTGCGGTCCAAACAAAAGTGCACTCCGTACCATTAAGGGTACAGACAGGCGCAGCCCAGCGCAGAGACGCGCGGACACGCACAGACACCCACACTCTCTGATTCTGCAGGTACACTGTCTCTGAAAAGCATGATAGGTTTCTGACACATGCCAGAAAAGCACAACGGAATTCTGTTATGCCCAGAAACAGAGACAGAGAGATAAAAGGAGGAATCAGGGAGAGAAGTGGGGGGGACGAAAAACAGAGTACAAGAGTTTTTCACACACACTACTAATTTTTTATTCTTCGGTGGTTCTGTGGACTAACTTGATCGTCGGAGTGCAAACGGCCGCTAGAGGCGCCGTCTGTGTGTTTTGCAGGCCACGTCTGGAGAAGCAAGAGAAGGCTCTGAGGGTGATTCTGCAGAAGACGCAGTCGCGTAGACAGGGCAGAGAGTGCTACGAAGCGATTCCTCCACGTTCGAGTGGCCGGCAGGATCAAGTAGAGATCGCGCTCCCAAGTTAGCTATGCACTGGGCAGCACCATGCATAAGTAACTTAGCCAAAGGAGAGTCAGAAGCAGCGCCCAAGTCAAGGAGGCTCCAGATGATGGCACGTGTACGACTGGATGCGAGCCACGTGTCTAGGTGCGTAACTGCCAGGAGAGAGAAAGTGACCAGGTATAAAAGGGTTTCCCAACGAACTTCTGAGGTATGCACGTTCAGATTGTCTTCTTTACGCTTGCGAGTTCTTGAGCATACTGTGAGAGAGAACATTGCACGGTTCCTTGAGAGTTCTTGAGTGTTTGCTCTTGAAGTATTTGGTGGTTCAGTCACTGACTTGGGCGTTGGAGTGCGATCGGCCGCAGCGGCGCCGCTCTGTTCTTTTGCAGGTTCTTGAGGTGGATCGTGACGAAGGACGGAGTTTGAAGCGGTGCGCACGTCGATCCAAGTTTGACGAGGCAAGTTCCAACGTTCTGGTCAACAGGCAGGATCATCAGGCGCCCACCGTGGGGCCGTGTAAAACCTGTTCCCATCCACAGCGTGAGTTCTTGGAGGTTTTCGTAGTTTTATGCGTGGTTGTGTGCTGGTGCAACCACTGCTCGCTGTTCATCTGAATTTTGTTCGGTATTTTCGCGTTTTCCACCGTTCGTTTGGGTTTTTGTTCGGTGAAGTGAAGTTTTCTGCTGTTTACGCGAGTTTTGTTCGGTGAAGTTTGAGTTCTTTGGCTCGTTTCGTTATCCGTGGGAGAAGCGGTGGTTTCTGGTGGAGTTGCAGGTTTCTGTGGAGGTTCGCTGTGTTCTTGAGTTTTCTTGCGGAGTTTCGCGCAGTTTTGACCGATTGATCGCTGAGTCGATTGTCGCTGAAGGAAGTGTTGTTCATTACTCTCTGTGATTTGCTGAGTTTTCATGAGAAAAATGAGAAGCAACCGTTCAAGTCCAGTTGCGCCCATTGCTGCTGAAGGCGCCGCCGCCATGACCATGGCGCAGATGGTAGAAATCATGCGCTCGTTGCAGGCAACTGTGGAAGCCTCGCGCATAGAACAGGCGAGAATGCATGAGGACCTGGCCGCCTCTCGGCCAGGAATGATGAGCTTAGCAAGGTGACTGAAGAGCTGCGTCAAGCTCTTCAGGAGCAGCAAGGGCGTCCTATTGCTGAAGAGGTCGTGCCGTCAACGCCGCCTCGTGTCTTTCCTATGCCTTTCGCTCAGGCGATTACTGACACGCCTATTCTTGCGAGTGTGGTACCTGTTAAGGCTGTTTTTACCGGCGTGGAGGATCCTGAGGCTCATCTCACCACGTTCCATACGCAGATGATGCTGTCAGGAGGGTCAGACGCCGTATACTGCAAGATGTTCGTGAGCACACTCCAGGGAACAGCGTTGGAGTGGTTTGTGAGCCTGCCTAACGGTCACATAACCAATTTCCAACAGTTCTCGAAGATTTTCGTCGAGCAGTACATCGTGAATAAGGCACCGCCCAGGGTGTCTTACGACTTGTTTGATATAAGGCAATATCAGGGAGAGTCCCTCAGGGACTACTTGAATCGCTTTGGGGCGCAGATGGTCAGATCGCCGGCTAAAGATGAAGAAATGCTGGTCTATGCATTTAAGAAGGGCGTGCTGCCGGGACCATTCTGCGAGGCATTGATCAGGGCTCACCCCGCCACGTTTGCTGAGGTTAGGCGACTTGCGGTGCCCCACATCGCCGACGAGAGTGAAGTCGCCGAGAAGAGAGGAAGCGTGGCTCCCGCTAGGCCACGCGCCCAGACCAGGATCCAGCCACAGAGGGTTCTGGAGACAGCGGCGGCCAGAAGGGATCAGAGGACTCGCCATCCTTATGATCCAAGGAAGAACAAGGGCAGGGGCCAAGGCCGCCAGCAACCAGCACGCCGGGAATACAATCACCCGCCTAAGCACAAGTTTGTCATGGGATTGGCGGACCTGATCGCCATTCCCAATATACCTGTTAGGTTGAAAGCGCCCGAGAAGGTGGGCGACAAGGTGCTGGGACCAAAGCCAGACGCCTGGTGTGAGTTTCACCAGGGCTTTGGCCATACAGTGGATTCGTGCTTGGCTTTAGGATACCAGCTCGACGATCTGGTTAAGAGTGGGTTCCTAAATGACTATTTGCTGGACAGAAGGGCGGGGGGCGCGTCGAGCTCCCAACCAGCAGGTGGAGAAGCTCAGCAGCACAAGATGCCTACGCACGGGGAAATCCACACCATTGCAGGGGGTTTCTCAGGGGGTGGATGCACCGCATCACAGAGAAAGAGGTACGCGAGGTCTGTGATGACGGTGGATATGTTTGAAGACCACTCGCCGGAAGTCGACATTACATTCACCAAGCAAGATCTTCGGGACGTTGTGCCTCATGACAACGATCCCATAGTCATCTCGTTGATCACAGCAGGAAGAGAGGTCCACAGGGTGCTGGTGGACCAAGGAAGCTCGGCAGACGTGATGTTCTGGCCGACTTTCACGCAGTTGGAGCTGCCCCTTGACCAGCTGAGGCCCTATGGAGGGTGTTTGTATGGTTTCGCTGGTGACCAGGTGGAGGTCAGGGGGTACATAGAGTTGAGGACTACGTTTACAGATGAGGCGGGTTCGAGAACAGAGAAAATCAAATACCTTGTTGTAAACGCTCCTTCAGCATACAACATCCTGTTGGGAAGACCCACGCTCAACAGGATAGGCGCTATACCGTCGACCCGGCACATGAAGGTGAAGTTGCCGTCTATGGAGGGGGTGGTGATCACCATCAAATCCGATCAGAAAGAAGCGAAGAAGTGCTATGAGAATAGCCTGAAAAACAAAAGATCGGTGAGTTACGTAACAACCACCCCGCCTCCCGGTGTGAAGCCCAGATCGACGGTAATAGAAGAGACCGCCGGAAGAGACGTGGAGATGGTGGATGCTGAGCTGGGGGAGGGGAAAGCCGGTCTGGAGGAAGAAGAGGTAAGGAATCGCCCTGAGGAAGCGAGAGAACTGGGAATCGCCAGGGCGGTGATCGCCAGAGAAACCAGACCAAAACCCGTCGAGCAGTGGCTCGAGAGAGAGATCGGGGGAAAGATCTTCAAGCTGGGAAGATCTCTGGAGGTCGAGCTCCAGGACCAGATTGCTAAGGTGATAGAACGGCATCTGGAGGCCTTTGCATGGTCCGCTTCGGACATGCCCGGGATTGACCCCGACTTCTTGTGCCATCATCTGGCGATGGACAACTTGGTGAGACCAGTGCGACAAAGAAGAAGAAAGTTCAACGAAGAGAGGAGGCAGGCGATTAGGGACGAAACACAGAAACTCCTCTCTGCAGGCCACATCAGGGAAGTTCAGTACCCTGAATGGCTGGCAAATGTCGTGCTGGTGAAGAAGAGTAATGGGAAATGGCACATGTGTGTCGATTTCACTGATCTGAACAAGGCTTGCCCAAAGGATTCATATCCTTTACCAAGCATAGACGCCCTGGTGGATAGTGTTGCAGGGTGTAAGGTTTTGAGCTTCCTGGATGCCTTCTCGGGGTATAATCAGATCAAGATGCATCCCATGGATGAAGAGAAGACCGCCTTCATGACCGAGAGATCGTGCTACTGCTACAAGGTGATGCCGTTTGGGCTGAAGAACGCGGGGGCCACGTACCAGAGGTTGATGGATCGGGTACTTGCACCGATGCTGGGAAGGAACGTGCAAGCGTACGTCGATGACATGGTCGTGACCTCGCCTGAAAAAAGCAAGCACGTTGCAGACTTGGAGGAATTGTTCACGACGATCGCCAAGTTCAAGTTGAAGCTGAATCCAGAGAAATGCATCTTTGGCGTGGAGGCTGGAAAGTTTTTGGGTTTCCTCTTGACTGAAAGAGGCATAGAGGCCAACCCGGATAAGTGTGCCGCCATCTTGGCGATGAGGAGCCCAGCTACCATGAAGGAAGTACAACAACTAACAGGTCGGATGGCCGCCCTGTCTCGCTTCGTGTCAGCTAGCGGAGAGAAGGGACACCCCTATTTCCAGTGCCTAAGACGCAATAATAAGTTTGCTTGGACGAAGGAGTGCGAGGAAGCCTTCATCAAGCTGAAGGAGTATTTGGCGAGCCCGCCGGTTCTGTGCAAACCGCTGGTGGGAACCCCTCTCAAGTTGTATTTTGCTGTAACTGAGAGGGCGGTAAGTGCGGTGCTCGCCCAAGACCAAGATCAGGCTCAGAAGCCTATTTATTTTGTTAGTAAGGTGTTGCAGGGCCCCGAAACAAGATATCAGGCCCTGAGAAGGCTGCGCTGGCTGTGGTGTTCTCGGCGAGGAGGTTGCGCCACTATTTCTATAGCTTCACAATTCTAGTGATGACTGACCTGCCCATCTAGAAAGTCTTGAAGAAGCCCGACGTTGCGGAAAGGATGGTGAAGTGGGCAGTAGAGCTGTCAGAGTTTGATATTAAGTATGAGCCCCGAGGCCCATCAAGGGGCAAATCTTCGCAGATTTCGTGGTCGAGCTCTCGTCTGAGGCGACTCGAGTTGAGGGGGACGATTTCTCAACAAGGGGCAAATCCAAGTAGCCAAGAAGATGACCAAGGAGTCAAGAGACAATTCACACTGTGAGCAGTCATCTCAACAATCAAGTCAAGGCCCCACCAAATATTAGACGAACCTCAGTAGAAGAAGAACTTGGCATAGGCCATAACATGTTTGTAAATAATTTGGGCTCACTTTGTCCAAATAGAAAAAATAGACTAGAGTAGGTTCACATAACATAAAAGGGAGGGTACTTAGTGAAATGGGCTTGTACCAAACCCATTTTTTGAAGACGAGTTACCTAGAATTAAGGTTTTTAACCTACTTTCTAGAAGCTATGCCTCAAGGTGCGGTTTGACCATGGTCAACACCCTAGGCAGCCCCTCTCCCTTGCCATTTCTACCCTTCACCCATCTTGCCTACCAAGGCACCCCTTTCTATAAATAGGGTGTCTTGCCTCATGTATTTTCAACTTGATTTTGAATAGTAAAGAAACTCTGCAAGTGTGATTTTGTGAGACTTGTGATCTCTCATGTTGGGTGGGTAATATCTCAAGTGGCGGCTTTTGCATCACTCATCTTGGAATCCCTGTACTCCAAGTGGCGTGACTTCATTTCTTCCATAAGCTCTCTTCATCCCTTTCTTTTGTTATTTTTATTCACACCATCCTCAATTCCATATCCATCTTCTTCCACTCTTTCATCTGTTCTTTACTTTGTTCTTCTTTTTTATTGTTCCTTGTCTATATTTCTGCTGCATCATTCATCACCTTATATTAGTCTTTTCTCTTTGCCCTTCTGAAGTGAACCTTCACACTTCCTTAAGCACTTGGTTAAGTTCGTGTCCAGTGGAAATCTTCTTAGGGTTCTCACCATAATTACTAAAATGTGCAATCTCAAACAAGAGCAACCAATAAAAATGTGCAATCTTAAAATCAACTCACATCAAGGTTCACTTCAGAAGGGCAAAGAGAAAAACACAAGAATAAGGTGATTATGATGCAAGTGGCGGAATTTAAGAACAACGGAAGTAAAGGATGAATGGAGATGACCAAAAGGAAATGACACAAACAGGAACATAAAGAAAAATGTAAATGGAAAAATGGAAAGGAATGGAAAAGATGAGATGAAGAAAGCTTATGGAGATTGGGAAAGATGAACACACCACTTGGAGGGTGGGAAACTCCAGGATAAGTGAGGAAGAGCCGCCACTTGAAATGCTCACACACTCAAGATAAGACCCCAATTCATTTAGGAGACAAAGCTCATTAATCAGTCAAGTAGAGTTTCTTTACTATATTCAAATCTAGGTGAAAATACATGAGGCAAGACACCCTATTTATAGGAATGGATGCCTTGGTGGGCAAGATGGGTGAAGGGTAGAAATGGCAAGGGAGAGGGGCTGCCTTGGGTGTTGACCATGGTCAAAACTGCACCTTTAGGCATAGCTTCTAGAAGGTAGGTTAAAAACCTTAATTTTAGGTAACTTGTCTTGAAAAAATGGGTTTGGTACAAGCCCATTTCACTAAGTACCCTCCCTTTTATGCTATGTGAACCTACTCTAGCCTATTTTGCTATTTGGACCCCAAAAGTGAGCCCAAATTATTTACAAACATGATTTTGTCTTTTAAGAAGACCAGAAGAAAGAACAGTTGATGTTCTAGTCTATGCCAAGTTCGTCTGATATTTGGTGGGGCCTTGACTTAATTACTGAGATGACTGCTCACAATGTGAATTGTCTCTTGAGTCCTTGGTCATCTTTTTTACTACTTGGATTGTATCAAAATACCCCACAACCAAATACTCAACAGAATCAAATGCAAGATAATGATGATGAGCAACAAAATTCACCTCGTCAAGATTATAATAATTATTAGCTTTCTTAAAAACTTTGTAATGACTTTAATTTCATTTTATTAGATGCTTTTTTAATGAAATACATTTGGATATTTTGAATATTTGGAAATAGTATTGTATTCTATCATGTTTTTCAACTTATGGGCAGGTCTGAATATTGATGAATATTTTTCTTGAATGAATTCTATTGAAAACATGAATGACTATTGGTATATGCAGGTGTGGAACTGATTTGCAATGCTTTCAAATATTAAAAAAAGGAATTACACTTACATACGAATTTATCTGTATGTAAACCTGCACATACTTACAAACGGATAATTACATACAGATCTCAAATTCGTATGTAACAGTTACCTACGACACTTTTACATACGAATTTATGTCCGTATGTAACTATGTTTTACATATGGATTTAGTGTCTTACATACGGATTTGAGCTGTGTGTAATTCTAAATTTTCTTGTAGTGTTATAACCCAATATTGCTCAACACTCAATTTACGTCAGCTAAAGTAATAAAATTATGTTATTCAATTCCTATTTTTTGTTGCTTGACATGCTTTGTCAATTAGATTGCTTTTTTCTCTTATTTATTGTTATTTATTGCAGTTTTTGTTTTCAAAAACTTTATGTAATAGGTATAGAATTAAAATAGTTAATCAGTTGTTTATTTTCAATTTCTTGATTAAAAAATATAATAAGCTTCAAAGTAAAAATGGAACTTACACATATAATTATATGACTATATATTTTATTTTGGTTTTTTTTATTTTACTTCTACAATAATTTAAATCTTACGTGAATTATTATTGTTTCATCTAATTTTTACTTATACTTTTTATTTATTATGGTATCTAATTTTTAATTTTATTTTTTATTTATAAATATCCGTGCACGGCTACTGGCTAGTATTTCTTCAATGGAATTTGTTTTTGGCTTGATAATAAAATTACTAGACTTTAATATATTATTGGACGTAATATAATTATATAAATATATACAAAAAAAACGGAACAATCTAATTGAATTCAAATATCTTTTATGAAATAGTTGTTTAAGAAAATATCAACAAACCGAACTTTATTAGCCAAATTGGATCCAAGCACAACTCTTAATAGGTTCTTTCATTTAATTCACAAACATTGGAATAAACCAAATCAACGCAAACAATTATGGTATACGAAAACAACCCAGATCATTTTATTTATTATATTAGTAATTATTTGGAGGTGTAGTGCATGCGGGTGATTGAAACATGAAATTCATTATATATAGTTGTACAGTAAGAAATGATCGACCATGTTCTTAGGCTAGTGCAGGCCGTACCATGAGTTGTTCTGAAGATCTTCAATTAGTTTGTTATCCAGTTGAAGAGCTCTGGCGAGAACCTCAACAGAAATAGGTGGATTAGCTTTAAACAAAGCTTTTCCAATTGTGATAGTTCCAGGATTTTGACTGCTAAGACCAGCAATAGCAACAGCATTGCCATATCCGACGTTGAGTTGGAAGTGAATGAGACCAATTGGGAAGACAAAGACATCACCCTTGTTCAGAACTTTGGTGAAAAGCCGATTTTGATTTTGATTGGAGGTCACAAATCCAACATAAAGAGTCCCCTCCAGAACTATAAGGATCTCTGAAGCCCGAGGGTGAGTGTGGGGAGCGTTTAAACCCTTTGGTGCAAAATCTATGCGAGCCAAAGATATGCCCAGCGTGTTTAGTCCAGCTAGTTGATCAACAGCCACAGCAGTCACCTCAGCACTCAACGGGTTGTCGGTGTTCCCAGGTTCCACATGTAAGAAAAAATCTTCAGCTTTCACAACCCCAGGATCTTTGCAAAATTTTCCATTCACAAATACTACAAATTACAAAGCGATGGTTAGTATAATTCTTACAAAGATCTATCTATCTATTTGTGTGTGTGTATATATATGTATTTGAAGAATATTTCTACGTACCACCATCGCGTTCCTTGGCTGCCACACAAAAGTCTTGCAGAGGACTAGGATCGTAGGCAGAGACAACTGAGGATGTGAAAGCCAAGAGAGCAACAAGCAAGTACGCAGCTTTCATTTTTCTCCTCTCCGTATACTCAAATGATTCTGCTATGTAATGTTGTGAGAAGTGAATTTTGATTCATTAGAAGCTTGGTATTTATAAGGATGAAGCATTAATTAGTTTACAGATTATATTTACACCGTAATCTATTTTTTATTTAGTGACGAACCATTCCTTAACAACTACATGTGTGCTTGATCAAAGAGTAGACTAAGGAGATGCCCAAAAGGAAAACGCAAGTGTTTCGGTATTACCTAATCACCTGACTTTGCTTGTTATACTTGTTCCAGTAATATTATTTTATGAGGGGATGATCGTTAGCTATATCGAAGTTGAGTTTAGACTTTGTCTCAATATGTCACATTGATGACGATAGTTTAAATGGGTTGAATACGGAAAATTTTGTGAGGGACTGGGTCACAATTATCAATGAATGTATATTTACGACGGTTAAACCTGGAGACCATTTCTGATGCCCCTCCCTCTCAACAAAATTCAGAAAATGACTAATAAAGTATTTCAATGACAGAAGAGTGTTTGAAGATATAATATGAACCATAATTTATCAAATGTTAAGAGATATAGTTTGACTTTTAAGCGTTTGGTGCAATTGCTTCGACGACTTAATGCTTGATTTAAATAATTCCTAGTGAAGGAAAATGCGTATAATATAGTGAGACTCGACGACATGCACTAAAACCTAATACTTTTTTTATTCGGCAAACGGAAATAGTTTTAGTATGTAGGATGTGAAGACATCTTATTTTATGAACGAGTCATGGATTTAGAATCTAAGATAGGATGAATGTGATAATATTTGAAGGAGGAACTTTTCGCAATGCCTCAACACTTCATCCACTAGGCATTGTTCATCCTTTGTTTTCTGTTATATTATATTTGTTTTCAGTAAACTTAAGTTAAAGAACTTTAAACTATTTCATTTCTTCAAATAATTAGTATGTTATAGTTTGTCTTTCATTAGCATTTTTAGAGACCGTCTTCAACATTGATTATTTGAGAAACTTTTAATATTTTACAAGTTTTCCACATCTGTTGTTAATGGATGTTGAAAATAACTTTCTAATACCAATTATACAAAAAAATACTTGTTCAAATAATGAGAAGATTCAACTTTACATAAATTTTAAGTTTCGTATGTTAAATGTTTCCTATGCTTATATGAATATCATCATTTAGTATCCCTAGGTAGTTCAAAATTCATGACAATAGGAAACATCGAGTTTAATTGATAGCTACAAAGACATAAGATGGCAAGTAACAAAGATAATTCTCTCGGAGAGGACATAACAATAATTTTCACTAGGAAGGTAAAGTCACAAAATGAAATACAATGGTTTCATACTTCTAAAAAAAACAATTCAAACTCAAACCAAAAACTCTATTTCTCTTGTATAATTTTTGGTTTTGTTCAATGATGATCTCTTTGAAACTTTGGTCATTATATAGGCTTCAAAAATATTGTTACTTAGTTTGATTTTTTGTCAATATTGTTACTTAGTTTAATCTTCATCGATGATATCTCTTGATAACATGCTCGTAAATTCTTTTATATTGATATGGTTTGATATTGTGTCAGATTGGAAATCTAAAGCTACTTGGGGGCCATCAAAACATGCATAATTGGAGGTGTGTTTTTCTCTATACAATTAATGATTACTCAATGTTGACATGATCATTCATGATGAAAAAAAAATCAAAGTTCCCCAAGAAATTTAAGCATTGTACACTTCTACTCCTAAAGCATCCTAAAGCAAACTAGGAAGATAGTCAAGTTTTTAAGCATTGACATTAGTTTGGAATTATGCTCTAAGAAGTTTGAAAACTTCTATTTTTCATACTCCACAACAAAATGAAGTTGTTTAGAGGATGAATATAACCTTCTCTGAAAGAATAAGGAGCATGTTGTCACATTTTAGTTTAGATAGACTCTATTAGACTCTATCCAGTCCACCCACTACATTTGAAAGCATTACTCCGATTGAGGTATGCCCCAGAAAGCTAGCAGAGTGCACAAGGTTGAAGATCTTTATTTGTCCAGCCTACTATCACTTAGATGATTGTAACCATGAACCAAGTAATTGTTTGTGTTCTATGAGAATGGAGTGAAGGTGACGAATTTTGACAGAGGACCATAAACATAAGGAAAGCCACCACAATATAAGGTTGAAAGTAGAGAATCCAAGGCACAACAAATATTCATCTTTGAAACTTTGTACCAAGATATGTAAAATTATACTAGGGTTTTTCTTTATCTTTGACCTTGAATTTTGGGTCACAACTTAGAATAGAATGAAAACCCTAAACCTTGAAAGCTAGAGGCACCATGGATAGTTTTAGAAATCATAACTTGCATGGCAAGCTAGGGTTTGTAGAAGCTTGGGCAACGAGGCTTAAACCCTAACCCTAGCTTGTCATGTAAGTTAGGGTTTTGGTAGCTTCTTCAACATGCCACCTTCCCTCTTCCAAGCTTATAAATAAGAGCCTCTAGATATGTAAAATTCAGACTTGCATGTTCTTCCTCAATTGTGTTGTTCTTTGATGTATTTCATCTTTAAGTCTTTTTCACTTATTGAAATTTAGTTTAAATGGTTAAAAGTGCATAATCTCTCTTGAACCATCCAAAGCAGTCACAGTTAGGCTTATCCTTGCATGCATGGTTTGATATAAATTTGTTTTTTCAGTTTTCTTACATTTTAATCAGTTAAACTTGCTTATTGTACTGGACAAGAGTGCTCGGGACCTCGGTCCAGGTATTTAGGGGAGGTCAACTCGGTGTTTGGGTTCAAGAGGTGGGTCGTGAGCTCGACCTAGATTTGGTCAACCCAGAAAAGGTAGTTAAGATAAATGATAAAGAAATATTCTATATGTTATCATATTATTCTGAAGATGAAAGATATAATTATTATTGTTTAAATTTGTTATCATATTATTCTGAAGATAAAGAGATATTTTATCTCTTGTGATAATATGCAAGTTAGTTATATATTAAATAATACATATTAATTAATAGTTGTTATATATTAATATTTTTGTTATATATTAAAATAAGGTTATTAGCAGAATATGTTTTTATCCTAACAGATAAGTGTGTGTGGTTGTTAAGATACGTAAATACATGCATACAATGGTTAGTTGAAAAGGTAAATTTGCTAAGTAAGAGAAGCATCGTGAGTAAGGGTGCTCATGTATAACAAAATATTTTCCTGCTGTTAGTACCTGAAGTGGTGCCCCATTAGCAGGTGGTTTTCTGTTATTATTCTATGTTTTCAGTAGAGATAGAATTCTCATGAGAGAAAGTTGTTACAAGAGTAGTTATAAAAGGGGATTGAGTCCCCCAGTAAAGGTACGTTGTTTCTGAGCCTGAAACTGAATACTTATTTGATTTTAGCAAGCTCTCACTGACTTGATTGTCGAAGTGTGATCAATAGATAGAGCCCCCTCTCTCTCAACAGAGCGATGTTCCAGTGCACCAGGAGGAGACAGACTAGAAGCGGATAAAACTTTGTCACCCAGTCAACCCAAGATCAACCGGGGAGAACATTTGGCACCCACCATGGGACCCGATAAAACTTTATCCCATCCACAGTTGTGATTGAGCCTTCTGACGTGATGAAGAACACGAGGCAAGTACCCCTGGGATCTGAAGGAAACGATGATTCCGCTTTACAACAATTCATGGATGCCATGAGAGTCTTCATTGAGAGGAACGAAAAAGTGTCGAAGAGAACAAGAGTGGATTTAGGAAGAAGCCAAGGCTGAGCAAGTGAGGCTACGAGCGGAAGCCCAAGCTGAGCAAGAGCTCCTGCAGGAACGTTTGATTGCAGAAACTTGAGACCTCCCGATTAGCTATGGAGGAGCACGCGCAAACCAATGAGGAGTTGCGGAAGAGTTTGCAACGATGTGACCAAGTTCCACTAGGGAGCGAGCTATGAATTTGTCATTGAGAGACAATCCCTAGCCATTCTCACCAGAAATAATAGTTGAGGCCATACGATGGGTGTTTGGTCAGTTTCACGGGAGATCAGGTAGAAGTACGAGGGTACATTGAGTTGAGGACAACTGATGGAGATCAAGCCCAAGAGAACATGGAGGCCACTCATCAAGCTCAAGAAGAGGTGGAGGCACAAATAGAGGACGCCCATGGAGGTCAAAGTCCACCTCAAAGGATTACAAGAAGCATGTTCAAAGCCTTGGGAGCTAGAGGACATTTATTTTCTCTTTTTGTAGTGTCTTTAGTTGAAGGTGCTTAGAGGGAAACCTTAGAAACCTCTTTTGTTATAGCATCTTTTAGGTTTTAAATAGGACCTTTAGGGGGGTGTATTAGTAGATAGGTGTAGGAGTAGAATAGGGGGTGCCAAAGTGAAGGAAGGGATCACACCTTCCTTGCTTAGGCAATTAGCGCCGGTTCTAGTGGCTTTTGGAGGGAATTTTGAATTGTTTAGCTTTCATTTTTCAGCACCTTAGGCTATAAATAGAGGTGCCTTCCTTGTAAATTTCAGATTTGAATTTTATCTAAAGAAACTATACTCAAAATTGGAGTGAGCATTTGGAGAGCTTTGAGCTTCTTCTCTAGTCTTATCTTGAAGGACCATGGTTTCCTCAAGTGGCGGCTTCCACACTCATCTAGGAGCATCCATTCTTCTAGTGGCGTGATCATCCAACCATTCCTCCATCTTCATGAGCATTCTCTTCTCCTTCCTTTCTTCTTCTTCAATTTGTTCATGTTATCTTGTGTTTTGAGTTGTCTAGCTTTCGGTTTTTCTATTTTCAGCACCTATATTCTGTTTTGTTTTTAAATTCTGTTCGGCTCTTTTGTTTTAAGTTCAATTCTGTTCGGTTTCTTCTTTTCCTTCTCCTTTGTTGATTCAATTTGACAATATTTGGTTCATCCAAATGAGTTTGAGAATTGGTACTTGTTTTGGTGAGTTCTTGATTTTAGAACCATGATCCAACTTCTAAGAAAGTGCCTCTATATTTTCCAGCTCAAGGTGATTCCTCAAAGTGTCAAGAATCTTGTTCTTAGTGGCTATTGGAATCACATCATGTGGTATCATGAGTCTTAGGTTCATTCTTGTTAATTGTTGAGTTGTGTGCACTTTAATTTCAAGAGCTCTTTAATTTTCTTGCAATTTAAGTTTCTGTTTTAGAATTTTAATTGAGTATTCTTGCTGTTTTTCTTTTGCTCCAAGTGTTTGTGGAAAGGTTTATGGCACTCATAATTCTTATGAGTATGGTTGCTCTTTTGGAATGGCATTATCCTTCCTAGAGTTTACCTTAAGCTTCCTTCCACTTGTTACAATTTGTGTTGTGTCTTTTAATTTTTGAATCATGTCAAGTTTTGTCTTAGTCATGTTATTCCATATATGTCATTACTTCTAGTAGTACTTTTATTGTTTTGATTGTTTCTTGCTTTGGTGTCATATAATTTTCTGAATTGATGTTGATCCTTTGTGCATTTTCTTTTTAGAATTGAGTTCATACTTGTATTCTAGACCTATACAAGTTCCAATACATCATTTTCTATTATGTCTTTGATAGTTCATCATTCTGTTTTTTATTCCTATTAGGATTTCTCTGTTTCTGAAAAAAGTGCTTACTGTTTTTCCTTATTGCAACTGATTTACGTACTGTAAAATTCTGAAATTCTGGATTTGAGATATTCAAAGTGTTAGAAAAGAATAGAAAAAAGAATCATTCAAAAATATGAAGTACACAAAAAATGATAAATAAAATAAAAAAAGTGTACATTCCTGCCGAAAAAAATACGGTAATCTGGCAGTGATTTTAAAAAATTTATTTCTCTCAATTGGCTTACTGTTTTTAATTGATTCCAGTGCCATTATTGAGTTAACATCTTGAAGTTTCTGTGGTATAAATTTCATAATCCAGTTCGCTCTACAACGTTCCAGTTAAATCAGTGAATATCAAAAACAGTTTGCATAAAAAAAAAAAAAAAAATTCCAGTAGCTAAATTTTTTGTTTTCTTCATCTACTCTAGTGCTTTTCCTTAGGTATTCTTTTGTGTGCCTACTTTTCTCATTGAGTTCTTTATTTTCTTGATTGTCTTTCATTCTTACTCTTTGAGTTTGTCTTACATATAGTATTCCTTTTGCAATTACCTTTCCTTGCTTATACCTTTTCTTGTTTGTCTTTATTGTTTCTTTGGTTTTGTGGTGGTTTGCTCTTAAGATTGGTGTGCTTGCTTTGACATATTTCATTTGAGGATTCCAAGGCCTCAAGATCAGATTGGAGCAAGAACATTATTTCTTTGAGAGTGATATCTTTTTCAGCCTTAAATTCACTTCGGCAGTTTCAAGTGCAAAGCTCACTGTTTTTGCTAATTTTTAACTTGTTTGCTGTTTTGTGTGTTTGCTGTTTTTTTTTAATTACAAATGGCTGGATCTTCAAGTGATGCTTCCTACAAGCAGAATTCTCCTTCCAAAGCTTCAATTCTTGGTGAATTACATGAAGCTCAAAGAACAATTAGAAGGTTGGAGGAGAAATTGCAAAAGATGGAGGTCCAACAAACTAGACCATCTCCTTCTATCCATGATGGACATCATTCTCATAGACCATCTTCAAGAGCTTCTTCAAATGATGTTGGCCGTGAAGATGAGCATAGGAGAAGGAGACCTCCACCCCAAGTCCATGGACAAAGACATCATCACCAAGGGGAAAGAATTCACTACGGCAATGGCTTCTACCATGATGCAAAGTCCAAGCTTCCTTCGGTCAAACTACCTTGCTTTAATGGTTCTAGTGATCCAAATGTGTATTTAGATTGGGAGGCTAAGTGTGAACAAATTTTTGAGATCCATGAGATCCAAGATGAGCATAAGCTCAAGCTAGCCACCCTAGAGTTTAGTGATTATGCCATGAAATGGTGGCATGGGATTGTAAAGGACATTATCTATCACAAGGGTCCTCCCGTGGACTCTTGGAACTCTTTAAAGGATCATATGCGCGCTAGGTTTGTGCCCCCACATTTTAGGAAAGACCTCATGTTGAGACTCCAACGGTTTCAACAAGGCACGCTAAATGTGGATGAATATTATAAGGAGCTTGAGACGCTTGTGCTTAAAATTGAATTAGAAGAAAGTGAAGAAGCCATGGTTGCTAGGTTTGTGAGTGGTCTTAGGAAGGATATCCAAGACATTGTTGAGTTACAAGAGTATTCATCATTGGGCTCTTTAGTTCATCTTGCAATGAAGGTGGAAGCCCAACTTGCTAAGAAAAACTCTTTTAAAAATGCTTCCAATAATGGATACTACTCCAAGTCTTGGAGAAACAAAACTTCTTTTTCAAAACATCCTTCCAAAGATTCTTCTTTCAAACCCAAGGAATCTAAGCCATCAACATCTAGACCTAAGTCTCCCACTAGAACATCTAACACTAAATGCTTTAAATGTATGGGTTATGGTCATATTGCTGCAAATTGTCCTTCAAAACGAAGTATGTACATGCATGAGGGCATTGTAGTTAGTGAGCATGATTCGGATTCTTCAAAGCATTCATTGCATTCTCATGCATCTAGTGAGGAAGAGAGTGAATGTCCACTTGAAGGGGACTTGTTAGTTGTGAGAAGACTTCTTGGACAAGTTTCACAACCTTTTGATGAAAGTCAAAGGGAAAATATTTTCCATACAAGATGTCTTATTCAAAACAACATTTGTTCCTTGATAGTGGATGGGGGTAGTTGTGCAAATGTGGCTAGTACAAGAGTAGTAGATAAGCTTGGATTGCCTACTATCTCTCATACAAAGCCCTACAAATTACAATGGCTTAGTGAAGTAGGAGAAATAATTGTTAATAAACAAGTCCTCATCCATTTCTCCATTGGAAAATACAAAGATGAGGTATTATGTGATGTTGTGCCCATGGAAGCCACTCATGTTCTTTTGGGAAGGCCTTGGCAATTTGATAGAAAAGTTTTACATGATGGCTTTACCAACAAATTATCTTTTGAATTCCATGGTCACAAGGTTACTTTAAAATCTCTCTCTCCAAGAGAAGTCCATGAGGACCAAGTTATCATGAAGAAAAAAAGGGAGAGTGAAAAAGATAAAAAAGATAAAAAAGATAAGAGTTCTAAGCCTACACTCCTTGTGTCTAGGCGTGACATTGAAAGGGAAATAGTGGCTCATCATCCTCTTTTTTTAGCCATCCCTAGAACTCTTAGCATAGAAACACTTGTTGATAGTCCTCATTGCTTGGAAAATTTGGTAGAAGAGTTCAAAGATGTGTTTCAAGATCCTCCAAATGGACTTCCACCTTTGAGAGGGATTGAGCACCAAATTGATTTGATACCGGGCTCTTCTTTACCAAATCGTCCCGCATATAGGACCAATCCAAGTGAAACCAAGGAAATTCGCCAACAAGTTGAGGCTTTGATTGAAAAAGGGTGGGTGCAAGATAGCATGAGTCCTTGTGCTATGCCTATCATCTTAGTGCCAAAAAAGGATGGCACATGGCGAATGTGTTCGGATTGTAGGGCCATAAATAACATAACCATTAAGTATAGGCATCCCATACCTAGACTAGATGATTTGTTGGATGAATTACATGGTTCAAAAATCTTTTCAAAGATTGATCTTAAAAGCGGCTACAATCAAATCCGTATCAAACCGGGTGATGAATGGAAGACGGCTTTTAAGACCAACTTTGGTTTATATGAGTGGTTAGTTATGCCTTTTGGTTTAACTAATGCACCAAGTACCTTCATGCGCCTCATGCATCATGTTCTTAGACCTTTCATTGGTAAGTTTGTTGTAGTTTACTTTGATGACATTCTCATTTATAGCTTATCTTTGAATGACCATAGATTGCATGTTAGGCAAGTTTTGGAAACCCTTAGGAAGGAACATTTGTATGCTAACCTTGCTAAATGTATGTTTGCTCTTGATCATATAGAATTCCTAGGGTTTGTTGTGAGTTGTAAAGGGGTCCATGTGGACAAAACCAAGGTGGTGGCCATTCAAAATTGGCCTACACCGAAATCTTTGAATGAGGTCCGAAGTTTTCATGGGCTTGCTTCTTTCTATAGAAGATTTGTCCCAAACTTTGGTACCATTGCCGCACCACTCAATGACATAGTGAAAAAGGATGTGGTCTTTCATTGGGGAGAAGCACAACAAAATGCTTTTGATACTTTGAAAGAAAAATTGACTAATGCTCCCATCTTGGCCCTTCCTAATTTCACTAAGACATTTGAGATTGAGTGTGATGCTTCAAGCATAGGTATTGGGGCTGTTCTCCTTCAAGAGGGCCACCCCATAGCCTATTTTAGTGAGAAATTAAAGGGAAGTCATCTCAACTATTCCACCTATGATAAGGAATTATATGCACTTGTTAGGGCTTTGTTTACTTGGCAACACTATCTTTTTCCCAAAGAGTTTGTGATACATAGTGATCATGAATCTCTTAAATATTTGAAAAGCCAAAACAAACTTAACAAGAGGCATGCTAAGTGGGTGGAATTCATTGAGCAATTTCCTTATGTGATCAAACACAAGCAAGGCAAAATAAATATTGTGGCGGATGCTCTTTCTAGAAGATACACCTTGCTAAATCTTTTAACCTCTCAATATCTTGGTTTTGATCACATTAAGGAACTTTATCATGATGACCTTGATTTTTCTCCCATCTATCAAGAGTGTCTTAAAGGAGGACACAAAGACTTTTTTATTCAAGATGGCTTTCTTTTTAAAGGAAAACGTCTTTGTGTTCCCCAATGCTCTATTAGATTATCTCTTGTTAGAGAAGCTCATGAGGGGGGTTTAATGGGACATTTTGGGGTTGCTAAAACTTTGGATGTGTTGCATGAACATTTCTTTTGGCCTCATATGCATAAACATGTTCATAGTTTGTGTGATAAATGCATAGCTTGCCGCAAAGCTAAGTCTAAAATGCATCCCCATGGTCTTTATACTCCTCTTCCTATCCCTTCAATGCCTTGGGTAGATATATCTATGGATTTCATCTTAGGCTTACCCAAGACATCAAAGGGAAAGGACTCCATTTTTGTGGTAGTGGATCGTTTTTCAAAGATGGCTCACTTTATTCCTTGCCACAAAGTGGATGATGCATGCCACATTGCAAACCTCTTCTTCCAAGAAGTGGTTCGCTTGCATGGGATTCCTAGGTCTATAGTGTCCGATAGAGATCCTAAGTTCTTGAGTCACTTTTGGAAGACCTTGTGGGGCAAGCTTGGAACTAAGCTTTTATTTTCTACCACTTGCCACCCACAAACTGATGGTCAAACCGAGGTGGTGAATAGAACTTTGGGATAACTATTGAGATGCTTTATTTCGGGGAATCCTAGAGTGTGGGAGAATTTACTACCCCATGTTGAGTTTGCATATAACCGAGTAGTAAATTCTACCACCTCCCATTCTCCTTTTGAGGTGGTCTATGGGTTTAATCCCCTAACACCTCTTGATCTTCTTCCTATTCCCCTTCTTGACGATGTCTTGTGCAAAGATGGGGATGAAAAGGCTTCTTTTGTGAAAACTTTGCATAAAGACATCAAGAAGAGAATTGAGAAGAAGGTTGGCAAGTATGCTGAACTTGCCAATAAGAGGAGAAAAGCATTGTTGTTTGATGAGGGCGATTGGGTTTGGCTTCACTTGAGGAAGGATCGTTTTCCTACTCAAAGGAAGTCCAAACTAATGCCTCGAGGGGATGGACCTTTCCAAGTCCTCAAGAGGATTAATGACAATGCTTATGAGTTAGATATGCCTGATACATTCTTAGGCAGTCATACTTTTAATGTCAGCGATCTAACTCCTTTTTCTGTAGGTCTCCAGAATTCGTGGTCGAATTCTCTCCAACTCGGGGAGTATGATGGAGATCAAGCCCAAGAGAACATGGAGGCCACTCATCAAGCTCAAGAAGAGGTGGAGGCACAAATAGAGGACGCCCATGGAGGTCAAAGTCCACCTCAAAGGATTACAAGAAGCATGTTCAAAGCCTTGGGAGCTAGAGGACAT
Source organism: Phaseolus vulgaris (assembly GCF_051622355.1). Classification (NCBI taxonomy): domain Eukaryota; kingdom Viridiplantae; phylum Streptophyta; class Magnoliopsida; order Fabales; family Fabaceae; genus Phaseolus; species Phaseolus vulgaris. The sequence continues at coordinate 32,195,896 of NC_143505.1, read as the reverse complement.
TTATTTTCTCTTTTTGTAGTGTCTTTAGTTGAAGGTGCTTAGAGGGAAACCTTAGAAACCTCTTTTGTTATAGCATCTTTTAGGTTTTAAATAGGACCTTTAGGGGGGTGTATTAGTAGATAGGTGTAGGAGTAGAATAGGGGGTGCCAAAGTGAAGGAAGGGATCACACCTTCCTTGCTTAGGCAATTAGCGCCGGTTCTAGTGGCTTTTGGAGGGAATTTTGAATTGTTTAGCTTTCATTTTTCAGCACCTTAGGCTATAAATAGAGGTGCCTTCCTTGTAAATTTCAGATTTGAATTTTATCTAAAGAAACTATACTCAAAATTGGAGTGAGCATTTGGAGAGCTTTGAGCTTCTTCTCTAGTCTTATCTTGAAGGACCATGGTTTCCTCAAGTGGCGGCTTCCACACTCATCTAGGAGCATCCATTCTTCTAGTGGCGTGATCATCCAACCATTCCTCCATCTTCATGAGCATTCTCTTCTCCTTCCTTTCTTCTTCTTCAATTTGTTCATGTTATCTCGTGTTTTGAGTTGTCTAGCTTTCGGTTTTTCTATTTTCAGCACCTATATTCTGTTTTGTTTTTAAATTCTGTTCGGCTCTTTTGTTTTAAGTTCAATTCTGTTCGGTTTCTTCTTTTCCTTCTCCTTTGTTGATTCAATTTGACAATATTTGGTTCATCCAAATGAGTTTGAGAATTGGTACTTGTTTTGGTGAGTTCTTGATTTTAGAACCATGATCCAACTTCTAAGAAAGTGCCTCTATATTTTCCAGCTCAAGGTGATTCCTCAAAGTGTCAAGAATCTTGTTCTAAGTGGCTATTGGAATCACATCAACAACCTTCGTTGATGAAAACGCGACCAGAACCATCGCCATCAGCCACAACAGCTCATATGAAGATGAGACCGCGTTCTATTGAGGGAGGAATAATCACCATAAAAGCTTATCAGAAGACGACAAGAAAGTGCTACAAAGGAGAACGTTGTCGACGTGCTCGGAATGGAGCATATAGGTTGGAGACCCTAGAGCGGGGAACCATTCTTCGAACGTGGAACGTGGCGAATCTTAAGTTTTACTTTAGTTAAGGTATTTAGCTTTAATGCTTTCCTTTTGAATAATAATGTTGTTTTAGGTGACGCTCTTCTTCCCTCGAAGGGGCTTTTTAATAAGGTTATCTAGTGATAAATTTGTTCTTCAAAGGTGGTGCATGAGATTCGTTTACTAGTTAGCACAAGGTAAGGCGACCTGTCTCGGTGAGATTATCCAAGCAGGCGCTCTGTGTGCGAGCACAAGGTAAGACGACCTGTCTCGGTGAGACTATCCAAGCAGGCGCTCTGTGTATGATTTTTTTATTCATGATCAGGTAAGGCGACCTGTCTCGGTGAGATTATCCGAGCAGGCGCTCTGTGTGTGAGCACAAGATAAAACGACCTATCTTGGTAAGATTTCGAGTAGGCGCCCTGTGTATGTATTGACAGATAAGACGATCTGTCTCGGTAGGATTCTGAGTAGGCGCCATGTGTATCTATTGACAGGTAAGACGACCTGCCTCAGTAAGATTTCGAGTAGACGCGCGACGTGCAAATTGATTATTTGTTGTTAGGTAAGATGACCTTTCTCGGTAAGATGATTTGAGTAGGCGCCCTACGTGTAAATTGATTTTTTGTTGTCAGGTAAGACAACTTTTCTCGGTAAGACAATATGAGTAGGGGCCCTATGTGTAAAATGATTATCCATTTTCAGGTAAGACGACCTTTCTTGGTAAGACTATCTGAGTAGGCTCCCTGTGTGTAAATTGATTATCCATTGTCAAGTAAGACAACCTGTCTCGGTAAGATTATCTGAGTAGGCGCCCTATGTGTAAATTGATTATCTGTTGTCAGGTAAGGCGACCTGTCTCGGTAAAGATGATTCGAGTAGGTGCCCTGTGTGTAAATCGATTATCTATTGGCAGGTAAGATGACCTAGCCCAGTGTCAAGCATGACCACCCGAGTTCGGGCGCTCTACATTTTAATTTGATATGGTTAAGTTGTTTGATTTGAGGCAAGGTAAGATGACCTAACTCAGTGTAAGAATGAGTTATAGGGGCTTTGCAAGAAGATGTCATGGTTAAGTTTGTCTCAGTGCATGGTAAGTCGGGATATCTCGGTGAATGGTCAAACGCCATGATACTAGTAGAAATACAAGAAAACTCTCCTCGGTTCCAAAGCTGCGTTGTTGAGGAATCTAACGAGGGAAGGAAGGTGAAACTGGACTTGTTAGATGAGGTGCGTGAACATAGTCGTATTAACTCAGAGGCTTTAAAGAGAAGGGTGAATCTGAGGCAAAAGACCAAGACGAGACCTTGGCAGTTCAAGGTTGTCGACTTGGTGATGCAAAAGGCCCATCCCTACTAGTTAGAAAACAAGTTATCTCAAAAGTGGGTTGGCCCGTTTCGCGTAGTCGAGGTGCTCGGGAATGGATCGTATAGGCTGGAAACCCAGGAGAGGGGAGTCATTCCTCGAACGTGGAACGTGACAAAATTCAAATTTTACTTTAGTTAAGATATTTTGTTTTAATGCTTTCTTTTTTAACAATGTGATGATTAAGGTGATGCTCTTTTTCCCTTGAAGGGGTTTTTTAACGAGCTCATCCAGTGAAAGTTTGTTCTTGAAAGATGGTGCATTAGATTTGTTGATTTATTTGAGTTAGCACACGATAACTTGACCTGGCTCGGTGTTAGTATGACTACCCGAGTATAGGCACCCTGATGGAAGAGTGCCTTCATCCGTTGAGGTTTCTTTGGTGGATTGGCGGAAGCTTCATGGATTGTAGCGGACAAGGAGCTCACTTAGAGCTTGAGGATTCCTTGAAGGTGAAGGATAGGTATGGAGAGTGATAGGTGAGGCCTAATCACTTGGTCTAGTGGAAAATAGAAGATCAAACGTGTATCCTAGGGAGGGTAGAAGACAAGAGTGTAATTGGCACAAATTTGGCAGCAATTCACTCATTGATTAATCTTGATATTACATGAGCCAAACCCTCTTATTTATAGTGCTTAGAGGGCTGAAAATTCAAAAGAAAGTGGAGGGAAATTCAAATGAACTTCCATCCAAAAGTGGCGCCTAATTGAGCACATGGGAGGGGTGTGACTAGTGTTGCATGCTCACCCCCTCTATGGGCTTTCTAAACCGGGCTTGGTTAATTTAGAGGTTTTAGAAACCCTAAATTAACCTAGGTTGGTGTTTTAGGTGCCAAAATTAATTCTAAGAAAAATTACAAATAAAGTTCCTATGTTAATTTTGACAAGAAATTAAATTCTACTCTACACTAGAGTATATGGCATTTTGAACATGTATAATAAGGTTTCTCTGCCATCAGTAGCAACATTCCAATCTTCTTGGCCATAGCTCTAGTGGTTGGCCCAAATCTACTCTTTGGTGGGCTTTCATTGGGGCTTGTGCTTGGGCCTCTTCCATCATCCTCTCCCTCTTGAAAAGGATTTGTCCTCAAATCCAATGCTTCTTCTTCTTCATTATTACCTACAAAAGGAGTTAAATCAATGACATTAAAAGTATCTTGTACTCCATACTCTGTAGGTAAATCAAGTTTATATGCATTGTTATTTATTCTTTTGAGGATTTGAAAAGGTCCATCACCTCGGGGACTAAGTTAGGACTTTCTCTTAGTTGGAAACCTATATTTCTAAGATGAAGCCAAACTAGGTCTCCTTCCTCAAAAAATATTTCTCTATTCCTCTTATTGCTATGTTTTATATATTTCTCTGTTTGCTGTTGTATTTGTTCTTTAACCCTCTCATGCATTTTCTTAACAAATTCAGCTTTTGTAGCTCATTCCTTATTCAGAAAGGTGTGTGGATTAGGAAGTGGCAACAAATCTAAAGGAGTAAGAGAATTAAATCCATATACAACTTCAAATGGAGAAATATTAGTAGTCTTATGAACTACCCTATTGTATGCAAACTCAATATGAGGAAGGTACTCATCCCAAGATCTATGCCTACCCATTATGACCGCCCTAAGCATAGTAGAAAGAGATCGATTTACTACTTCCGTTTGGCCATCTATTTAAGGATGGCAAGATGTTGAAAATTGTAGTTTAGTTCCAAGCTTTTCCCAAAGGGTTCTCCAAAAATGACTTATGAACTTTGGATCTCTATCCGAAACTATGCTTCTAGGTAACCCATGAAGTCTTACAACTTCCCTAAAGAAGAGTTTATAAATATTATGAGAATCATCCACCTTGTGGTAGGGATTAAAATGTGCCATTTTACTAAATTGATCCACAACCAAAAAAATGGAATCAAAACCTCTTGCAGTCCTAGGAAGTTCTAGAATAAAATTCATGTTAATGTCTTCCCATGGAGCACTTGCAAAAGGTAAAGGAGTATAAAGTACATGGGACATTGTTTTAGACTTAGCTTTTAAACATGATATGCATCTAAAATAATGTCTTTGGACGTCTCTTCTCATATGCGGCCAAAAGTATTTTCCTTTTAAAAGCTCTATAGTCTTATCAACTCCAAAATGGCCCATGAAACCTCATTCATGAGATTCTTTTACAACAAGTTTTCTATGTGTTCCTTGAGGTATACAAAGTTTTCCTTCTTTAAAAAGATACCCCTCAGACACATAAAATCCTCATTGCGCTCTATGTTCACATTTAGCAAAGATGGATGCAAAATCATGATCTTCTTTGTAAAGTTCAATTATGTTTTCAAATCCAAGAATTTGGGCTCCAAGTTTTGAAAATAGAGCATGCCTCCTTGAGAGAGCATCGACCATAATGTTTGTACTACCCTTATTGTATTTGATAACATAAGGAAATTGTTCAAGAAATTTCATCCATTTTGCATGTCGTTTGTTCAACTTATGTTGACCTTTGAAATATTTTAAAGACTTATGATCACTATGAATGACAAATTCCTTAGAAACTAGATAGTACTCCCAAGTCTTTAAGGCCCTCACAAGTGCATAGAGCTCTTTATCATAGGTGGGGTAGCTGAGGATGTTTCCATGAAGTTTTTCACTAAAATAAGCAATTGGATGTCCACCTTGCAACAACACGACACTTATGCCTACTCCCGATGCATCACACTTTAGCTCAGAAGTTTTTGCAAAATTTGTTAAGGCTAGAATGGGTGCATTAGTGAGTTGAGCTTTTAGCCTCTTGAAGGCTTGACCTTGCTTCTCGGTCCAACTAAATGGAGCGTCTTTCTTCACTAACTCGTTGAGCGGTGAAGCTAGACTTGAGAAGTTAGGCACAAATCTTCTATAAAAGCTTGCTAGACCATGAAAACTCCTAACATCTCCTACATTTTGTGGTGTTGGCCTTTCTTGGATGGCTTTAATTTTCTTGGGAGCAACATGTACCCCATTTTTGTTAACTATAAAACCCAAAAACACTACGCTATCAACACAAAAGGTACATTTATCAAGATTAGCAAACAAACCATTAACTCTAGAAGCAGAACTTTAATCGGTTAAAATAGCGATTTAACCGGTTGTTTATGACAGCGGAAAATACAAACAGATATAGAGAGAAAGGATAGAGAGAATTACACACACAGATTATACTTGTTCACTCTATCACAGAGCTACATCCAGTCCTCAGTGAAAGCATTGAGTTTTCACTATGCAACCAATCACAGATTACACAAACACCACACACAAAGAGGTGACTTTGAATCCCACAAAGCCTACTCACCCTCCTTGCACACAACACACACCTCAAGCCAGAATCACACTGACTTTACAGGATTTCACACAGTTATATAGAATGTTATATGAACAATTACAAGAACTTGAACAGGATTAGAAAACACCTGGTAAAACACAATACACCAGCACCCTATAGATCAATTCTTCTTTTCACCACAACAAAGCACAAAGCAATGTTGCTAAAAACTTGATAGAAACCTTTTCACAAACAGTTTTGTAATCTCTCAAATCAATCTCAACTCAGAGTATCAAAATCTTTTGTTTCATCAATCTTTAAACGTTTGAATCAAAAACATATTTATAATACTTGAAATGCTAACGTTGAAGCAAATCTAAACAACCAAATTAGTTAAAACAAATTTTCAAAAAGCTTTTACAAGGACATACATTTAATCAGTTAAAACCACAATTTAACCGGTTGAATGCTCTTGTCAGTTATAAAACAGTTTCAAAACCTTCTTTGCCAGCTAAGTTACAAACCACCGATTATTTCGAAACTTTAATCGGTTGTTTTTCCCTTTGCATGGAAAAACATTTTAATCTTTAAAACTGATTGAAATGAGCTTTGTCTGAGATTCAAAACTGATCTTTACAAAGATTCTAAACCCCAAACCAAAACCTAAACCTAAAACATCACACAACTTCAGGCTTCTTTTGAATTTGACACATCAAAGCTTCTCATCTTCAACAATCTCCCCCTATTTGATGGAGACAAATCCCTGGGATGCTTTTAGAATATTCTTTGTTTAGAATCTGTTGAATCCTGCACACTGAACAAACACATAATAGTCTAGTCCAAACAGATATGCACTTTATGTCAGTTTTCAAAACTAGCAAAACCTGCATAAGAACAATCGGTTATAATACAGAGATAACCAGTTGAAATTTTGCTGAAAATCAAAACCAAAATAAAACAGCAGAACATTACAGCTTCCCCTATTTGTCTCATCAAATAGACAAAAGAAAATAAAATATAACTAGGATAAAGCATGCATATCAAGAATTCCCAATTCATTTCGTAAAGAGTAGAACCTATCCTTGGATAAAGGCTTGGTGAAGATATTAGCCAGTTGTCTTTCTGTGGAAACGAATTTGATCTCACAGTCTCCATTGGCTATATGATCACGGATGAAATGGTTTCTTATTTCAATGTACTTGGTCCTCGAGTTTTGAATATGATTCTTTGTCAAGTTAGTGGCACTCGTATTGTCACATAGAAGAGGAACTTTACTCATCTTTACTCCAAAATCTTCAAGTTGTTGTTTGATCCATAGAATCTACGCATAATAGCTACCAACTGCTATATATTCAGCTTCAATAGTGGATAAGGCTACACACGCTTGTTTCTTACTATGCCATGAAACGAGGCTTGAACCAAGCAAGTGGCATGTTCCACTTGTACTCTTCCTATCTAATTTGCAACCTGCAAAATCCGAATCGGAATGACCTAGTAAATGTATAGGAGAAAGAGAGGGATACCATAAGCCCATTAATATTGTGCCTTTAAGATATTTTAGGATCCTCTTTGCATCCTTGAGATGTGATTCCTTGGGGCAAGACTGAAATCTAGCACATAGACACACAACAAATATGATGTTTGGTCTGCTTGCAGTTAGATAAAGAAGTGAACCTATTAAACCCCTGTACATGGTTTGATTAACCTCTTGTCCAACTTCATCAGCTTCTAAGTAGCAGTTAGTTGACATTGGAGTTGCTGCTCCTTTGAAAGCTTCCATCTCAAACTTCTTAAGGATTTCTTTGCAATACATTGATTGGCATATGAATATTCCTTCTTTGGACTGCTTAACTTGTATGCCGAGAAAGAATGAGAGTTCTCCCATCATTGACATCTCGAACTCCCCCTGCATATCTTTGACAAAGTCCTCACTGTTGAATCAAGTGTGATCAAAAGCTTTGAAGAATCCAAATCCTAGCGTTTGATGGAAGGCTGAAGTTGCTTGGAGTTGCTGCTATGTTTTTAGAGTAGGATCTGGGTAGTTATCTTTGTAATCCACTCTTTGTTGAATCTAAAGCTTAAGTGTTTTCAAATCTTTTAATTTTAAAGTGTTTTTCAAACTAAGTGAAAAACAACCTGTTGTTTTGTCGAAACAACCAATTGTTTTACACTTAGGTGTTTTTGAAAAGGTTAAAAACTGTTTTGGTTGGTTGACTTGCTGTCAAACCAAAACAATTGATTGTTTCGTGAAATCAATCGATTGTTTGTTTGAAAATCTTAACATAATCTGTTTTGTTAGTTAAATGTGCTTTAAATGATTTTCAAACTGAATGCACTCCTGTTTTAAATGCTTTGACCAATATTTGAAAGTTATAAATAGTTTGTTAATGTTTTATAACAAACTAACAAACAAGGAAAGAGAAAAACAGATTTGAGTTTTTCAGAGATTGCTTTTAAGATTTGTGTTTTCACCTTTGAGCTTTGGTTTTTTCAAGAGAATGTAGAATAGGATTACATCTGTATTGATGTCAGTTCATTCTGTAACAAGTGTAATTCGTTCTGAATACTTTGTACATTCTGGTGTTGTAAAGCCAAAAAGGGTTGTGTGCTCTTGAGGTTGTCAAGATCAACATTCTTTGTGGGTGTGGTTAGCCAAAGGAAGCTTGTTTCTTGAGGGGATCAAGGTCACTTCTTTGGTGGTGTTTGTGTGTAATCTGTAATTGATTGCTTAGTGGATTGCCGAGTGGATTCTGGGGACTAGATGTAGCTCCTTGTTTAAGAGTGAACCAGTATAAACTGTTTCTGTATCTCTTTCTTCCCTTAAACTCATTTAAATTCAGTTGTTATTGTTTTACTGGTATAAACAACCGATTCTTTCGCAGAAACAACCGATTGTTTTTCTGGTGCTTTGCTGTTTTAAGCTTTGTTTCTTGGCTAATTGAATTCCTAATCTGGTTTCTTGCAAAGAATTTCATTCAAGCTTAAAACATTTTCGAAAACCCCCTTTAAACAATTCACCCCCTCTCTCGTTTAAGGCCATACATTCTAACAATTGGTATCAGAGCTTGGTACTTGAGAAATACTCAAGTTTGATCCTAAAATCTTTTTTCAATGGCTGAAAAACTACCTTTTGGAGAGGGTGCTTCAATCAACAGACCACCTCTATTCTGTGATTTGAATTATCAATTCTGGAAAGTTAGAATGAAAATCTTTGTTGAATCTCTTGACAAGGGAATTTGGGATGCAATTGAAAATGGCCCTTTTAATCCAAAATTTGAAAAAGATGGATCTTCCATTGAAAAACCTTGGTCTCAATGGACTGATTCTGAAAACAAGAAGGCCAAATTTGATTATATTGCTAAGAACATCATAACATTTGCCTTGAATTCAGATGAATTTTTCAGGATTTCTCAATGCTCATCGGTCAAGGAGATGTGGGACACTTTGGAGGTGACTCATGAAGGAACCAATGATGTGAAGAGAGCTAGAAAGCATACTCTAATTCATGAATATGAAATGTTTAGAATGCTTAAGGGTGAGTCAATCGCTGAAGTACAAAAGAGGTTCACCCACATCATCAACCACCTTATGATCCTTGGGAAAACCTTTGATAAAGAAGAACTAAACATCAATATCCTCAAGTGTCTTGATAGAACATGGCAACCTAAGGTGACAACAATTTCTGAATCAAAAGATTTGACATCCTTGACAACGGCTTTTTTGTTTGGTAAGCTTAGAGAACATGAGTTAGAAATGAAAAGACTCAATGTTCAAGAAAGTGAAGACAAGCATGTGAAAAGCATTGCCTTGAAAGCTGCCAAGCTCAAAAGCAAGCAAGAGTCAAGTGATGAAAGTGAAGAAGAAAACCTTAGTTTGTTGTCCAAAAAGTTTAGTAGATTCTTGAAAAGAAATCGCAACAAAGAAGCCAACAAAGAAAGGTATGGCAACAAGAAAACTAGTGATTTCAATTCTAACAATTATACTTGCTTTGGTTATGGTGAACAAGGGCACATAAAAGTTGATTGCCCAAACAAAGAAAGCAATGAAAAGAAATCAAGCTACAAAGAGAAAAAGGGAAAATCAAGAAGAGCATATATTGCTTGGGATTAAAATGAAGTTTCCTCATCAAGCTCCTCATCAAGTGAAGATGAAAAGGCAAACATATGCTTGATTGCAGAAGGAGAAGATGAGTCATGTAGCTCAAGCAATGTAAGTTCATGTGCTTCCCTAAGTGCTGAAAATTATAGTAAATTGCCTCAAGCTTTTCAAGAAACTCGTGAAGAAGCTAACCGATTGGTTCTCTCAAACAACCGATTGAAAGGGCTTAAAAACTGGATTGAAAAGAAGGTTAAGACATTCGAAGAAGAGATGGAAAAATCAAAAATTGATTTTGAAAAGCTTGAAAAACATTGCAAAAACTTGCCTCATGTGTGTGACTCTCTTGTTTGTGAAAATTCTGATAATCTTGAAAAGAAAGTTCATTATCTTGTTAAAACTGTCGATAAGCTTTCAAAGGGAAAATCCAACTTTGAGAGTGTCTTGGCATCTCAAAATTGTGTTTTTGGAAAAGCTGGATTAGGTTTTAATCCACAGAACAAGCAAGATAATTTTTCAAAGAAATTTTCAAAACAGCCAGTAAAACAAACTGATTGTTAAGTCGAAACAATCGGTTGTTACATGCTTTTATTGCATGAAAAGAGGCCATTCTGTTAGATTCTGCAAAATAAGGAAATATTTTGTTCCCAGAGGTTTTATGAAGTGGATTCCCAAAGGTTGTGAGGTTTCAAATGATAAAGATAAATCAAATGGACCCACATTTGTAAGGGGACCAAACCTTGTTGCTTAAATTCATTTTTATGCAGGGAATGTAGAAGAACATGAAGCTCTGAGTCATCTGATCAGGTTCTTGGAAGGAAAGGATTAAGACTGGAATTGAATTGAGGGTGTATACCAGTCCAAGCCTTTTCAAAAGTCAAAAGAAGCTTCTTGATCACAAACAATGACTCATTGAAGGGACTTCATAAAAGGATAAGACCTTCCTTAACTTTGCCTTTGCTTTTAATTACTAATTCATGTTTAATTTTTCTTTTTCAAATGAGCATTAATATCAGTCTTGACCTTTTCTCAGTCTATGCTTGAAATTGACAATCTGCCAACATGTTGCAAAAAAACAACCAATTGTTTCCTCGAAAAACCGATTGTTTCTTCTCTGACAACACTATGAAAGAATTGAATTAATTTCTCTATGCATTCCGTCTGTTGCAGATCTCAATAATGAAAGGATCTTGAGTCAATAAATGAGTCTTGAAAGCTTGATTGTGTTCTGGAGGAAGTTACAAGATGTCATAAAGGAATATATTCCATATCTTGGAAATTCAAGAGTCTTTATGTCTAGTCAAAGATCACATGTGTTAACCATGTGTTTTTCTGCCCTTTTCTGATGTTTTTTGTGCAGTTCTTGGACCTGTCTCTTATCTTGTAGATCGAAACCCACAATCACCAAAGGATCAAAGAAGATATCTGAGTTGCTATAAAAACAGTTGCAGCTGTTTTCTTTCACAAAAACAACCAATTAAGCCATCTCTTGCAACATCTCTTTTCTCTCTTTGTGTGTGAACCTTTGCCTCTTTTTTCTGTTGTCATGGAGTCCACTCCACCTACATCAAAGAGGATCAAAACAAGGGTTGTAAGGTCAGGAGTGAGGCTTGAGGACTGGTTTTCAGGGGATAATGAGCTCATTGAGAGATATCGCTTTGAGACAAGCAAGCACAAAAGTGATCAACAATCCAAAGGTTGTCTCCTTTGATTGGTTGAAAAGCCAAAAGCTGGACAAAGTTAGAAAGCTTCTCAAGGATCAGTTGTTAAGAAGATTCTTGGAGATGAAGGTAAACATTTATCTAGATTTGATTCGGGTATTCTACATAAACCTAAAGTTTGAAGGAAACAACCTTGTTTCACATGTCAAGGTGTAGACATGGAGATTACCCATGATGTATGGGCTGTTGTAACTGGATTGAAATATGTTGGTCTTAGAATCAATAAAGGCAATCTTGGAGTTGTGAAAGATTTCAACAAGGTCCAATACTACAAAAGTTGCTTGAAGAATCAACAAGCACAAGTGAGAACTTGTTTTGTTGGAGGGTTAAAGTTAGATGAAAGGGTGTTAGCTCTCATTGTCACTTGGATCCTAACTCCAAGGGAGAGCAACCATTCTGTTTTAACAGAAGAAGATCTTGTTTATATCTACTGCATCATGAAGAAGATCAAGATCAACTGGATTCATATCATCAAAGAACATATGCAAAAATCCATGAGGTTAAGTGACTACCACTATCCCTATGCTGTTTTAATATCTAAATTCTTGCTCTATTTTGAAGTAAATCTTGAAGATGAATCCTCTGAGTTGGTCAAATCAACACAAGAAGTGAACAATGGTTCACTAAGCAAGATGGGATTCACCAAGATAAATGGAAGATGGGTGAGCAAAGATGGTGATCATGATGGTTCATCAAGTGCTGCAACTGCTGATTTTGATGAAGAAGATCAAGCTGTTGATATGAATATCCACACTGAAGAACAATCTGCAACTAATTTTGATGCTAGAACAAGTGCAGGACATCAAGGGGATGAGATTCCTTTTATGTCTTCTTTTGAAAGGTACATGGTGGATAGACTTGATGGCTTTGCTGAGAATCAAAGAAATCTCCATGATCTTTGTGTAACCAATTTCCAGAGCATTGACAACAGATTCCAGAGCATGGACACTCGTTTTATGACCCTGGATGAACAGATTGAAGTTGTTCAGAACCAGATCTTTGAGCTGCAATATGGCAAGGATGACTAAAGAAAAACAACTGGTTGAATGTTCAAAACAACCGATTGTTTTTGCTCTGTAACAGTTTAAGTGTTATTTCTTTTTTAAATTTTGTATTATCTGGAGCAATTTTTTTTATATCTTCTTTTAGTCTATTTGTGAAGACAAGTAGGGGGAGATTTTATGTTGTGTTGTCTTTAAGTCTGCAAACTCTATCTGTTTAAGTGATTAATGTTTTTGCTGCTTGCTGCTTGCTGCTGCTGATGATTTATGGTGTGCTGCCTTTTTGGCTGCTGTTTTGGTTAAGCAAAACACAAGAGTTATGTGTTGTTCTAACCTGCTGCCATAGATGTTGTATATTGGTTAAAGAATTTTTTGCAGGAACTACTTCAGATTCAAACAAGTCCAACACAAGCAACCAGGGATTTGACTTCATCAAATAGGGGGAGATTGTTGAATCAAGTGTGATCAAAAGCTTTGAAGAATCCAAATCCTTGGAGTTGCTGCTGTCTTTGTAATCCACTATTTGTTGAATCTAAAGCTTAAGTGTATTCAAATCGTTTAAGTTTCAAGTGTTTTTCAAACTAAGTGAAAAACAACCTGTTGTTTTGTCGAAACAACCGATTGTTTTACACTTAGGTGTTTTTGAAAAGGTTCAAAAATGTTTTGGTTGGTTGACTTGCTGTCAAACCAAAACAATCGATTGTTTCGTGAAATCAATTAATTGTTTGTTTGAAAATCTTAACAGAATATGTTTTGTTAGTTAAATGTGCTTTAAATGATTTTCAAACTGAATGCGCTCCTGTTTAAATGCTTTGACCAATATTTGAAAGCTATAAGTAGTTTGTTAATGGTTTATAACAAACTAACAAACAAGGAAAGAGAAAAACATATTTGAGTTTTTCAGAGATTGCTTTTAAGATTTGAGTTTTCACCTTTGAGCTTTGTTTTTTTCAAGAGAGTGGAATATGATTACATCTGTATTGATTTCAGTTCAGTCTGTAACAAGTGTATTTCGTTCTGAATACTTTGTACATTCTGGTGTTGTAAAGCCAAAAAGTGTTGTGTGCTCTTGAGGTTGTCAAGATCAACATTCTTGGTGTGTGTGCTAAGCCAAAGGATGTGTGTTTCTTGAGGGGATCAAGGTCACTTCTTTGGTGGTGTTTGTGTGTAATCTGTAATTGATTGCTTAGTGAATTGCCCAGTGGAATCTGGGGACTGGATGTTGCTCTTGGTTTAAGAGTGAACCAGTATAAACTGTTTATGTATCTCTTTCTTCTCTTAAACTCATTTAAATTTAGTTGTTATTGTTTTACTGGTATAAACAACCGATTCTTTTGCAGAAACATCCGATTGTTTTTCTGGTGCTTTACTGTTTTAAGCTTTGTTTCTTGGCTAACTGAATTCCTAATCTGGTATCTTGCAAAGAATTTCATTCTACCTTAAAAAGTTTTCGAAAACCCCCTTTAAACAATTCACCCGCCCTCTCTTTTAACGCCATACATTCTAACACTCACAAAGTTTCATATTAAACGAGCCAAATACAATACCATCTACGTATATTTGTACCAAAATAACATCAATTCCAGCCTTCTTAACAAACAAAGTCTTATCTACTCTACCTCTTTCATACTCATGAGATAAAAGAAAAAGACTTAGCCTTTCATACCATTGACGTGGAGCTTATTTGAGGCCATACAATGCCTTCTTGAGCTTGTAAACACACTCTGGATGTTTGTGATCTTCAAAGCCAGGTGGTTATGAGACATATATCTCCTCATTCATGATCCTATTGAGAAATGTAGTCTTCACATCCATCTGAAACAATTTAAAACCACTTATACAAGAAAAATCTAATAACAATCTTACTGCTTCCAACCTTGCAACAAGTGTGAAGGTTTCATCATAATCGATGCCTTCAACTTGATTGTATCATTTGGCCACTAGTATCACTTTGTTTCTTGTAATGACGCCCGAGTCATCAGATTTATTTTTGAAAACCCACTTGGTACCTATCACATTCATTGGATTGGTTCTCAGAACAAGAGTCCAAACTTCATTCCTTACAAACTGATTTAACTCTTCTTGCATAGCTGTTGTCCATAATTCATCCTTTAGAGCTTCACACACTAATTAAGGTTCAATATTTGAAACAAATGCAGAGTGATTGCAGAACTCTGCCACATGCCTTTTGGTTGAAACTCCTCTGTGGATTTGACCTATAATGTTGTCAATGGACAGATCCTTAGGAACCTTCCAGTCTTTTGGCAGATCTTCCTGCTGCAGATTTTCAATCAGTTGAATTGAGGATTCAATCGGTTGAATTTCTGTGTTGCTGTCAAGATTCTTTAAAAAGATGTTTTGATCATCCTCATCTGTATTGATCTTAGCTGCAGCTTGTTCACAATTGTTAGTCTCATAAAAAATAACATGAATGGATTCTTCAACAGTCATAAGCTTTTTATTGAAGACTCTATAAGCATGGCTATTAAGAGAGTAACCCAGAAATATACCTTTATCTGATTTAGCATCAAACATACCTAAGATTTCTTTGCCATTGTTAAGGACATAACACTTGCAACCAAAGACTTCTAGGTGGCTCACATTTGGCTTTCTCCCATTCAACAACTCATAAGGTGTTTTCTTCAGTATAGGTCGAATCAGCACACGATTCATCACGTAGCATGTAGTGCTCACAGCATTAGCCCAGAACCATTTTGGTAGACCAAAATCATTTAGAATTATCCTTGCAAGCTCCTCTAGGGACCTGTTCTTCCTTTCCACCACACCATTTTGTTGGGGTGTTCTTGGTGCAGAGAAGCTAATGAACTTTTCATTTTGAAACTCCCCTCCATGATCACTTCTTATTAATCCTATGTTGTTGCAGCATGTATTCTGAAGTTTCCTTGCAAGCTTCTTAAATTCTGAATATGCATCCTTCTTTGTATGTAGAAAGAATGTCCAAGTGTACCTGGAATAGTCATCTACAACATCAAGACCATATATATTTCCTCCAAGACTCATAGTCCTAGAAGGACCGAAAAGATCCATGTACAAAAGTTTAAGGGTTTTGAAGTTGAAACACAGTTTTTCAAAGAAAAAGATTTTCTAGATTGTTTCCCCCTTTGACATGCTTCACACACATGTTCTTTTTCAAATTTGAGTTTGGGTAAGCCATAAACAAGTTCAGTTGATACAAGCTTATTTAGATGATTCATATGAATATGAGCAAACCTTCTATGCCACAAACATGATTCCTCATGCTTTGATAAAAGACAATCTAATAAAGCATGACTGGATATATCAAGTAGATAAATGTTGCTAGATCTCTTACCAATGAGAAGAACATCCTTTGAATTAGGTAAGCGAATTTCACATGAGTTGGTCCTAAAAGCTGACTGATGCTAAACAAGTTGTGCTTCAAACCTTCAACATAGGACACATAATGAATAAGCAAACTACTTTTGTTACATATTGTACCTTTGCCAAGAATTCTTCCATTGTTATTGTCACCGTAGGTTACATGGCCATCTAGTTTGAGAGAAATGCTGATGAACCTCGATGCATCACCTGTTATGTGTTTTGAACAACCACTATCTAGGTACCATAGGTGTTGTTTTCTCTCCAAACAACCCTACAAAAGAAACAAAATCAAGTTGTCAAATCTGGTCCCCTTGTGAATTTGGGTCCATAGGTGTTAATGTGTTTCCAAGAATCATTAGGCTTTTTAGGAACCCATTTCAGAATACCCTTAGGTACAGAAAACTTTCTGATTCTGCAGAACCTAACAGAGTGTCCCTTTTCCATGCAATAGAAACAACAAACAACCGGTTGTTTCGATGCTTTAACCGATTGTTTTTGAGTGAAGGTTGAAAAAGGTTTTGTGCACTCACTTTGTTTGCTTTGGGGGTTAAAACCCAAGCCAGATTTTCCAAAAACACATGTTTGGGATGCTAACACATTTTCAAAATTTGATTTTCCTTTCGAAATAATATCAATTGTTTTCACAAGATATAAGACTTTCTCTTGAAGAGACTCACAGTTTTTGCAAAAATTTGAATCACATTTGCAAGAGGATTTTTCATGCATCAAATGAGAATTTTCTAAATCAGTTTTTGATTGATTCAAGTCTTTTTATAAAACTGTGATTTTCATTTTCAACTTATTGTTTTTACATTTCAATCGGTTATTTGAAAAAGTTAATCTCTTAGCTTCTTCATGAATTTCTTGGAAAGCATCAAGCAATTGAAAATAACTTTCACACTTATTAGAAGAGGTTGTACTTACTTGACTTAATTCTGATTCTCCCTTGGTCATTAAGCAGATTTCCACTTCATTTTTTGAAGTGATTGAGCCAGCAGATGACTTTTCTTTATCTACCAAGTCACTCTTTGAATTCTTGTGCAATTCCTCAAGTCTGTCCTACATTCCTTTAGCTATAGTGCATTCTGAAATTTTGAGCAGTACATCAGAGTCTAGGCAAACACAATAATATGTTATGTCATACAATCAAGATGTTCTTTAGAAGATTCATTAATTTCAGGCATATGCACATAGGTATTATTTGAAATAACATTCCAAATATTCTTATCTAAGGATTGAATAAAGAATTTCATTCTTATGCACCAAATAGGATAGTTTTGACCACAAAACAAAAGTGGTTTGTTCAAAGAGGCACCTTCCCCAAAAAAAATTTTATTAGCCATCAAGATTTTTAAAAACCAGAAATCAAAAACCTTGAATAACTTTCAAGAACCTTGCTCTTGATGCCAATTGTTAGATTTGATGGCTACAACAAGAAAAGGGGGATGGGGGGGGGAGTGAATTGTTTTCAAACTATTTTCACAAATACTTGGCTTAGTATAAAACTTTTTCAAACAACCCAGAAAAGCAATTCAGAAAGCTAATCAAATTACCAAACAGAAACAGAAGCACAATTTTAATCAGTTAAAATAGAGATTTAACCCGTTGTTTATGACAACGGAAAATACAAACAAATATAGAGAGAAAGGATAGAGAGAATTACACACATAGATTATACAGGTTCACTCTATCACAGAGCTACATCCAGTCCTCAGTCAAACCACTGAGTTTTCACTATGCAACCAATCACAGATTACACAAACACCACACACAAAGAGGTGACTTTGAATCCCACAAAGCCTACTCACCCTCCTTGCACACAACACACACCTCAAGCCAGAATCACACTGACTTTACAGGATTTCCCACAGTTATATAGAATGTTATATGAACAATTACAAGAACTTGAATAGGATTAGAAAACACCTGGTAAAACACAATACAATCGCACCCTTAAGTTCTTTTCACCATAGCAAAGCACAAAGTAATCTTGCTAAAAACTTGATAGAAACCTTTTCACAAACAGTTTTGTAATCTCTCAAATCAATCTCAACTCAGAGTATCAAAAGCTTTGGTTTCATGAATCTTTAAACGTTTAAATCAAAAACATATATATAATACTTGAAATGCTAACGTTTAAGCAAATCTAAACATCCAAATCAGTTAAAACAGATTTTCAAAAAGTTGTTACAAGGACATAGATTTAATCTGTTAAAACCATGATTTAACCGGTTGAATGCTCTTGTCAGTTCTAAAACAGTTTCAAAACCTTCTTTGCCAACTAAGTTACAAACAACCGATTATTTCGAAACTTTAATCGGTTGTTTTTCCCTTTGCATGGAAAAACACTTTTATTTTTAAAACTAATTGAAATAAGCTTTGTCTGAGATTCAAAACTGATCTTTACAAAGATTCTAAACCCCACACCAAAACCTAAACCTAATATATCACATAACTTCAGGTTTCATTTGGATTTGACTCATCAAAGCTTCCCATCTTCAACATTCCAAACTTTCAAAATCTGTTTTTGAATTGTTCAACTCTTCTTCCAAATTTTTGACTCTATTTTCCAACCAGTTGTTCAAAAGGGCCAACCTATTAGCTTCTTCATGAGTCTCCTTGAAGGCCTCAAGAAGTTGGCTATAATTTTCAACATTAATGGAAGAGCTTGAACTTACATTGCTTGATTCAGATTCTTCCTTTACCATGAAACAGAGATTGGCTTCTTCATCATCTTTTGATGAAGAACTTGAAGATGAATCATCATCGTATGCTCTTCTTAATTTGCCTTTCTTCTTATACTTCTTGTAACCCCCTTTCTCTTTGCTCACATTGCTTGTACATTCAGCCTTGATATGTCCCTGTGATGTGAGTTGATTTTAGGATTGTTCATTTCTATGGTGACACTTTACTTAGATTTAGATTTTAAGACAATTTAGGTGAGAAGCCTAAGGAAAATTCCCACTGGACATTAACTTAACAAGTGTTAAGTAGATGTGAAGGTTCATTTCCATAAGGCCAAAAGAAAAACACAATTAATGATGAAGATGAATGCCAAAATATGGTGCGACAATTTATCAAACACAAGATGAGCAACATATGAACCGAATTGAATTCAAGAAACAAAAACAAGAACAAGACATATTTTGGAATTGGAAAATAGAATGGAAATGGAATGGAAAAAGATGAGTGAAAGGAAACTTAGGAGATATGTAATTGTGAATGGAGCACGCAACTTGGATGGTGAATTGAATCCAAGATAATTGTAGATGTCGCCACTTGAGAGCTCACAACACTCACAAGATAAGACCAATTTTAGGAGTAGATTCATTCACTCACAATTCTAACACAATTTGTGTATAGTAACTTTACTCTTAATTCAACATGTCAATACATGAGGTAGGCCTCCCTATTTTTAGATTTATGAGCCTTGGAAAAGAAGAAAAGAGGGTAGATGGTATTGTACCTGTGCATTAACATTCTTGGTATTGTACCTGTTTGATGGTTGGTTTTTGTCCTTTTTTTTTCACATCAATTGTGCCTTCATGGAAAACTTCAAGGATGTCCCACATCTCCTTTGCAAAAGCACATTTTGAGACCCTGGAAAACTCATTGGAAATTAAGGCTGAAGAGATGATATTTTTAGCATTGCAATCATATTGAGCCTTTTTAGTTTCACTCTCAGTCCATTAGTACCAAGGTTTCTCAATGAAAACATCATGTTTTTCAATTTTAGGAACAAAAGGGCCATTTACAATAGCATCCCAGATTCCTCTATCAATTGATTCAACAAAGATTTTCATTCTAACCTTCCTTAATTGATAGTTTAGTCCACAAAATGGAGGTGGCCTGTTTATTGAAGCACCCTCCCCAAAGGGTAATTTTTCAGCCATTTAGAAAAGGTTTAGGATTGAAACTTGAATGACTTTCAAGAACCTTGCTTTGATAACAACTGTTAGAATTATAGGGCTAAAACAAGAGGGGGGTGAATTGTTTTTGAAAGATTTTCGCAAGTATTGAAGGTAGAGTGAAAGGCTATGAAGAATTAATCAATGGAAAATTTGTCTAGCCAAATATAAAACTGTTTTTAAGCTTGATGCAGAAAATCAACCTGTTGTTTTTACGAAACAACTGGTTGTTTTTATTAGCAGTTTATAAAAACAAAGTTAAAACAGTTTAAATAGTGTAAGGATAGAGAGACTCACACAAAATGTTTATACTGGTTCACTCAACACCTGAGATACATCTAGTCCTTAGAAACCACTGAGAATACATTATGTAATCAACCCTAGTTTACAAGCTACACACAACAAGAGTGATGATCTTGAACCCCTTAAGAACACACACCACTCCTTGGAAAAAACCACACCAAGAATGTTGATCTTGATCCCCTCGAGAACATACAACACTTCTTGGCAACACCAGTACATAAAAACAATTATCCAAAAAGAAGGGAATAAAATACACTTTGGTAAATCACAAGATCAAAGTTCAAATACAAGACCCAATCCTATTCCACACTTGAGATGATCCAAAACTTCTTTGAAAACTGTTTTGATTGATCTATCTCACTTAGTTAATGCATAGGAGCGTAAAACCACCTTTTTATGTTTCAATCAAATGGTTAAAATAGTTACAACAAAAGCCCAAAAGTTGTTGGAATCATTTAAAATAGAAAAACCACTTAACAAAATTTTGTTAAGGTTTTTCAGCAAAACAATCGGTTGATTTTTCGAAATAACCGATTGATTTTTGTTTGACAGCATTAAAATCCACTAAGTGTCAAACAACCTGTTGTTTTGAAATTTCATTATGTTGAAATTTGTTTGACAGCATTAAAATTCACTAAGTCTCAAACAACCTGTTGTTTCAAAATTTCAACCAGTTGAAATTTGTTTGATAGCGAAGGCAAAGACAAGGCTTTTCCAAATCATTTCAAAATCCACTAAGTTCAAACAACCTGTTGATTCGAAATTTCAACCTGTTGAAATTTGAATTCCTTTTAGAAGACCCACCTTTTCAAAATGTTAAAGATTCAATTGAGCTTGGATCATCTTAAGGAGTGAATTAAGAAGTTTCAAACAACAAGACACTCACACACACAACAACAATAAGGTCTTCAAGCTTTCCCCTTGGGTTTGGAGACATCAAAGGATCTTGTTCAACAGAGGTGAAGCTATCCATAGGAAAATATAATGACAATGTCTTGTGTGATGTGGTTCTAATGGAGGCAACTCACATTTTGTTAGGGAGGCCATGGCAGTTTAACATTAAAGTTATTCATGATGGTTTCACCAATAAAATCTCTTTCATGCAGAATAACAAGAAGATCATTCTCAAACCCTTATCTCCTACAAAGGTGTGTGAGGATCAAATCAAATTGAGAGAAAAGAGAGTCTAAGAGAAAAGAGAGATGACTGAAATATGTAAACAAAGCTAGAGTGAAACACCTAAAAAGAGAGAAACACATGAGAGAAAACTAAGTGGATTATTGAAAGTGAATGAAGTGAAGAAGGTTGGTTGTTGACCATTCTAACCAATTTAATTTTCTTCCTAATGTTGATTCTATTTTTCCAGGAGTTCAAGGATGTGTTTCCAAATAAAATTCCTGGAGGACTCCCACCTTTTAGGGTAATTGAACACCACATTTATGTTCTTTAAGGAACATCTTTGCCTAATAGGCCAACTTATAGAAGCAACCTTCAAGAGGCAAAGGAGATCCAAACTCAAGTTGAAGAATTGATGAACAAAGGATGGGTACAAGAGAGCATGAGCCCATGTGCAATTCTAGTCAACCCTATTCCCAGGTTACATGATTTATTGGATGAATTGTATGGTGCTTGTATATTTTCAAAAATTGACTTAAGAAGTGGTTACCCTCAAATTAGGATTAGGGAAGGGGATGAATGGAAATCTGCCTTGAAAACAAAATATGGACTGTATGAGTGGCTTGTCATGCCATTGGGGCTAACAAATGTCCCAAATAATTTTATGAGATTAATGAACCATATTTTGGGAGAATTTTTGGGCAAATTTGTTATGTTGTATTTTGATGATATCTTGATTTAAAGCACTAGTCTGGAATTACATGTGGCACATTTATGTGTTGTTTTGAATGCTAATCTTGAGAAGTACACATTTTGCACTAAACAAATTGTATTCTCGGGTTTTGTGAGTTCAGGTAGATTATGAAAAAGTGAAGGCTATCCAAGAATTATATTTGCCTCATATTGAGTTTGCTTACAATAGGGTTGTTGATAGCACAACAAATTGTTATCCATTTGAAATTGTGTATGGATTAAAGCCTTTAAATCCATTAGACTTGTTACATGTGCCTAACGTTTTTGTTTTAAAGCATAAAGATGCACAGGCTAAGGTTGACTATGTGAGAAAGCTACATGAAAAGGTTAAAGCACAAATTGAAAAAAAGTTGAAGATTATTCTAAACAAGCAAACAAAGGAAGAAAGAAAGTAATCTTTGATCTTGGAGATGGGGTCTGGGTACACACGAGGAAAGAAAGGTTCCCTAAACAAAGAAAATCCAAGCTCCAACCTAGAGGAAGGGATGGACCTTTTCAAGTGTTACAAAAGATTAATGATAATGCTTACAAGATTGATCTTCCAAGTAAATGCAATATGAGTAGCACTTTTAATGTGTTTGATTTGTCTGCTTTTACTGCAGATGATGAAGCTTTGGACTTAACTTCAAGTCTTTCTCAAGAGGTTAAAATAAAATAATATTATTATTTTACTTGGAGTTTGGATTTGAACTCAAGACTGTTGGGTCTATTAGTGTCTAAGTTCAAGAGGGGAGGGGTGAATTGAGCTTATAAAATTTTCACAAGAACACACAATTTTTCAGTATTCCAGAGGCAAAAAGAACAGATTGTTTTTACATGAAACAGATTGATTCTTCAGAGCAGTCTTGGCACAATTTGAATTTTGTTCAATGTAAAATTGTGATCAACAGAGAATTATAACAGAACCAGATCAGCTTAATATTGTGAGGATGAAGGATACAGCTATGCTTAGAAATCAAACAAAATTACTCAACACAAGATTTCAAGAAGAATGATCCTTTCTCGGGTTTTAATGAATGGACAGTTTGTTCACAATTCACTTAAACCATTATATGCAGCAACCTTGTTTATGATCAGTAAGAACAGTTTTCACTTAAACCCAGAATTAACAGATTCAATTTCAAAAGAACAGATTTTGTTCTTGACAGAATTAAGCAGAAACCAGAAATGAGTGCAGGGATGAGAAGACAAGGCACACAAGTTTTTATACTGGTTCACTCATACAGAGCTACATCCAGTCTCACCTTACCCCAAGGTGGAATTCACTAAAAACAGTACCAATCACTTACAAACACATCAGTTCTTGAACACTACAAGAACAACACACACAATGCTGAAAAACCCTATTTCAGCACACCTTGCACTCCAAGAAACCCTATCTAAGAGTGACTAACACTTACACCTTTACAAAACAGAATAAAGGAAAGATTACACCTGAAAAGAAGATGCAAGAACTCAAAACCAGTAGTTCAATTTGCTGCAAAACTGCACCAGCACCTTCACCAAGATCAAAGGTTTCCTAGAACAAGCACACTTGAAAATCTCTTTGGAAAACCTTTCAAAACATCTTTCAATCCTTCTTCTCACATGGAAATTGTTTGATCTCTGTCAAAATCGTAATTCCTCAGCACTAATTCATGTGAGAGAGACTTTTCTTTATATAGAAAACAGTTTCTAACTTCTTTTCAAAAAACAGTTGAAAAGCAGTTAAGAAAACAATAGATTCATTTTTGAACTTAACAGATTTATTTTGTGAAAACTGCCAACTCAGCTTAACAGAAATAACTGTCTGAGTTGTACCTTTGGTGCCCTAACTAACTTGTGAAAAACCTTTCAGCAGATCAAAGAATAAACATGTTCTTTCACAGTAAAACAAATTAAAGTACACCACACAGGCCAGCTCAGCTTAACTGAAATAACGACCTGAGCTTTCCCTTGGTGCCCTAACAGAAATTTAGAAAAGCCTTTTAACAGAGAAGAAATAAACAGATTCTTTCTCCATAAAACAGATTTATTTGTGTACTGATTTAAAACTTTTAAAATTATTTTAAAAAGCTTTTCAAAAAACCATTTAACCACATCATGTGCTTGATCTAGACTTGGTTAGGCATCTAGGATAGGTTATACAGCAAAAGGCAACCATACACACTTACAAGCCTAATTACAGATGAATCTAAAAACCTATTACAATCTTCAAAGCACTCAAGCCATTTTCTTCATCAAACACACATCAAGCCTTGATAGGGAAGAAGCTTCCTCCAGCTTCAACAAAGACCAACAACAAAGTATCAACCTAACCACTAGGACAAATTATCATTTCTTGAAATATAGGAATAGTATTTTTATTTTATTTACTTACAAATGAGTCAAGACCTATGTTCCTGCCAGTTGACTCGAGAGCCTTCGTACGTCTCACGATACTCCCATGCCCGATTCTCTGTGCCTTCGTTTTCTCTTGATCAAACACTTGAAATCACAAAGACAAGGGGCGCCCTAGAGGTCGTTTGCACTCTAACACTAAAGTCAATCTTAGGGCTAGGAAACACCAAAACTGTTAAGTGTAAAAGCTCTGTGTAAACTGTGTGTGTGAAGCGATGCAAAATGAATAGTGTACCTTACTAGGGTTGTTACTACCCTTTATATAGTCCAGGGTTTCCACTGTTTCTATTACCCAAAAGAGGCTTTCTGAGGATGGGCCCTAGCGCCGCTATTACCCACTCTTAGGGCAATCTAGCGCGTGAAGCTCCCTTACTAGAGTGCAACCTCTGACGAGATGACCACTTGGGTACCACCTCGTGCACCTGGTCTCTGGGGTTTCTCGTCCTGGGAGTGCCCTAGCTGCTCACGTGCCATGCGTGCAGTTTCACCCCTAGAACGTGGCCCTTATAGGTCGTATCTTTTCCAGTGGCCCTTTACTTGTGTTACGCTTGAATGCGTCATCCACACCACACGCAGTGACTCTTATGACCTAGGCTTCTCCCTAACTGATAACTGGTGTGTAGTCTGGGATCCACCTCTCGTGGCCCAGCTCTGCTGTTCGAGTCACCGATGTCCGACCTCTCATCGATCTCATGATATTGCCGAGGACACCTCAGTACATCCTGTTAGAATATATGGCTTTAATCTATAGGGGGTGAATGGTTTAAAGAGAGTTTTCGCAAACTTTTGAGTCTAGAATGAAAACACTTCGAGAATAACTTGAATCAGAATTCAGTTTGCCAAAACACAAAGCAAAAAGCACAGCACCAGAAAAACAATCGGTTGTTTCGCAGAAACAATCGGTTGTTTATAACAGTTCAAAAATATAAAAACTGAATTTAAAGAGATTAAGGATAGAGAGAATGCACACAGAGGTTTATACTGGTTCACTCTAAACCCAGAGCTACATCTAGTCTTCCCAAAAACCACTTGGGAATCCACTAAGCAATCAACCCTAGATCACTTACCATACAACCAAAGAAGTGACCTTGATCTCCTCAAGACACACACTTCCTTTGGTCCAGCACAACACCACTAAGAATCCTGATTTTGATCCCCTCGAGAACACACAGCACTTATCAACAATACACACAAAGTTTCTTCCAACAAGAACAAAGGATCACACTTGTTACAGAACAAATCTGAAATCAATACAAGATGAAAATCCTATCTCACACTCTTTAATCAATGCAATCTCTAAGCAATTCTCAACTTTTCAAAATCTAAAAAATTAGTTAAAAACTCAAATCTGATTTTCTGTATATAATCAAAGTTGTTTGTTGCATAATCTTAACAAACTATTAATTGCATTTAAAGATTGGTCAAAGCATTAAAAACTGGAGCGTAAACAGTTAGAAAAAAACTTAATGCTCAGTCAAAGCACAAAACAGTTTTCTGTTATGGTCCCAAAACAAACAATCAGTTGTTTCCACGAATCAATCGGTTGTTTTGGTTTGACAGCAAGTCAACCATCAAAAACAGTTTTCAACCTTTATAAAAACATCTAAGTTATAAAACAATTGGTTGTTTCGACAAAACAACAGGTTGTTTTTCACTTAGTTTGAAAAACACTTTTCAATTAAAAGGTTTGAGAATGCGTATGCTTTGGATTCAATCAAGAGTGGATATATACAATTTAACTACCCTAGATCCTATCTAAAGACAACACAACAACAACAAACACATTCAGCCTTTCATCAACCTTCAAAGGGTTTGGATTCTTCAAAGCTTGAACATACTTGGTTCAACACATCCTAGTGATCGGCGTCTGACCACTCTTCGGCACCTTGGCTCACGTTCCTCGCGAGGCACTGGCCCACACCACTCGTGGGACCCACCTTATGCGGGCCCACCATTACTAGCGGTCAAACTATGCCCGAGGACTGGTCGGTACAACCTATAACTAAATTTGTATTTATACACTTTTAGAAATCAGAATGAGGGATTAATGTTTTGGCAATTTTAGGAGAAAATATTTCTCTACTAGGATTTTTCCCTACCTCTTGCGATCTTATCAAGAATTACCAATCCTTGTGGCGATCATCCTTAGGCTTGTCAAACTTTGTTTGTGGCGCCTTCCTCAATCCAGGTTTTTCGTTGTTATTACTTTTAGTTAATTTCATTTCGTAATCCTAAATTCCTATTCCCGTTGTCAATTCTATTTGGATTCATATAATTTAGAAACCTTAATTTAACCTAGGCTGGTTTTTATATGCCTAAATCCAACCCTAATTTAATTTAAGAAAAATTACAAGTAAAAATCCTATTCTACTTTTACCAAGAAAATAAATTCTACTCTAGAAATTTTACACTAGGATATGCCATTTTTGAACATGTATAGAAGGGTGTCTCTGCCATCAGTAGCAGAGTCCCAGTCTTCTTGAATCTTCCTTGCCATGGACCTAGTGGTTGGGTCGGAGCTTGGCCTTCTTCCATCACAAACTCTTAAGCATCCCCTTAACAATACCCTTTGGCAGATCATACCTTCTAATTCTACAGAATCTAGTAGAACAACCTATGTTTAAACAGTAGAAGTAGGTTACAACAAGTTTATACACTGCTTTCTTATTTTCAAAGAAGCTTATCAAAGATTTATTTTTGGTGCCTGACTAATAGAACATTCACTAAACTAGCCCAACCTTCCAGAAGGATGACCAAGAGCATGAAAAAGGACCCAGGGCTAGGTCAGACTCATTCCATAGCCATTAACTTAGAGCCTATTATGTCTTAGAGGATTACTATGAGCATAGCCCAAATTATAGGACATGAGCATGAGCTATTTTCCCTACTTTGTATTTTAGTAGAATAGGGTTTAATTAGCATAAATTGGGTTTGTGCCAAAGGCCACATTTTAACCTAGATTCTAGAAGAGTTCTCCATGTACGTCCCCACCATGTGCTTCACATTTTGACCTATTTTCTATAAGCCTTCCCCTTGTGCAGCACATTCAAGCCCTTTTCCATGTGTTTTCGCTTGATCCCCAAGGCAGCTTAGGCTATAAATAGATTTCCTTTCTCTCTTGTAAATGACATTGAATTTTGAAGTAAAGAAACTCTGCTTGCGTGAATTATGAGTGTTCTAAATTTCCTGCGAGTCTTATCTTGGTAGAGAATGCTACAAGTGGCGACTCCCTTCCTCACTCATCTTGGAGCTCTCCTCCCCAAGTGGTGTGATTTCCTTCCATCCTTCCATCCTTCCATCTCTATGGATGCTTTATCTGACTAAGATTCCTTCTTTCTAATCTTTTTCATTTTATTTTCCATCTTTTTCCACCAATTCTTTCTCCTTTATCATGCTTAATTTCTTGTTCTAATCATCATTGAGTGTGTCTTTTTCATTTTTCTCTTTTGAAGAGAACCTTCACACTTACTTAACCACTTTGTTAAGTTCGTCCAGTGGCAATCATCACAAACTTATCACCTTATCTTGCTAATCAAAATCCTAATCCAAAAGAAATTCCAAAAAAAAACAAGGGTAACTGCAAATCAACTCACATCACTAGTTTTTCAAAAAAACACAGTTTTGAGAACCAAAAATAGGTTCCTGATTTAAGTGCCCTCTTTAGAATTTGTCCACGATTTTTACAAGATAATGGACCTTCTTTTGGAAAGAGTCACAAACTTTTGCAATTCTTTAAGTCAACACATTTACAAAAAGAGTTTTTAATACAAACCAAAGCAACCAACAGAGGACTAAGGACACATCAAGCACCTCACAAAAAGGTTAGTCATCTCAGTATACAAAGTCGAGCCCCACCAAACCTCGAGAAAGCATCAGCGGAAGAAGAAGTTATAAACCAAAATATCAAACGTTCATCCTTCTGGTCTTTTCCACAAGAGAAAAGTTATGTAAATAAATTTGGCTCACTTTAGGGGTCCAAATAGCAAAGATAGGTTAGAATAAGGTGCCATTAGCATAATAGGGGGTGTGAGTAGCATTTTAGCTTGTTCCTAGCCCATTTGGAGACATTTTGACCTAGTTTCTAGAAGGATAAGCCTAGGATGCGGGTTTGACTTAGTTAAACCCTAAGGCTGTCCATTTTTTCCCTATTCCCATCCTACCCCTTTAGCTTGTTCTCCAAGGCTCCTTCACCTATAAATAAGAGGCCTACCTAGTGTATTTATAAGTTGAAAGAAATAGAGAAAAGTTACTCTGCACATTTTGTTCCTCTTAGTCTTTAGTCTTATCTTGTGAAAATTTGAGAGCTCTCAAGTGGCAACTTCCAACACTTATCTTGGAGTAATTTCATCTTCCAAGTGGCGTGCTCATCATCTCAAACTCCATTTCTCATAAGCTTCCTTTTCCTTCATCTTTTCCTTCCATTGTCATTCCATTCAATTCATAAATATGTTCTTATTTTGGTTTCTTTTTGTCTATTCGGTCATTGCTTCCATTATAGCTTTCCATGTTTAAATTCTGCTCCTATAATTTTCATCATCTTCACCTTATAATTGCATTTTCCTTTTTCCTTTATGAAATGAACTTTCACATCTACTTAACCACTTGGTTATGTTAATGTCCAGTGGGGATTTTCCTTACGTTTTCACTATTAATTGTATAACAATCTCAATCATAAATCTAAAGTCTCCCCTATATGAATTATCCTAAAATTAACTCACATCATGTGGTTATCAGATCTTAGGTTCTTATGCTTAATTTGCTTGAGTTGATTCGGCACTTTACAATTTCTTTACATTCTAGCACCTTTAATTCTTGTCGACAAAAAAAAATTATTTACATTCTAGCACCTTTAATTCTTGTCTTTAAATTCAAGTACCTTTACTTTCTTGTCTTTAAATGCAAGTACCTTTAAATTCTTGTCATTATTTTCTTGCATTTTTATTTTCCAGCCCTTTAATTCTTGCAAATTTTTTCTTTCGGCCATTTAAATATTCATAGCATTTTTCGTTTTGAATATGTTTCTTGTTATGCCTTTTGTTGATCTTGTCTTTTACTTTGATTTTTATGTTCATTAGTGTTCTAGGAATCCTTATTTTGATTCTACTTACTTGCTTTTAGTTTTGAAGTTTGAAAAGTAATTAGAAACTTGTTTTTAGTATAAGTATATTTAAAATTTCAAACAAATGATTTCAAGTGTTCAATTATATTGAATCCCAAAATTTTTCTGAAAATTGAAAGTTCTTGAAAAATATGCATGATGCAAATTATGGTCATTCCTTTCCATAAGTCACAACTAGTATAAAAAAAAAGCAAAGAAGCAAAACAGCAAAGAAAATCATTTTCCAAATATGGATTCAACTTGATTGGCAAATTGTTTTCAACCTTAGTGAAATTTTTTAACCTTTTGCTTTAGCATTTTTCTAAAAAGAAAAGTTTCATTGTTAAAAGTTTAGTAAGTATCTTAGAGTCTCTTGGTGTGTCTTTTCTTGCTTGTCTTCCTTTTCAAGTTTTGTCATTTTCTCTTTTTCAAAATTGCTTTAGCTTTTCTTGTTTGAGCTATTTTTTCTTTGTCTTTTATTTTCTTTTCCTCAAAGTTTTGTGGTGATTTTCCATTGAGATCAAGTGTTAAAGGCTTTGACCTTTTTCATTTGAGAGTTTTTCATCCACAAGAAAGACCTTGGCTAAGGGAAGAAATTTCTTTCTTCGAGTGTTTGGAGTGATCTTGATACAAGTGGTGCAACCTTGATTCTTTTTCTTTCTAACTTCTTTTTCACTAATTGTTTGATTCCTTGCGCAAACATTATGGGTAATTTGTCTTTAAGTGAATCTACAAAACCGCAATTACATCACAAAGCCCACCTTTTGAGAGAACTTGTGGAGGTCAAGAAGCGAATGGTCCACAAAGATGAGGAAATAAGCCAACTAGCGAAAAGATTGCAAAGACTTGAAGAAGCTCATGCTAGGCAAACTCAAGAAAGGATATGGGACCCGCCAAATAGGCCAGCTTATAGAACAAACCCCGAAGAAACCAAGGAGATAGAATCACAAGTTCAAGACTTGTTGGAGAAGGGTTGGGTTCAAAAGAGCCTAAGCCCTTGTGCTGTACCTGTCTTGTTGGTGCCCAAAAAGGATGGAAAATGGCGCATGTGTTGTGATTGTCGAGCAATCAACAACATCACCATCAAGTATAGGCATCTAATCCCAAGGCTTGATGATATGCTAGATGAATTACATGGGTCAACCATATTCTCCAAAAATTGACCTTAAAAGTGGATATCACCAAATTCAAATCAAAGAAGGTGATGAGTGGAAAACCGCTTTTAAGACCAAATTTGGATTATATGAGTGGTTGGTGATGCCCTTTGGGCTTACTAATGCCCCAAGTACATTCATGAGGCTTATGAATCACACCTTGAGAGATTGCATAGGTAAATATGTAGTAGTTTATTTTGATGATATCCTAGTGTATAGTAAAACCCTAGAAGACCATCTAAGTCACCTTAGGGAAGTTCTTCTAGTGCTTAGGAAAAATAGTCTTTTTGCCAATAGGGATAAGTGTACCTTTTGTGTATATAGTGTAGTTTTCTTAGGTTTCATTGTCAACAAAAGGGGGGTGCATGTAGACCCCGAGAAAATCAAAGCCATCCGAGAGTGGCCCACTCCACAAAATGTAAGTGATGTAAGAAGTTTTCATGGGTTAGCTAGCTTCTATAGAAGGTTTGTGCCTAATTTTTCTAGTCTAGCTTCTCCTTTGAATGAACTTGTTAAAAAAGATGTTGCATTTTGTTGGAATGAA
Organism: Phaseolus vulgaris; assembly: GCF_051622355.1. NCBI lineage: Eukaryota > Viridiplantae > Streptophyta > Magnoliopsida > Fabales > Fabaceae > Phaseolus > Phaseolus vulgaris. The sequence continues at coordinate 32,164,787 of NC_143505.1, read as the reverse complement.
AAGCATGAGCAAGCCTTCCAAAGGCTAAAAGCTCAACTCACCAATGCACCAATTCTATCTCTCCCAAATTTTTCCAAAACTTTTGAGATAGAATGTGATGCATCGGGGGTAGGCATAGGTGCGGTATTGTTGCAAGGTAGGCACCCCATTGCATATTTTAGTGAAAAACTCCATGGTGCCACCCTCAACTATCCCACCTATGACAAAGAGCTCTATGCACTTGTGCGAGCCCTAAAGACTTGGGAACACTATCTTGTGTCCAAAGAATTTGTCATCCATAGTGATCACGAGTCTTTAAAATATTTAAAGGGCCAACACAAGCTCAACAAGAGATATGCTAAATGGATGGAATTTCTTGAACAATTTCCTTATGTAATCAAATACAAGAAAGGAAGCACCAATATAGTGGCCGATGCTCTTTCAAGACGGCATACACTCTTTTCAAAATTGGGTGCCCAAATTCTTGGATTTGATCACATAAGAGAGCTTTATCAAGAAGATCAAGAACTCTCATCCATCTATGCCCAATGTCAACATAGAGCGCAAGGAGGTTACTATGTGTCCGAGGGATATCTTTTTAAAGAGGGAAAACTTTGCATTCCCCAAGGCACACATAGGAAACTCCTTGTCAAGGAATCACATGAGGGGGGACTCATGGGCCATTTTGGAGTTGATAAGACTCTAGACCTTTTAAAAGCAAAATTTTGTTGGCCACACATGAGGAAAGACGTCCAAAGACATTGTTCTAGATGCATATCATGTTTAAAAGCAAAGTCTAGAACAATGCCTCATGGACTCTACACCCCTTTGCCGATTGCAAATGCTCCTTGGGAAGACATTAGCATGGATTTCATTTTAGGACTTCCTAGGAAGGCAAGAGGCCATGACTCTATCTTTGTGGTAGTGGACCGTTTTAGAAAAATGTCCCATTTTATTCCTTGCCACATGGTAAATGATGCTCAAAATATTTCTAGACTCTTCTTTAGAGAAGTGGTGAGACTTCATGGTCTCCCTAGAAGTATAGTATCCGATAGAGATCCCAAGTTTATAAGTCACTTTTGGAAAACTCTTTGGGGCAAACTTGGAACAAGACTACAATTTTCAACTTCTTGTCATCCTCAAACGGATGGCCAAACCGAAGTAGTCAATAGATCTCTTGGGACTATGCTTAGGGCTATCATGAAGGGCAACCATAAATCTTGGGATGAGTATCTTCCCCACATTGAGTTTGCTTACAATCGAGTAGTTCACAAGACTACTAATGCTTCTCCTTTTGAAGTAGTATATGGTTTTAATCCTCTCACACCCATGGATTTGTTGCCTCTTCCTAATCCACAAGAATTTGTGCATAAGGAAGGAGTAATCAAAGCCGACTTTGTGAAAAAAAATGCATGAGAAGATTAAACTCCAAATACAACAACAAAATGAGAAGTACACAAAATACAACAATAAAGGGAAGAAAGAAATAATTTTTGAGGAAGGAGACTTAGTTTGGCTTCACCTTCGCAAAGATAGATTTCCAACTCAAAGGAAGTCCAAACTAAGTCCTTGAGGTGATGGACCCTTTCAAGGCCTCAAGCGAGTCAATAACAATGCATATAAGTTGGACCTACCTCTTGAATATGGAGTACATGACACTTTTAATGTAATTGATTTTTCTCCATTTGTAGGTACCAATGACGATGACGAGCTAGATTTGAGGACAAATCCTTTCCAAGGGGGAGGGGATGATGGAGAAGGGCCAAGCACACCTCACCATGGAGGCCAAGACCCAAGACTAGACCGTGATGAGCGTCTAGACTCAAGGAGAGAGCGTCTAGGACGTGATAAGGGAAGGCTACACATGGAGCGTCTAAGAGGAGGCCTAGACCGTCTAGGCCCTATTACGAGGTCAATGGCTAAGCATATTCACGCCCACATGGACCTAGCCACGGATGGAAGAGAGAAGACCTTGTATATGTTACATGGAGGCCCATTAGGGGTGGCTTAGTAATTAGGGTAGTGTTAGAAAGCACAAGTTTGTCTTATATGTGATTTACCCTAGATTTGTGCACTTTCTAGAACCTTAGCACACATGACCGGCCATGTGCCATGTGCCTTGTCATTTGCATTTCATTTTGCTCCAATTTCATGTGTAATTAGCTTAGCTTTCACGGCCCATTAGCCTATAAAAGAGAAGGCCATCTCTTGTATTTTTCAAGATTATTGTGAGTAAAGTTATGCTGCCAACATTGTGCCATGCTTTGCTTCTACCTAGTTTCTAGGCTCTAATCTTCATCTTCCTCACTTACCATAGGGCTGGCCGAACCTCCCTAATCCCATACATATCATGCACCTTCAAGATCACTATAGCTCCTAGGAGGATCTTGCACATACACAACCATGGCTTCCGCACCATCTTTCACATGATTCTAAGAAGAGCTTCATGAATTTGCCATCACTTTGAAGCAAGACGCCAACCGTGGTCTCTTGGAATGATTTGAAAGCATGTATGCGCACGCGGTTTTTTCCTCCTCCTTATAGGAAATACCTCTTGTTGAAGCTCCAACGGCTTCATCAAGGACCTAGGACGGTAGATGAATACTTTAAATTTTAAAAACTTAGAAACAACTTTGACTAAAATTAATATGCATGATAATTAAGAGTCAAAGATAGATACGTTTGTAAGTGGTTTGAGGAGAGAAATTCAAGATATTCTAGAATTATATGACTACTCTTCTTTAACGAAAGTGGTTCACCTAGCCATCAAGGTGGAATCACAACTTTTGAAGAAAACAACTTTCAAAAATAGTCATAATGATGGCTTCTACAAATCTTCATGGAAGGATACAAACAAAAATTCTCCTTCCAAATTTTCAAAAGAAACAACTTCTCCCTAAAAAGTTTCTAAACACAATCCTTCTTACTCTACCCCTAAGTCACCCACCAAAACTTCCAGCACAAAATGTTTTAAATGTTTAGGTTTTGGGCACATAGCTTCCAATTGTCCAAATAAAAGAACCACAATGTTACAAGAAGTAAATCAACCCAAATTAAAACAAAAGCCAAAAAAAGAAAACGAAAAAGAAGAGGAAAGTAAAGTGGGTCTCATCTTGTTGACTCCTACGAAAATCACTACACTCCTAGGTATACTTCTTCCTTATCTTTTTCATTCCCAAATAATTCTAAATATTTGACATCTTTGTTAAAGAAGTTTACGGATGATCTTCAAAAACCTCCTAAAGGTTATGCACTTCTAAGAGGATTTTCACAAACAAATCATCTCTTCCCTAAACATTCTCTACAACCGTAGCCTGTATCTAGAATTCACGCATGTGAACTCCCCAAGCTTCATGAACATAAGTTTGTTTCACATCCTAAACTTCGAAATATCTTCTCTGTGAACAAACTAACAATGTTATTTGCAGGAGTTCTAAATTCGAGGACGAATTCTTTCCAACCTGAGGGGCATGATACAAACCAAAGTAACCAATAGATGACTAAGGACACCTCAAGCACCTCACAAAAAGGTCAGTCATCTTAGTATACAAAGTCGAGCCCCACCAAACCTTGAGAAAGCATCAGCAGAATAAGAATTTATAAACTATAATATCAAAAGTTCTTCCTTCTGGTCTTTTTCACAAAAGAAAAGTTATGTAAATAAATTTGGCTCACTTTAGGGGTCCAAATAGCAAAGATAGGCTAGAATAAGGTACCATTAGCATAATAGGGGGTGTGGGTAGCATTTTAGCTTGTTCCTAGCCCATTTGGAGACATTTTGACCTAGTTTCTAGAAGGACAACCCTAGGATGTGGGTTTGACTTAGTCAAACCCTAAGGCTGCCCATTTTTTCCCTTTTCCCATCCTACCCCTTTAGCTTGTTCTCCAAGGCTCCTTCACCTATAAATAGGAGGCATATCTAGTGTATTTACAAGTTGAATGAAATAGAGAAAATTTACTCTCATAAGCTTCATTTTCCTTCATCTTTTCCTTCCATTGTCATTCCATTCAATTCATAAATATGTTCTTATTTTGGTTTCCTTTTGTCTATTCGATCATTGCTTCCATTATAGCTTTCCATGCTTAAATTCCGCACCTATAATTGTCATCATCTTCACCTTATAATTGCCTTTTCCTTTTGCCTTTATGAAATGAATTTTCACATCTACTTAACCACTTGGTTATGTTAATGTCCAGTGGGGATTTTCCTTACGTTTTCACTATTAATTGTTTAACAATCTCAATCATAAATCTAAAGTGTCCCCTAAATGAAAAATCCTAAAATCAACTCACATCAGTTTTTATAAATGAATTCTAAATTTTCAAAATCAATTTTGGTGTTGTTTAACTCTTTTTCTAAAGACTTGACTTTATTTTCCAACCAATTATTTAAACCTTTCAACCGATTGTTTAACAGATCCATCCTATTAGCTTCTTCATGTGTTCCCCTAAAGGCATCAAGCAATTGGTTATAATTTTCAAAATTTTCAGAGGAGTTAGAGCTTACACTACTCATGTTAGAAGCATCTTTAGCCATCAAGCATAGATTTGCCTCCTCATCACCCCTTGATGTTAAGATAAAGGAAGATTGATCATTGTCTTGTCATGCAATGTGACATTCAATTTTGATATGTTCTTGCTTCCCACATCCAAAACAAGTATAATTTGAATAATTTAAATTAGATGATTTCTTTGGATTATTCCTGTTTAAAGACTGTGACTTGTCTTTGTTACTATTTCTTAAGAACTTACCAATTTTTTTTGTTAGCAGGTTTAGAGTTCCCATATCACTGTTGATGGCATTGAGCTCTTCTCTTTCGTGTTTTTGGGGTGGTTTACGTGAAGCTTAGTGGTTTGTTGATGGATCAAGGCCCTCCTAAGAGGTGTGGCTGCCTTGTAGGTGCAGGAAGAGTAGGGAATTTAGGGAGGTTCGGTCAGCCCCTTTGGAAGGTGAAAGTATTGAAGATTAAGACCTAAATTCTAGGCAAGGGAGTAATGTATGGCTCAAGTTTGGCAGCATAACAATACTCAATTTAATCTTACAAAATGAGAGTCAAGCACCTCCTTATATAGGATTGGAGGGCTGGAATTTGAAGAGCCAAATATAAATGAAACGCTAGCCAAATTACATGCAAGTGTGAGCACATGGAAGCACATGGAGCACATGGCACATGGGAGCACATGGCCACCTAGCCTTCACATGCCCGGCCTAGATTAGTGTGGTAGGTTCTAGAAACCGTAACTAATTTAGGTAATCCAAACTTAATCCTAATTTGCACAATTAAACAAGGTTCACAATGCTATGCTATTTGCACCACAAATAAAACTATGCTAACGCTTGATGGGCCTTCTTGGAACATCAACTCTCTTGGTCATGGACCTTGTTGTCCTAGACACTCTTATGGGTGCCCTTCATGCAAGGTTGGTCCTAGACGCTCTTTTGGTTGCTTTTTATGCAAGGTTGGTCCTAGAAGCTCTTGTGGTTGCCCTTCACACAAGGTTGGTCCTAGACACTCTTTTGGTTGCTGGGGCCTCTTCCATCAACTGTAGTTACTAGATTCTTGATCTATTTTTTGGACAACAAATTTCAAAGCAATCCCTTTGACTTGGTTTTCTTCAATTTCTTGCTAATTCAACCTGTTCATTTCCAGTCATGCTCCCTTATTTTTTTTCAAACAGTGATGCAGTGGTCATAGTTGTTAAATCCTTTGACTCAAAGATGACAGTGACCTTTGGTTGCCATGACCTGTCCAAACATTTGAGGATTTTGATGTTCAAAACCTCTTTATGAAAGATTTTGCCAAAACCAATGAGATGATTTACTATGTGAGTAAGTTTTTTCTGCACATCTGCTATGGTTTCCCTTTTTAGCATTTTGAACAACTTGTACTCTTGAATCAAGGCATGCTTTCTTGCTCTTTTCACATTATAGTTGTTCCTTCATGAGTCACCTTTAGAATGTTCCACATTTCCTTTGCTAAAGAACATTAAGACACTCTTAAAAACTTATCAAAACTTAACGCATAAGTTATAATGATTTTAGCAATACAATCATACTGAGCTTTCTTTCCCTCAGTCTCAGTCCAAGAAGACCAAGATTTTTCATCAAACACTTTATTAGTTTCATGTTTTGGTATAAAAGGACCATTTATAATAGTATCACAAATCCCTATCTTAATTGATTGAACAAAGATTTGCATTATGAATTTCCAGAACTAGTAATCTACACCACAAAAGAGTGGTGGTCTGTTTACGGAAGTCCCCTCACCAAATGGTAGTTTTTCAGGCATTTAAAATAATATTAGGTTCGAAACTTGAAGAACATACAAGAACTTAGCTCCTGATGACAATTGTTAGAATATGTGGCCTAAACCAAAAAGAGATTGTTTTCAAAATATTTTCGCAAATACTGAAATCAAATTGAAAACTTAATAAAATTAACTAATTGATTTATCCGTTCAACTCATTACAAAAAACACAACAAGCATATATTCAAAATATTAAAAAGTTGTTACAAAAATTTAACTAATTGATTTATATTGGTTCACTTTTACACTAAGATTTACATCCAGTCCTCAACAAACCACTGAGAATACACTAATAAAAACACAAAAATGTTTACAAAACAGTCAAGAGTGTTTCTCTTGAGCCCTACAAGAACACACAACAGAATTCAAAAATCCTATTTGAATCTATTAACAACAAAATACAGTGAAAGTACAAGGTTTGAATACACCTGGATTGTTACAAATGAAGTACAGTAGAAATGGAAACCTATAAGCCTTCTTTACAAAACAAGAATGAACCAAGAAGCAAACTCAATCTCCAAGAATGATTTTAAAACTTCATGTTTTTCTCTCGTGTAAAAATCGTTGTTTGAAATGATCAAATTTCATCCTTATATAAGGTAATAATGTTTCCAGAAATACTTTGATCATTTAACAAAAATAGTTGTATCAATTAAAAACACATTGGTTAATATAACATAATTTTGTTTAAAACATTTAATTGATTTTTGAAATAATTGAATATTTTCTTTTAATAGATGAAATCAACATATATTAGATTGATTCTTTTATCGAAATAATTAATTGATTCACTAAACAAAAAAGGAAAAATAGAAAAAAAAATTAATCCTTAAAAACCGTAATTGTTTTTAAGAGGTTGATACGATAAATCAGTTTGTTAAAAATACTTACTATGATCAACAAACTTGAATAAAAGTAATTTCCACTAATTAAAACATTAATCAGTTGATTAAAAAATACACAAATTTAGAAGAAAAAAAACTTTTCAAGAAGATTATTCAAGTAACTTGGATCACAATGTAATGAAAAGTTATACATCAAAATCTACCTAACCAAACACACACACACAACTTCAAGTCTTTAAGACAGATTGGATTCATCGAACCCTCTTGGTCAACAGGAAGCTTATGTGGGTTCTTGTGTGTGCCATGTAGGCCTCCCTCTTGGCTTCTCTTAATCCCTACAATCTTAGATTAAAATTTCCTAAATACAAGGCTCAAAAATCCTATACATAAATTAAAGACTAAAATTAAAATCTTAATCATTCTATACATTTTTTACAAGGTTGCAAAAGGAGAATTGTCTAGAAAAATAACTTCTAATCAAAACTTCTACTCTTCTGAACGTGGTTGTTTTGGTGGTTGGGATGGTCCTCCATTAGATTGAGGCCGCAAAAAGATGTACCTGTGTGTGAAATAGAAGCAATGGAGCTAGAGATCTCAAGATCCTTATACCATTTGAGAAATTCATTGAAAATAACATGTTATCCTGAGCTATCAGATGAAGAAGTGCCAAATCAAATAGGCCCCACAATAAACATTTTTTAGGGAGCAATTTAGACAACTATAGTAGAAGAGGTGATGGAGGACCATCCTTGCAAAAGCCACCATTTTTCTCAAGTAAGAGCAGAGGTTCAACTTGGAAGAATTCTAAAATAATATGCCTTAGCTTTTGAATAAAATGTAAATAATATAATAGTATTTTTTGGCTTTGTATTTCTAAGCCATCATTTGAATAGGAATCTCTTTCTCTCCAAACAATACTACCTTGGGCGTCTCTTCCTTTGCATGTTGACTCTTCAAGCTCTTTAAGAAGCCAGGTGTCTCCTTCCATGACTCTCCAAATCACTCAAGACACACGACAAGCTATGAATGGCGAGCTTCTTGTAAACAGAATTGCGACATGACAAGCTAGGAATGGAAAGCTTCTTCTAAATAAGATTTCCACAGGGCAAGCTAGGAAAGGAGAGTTTTCTATGCATAGGATTGCCACATGGCATGTTAGGAGTGGAGAGTATTTTGAGAACTCAGTAGTCACTTTTAGGAGTCTCTTAGATTATAAGTAAGAGATAACCCGCATGTAAATTTTAGACTTTATTGATATATGAAATTGTGTTTCTAAAATTCTCAGCACATTTATCCAAGTCTCTCTCTATGTGTTTCTTGCATTCTTACAAACTCAAGGAAGTTGGCCTAACCTCTTCCTTGGCCCTTGCACCTCATACTCAAACCAAGAACTTTCATGACCATTAGATGCTTCCTTCCATTAATTCCATTCCAATACCCAAGAAGAATTGCATCAAGTGGTATAAGAGCAAGGCTACAATTTAGATAAGCCTATGATGAGAGAGAAGCACCTTAGAGGGCTTCCATTTACAAGATAAGCCCATATCCAAAACAAGTACGACGGGGAAATCTTGTCGATGTGAAACACCAACGAAAATAAAGGTATCAAAGCGGCAACATCATTGAAAAATTTCGACGAGTAGTGGGTTCACTAGGAAGGTAAGGATTTTTCCCTAGCTTTAGATGCCTTATTAAAATAAAGGGAAATAAAAAAATTAGATAAATCCCTTGTGTCTAATGAGCACATAGGATTATGTTTATATAGAGAAAAATCATGCATAAAATATTGGCTAGATTACATAGGTAGAAATATCTAACATAAATATCTAACATATCTAATAATTCGAAAAGGGGTATACCAGATGCTGCAAGACCAATTTCCTCAATGAAAATGAGGATGTTAAAAATCGAGAATTGCAAGAAGTAACAACTTTTGTTCTTGCCCTCTTCCCTAGACTTACCCTCTTGTTACTCATAAACAAAAACGAGTTTTTTTGGTGGAATTCGCTGAATTACGGAGGTCCTTTCTCTCTACCTCTTTTGTTTTGGCTTTTGTTTCTTTTTGTTGTTTGTAATGGTGGTGGTGATAATTACACACAAAGATTATACCGGTTCACTCAATCACTGAGCTACATCCAGTCCTCAGTCAAACCATTGAGTTTTCACTATGCAATCAATCACAGATTACACAAACACCACACACAAAGAGGTGACTTTGAATCCCACAAAGCCTACTCACCCTCCTTGCACACAACAACCACCTCAGGCCAGAATCACACTGACTTTACAGGATTTTATACTGTTATACAAAATGTTATATGAACAATTACAAGAACTTGAACAGGATTAGAAAACACCTGGTAAAACACAATACACCAACACCCTATTGATCAGTTCTTTGAAAGACAGCAAAGCACAGGGCAATCTTGCTAAAACTTGGTGAAATACCTTTTCACAAACAGTTTTGGTAATTTCTCAAATCAATCTCAACTCAGAGTATCAAAAGTTTCTGTTTCATCAATCTCTCGTCTTTTATATATCTTTAAACGTTTGAATAAAAACATATTTATAATACTTGAAATGCTAACGTTGGAGCAAATCAGTTAAAAACAGATTTTCAAAAAACTGTTACAAGCACATACATTTAATCGGTTAAAACGATGAATTAACCAATTGAATGCTCTTATCAGTTATAAAACAGTTTTAAAACCTTCTTTGCCAGCTAAGTTACAAACAACCGATTATCTCGACATTTTAATCGGTTGTTTTTTCCTTTGCATGGAAAAACACTTTAATCTTTAAAACTGATTGAAATGAGCTTTGCTTGAGATTCAAAACTAATCTTACAAAGATATTAAACCCCAAACCAAAACCTAAACCTAAACATCGCCCAGCTTCAGGCTTCACTTGGATTTGACACATCAAAGTTTCCCATCTTCAACATATGTCAGGACACTTCGAAGTGGAATCATCGGAAGAGGATTTAGAAAAGGGTTTAGGGAGGATATAGAATAGGGTTTAGGGTTTTATGGAATTTTCTAACCCTTTCACGGGTGAATTTTCTCAGCAAAGTGCTGAAGGAGAAGTAAAATGAAGAGGTTCTTTTGGTTTTGTTAATTGATGATTTGATTATTCATGGCTCGAAGGAACACAAATTGCAATATTGTTATCTCGTGAAGGTAGGGAAAGTTTTATTAGGCCTCATGATGGACATCATTCTTTAATCCAAATCATTTAAGTTAAAATTTTTTTGTTCATAATGAAAGATGTATTTTATAAAGAGTAGTTAGTTGTTTGTTATACTCTTAATATTAACTAATATTTTTTAAAATTTGAATTTTTCTCAACTAATTTCAAGTACCACAAGTAGATATTTGCTTATTTTTAGTTGGTAGTTGTTTTGAATTTCTTTATTAATGATTAATAGGTCATATGATCTGCGTTTAAAAGAAGTTACATTCCTTTTAAATATGAGTAAATATGAGTAAGACTAATTACTTAGACTTGAACTATGTAAAAAAATAGAAAAACATTTTATTAATATCAATCATACCAATTATATTTTGATCATCTCTACTTAAAATAACCAAAACCTATAAAAAAGAAAATAAAAATATGCTGAAAAAAAATAACAAAATTCCGAAAATATTAAATATTTTTTTAGTTATTGTATAGATATTGAGAACATTTTATGTCCTAATAATCTCCCCTTTACAACATTTTCTTAAAACAAAAACATGATGAAGATTGTTTTATAAGAAGTTAATAAAACTGTAACTTTATTGATCATACAAAGTACTTAGTTTATGCATAAGAACAAGCTTATGACATATCATAATAATTTACTCATGAGTGAGTGGGGAGACCAAACCTGACAACTCACTTTATTACATTAATTTGTGATAAAAAGAACAAACAGATGTAGTAAACACATAGACACGTGGTTGAAATTTCAGAAAAACACAGGCAGCAATAGTGGATGAACAATGATTGATCAATTGGTGGGAGGAGTAACAGTGCTGACAAAAAAGTCCTCATCAATTTTTTCATCGTGGCAGCACTGGAAGGTGGTGAGCACGTGCATGTTGCGCCGACACTCAGGGCATGTGAGCCTCTCTGGGATTCTCCCCATTGCATGAGAAAATTCAAATCTGCTGCAAGGACTAACAACCGAATGAACCTTGTCATAGTGATTCTTAAAAGCTGATTCAAACCCTTCCCTGTCAGCATGATCTTTCCACACGGCATCATACTCCACCAAGGTTTGGAACCCGGTTGTGGCATGCCCATTGACCACAATGTGAGACCCTCTTGCCAGAACAATCCATCCACCCTGTTTGTCATAGCTGAGAAGCTTCTTGATTTCTTGCATCACATGGTCGTCGTCATCGGATTGCTTCAGTTGAAGTTTGGAGAAGAGCATACTCTGAAGACGGGTCCAAAAGAACCATATCATGCTCTGCTCTGACCAGTATTGAGTGTTGAGTTTATCACGAATTATTGTGTCGATGATTTTCTGCACTTGCTCCCTTTTGTTGCTTTTCCCAACATATACCATCTCCAAGGGTATTTGAGTAGCCATTGCAACCCTGCGGCCTTCCTTCACAAATCTTCTTACCCATTCAGGATCATCCCCCCCAAACAAGAAAATGTATTTGCCATCCTTAATCTGTGCAATCAGAAATTGGCATTTGTTATTTTTCTGAAGGTTAGTAACGCATTCTACATTATTCTCTAAACTCGTTAAATAGAGCGAGAACCATTTTATGTAGTTGACTACACACATAAATTTAGTTAATAATAGTGTTCTAGAAAAGAGAGCAAGTGCATTGCTAATATTTATTCTAGAAAACATATATCAATCCATGTTGATTTTGTTAAGCTACCAACAAAGACTGCAGTGTGCAGTCACAACTACACATAGTAACATTTCATTGCTCCACGTGAATTAGTGGCCATACTTGACATTTTTCCAGTTAAACTTAATTGGCTCATTTAGTCCTGTACTATTTAATTATGGAGATGGCAACATTATGCTTTTGGATTGGCGCTGTGGTGTTAAGCTTTTCATGGCCTTCCTATGGAATGGGCTGAATTCTGTATATAGTGAAAAAAACATAGCTTGATCACTCTTTAAAAGGAGAATAAGTGTTTTGATTGTCAGAGTGCTTACCCAGTTCAAAATATCTTGATCAATGCCATCTACTAGCAATTCAAGTCTCCAGGTCTCTTCCTTCCATAGAACTTCTTCTCTAGAACTTGTGAAAGGGTAGGCAGCACTTCCCCAAATCCACATCATGTGAATAGCATTGGGGCAAGAAACTCTCCCTTGTGGGTCCAAAACCACAAGAATTGGCTTATTCTTGTATTTCCATTCGCTCTGGATGAACCAGATGACTGGCTTGCCTATCAAAGATGGATCATACACTGAGTACCATGACATGTTTTCTTGAAGGCTCTCAAACTGCTTTTTCTTTGGTTCTATCCATTCATAGTTTGGATCCACAATTGGTATCCAAACCAACTCATATCTACTTTCCATTCTTGATGTATGAGTCTTCGATTCGTTGTAGATCTGTTCAAGAATCATAAGCTCGTCGGTGGAGATCTCCATGCCTGAAAATAGAAGCAGCACATTCTTCCTTCTCAATGGCTCAAGGCTAACCTGTTTGTTTCCATTAATTATACAAATATAAGCATCACCAACACAATTTCACATAATACTAATGCATATGTAGGTAGTTACTGTGTTAGAAAATCAAACCCTTTTCTTGGTAACACCATCATATAGAGGTAGAATATCATCCTGTGCATAAATCAGAGCTTTGAGAACCTTCATGTTGTCAGTGTGGGGTTTTGAAAACAAATCTCGCAGCATTTGGTAAGCTTCAGCATCCATCTTTTTCCCTACATTGAATGATCATATTAAATTAGTCGGATAGCTAAGGGGTCTTTTGGTTTAAGATTTTTTTATCTTATTATTAATTACAATGACGTTATACACTGTTTTTTCTTTGTTTCCTATCTATAAAATTTTACTCAGAAAACTGTAAAAGCAACTTTTATTGTTTTCTGGTTTTTCACTATTTCCTATACAAAATTTTGAAAGTCAATGTAACACTTCTGTAATTAAGAATGAAAGTATAAAATAAGCCAACTAGCCCACACTCCCTATTGATATCTCAGTTTTATTTAATATGGATAGATAGAGACGAGGAATTATAAGTGGCCTACCAATATGTTCGTGGCAACTATTTAGCAGCTGCCTGAGATGGTCATTTATGTTTCTGAGCTTGAAAATCAAAGTAGATAGCTCCCAAGCATCAGTGGATGCGAATATCCTGAAACAGTGTTTTTGACATATTATTTATGTGTCTGTGATATTTAAAAACTCTTTCATAGGTAGTTAACACCCGGTGTTGGAGATAGAACTTCTTCATACATATGACCATTTTCATGCGCTTAGGTGTATTCATTTATAAAGAGAATTCAAAATGCTGACCATGGATGTTCTAACAAGCATGAAAAACTTGAAAATGATTGGAAAACACATACTCATAGCTTAGGGTAGTGAGGCTAGTAATCTGAGCTGCACAAGCCACAATACTTCTAACGGTCCAGTAAGAAGCAACTGGGATATAGTTGTAGGCAGTGGTGTAGGCTGATATATCTTGCGTAATATATTGAGATCGCAGATCATGGAACTCTATGACACGCTTGGTCACCTCAACTATGATGCTAACTAGATCATTAAGGGTATCAAACCGTGGTTTCAGCGAGCTTGCACGCGCCATGATACTAGGTAGTTGCTTCAGAATTGCCATTGATTTGGCAAGCTGGTTTTTATCATGGATTTGGGCCAGCAGCCAAAATTCACCATACGTTAGAGCGAAAGCAGCTAAGGCCAGCACTATTTTCACATCCCACTTGAAGATTGTAAGCATGTCAAAGATGGCAACTGTAGTGGAGTGTACATCTACACCACAGAGAGTCTTGTAGGGAATCTGAAATTTCATGTTGGTTTTGATATTGTTAAGTTGTTCCATTGATGGAAAGACTTCATTATGTCAGTCTCTTTAAATATAGAGTGATTTTTATTTTAATTCACTCAAATTAACAGGAAGTTATTTTGGTCCCTCAAAATTCAAAAATTATGACTTTAGTCTTAAAAACATTAAATTAGAGGGAGTAAAACGAGTTTTCTAAAACTCTTTTTTAGTCCTTCAAATTTATTTTGTAGAGACTAAAACCATATTTTTACTAAATTTGGGATTAGAATGAAGCTTTTTTAGGGTCTGAAAACGGATTTACCCCAAATTTCAGAGACCGAAAACATAATTAAACCATTATGAAAATTATGCATGTAGCCATGTTCCGGCTATGACAGCATGAGCCAATCATGATGAAAATAAGGTTTCAAGTGTTTACTAGTATATATCCGTTTTACAAATTAAAAACAGAATATCAGTTAGTAGCTCAAACTCTTGCGATAGTCGTGTTTAACATTTTTCAGTGATTGCACATAATGTTTAGGATATCACCTCACAGGAAATCCTATCAATCTTAGCAGATAGAGCCTCTAGCATGTTTGTTTGCCCAGGATGGTAGCTTTTGTCCTCCACATTATCAACACGTGCAAGGGCACCCTGAAAGATTGCACAGTACAGGTTAATCAGAAAAAGGAAAATCTCACACAAAACGACGTACTAATTAAAACCATGTGCATGTCTTTTTTCAATGGTTTAATAATGTTTTTAGTCCCTAAAATATCTGATAAATTTAGTTTTGTTCTCTCAAATTTATATAATACATTTTAGTCCGTAAGCAACGAGACTCTGAATGTTTTTTTTTACACTTTGAAGAACCCAAATTGAATTCACTCCAAAACATAAAGGCTATAAAAACATATTGAACTTTTATTTTTCGTCGAGGGAGCAGAAAGTTAACTGGAAACATGACAGCTGATTTCAGTCCATTAAAAATTTGCTTGGCACTTAGATAATCAACCTTTTATTTGATTAGTATCATACCGTTGTAGGACCTTCAGAAGTCAAGGTGGAACATATTAGAACATCCTCAACTATACGCAGAAGGGGCCTGACATCATATTCAATCCCTTCAGGATTATGCTCTGTCAATACTTTCTTCACCAAAACGCTGTCATCAGATATTGCGGCTGCAGGCATCATTCTTCCACCATTTATCAGTTGTTGCATAGCACCCAACTTGCCAATGCTGTTCATTGTGGGTACACAAAACAAAATGCAGATGAAGAACTCTAGGTTTGAGGCGAAGGAGAGATAATAAGGCTTGGGTAGTTGCGTTTCAAGTGCAAGTGATAGGCCTACATATAATACATCGAAAGGAATAACCCCGCCTGAATCAACTTCCTTTCTTTCCGCATAATTAAGTTTTTGGGACGTTAGGAGCGAGGAAGCAAGCTAGAAAGCCTTAAGCTTCTTTTGTCCCTTCTCCGCTGTCCCTACCACTTCACTTTAGTATGTGATAACCTCTGCAGTGACAAGACAACACAAAGCTGTCGCATCTAAACTTTTTAACTGTTTTAGGCAATGAAAGAAACCTCGCCGTCACTCTGAATTGTATAAAGTCATTGATGAAGGCTTCGAGATAAGTGTAAATGTGTAAAGTAGAGAAAGAATAATGATGTACACCAAATATATGATAAGTAGATCCCCAAACTATAGTGCAAGTAATCGGGGTAAGTAGATGGACTAGATTTAGATCTTTGGCATCTTTGTCACATCTTGGGGTTAATTTTGCCTCTGATTAAGCGTCAATGTTGACTCAAAGAGAAGCAACCATATTCTAACCATGCATGGTGGTAGGTAGAAAACGTGTCGAAGGCCGTTGGTATGGAATTCTTCCTTGCTTTTTTCCATATTTCCTTGCAACTCAGTTCAGAATATTTTATGCCACAATCCGATGGTAGAAACGAGAACGGAAAAATCTGATGCCTTTCTCCTAATAATACAGTATGAAATTAACCCACAACAATTAGATAATAACTGCGTTAAATATACTCTGTTAAATCTTAGGCAACATGAATTATCTCTCTTTACTTTGGCGGATAGATTAGTGATTGTACTGGTCAGGGTCGAATGAGTCATGTCCCTTAAACTCATTGACCGATCAACTAGGTGATCAACAACGTCAAAGAACAAATTGACAATAAATGATAAGTAAGGAAACATCCTATAAATCCAGGTCATACCCACCAAATTCAGGTAACACTCTGAGAAATCAGCTAACACTGATTTATTGATGATATGCTCTAGATATGTCTTCCTACAAATCGGGGTGACATCCCGAAAAATCAGCTAACACTGATTTATTGAAGATATGCTCCAGATATGTCTTCCTACAAATCAGGGCAACATCTCGAAAAATCAACTAACACTGATTCACTAATGATATGCGCCAGATATGGCCAATCAACCAAATAGCCAATTACCAAACACTATGAATAAGCCTTCTACAAAGGAGTAAGGTACATTTTTATCATTTTTACATCATACACTCTCAAGACAAAGTAGTTACTTGATCATCAGAGAATCTTCTGCAAGTTTATCCCGACCGAGTGCTAAGGAGCTAAAGAGTTGAAGGATTGGAGTCTAAAGGAGTGCAAGAACTAAAGTGCAAGGGAGTGCGACCAAAGACACAACCATTAGGAGAACGACCGACACCAACAACAATTGTTATCACCAATCTCAGGTACTATATAGGCCCACTTTGTCTATACAAGTAGAATTGGCACCCACCGTGGGGCTGAGATAGAGTCAAAGAAAGCAACAATGGTTTCGACAAGACAAATGATGAACAACATGATGCTAGTAGCGGATCAGATCACTATGTTCCTAGCTCTATAGAAAGAGATGGAAGAAATGTGCCAAAAGAGGATAGAGTAGGCAACCGTTCGCTAGAAGAATGAAAAGGAGATGCAAATCCTCAAAGAGAAAAAATGAAGAGATGAGGTCGCAACTAGTCGATCCTACGCACACAACCGGGCATAGACAACGAAAGCAACCTTCTCCTTCGAGAAGCGAGCACACACAAAACCAAGAGAGAACGAGTACAGCCCGAACTCAGACTTATCAGTCTTCCGATCACATACAGAGCGTACATCATAGAAAACTATCCCAAGGGACATCCCTTCATAGATGAAATCATGGAAGCACAACTCCATCCCAATTGGAAGGGATTGAATGTCGATCGGTATGACGATACCACGGATCCGGACTAGCACATTCATGTGTATAAAACACAAACGAGCCTCTACACATGAGATAAATCAGTGTGGTGTCGAGTGTTTCCACCTCGCTCAAAGGAGCGACACTCAATTGGTTCACGAGACTTTCATTCCACCTGACTCAGTGGATAGCTTCAAAACTTTATTATCCAAATTCGACACTCAGGTAACATTTCCAACAAGTCACCTACATCATCTTACGTTAATAGCACTTGTTAACCCAGAGCTGACCTCAGGCCAGAGGTGGCCATGCATCAATTGGTCATTGTACTACGATCAGGTCGTTTACTGATAGACTATATAAGAAACCAACAAAAAACTTAGACAAACTTAGGTAGTGGGCAGATAAGTTCATTCAACTAGAAGAATTGCATGATTATTGCAATAATGTCTTAACAAATAATGATGGAGATAAAGGAAAATAGAGGATCGAAGTGGCAGATAAACGTCAAACAATCCGCTGGGTACAAAAAAAATCGAGACCCTCGGTTTCACACCTATACCCCTTTGAATGTTGATAGGAGGGAAATCATGGATGAAGCATTGAATGTCGATCTCATCCCGACATTCAGAAAGTTACAAAGCCCAAAGGGTGCTTATACGTTTAGGCAATGCCCGTACTACTGCAACTTTGGTCACACAACCGAAGAATGTCCGGCATTAAAAGACAAGATTGAAGAGCTCATTCAAGTTGACCATTTGCGCAAAATCATCCAAGGTACGAACAAGAATTTTCATAGATACCCCAAGAGGGAGAAATACCCTCGAAAGGATGAACGGAGGGAATCTTACTCTCGGTGTCATCACAATGATGACTGACGCCCAACAAAAAAACAACAAAGGAGCGCAATCCCTAAGAGGGTCAAGCCTTCGCGAAGAAGTAGTCGTGAGGTGATTAACACAATTGCTAAAGGATTTTCATGTGGAGGGTGTTCGAGATCTGCTCGGAAGAAGCATATGTGGGCTATTCAATCAGTGCACTGGACCACAATCAAAGATCGACCGAGAATACCCTCAATGCTCTTTACTGATGACTACTTCACAACTATCGACCCAACCTAGGACCATCCCATTGTCATCACCTTCGAAATCAACAACTTCACCATCACCAAGACCTCAGTGGACCAAGGGAGTTCGACTGACATTTTGTATTGGAAAACCATCAAAAGAATGAGGATCCCAAAAATAGAAATCCAACCATATGACGACCAGATAATAGGTTTTTTCTGGTGAACGAGTAGATACGCGAGGCTATACTGACTTATATAGAACTTTTGGTGAGGGTAAGTTGTTGAACCAAGTGGTGTTCAAGCTTTGAAGAATCCCAACCCTTTGAAGGATGATGAAGGCTGGCTGTGCTTGCTGTTGCTGAGCTGTCCTTTTAGATAGGATCTGGGGTAGATTTAATATGTAATCCACTCTTGATTGAATCCAAAGCATAAGCACTCTCAATCCTTTAAAAGAAAAGTGTTTTTCAAGGTAAGTGAAAAACAACCTGTTGTTTTGTCGAAACAACCGATTGTTTTATACTTAGGTGTTTTTAGAAAAGGTTGAAAACTGTTTTTCAAATGGTTGAGCTGTCAAAACCAAAACAACTGATTGATTCGAGGAAACAACCGATTGTTTGTTTTGGTACCATAACAGAAAAATGGTTTGTGCTTTGACTGAGCATTAAATGATTTTCTAACTGTTTACGCTCCAGTTTTTAATGCTTTGACCAATTTTTAAATGCAATTAATAGTTTGTTAAGATTTGATAACAAACAACAACTTTGATTATATACAGAAAAACAGATTTGAGTTTTTCACTGATTTTGAGTTTTTGAAAAGTTGAGATTGCTTAGAGATTGAGATTGATCAAAGAGTATGAGCTAGGATTTTCTGCTTGTTTTGATTTCAGATTTGTTCTGTAAACAAGTGTAATCCTTGTATCTGTTGAAAGAAACCTTGTGTGTTTGCTGAGAAGTGTTGTATGTTCTTGAAGGGATCAAGATCAGCATTCTTAGTGTTGGTGTGTTGACCAAGAGAAATGTGTGTCTTGAGGGGATCAAGGTCACTTCTTTGCTTGTGGTGTAAGTGATTTAGGTTTGATTGCTTAGTGGAATTCCTTAGTGGTTTCTGAGAAGACTGGATGTAGCTCTGGGTTTAGAGTGAACCATTATAAATCTCTGTGTGCATTTTCTCTATCCCTTAACTCTTTAAATTCAGTTTTTATATTTGTAAACTGGTATAAATAACCAATTCTTTATGCGAAATAACCAATTGTTTTTCTGGTGTTGTGCTTTTTGCTTTGTGTTTTGAAAAACTGATTTCTTAATCAAGATATTCTCGAAGTAATTTCATTCAAGGCTTAAAAGTTTTCAAAAACATCTTTAAACCATTCAACCCCCCCCCCCCCCCTCTAGTTTAAAGTCATACATTCTAACATAAGTACCTTTGCAAAACCATTAAAATAAGGTATCTACTTGTCAATGCCAACACTTCATACAATATTCTGCTCAGGCAGTCTTCCATAAATCGTCTTGGAGCAATAGTTTCAACTCCACATCTCGCCATGAAGTTTCCATCTACTTCGGGCGATATAGTCACAGTGCATCTGGAACAAAAGGTAACACAAGAGTGATATGTTTCTAGCTTAGAGGTCGAACCAACCTAGCAACAAAAAGTCACCACGGGGACAGTCCTACGATTGCAGAAGAGAACAATCGCAAAGGTCTTTAGGGCCCAGCTGATTTCGGTCCCGAGAACTAAGAACTCCTTGAAAGAAGCACATGGTTGCTCTAGTAGATCTGGATCCCTAAATGAATGATGCTTGTATCGAGCCGAGTGAAGTCCTCCACCGAATACCTGTCCAAAATGATGTTCATTCAATGCACATGGGAACATCATTAACGTCGGCTGACAACACAATGGTGAGTCAAACACTTATCGAAACTGCTGATTTATTTTCCTGGATCGCCTCCGACATCCCAGAGGTAAGTCCCGATATAATTACACATCGTCTCTCAATGAATAAAGAGACACAGTTTATCGCCCAAAAGAAAAGAAAAATGGGTGAAGAGAAGCACAACGCCTTACGAAATGAAATCGACAAGCTTGTGAAAGTCGATTTCATCATAAAGCCACAATATACAACCTGGCGGGAAAATGTGGTAATGGTGAAAAAACCCAACGGTAAATGGAAGATGTGCACGGACAATACCGACTGCAACAAGGCGTTTCCGAAGGATCCTTACCCTTTTCGAGCATCGATCGCCTAGTTGATGGGGCAGTCGATCACCTTATCTTAAGTTTCTTAGGTGTATATCCGGATATAATTAAATCCAAATGCATCCAAGAAACAAGGGAAATAATTCCTTCCTGACTAATTGTGATAATTTCTACTATGAAGTCATGCCATTTGGCCTAAAAAACACCGAAGCAACCTTCCAATGACTAATGGATCAAATTTTAAAGGGAATGCTCGACCGAAGCATGGAGGTTTATATCGATGACATAGTCGTAAAGTTTGACTCGTGCATTCAGCACATTCAAGATCTCAAGGAAGTTTTCAAGGCCCTTACAGATCATGGTATACGACTGAATCCCGAGAAGTGCGTGTTCGGAGTAGAAGGTGGAAAATGCTTAGGCTTCATTCTCACCCATCGTGAAATTGAAGCGAATCTAGAGAAATGTAGGGTTATCACTGAAATGCAAAGCCCTGAAAATATAAAGGAGATTCAAAAGTTGATCAGTCGTTAATGGCCTTATCAAGGTTTGTGCCCAAGTTGGCAAAAAAAACAAAGCCAATAGTCCAACTCTTACGAAAAGCAGCGAAGTTCAACTAGACACTTGAGTGTGAAGACATATTCCTTCACCTTAAAGCCTTTTTGGCAGCACCTTCGATCATACATAAACCAGACACACAACGACCAATAACAGTATATTTGTCGGTCTCCAAAAAGGCTATCAGTGCAACTTTAGTACAAGAGGTAGCGAGAGAAGAGCGACCCATCTACTTCATCAGTTGAGTGCTACATGATGTCGGGGTCAGGTACTAGATGATTGAAAAGGTGGCCTTGTCATTTGTTATAACTACCCGACAGATGAGAATGTCCTTCGAGAACCATCACATTATTGTCAAGACTGACTATCCCATCATGAAGATCCTAGCTAAACCAGACTTAGCCGGACGAATGATCGGGTAGGCATTTGAATTATCTGAATTTGAAATCCAGTATCAACCGAGGGTGGCAATCAAGTTTCAAAAGTTACCTAACTTTATGGTCGAACTCAACCCTAAATCGATTAAAGATGAAAATCTTCAATGGTTACTACATGTGGACAATTCATCTAATGACAAATCGTGTGGGGAAGGAGTAATCCTCGAAGGTTCGGGTGAGATCCTCCTAGAACAATCTTTGAAGTTTGATTTTAAAACTTCAAAGACTACGAGGCCATTCTAGCTGGATTGACAATGACACATGACATGGAAGCTCGACAGGTGCTTTGTAAAAATGACTCCCAAATGGTAGTCAGTCAAGTAATCAGAAAGTTCAAGGTCAAAGAATCTTTATTCCAAAATTATTATCACCTTGTTCGGAATCTTATCTTCAAGTTCAAGAATGTTCAAACTGGGCACATCCAACACGAACACAACGTTAGAGCCGACATGCTTTCCAGGTTGGTTACAACTAAAAAAAAGGGTTTCACCATTTGGTGATCTATGTCATCCTCAAAAATCAAAGTGTCAGCACGGGTGAGTGCATGGGTGAGTGCATGGCTATTACTGAGGAAGAAACATGCATGAAACCCATCCAACACTTCCTAGAGAAAGGCGAGTGTGGAAACACAAGAAGAAAAAACCTTCAGACAGCAAACCACACGATTCGTTCTCATTGATCATGACCTATACCGCCGAGAGTACACTCAACCTTTACTAAAATGTATCTCTAAAGATCAAACCGAATAGAATTGAATTACAAAAGGTAAAAATAAAAAACAATGGTGCAAAGAAAACCAAAACAAAATTTATGGCCCAATTGAGCGTGGCCCAATTTGGTAACTGCAGCCAATTAAAATTCTTCTATCACATTAAACTCTGATCCAGCATCTATTCTTGTTGTTGCCCCATAATTCACTCAAATTTTTTTAATGGTGCATAGACCCATATGCAGCTTGTCCAAAATAGTTGCGCCCAATTACTCCTCTGCAGCAGAAATTTTAATTCATCTTTTTGTGCACCCCACGTACACTGATTCACGATGGCACCAAAGAAAAAAAATCACGTCGTATCACACACTATCAACAAAATTCACCAATGTATCACAAGTCCATATGATGGATTGTTTCAAATCAGATTCTCCAACAAATCCACCCACTAATCAAATTTATTTTTTAATAAAAGATCTGCACTAACATTACACAAATCAGTGCTAATTATTCCAAATAAGTGCACCTCTAATATGAATCGGCGTCATGTGCAGTCTCATGTCTTCCTTTCTTACAATTCTATTTCCACATCCTTTTGTTTTACTATTTTTCATTTTACTTTCTTTTCTATTTACATTCTTCTCTATTTTGGCCAAAATACAAGGTCCAAAACTTCCTAACTACTCTATACAATTTTTACAAGGCTAAGAAGAAAAAAAAGACTTTACAATCTCTTCAGTAAGTCTTGATCTTTGTCTATCTTCTTAGCTGAAAGTTTCGAGGTCGAATGGTTTTCATCAAAACCTTTGTGTCTTATTACTTCATCGGCACTTCCAG
Organism: Phaseolus vulgaris; assembly: GCF_051622355.1. Taxonomy (NCBI): domain Eukaryota; kingdom Viridiplantae; phylum Streptophyta; class Magnoliopsida; order Fabales; family Fabaceae; genus Phaseolus; species Phaseolus vulgaris. The sequence goes on along the minus strand of NC_143505.1, from coordinate 32,141,641 downwards.
GTACCTTTTCTTTTCATCCTTTTTTTTGTTTCTTCCAGATCTAATTCTCACAACACATGCACTACCTTTGGCGCCACTTCTTTTTCTGTGCCTAATTCTTTTTTGTTCTTTTGATGTGGATTCATGAGCCCGGATGAACATAAAGACATCTTCTTCACATAAGGTGTCATTCTCAACCGGATGTGAGGACAAATCCTTTTCAAGGGGGGCAGCTTGATGGCGGACCATCCAAGCCACCATACACAACAAGAAAGACAAAAGAACTATTTGTATAAATAAGTAGATTACGCTTGTATATGATTTCTATTTTTAGATACTTTTAAGAGTATTTTGTAGATGAATCAAAGACACTCTAGAAGATCCTCACCTGTCACGCAAACAAAGATCTCTAGAGCATCTTAAGAGGGCATATACTCCTCTCCTTAAGCCAACCAAACCTCACCCTAGTTAAGCTTGCTTAACTAGGGTTAAGGTAGCTTAAGGAGCAAGCTACCTCATCCTTTCCATCTATAAACACCCTTCATAAACTCTTTGTATTCAAATTTTGACATAAAGTGAATGAAGAATTATGAATCAAGAATCATTCTCTCCCAAATCTCCTCTTACTTGCAAGCTTAGAAGGCCTAGTAGGCCCTTGGAAGGTTGGCCTCACCTCCTTCCTCTTCAACGCATTCATCATCACTGAAATCTAACATCACCAATACCTCACGATTTTCCTCCATTACCAAAGTTTTTCGCTAATTCTCCACACTTCCATCACAATTAAAAGCGTGGAGTGCATCACCTAAACCCACCAATTGCTTTTCAAACTCCCTATCGATCTGCTTATCAAACTCCGGCCTTAAGCTTTCTAGTAATGGTGGGCCACGTAAGTTGAGTTCCACGAGCGGCATGGGCCAGTGTTTCACGAGTGACGCAAGCCAAGGTGTCGAAGAGTGGTCAGACGTCGATCACCAGGATGTGCTGATGTGTCCTCGGTAACAGAGTGAGGGCGATGTGACGTCGGGCATCGGTGACTCAAACAGCAGAGCTGGTCCACGAGAGGTGGATCCCATACAATACACCAGTTATCAATAGGGAGAAGCCTAGATCACGAGGGATCCATGCGTGTGGTGTGCATAGCGCGTTCAGGCATAGCACAAGTAAAGAACCACTGGAACTGCTAATGTCCGTGAGGGTTACGTTCCAAGGGTAGGCTGCATGCATGGCACATGAACAGATAGGGCCCTCCTCGGACGGATGACCCCAGAGATTAGGTGCACAAGTTGGTACCCAGGCTAAACAATGCAGTTTCCCAGTAAAACCTCCCCCTTGACTTTATACAACAAGGATGAGATCATTTCAGAACCTTCCCCATGGGTTAGAGGTCTCAAGGGTTGGCAGAACGATTCGTAAAGAACGTCTCCCCCTTTGAGTGAGAACTCCAGGGGTAAGAAGTACGGTTTGCCAGTCAAAATCCTCATCTGCCACGTTGAGGTAAGGGCGAGGTCAGCTATGAACCTTTCCGCCTGGGTTAGAAGCCTCAAGGGAAGACAACACTATTCACAGAGAACGCCTCCACCTTTGAGTGAGAACGCTAGGGCGAGAAAGGCATGAGTTTCTCCTTGGGGTAGAAGTCTTGAGACTGGGCAGGACGGTTCGCAGAGAACGCCTCTCTCTCTCTAGTGAGAGCGTCGTAGTGGAGACAGTATGGTCCGGCGGGTGAACTCTCCCCAAACCCATTGTGGTCAGACTGGGGACAGATACGAATTTCTCCTTGGGTTAGAAGACTCGAAGCGGGATAGCGCGGAGTGCACCTCCCTCTTGAGTGAGAACGCCAAGACAAGGACAACACGGTTCACCAGCGGCATCAAGAAAGCATCTCCTTACTTATTGAAGTAGGAGCAAAGTCAGTTAGTGGGTCTCTCTTTTCCTGTTTTATGAAGCAGGTTCGAAGAGTGACTATCAAAGGTTCTCTCTCCTTTGTGTTACGGAGGTGAGGTCAGTTAAAGGTTTGTGTGCACGCCGCCGCTACCTAGAGCACAATGAAGAGAGTAAGGTAGAGCGGGTAGTGGATAAGCGCGCTATCTAAAGTATGGAAGATCGTCAGAAGCGTTGTTAGCAGAGGTTAGTGTGAGGCACGACAGTTAGCGATCAAGACGAAGAGGCAAACTAAAGTAAGATAAAGACATAGCAGTTAACAAACCAAGATCAAGAAAGCAGTTAAAGGCAAACAAGCATTCATAAATATGAAAGTATAGATTGTGCATCAACAGGCGAAAGTTTGCAAATTTAGAAGGAGGGGCCCTAGGCACAAGCTGCCCATCTACAACCTGGTTTGACGTCGCGATGGGTGGGGTGTCCATCTCAGGATGCACGCAGGCATCAGCGGCTTCTTCGATGAGCTCTGCCTCGGTTTTCTTGAAGGTTTCAGCCTGTTGGACAAGTTCACCCTCCACCCGGCCAAGTTGCACTTCTTGGTTGGTGGCCCTCTCTTCAAGCTTAGCCATCTTGGCCTTAGTTTCCTCCGCCTGTTCCTCTAGCTCGATCACCCTGGTGTGAAGGGGCAGGATCTTTGCCTGCAGCTGGACAGCCTCCTGACCCTTGTCGAAGAGTTGTCTCTTGGTATCTTTTTCTAATTGGCTCAGGCTGCTCAACTCTTGGGTCATGGCGGTTTCACGAATGGGAGCAGAGGGGGCTGAGGCACCCACACCACCAAGTGCCCCTTGACGGAGGGCAATCGCATTAGCCAGCCTAACCCTTTTCTCCTCAGTAAGCACCATGCATGCACCAAGACAAGAAACATGAGAAAGAAGATAACAATATGCAGCCATCAACTAGAAAACATAAGAGTCAAGAATACAAAATCATAAAGATAAGCGCAGTAACTTGGAGAAGAAGTAGAAACAAACCAATATAGCCTTTGAGGGGCAAGGAGCTGAACTCGTGCTTGATCAGTTGAGCAGTGTTCCTATGCTCGCAAGGACCTGACACAGTTCGCTATCGGGAGGGGCCAGTTCCTCGAGGGTCTTGGGCTTCTTGAGCTTCAGCTGCCCCACCCAGTAAAGGGGAAACCCATCAAGTAGGGTGGGGTCATGGTCGGTGCAGCACACCCTAAAGATCTTCCCTTTGAAGCCCTTATAGGATTGGTGGAAGTGTGTGAGGAGGACTCTCCCCGCCATTCCACTGAAACTCACCCAGAGGTTCTTCTCGGGACTCTTAGCCTCGAGGAAGTGGAGGAAGACGTCGACAGAGGGAGGGTGCCCAAAGTGATTACACAGGATGACGAATGCCCTCATGAAGGCCCAGCTGTTGGGATGCAGCTGGGCAGGGGCCACGTTAATCTCTGTTAGCAGTTCCCTCTCGAAGCCCGTGAGTGCGAGGCGAAGCTTAATCCGTTTAAAAACGGTGAAGTAAAGGAAGAAGAAAGGCTCTCCTTTGTTGGCGCGATCGTCCGCGCATACGGGTTCGCCCTTTGCGTAGGAACGAACCGAAACATAGGCGCCACTCTCTCTCCCAAACACCCGTCCCTTGCAATAAAGTTCATCGTCCCGGTGCTTTCTCTCATCCTCACTGGAGGTTAGAGTGGAGGTCTCGGCGAGGAGTTCAGTGGAAGTGCAAGGGTAGAGGGCTTTGTAATCTACACTGGGAGGAGGATTGGATGTGGTTTTTGATTGAGCCATTTCAAAGAAAGCTAAAAAAACAAGAAAAGAAAGGAAGAAAATGAAGGTTCAGAAGAAGGCGATGGCGTAACTCAGTAAAACCAGAAAGAAAAAAGACTCAAAGAAACCCAGAAAAATAGAGGAAAAACAGAGAAAACCTAAAATGCAGAAATTTAAACAGTTCCAGAGTAGATTATCGCATGTTTGAGTAGCCGAATAGCAAGATAAGAGCAATCAATGCCTAAAGATCATACCTTTTGATCGATGTGGGCTGAAAGTTCTTGTTTTTTGAGAAAGAAAGTGAGAGCGTTCAAAGAAGAAGATGAAACGATCAAAGGAGTTTTCAAAAAGTGATGGAACAGTGATCGAAGCACACGTTTTTAAAAAACTTAACGTAAACGAAGAAGCACAAGCGGCGCTAAGTCATGGTCGTTGATCTAGACACGTGTGTGCAGATTAAAATGGTTACAGAGAAGCGTCACTTTAATGCACTATTCACGTCCCATCACACAGAGCCACATAGGTGGGCAGGGGTGAGGACTTAGTCTCTTCGCTGAACAAGTTAACAGCTCGAGACTGGGGGACTTGTGTACCGACCAGTCCTCGGACATCGTTGACTGCTAGTAATGGTGAGCCACATAAGCTGGGTCCTACGAGCGGACTGGGCCAGTGCCTCGCGAGCGACGTGAGCCAAGGTGTCGAAGAGTGGTCAGACGTCGATCACCAGGATGTGCTGATGTGTCCTTCGCAACAGAGTGAGGGCGATGTAACATCGGGCCACGTGAGGTGGGTCCCAGACCATACACTAGTTATTAGTAGGGAGAAGCCTAGATCACGAGGGGTCCATGCGTGTGGTGTGAATGGCACATTCAGGCGTAGTACAAGGAAAGAGCCATTGGGAGAGCTAAGGCCCGTAAGGGTTACGTACCAGTGGTATGCTGCATGCATGGCACATGAACAGCTAGGGCACTCCCAGGACGGTTGGCCCCAGAGATTAGGTGCACAAGTTGGTACCCCGGTGGTCATTCCGTCAGAGGTTGCACTCCAGTAAGGGAGCCTTACGCGCTAGATTGCCCTAATATTGGGTGATAGCGACGTTAAGGCACACCCTCAGTAACCCTAATTACGAGTAGCGGAAATAGTGGAAACCCTAGAGTATATAAAGGGCAGTAATAAACCTAATAAGGTGCGCAACATTTTACGCGATACACACACGGTTTACACAAAGCTTTTATGGCTAAGTGTTTTGGTGTTTCCTAGCCCCAGTATTGACTTGAGCGTCGGAGTGAAAACGGCCTCTAGGGCGCCCCTTTGTCTTTGCAGGTTCAGGTGTTTGATCGAAGGAAAGCACGAACGAAGGCAGAGAGAATTGGGCGTGTGATCGTCGTTAGAAGTACGAAGGCCATCGAGTCAACCGGCAGGAACAATCATTATGTTGTTTTTTTCCATATAGCATTGTACCGCCCTGGTAGTCGGAAGTGATGACGTGGCACCAAGCCACAGAGTAGGCGTGTGGACAAGGCGCCAGAGTTGCAGAAGGGAAGGAAGTCGGGGGGTTCGTGTAATCGCCAGTTATTAAGTTGGCGTGCTCCGATCTCCAGCATACCAGGCGATCGCCCAGTTGAAGATGAAATCGCCAGATGGTAAACTCAGGCGACCAAGTGATTGGAGATCGCCAGAACAAGCACATCGCCGAAGATGAAGGTGGTGCAGATTATGAAGGCGGCCGGCGAGACCACAGGGAAGGTGTACGAGAGCACCCTAACTCGCCAATTCCAATAGAGATCGCGCTCCCAAGTTAGCTATGCACTGGGCAGTACCATGCATAAGTAACTTAGCCAAAAAGAGAGTCAGAAGCAGCGCCCAAGTCAAGGAGGCTCCAGATGGTGGCACGTGTACGACTGGATGCGAGCCACGTGTCCAGGTCTGTAACTGCCAGGAGAGAGAAAGTGACCAGGTATATAAGAGTTCTCAACGAATTTTCTGAGGTACGCACGTTCAGATTACACTCTTTACGCTTGCGAGTTATAGAGCTTACTGTGAGAGAGAATTTGCACGGTTCCTGTTCCTAGTTTTCTCTTAGTATTTGGTGATTCGGTCACTGACTTGGGCGTTGGAGTGCGATCGGTCGCAGCGGCGCCGCTCTGTTCTTTTGCAGGTTCTTGAGGTGGATCTCAAAGAAGGACGGAGGTTTGAAGCGGTGCACACGTCGATCCTTTGACGAGGCAGTTTCCAGCGTTCTGGTCAACAGGCAGGATCAAGCACAACAAACCAGTTTTCAGACAAGGGATCTTGGATATAGAAAACTTAGGAAGCTTGATATGCCATTATGGATGGTTCGTCATCACAACCTATCTTTCGAAAGTCAAACAAAGTCATTCATGATTCATCAACTTTGACATTAGTCTTATTGTCAACCCACTTACATTTGCAAACAGGTATAGTAAATTTGTTATAATTAACTTCTCAAATCTCTATTATGACACCATAATAAGGCATTCATCCCACAATAGGATTTTTGATTTTTTGACATTGAAAATTGCATGGAATCTGCCTCCAAAGTGACTCCACTATTTTGCATTGTACTCTAATCATCTCGAGACTTTCTGTAAAACAAACAACCATTTACTTCATAGCCAGAACAACATAAAACATCAAACTTTAGACCGTTTGCAAGCCATGTTAATGTTTCAGATGTTGATGGATCATTCATGATTTGTTGCTTAAACCATGATATGAAATTTTTGTTATGTTATGCTCGATTGGTTAGAATTTATGGCCTTAAACAAGAGGGGGATGAATTGTTTATAAACGATTTTCGCAAACTTTGAAGGTATAATGAAATCCAATGATGAATCACAAAGAAAGAAATCAAGGAAGTCAAAGAACAAAACTGATTAAGTTGATTTCCAGAAAATCAATCGGTTGCTTTTGAGATTCAACCGGTTGTTTTTATCATTAGTGAATAAAAACAACTTAAAACAGACATTAAAGATTTCAGGGAAAGAGATAAGAACACAAACTAATTTATACTGGTTCACTCTTATCCCAAGAGCAACATCCAGTTCCCAGAAACCACTGGGTATCCACTATGCAATCAATCATAGATTACAATCCACACACACACCAAAGAAGTGATCTTGAACACCTCAAGAACACACACTTCTCTTAGCAAACACACCACAAAATTCAAAACAACCTCTGATTCTGCACAAACCACAAGTATTCCAGAAATACAAGAGAGAAAGAGGAAGGATTACACCTGATCAATATCAAAATGAAAGATTACACAACAATCTTATTCCACTCTTTGTGAAAACCCAAAAGCTTGAAGTAAATCTTTGAAAACTGAAATCACTTTATTCAAACTGAATTCTCTAATCTGTGTTCAATCTCTTAGGAGCGTAAAACAACATTTATATACTCCAAAGGTTTGTTAAAAACATTTAAAGCAGGAGCCAATTCAGTTTTAAAACATTTAAAGCAAATTTACCAAACTTAACAGAAATCTATTATCGATTTTCAAAATACAGTCGGTTGAATTTTTTAAACAACCGATTGAACTGGTTTGACAGCAAAGTCAACCAGTTTCAAACCCTTTTCAAAACCCACCAAGTGTCAAACAACCGATTGAAACTATAAAACAACTGGTGGTTTTTCCACTTCATTAGAAAACAATATTTTTCAAAAGGTTTTGATTTAAATCAGATTTGGATTTTAACCAATGTGGATTACAAATTCAAAATACACAGAACCCACACACACAAGCTACAACTAAGCCTTAAACCAAACTTCATGGATTTGGAGACATCAAAGCCCTTGTTCAACAATTCCCCCTTTTTTATGAAGACAGATCTCTGGTTACTTGTGTTGTCCTATTTGAATTTGATCCAGCACCTGCTAAACAAATTTTATGCAAATACAGAGCATACAAAGTAGCAGGATATCAAGGCATACTTAACCAGGTTTTCTGCATAAGCTGTTGAGCAGAAAAACCAGAAAAAACTAAGTGTATTTAAGCATACATCAGCAGAAATTTAAGCCCAGAGTTTTGCAGCAGATGATTCAACACATAAACCAAACCATTCTCCTTCTATTTGTCTTCACAAATAGAGTGAAAGAAAGGGTAAAAACAGAATTTAAGAAAGTAGTCCATAATTTTTAAAGAAGAAAAAAAAACATTAATCTTCCTTCCCATATTACAACTCAAATATTTCATTCTGAATAGCTTCAATCTGTTCATCCAGATTCTGAAAATGAGCCACAAAGAATTCATGATGACTTCTTTGATTATCAGCAAAATTGTTCATCCTTCTCAGCAACAATCTTTCAAAAGGAGTCATGGAAGTGATGCATTCTCCAACACTTGGACCAGCACCTTCACCTCCAGCAAAACCAGCAGCTACATGACTATCATTAGCAACAACATCCACCTTCTAAGGGTATAGAACACCAAATAGATTTAGTTTCGGGAGCTAGTCTACCAAATAGACCAGCTTATGGAACTAATTTTGAGGAGACTAAGAGATAGAATCACAAGTTCAGGAATTGTTGGAGAAGGGTTGGGTTAAAAAAAGCCCAAGTCCTTGTGTTGTACCTGTTTTGTTGGTGCCAAAGAAAGATGGCAAGTGAAGAATGTGTTGTGATTGTAGAGCATCAACAATATCACCATCAAATACAGGCATCAAATTCCTAGACTTGATGATATGCTTGATGAATTGCATGGGTCTACCATATTTTCCAAGATTGACCTTAAAAGTGGATATCACCAAATTAGAATTAAAGAAGGTAATGAGTGGAAAACTGCTTTTAAGACCAAATTTGGACTATATGAGTGGTTAGTGATGCCTTTTGGACTCACTTATGCACCTAACACTTTCATAGGGCTTATGAATCATGACCTTAGGGATTGCATAGGTAAATATGTAGTAGTTTATGTTGATGATATATTAGTATATAGTCAAAGCCTAGAGTCCCACCTAAGTCACCTTAGGGAAGTTCTTTTAGTGCTTAGGAAAAATAGTTTGTTTGCTAATATAGATAAGTACACTTTTTATGTAGATAGTGTAGTGTTTTTAGGTTTTATAGTAAAACAAAATGGGGTACATGTTGACCCTGAGAAAATCAAAGCCATCCAAGATTGGCCAACCCCACAAAATGTAGGAGATTTTAGAAGCTTTCATGGTCTAACAAGTTTTTATAGGAGATTTGTTCCTGACTTCTCAAGTCTAGCTTCTCCACCCAATCGCATATTTTAGTGAAAAACTTCATGGTGCCACCCTCAACTACCCCACCTATGACAAAGAGCTCTATGCACTTGTGAGAGCCTTGCAGACTTGAGAACACTATCTAGTTTCAAAGGAACTTGTCATACATAGTGATCATTAGTCTTTGAAATATTTGAAGGGTCAACACAAGTTGAACAAAAGACATGCAAAGTGGATGGAATTTCTTGAGCAATTTACATATGTTATCAAATACAAGAAGGGCAGTACCAACATTGTGGTTGATGCTCTATCAAGGAGACATGCCCTTTTTTCTAAACTTGGAGCCCAAATTCTTGGATTTGAAAACATACAAGAACTTTATAAAGAAGATCAGGAGGTACTTATTTAAAGAAGGAAAGCTTTGTATACCCCAATGAACACATAGAAAACTCCTTGTAAAAGAATCACGTGAAGGAGGACTCATGGACCATTTTGGAGTTGACAAAACTCTTGAGCTTTTAAATGAAAAATTCTTTTGGCCACACATGAGAAAAGATGTCCAAAGATATTGTCATAGATGCATTTCGTGTTTAAAAGCAAAACAATGAATCATGGACTCTACACTCCTTTACCTTTTATAAGTGCTCAATGGAAAGATATAAGCATGGATTTCATATTAGGACTTCCTAGGACACAAAGAGGTTTTGATTCCATCTTTGTGGTAGTGGATAGGTTTAGCAAGATGGTTCATTTCATACCCTGCCATAAAGTGGATGATGCTAGCAACATCTCTAAGCTCTTCTTTAGAAAAGTGGTAAGACTACATGGTTTACCTAAGACCATAGTTTCGAATAGAGGATTAAAAACAAAATACAGCAACAAACAGAGAAATACATGAAACATATAAATAAGGGGAAGAGAGAGATGATTTTTTAGGAGGGAGACTGGGTTTGGCTTCACCTTAGAAAAGATAGATTGCCTAATCAGAGGAAGTCTAAACTTAGTCCCGGGGTGATGGTCCCTTCCATGTTCTCAAAAGAATCACTAATAATGCATATCAAGTTGACCTGCCTGAGGATTATGGAGTACATACTACCTTCAATGTTATGGATCTAACACCTTTTGCAGGTAGTGAAGATGAAGAGGCTGAAACATATGAGTCTTAGGTTCATGCTTGTTTAATTGTTGAGTTGTGTGCACTTTAATTTCAAGAGCTCTTTAATTTTCTTGCAATTTAAGTTTCTGTTTTAGATTTTTACTTGAGTATTCTTGCTGTTTTTCTTTTACACCAAGTGCTTGTGAAAAGGTTTATGGCACTCATTCTTCTTATGAGTATGGTTGCTCTTTTGGAATGGCATTATCCTTCCTAGAGTTTACCTTAAGCTTCCTTTCACTTGTTGTTAAAATTTGTGATGTGTCTTTTAATTTTGTAATCATGTCAAGTTTTGTCTTAGTCATGTTATTCCATAATTGTCATTACTTCTAGTAGTACTTTTATTGCTTTGATTGTTTCTTGCTTTGGTGTTATATAAATTTCTGAATTGATATTGATCCTTTGTGCATTTTCTTTTTAGAATTGAGTTCATACTTGTATTCTAGACCTATACAAGTTCCAATACATCATTTTCCATTATGTCTTTGCTAGTTCATAATTCTGTTTTTCATTCCTATTAGGATTCCTCTGTTTCTGAAAAAAAGTGCTTACTGTTTTTCTTTATTGCAATTGATTTACTCACTGGAAAATTCTGAAATTCTGGATTTGTGATATTCAAAGTGTTAGAAAAGAATAGAAAAAAGAATCATTCAAAAATTCAAAGTACACAAAAAATGATAAATAAAATAAAAAAAGTGTACAATTCTGCCGAAAAGAATACGGTAATCTGGCAGCGATTTTAAAAAATTTATCTCAATTAATTGGCTTGCTGTTTTTAATTGATTCCAGTGCCATTATTGAGTTAACATCTTGAAGTTTCTGTTGGTTTAAATTTCATAATAAATTTCGCTCTACATCATTCCAGTTAAATCAGTGAATATCAAGCACAGTTTGCATTAAAAAAAAAAATCCAGTAGCTAAATTTTTGTTTTCTTCATCTACTCTAGTGCTTTTCCTTAAGTATTCTTTTGTGTGCCTACTTTTCTCATTGAGTTCTTTATTTTCTTGATTTTCTTTCATTCTTACTCTTTGAGTTTGTCTTACATATAGTATTCCTTTTGCAATTACCTTTCTTTGCTTATACCTTTTCTTGTTTGTCTTTATTGTTTCTTTGGTTTTGTGGTGGTTGCTCTTGAGATTGGTGTGCTTGCTTTGACATCTTTCATTTGAGGATTCCAAGGCCTCAAGATCAGATTGGTGCAAGGACATTATTTCTTTGAGAGTGACCTATTTTTCTGCCTCAATTTCACTTCGGCACTTTGGCTTAAAACACTCACTGTTTTTGCTAATTTTTGTTTCTTAACTTGTTTGCTGTTTTTGTGTGTTTGCTGTTTTTTATTTCCAAAATGGCTGGATTTTCAAGTGATGCATCATACAAGCAGAATTCTCCTTCCAAAGCTTCAATCCTTGGTGAATTACATGAAGCTCAAAGAACCATTAGACAGTTGGAGGAGAAAATGCAAAAGATGGAGGTCCAACAAGCTAGACCATCTCCTTCTATCCATGATGGGCATCATTCTCATAGACCATCTTCAAGAGCCACTTCAAATGATTTTGGCCGTGAAGAAGAGCATAGGAGAAGGAGGAATCCACCACAATTTCATGGACAAAGACCTCATCATCAAGGAGAAAGACATCACTACGGCAATGGTTACTACCAAGATGCAAAGGCTAGGCTACCTTCGGTCAAGCTTCCTTGTTTTAATGGCTCTAGTGATCCTAATGTATATTTAGATTGGGAGGCTAAGTGTGAACAAATATTTGAGATCCATGAGATCCAAGATGAGAATAAGCTTAAGCTAGCCACCCTAGAGTTTAGTGATTATGCCATGAAATGGTGGCATGGAATTGTAAAGGACATTATCTATCACAAGGGTCCTCCCGTGGACTCTTGGAACTCTTTAAAGGATCAAATGCGCGCTAGATTTGTGCCCCCACATTTTAGGAAAGACCTCATGTTGAGACTCCAACGGTTTCAACAAGGCACGCTAAATGTGGATGAATATTATAAAGAGCTAGAAACGCTTGTGCTTAAAATTGAATTAGAGGAAAGTGAGGAAGCTATGATTGCTAGGTTTGTGAGTGGTCTTAGGAAGGATATTCAAGACATTGTTGAATTACAAGAGTATTCATCATTGGGCTCTTTAGTTCATCTTGCAATGAAGGTGGAAGCCCAACTTGCAAAGAAAAATATTTTTAAAAATATTCCCAAAGATGATTACTACAACAATTCTTGGAAGAACAAAAAGCCTTTTTCAAAATTTCCTTCCAAAGATTCTTCTTTCAAACCCAAGGATCCTACGCCATCTACTTCTAGGCTTAAATCCCCAATAAAATCATCTAGTCAAAAGTGTTTTAAATGTTTGGGATATGGTCACATTGCTGCTAATTTCCCTTCTAAACGTAGTATGTACATGCATGAAGGCATTGTAGTTAGTGAGCATGATTCCAATTCACCTAGGCATTCTTCACCTTCTAGACCATCAAGTGAAAATGAGAGTGAAAGTCCTTGTGAAGGTGACTTATTGATGGTAAGACGTATGTTGGGCACAATTCCAAAATCTTTGAATGATACTCAAAGAGAAAATATTTTTCACACCCGATGTCTTATCAACAACAAGTTATGTTCCTTGATTATTGATGGGGGAAGTTGCACTAATGTGGCTAGTACAAGAGTTGTGGAGAAGTTAGCCTTACCCACTATCTCTCATACCAAGCCCTACAAATTACAATGGCTTAGTGAAGTAGGTGAAATCATGGTGAATAAACAAGTCCTCATTAACTTTGCTATAGGAAAGTATAAAGATGAGGTTTTATGTGATGTTGTGCCCATGGAAGCATCTCATCTTCTTTTAGGAAGGCCTTGGCAATATGATAGACATGTTTTACATGATGGCCTATCCAATACAATGTCTTTTTCCTTCCTAGGGCGCAAGGTTATATTAAAACCCCTCTCACCCAAAGAGGTTCATGAGGACCAAATAAAAATGAAAACTAAAAGAGAAAATGAGAAAGAAAAAGAAGTAAGTACTACACCGAGTCACACCATTTTCTCCTCTAAATCCATCATGTTGACTCGTGCTATGCCTCAAATGGACCCTCCAAGGTCTTCTTCTTCTTTATCTTTTTCATTACCCAAGGTTCCTATTTCAACACCACCTTGGTTAAAATATGTTAGGGATGATTTTTTCATACCTCCTAATGGGTTTCACCATTTAAGAGGTCTTTTTCCAAAAAACATCATCCTTCCCAAACAAATTTTTCCAACTTGGTCGGTTTATAGGACCTCCTTTTCTGCAATCCCTTTGGTTCCATCTGCTACGTCATGTTTTCCTTTTTCTTACACTTTTGATTGTAAAAGTAAACTGACTTTGTTATATGCAGGGATTCAGAATTCGTGGACGAATTCTCTCCAACTCGGGGAGTATGATGAGAGTCAAGTAAAGGAGGTTTTTATTAATGAAGGAAGAGGCAATTCACCATCACACTTGAAGTTCTTCCTTCTAGTCTTCTCAAAATTAAAAGAAGACATAAAATAAAGAGAGGCCCAAGCCCAAAGCCCAAGCCCAAACCCAAGTCCATCCTATGAAGGGCAAGGCCATGTATTAAATAATAAAGAATTTTGTTTGAAGGTGCTTAGAGGGAAACATTAGAAACCTCTATTGTTAAAGCATCTTTTAGTCTTTAGTTAGGAGTCTTAGGGGGGTGTGTTAGTAGATAGGTGTAGGAGTAGAAAAGGAGGTGCCAAAGTGAAGGAAGAGGTCACACCTTCCTCATGCTTTGTTTTAGGCGCCAATTCTAGAAGCTTTTTAGGGGGGAGTTTTTGAATTTGTGTAGCTTATATTTCAGCACCTTAGGCTATAAATAGAGGTGCTCTCTTTGTAAATTTCAGATTGGAATTTATCTAAAGAAACTATACTCAAAATTGGAGTGAGCATTGGAGAGCTTTTGAGCCTTCTTCTCTAGTCTTATCTTGATGGATCCATGGAGTCCTCAAGTGGCGGCAACACTCTCATCTAGGGGCATTCCACACTTCTAGTGGCGAGATCATCAATCATCCTTCCATCTTCATGAGCAATTCTTCTCTCCTTCCTTTCTTCTTTGTTAATTCCTTGTTCTAGCTTGTTGTCTTGTTGTTTGGTTCAGCTATTCTTGTTTTCCAGCACCTATTTTTCTGTTCTTTGCCTTTTAATTTCACTTTGTTCGGTTCAAATGTGTTCTTATTCAATTCTATTCGGTGCTTTTTAGTTTTACCTCTTTTTGTTGGTTCAATTTGACAATATGTGGAACATCCAAATGAGTTTGGGATTTGGTACTAGTTTTTGGTGAGTTCTTGTCTTAGAACAATGATCCAACTCTAAGAAAAGTGTCTCAAAAATGTCCAGCTCAAGGTGATTCCTAAGAATGTCAAGAATCATTCTCTATATGGCTAGTGGAATCACATCAAATCCTCTTCAAAAGGGAGGGGATGATGGAAGAGGCCCAAGCTCAGTCCCTAGTTTAGGCCTAACAGCTAGGTCCATGGCAAAGAGGATTCAAGAAGATCGAGACTCTGCTACTGATGGCAGAGAAACTTTTCTTTATATGTTTAAAGAGGGCCACAACAAGTAAAGCCCAAGCCATGGGGTCTAGTTTCTTTATTTTGTAATTTCAGTAAAGTAAGGTACATTTAGCATAATAGGGGGGTGCTTATCATAGGGTAGGAAGTTTACCTAGCTTCTAGAACTTTGCTCCTAGGATGTGGCATTGACTTTAGTCAATACCCTAGTTGCCCCTTTTTTGTGTATTCCCGATCCTACCGTTGCTCCTTGTTCTCCAAGGCACTTGCACCTATATAATAGGGTGCTTGGCTTATGTTTTGTAAGATCAATTTATATGAGTAAATGTTGCCAAATTTTTGCAAGCTTCTACTCCCTTGTCTAGCCATTTTAGGTTAGACATCTTGATCTTCACCTTCACCTTTCTTCAAGTGATATAGCCCAACCAATCACTCTTCATACATTTCATGCACCTACAAGGAATCCATAGCTCTATATGAGCCATCCTTGATCCATCGCCTTCATTGCTTCCGCCACCTTCACCTCATTATCCACCTTCTCCATCATCATCAGCATTAGCTCCACTTGATGATCTAGCATGTTCACCACCTTTGCTAACCCACTTTCCACCAATTTTGGACGAAGTGTAACACGCTGCAGGTAAGTATTACCAACTTCTCGTGGTGCCAATTCCTCTTGTATATTCATCTCAATCAAATCTAGACGTGCATTCACACCATCCTTTTTTTTTGCCTTTACTGTTCAAAAGTGTTCTTATTAAATTGTCACACAGATTCTTTTCTACGTGCATTACAACTATACAGTGTCTGACATCTAATTTACACTAATATGGAAGATAAAGAAAAGATTGATCTCTTCTTCCATATTTCAATCACAATTTTCTTCTTCTTCATTTTTCCAAAAGTCACATTAACATATTTTATCTTTTCATGAATTTGAAGGCCACTTAATGGAGTGTGACAAATCTCACGTTCTTGGTATCCATTGAATTTTTTTTAATCTACGATAGGGTGGTATTTCGTTAGAAATCTACAATGTCGAAGATACATTCTCTTCCTTTCGTGTTTGAACTGCTCATATGATGTCTTCTCTTCACATATTGGACATGCTCTATGACCTTTCACACTATAACCTGACAAGTTTCCATATGCAAGGAAGTTATTGATAGTACAAAATAACATTGCATGTAATCGAAAAGATTCATTCTTAAAACGCATCAAACACATCAACCCCTTCATTCCAAAATAATTTCAAAATCTTCAATCAATGGATTAAGATAAACATCTATGTCATTTTCAGGTTGTTTTGTACCAAAGATCATCATAAATAACATCACGTATTTGCGCTTCATACACAAAGGATGAGGTAAATTGTAAATCACTAAGAAAACGAGTCATGAACTATGATTACTGCTTAATTTTCCTAAAGAATTCATTCCATCAGTTGGCAATCCAAGTCTTAAGTTTCTTGATTCTTTTCCAAATTCAAGAAATTCTTTATCAATGTTCTTCTACTGCAAAGAATCAGCTGGATGACGAAGTAGTCCATGACAACTGACAATGTATTTTTTGCCTTGTAATTTTAATTGGGTAATGTATTTCCTTTGGAAGCATGTCCTTCAACAATTGAAGCAATTATGTAAAGCTTTTTTCAGTCCATCCATTCATTACCTTCAAATTCATCAACCTTAATATTGTTGATAATCGTGTGAAGTTAGTTGAATCAGGATACAAAGGAGTCTTTGCATCATTAGACATGTACCAACCAGTCCTCGGTCATCGACGTCAGAGATCGACATCGAACCTCGCCAATAGAGAGAGAGATCGAACGTCAGTGGTCTGAACAACTATATTGGGCCACGTAAGGTGAGCCCCAGAATTACACTAGTTACCAGTTAAAACCTCATATATGAGAGGAAGCCCTCACACTGTGAGCAGTCATCTTAGTAATCAAGTTAAGGACCCACTAAATATCAGACGAACCTCCACAGAAGAAGAACTAGGGATAGACTAGAACATCAAATGTTCTTTCTCTGGTCTTCTTCATAGCATAAAAGGGAGTGTACTTAGCGAAATGGGCGTGTACCAAGCCCATTTTTTCAAGATAAGACACCTAGAATTAGGGTTTTTAACCTACCTTCTAAAAGTTATGCCTAAAGGTGCGCTTTTGATCGTGGTCAACACCCTAGGCAACCTCTCTCCCTTGCCATTTCAACCGTTCACCCATCTTGCTCACCTCGGTCAGATTCAGGAGTGAGCTCCTATCTGAAGTGTCCTTGCTTGGGTGTTGAACCGAGTTGGGGACGCTTTGGAATGAAGGGGGCTCCACCTATTTATCACACTCTGAAGATCAAGTCAGTGAGAGCATTCAAACTATATATCTCAATTTAGGTTTCAAAATCACTTACCTTTACTCGGGGTCTTAAACCCCTTTTATAGACATTCCTTAAACAACTTTCATCAACCAGAATATTGTTTCAACAATAAGAATATAATTTCAACAACAAGAATATAATCTCAACAGTAAAGCATTCTGTTAATGTGCACCTTTATTTTTTAGTGTTATGCCACATTATTCCCAACAACTTTTATTCGCATTTAAAAGTATATGCTTTAATTAATTTAGTTATTCCTTATGTTATTTTTACATTATATATCTTCTTAGTATAAACTACCAAACATCTGGGTCGACCTCTCAACACGTCTTTGGGCCCGTGCCCCAGGCCAAGCTGGGTATAACTTATCTAACTGAGCTCATTACACTTAAGTGCTTGGGTTGAGGAGTCGAGCACGTACGAATAGTACAATTACTGATGAGGACCTAGAAGAGAGTGCGCCTACTGACCAAGCCCAACCTCCTAGGAGGATGACTAGGAGCATGACTCAAGACACCGGGCTAGGTCAGGATTCTCCAGCCACTACCTCAACACCTAGCTTGCCCCAGAGGATCACGAGGAGTAGAGCACAGGCCTTGGGTGTTGAGCATGAGTTGGTGTCGTTATTTTTAATTTTAGTAGAATAGGGTGTCTTTAGCATAATAGGGGGGAGTGTGCTTATCACATGGTCTATTAGGGTAGGATTTTGACCTACTTTCTAGAACACTTGGCTTATAGGTGCGACATTGACTTAGTCAATGACCTAGCCACACCTTTATGTGTTCTTACCATCCTATCCTTTGCTCCTTGTTCTCCAAGGCTCCTTCAACTATAAATAGAAGGCCTACCTCATTGTATTTCACATGTTAATTTTGAATAGAAAAGTTACTCTGCACAAATTGTGTGAGAAGTTCGTGAGGTTTGAATCCTCTTGGCTAGGTCTTATCTTGAGTAGTGTGAGACTCTCAAGTGACGACTCTTCACTCATCTTGGTGGCTACCACACCCCAAGTGGCGTGAACCACTCTCACAATCATTCCATAAGCTACTCTTCTTCCACTCTTTTCAATTCATTTCCATTTCATATATGTCTTTGTCTTGAATTCTTGCTCTTGGTTTTGCTTTTGTTATGTGCTTATGTTTCATAACTTGGTTCGACCATGAGCACCATTGATGTTTTCCTTATTGCCATTTCCATTCCACATTGCATTCCATCTATCACTTTATATTGATTTTTCATCTTTGCCTTTGTGAAGTGAACCTTCACACTTACTTAACCATTTGGTTAAGTTCATGTCCAGTGGGAATCTTCCTTAGGTTTCACCATAAATTGCTAAAATCCCAACTCTAAGTAAAAATGTCACCAAAAATGGAACCATCTAAAAATCAAATCACATCAATTACATAGTGAATTCCCAGTGGTTTGCTGAGAACTAGATGTAGCTCTTGGTTAATAGTGAACCAGTATAAACATCTTGTGCGAATCTCTCTATCCCTACACTCATTAAACTATTTTAGCTTTGTTTTTCAAATCCGCTGGTATAAACAACTGGTTGTTTCGTGAAAACTACAGGTTGATTTTCTGGATCAAGTTTAAAAACAGTTTTCTATTTGGTTGAACAGATTTTTCATTGATTAATTCTTCATACCTTTTAACTCTACCTTCAATACTTGCAAATATTTCATAAACAATTCACTCCCCTCTTGTTTAAGGCCTCTAATTGTAACATATTATACTCTTTCTGACTTGAGCATTGGAAAGTCTTCTACAAGTAAACTTCCACTCAACATTTTATGATAAAGCTCGAAAATTTTCCAAAGAAGAGCTCAGTCTTTACCAATAACTCAAATTCCAAGTATCGGAAGGTCCAACACCAAATCCAATAAGAAAAACTATCACACTAATAAAAGAAAAAGTTGGAATGGTAGAGGAAATACAACGATGTTGTTGCCTTATTTGACTTATTCTAACATATTAGTTAATCGTATAAATTGTTGGTATTCCCTTACGATTAAATGATTTCTTATTTGTAACTTCTTCTACAATTAGTAATTTAAATCTGGAAATTTGTAGCAAGATAAAAAGAAAATTGTGTAGTGATAAGATGACTATCGCTAATACATTGAGTTACTATTTTTTCCATCTCATAAAGAGTAATTCCACTTACAAGTACTTGAGAACGTGATTAGTCCCTCATAATCGAATTTTTATTTTTAAAGCATATTATTATACTGTTAAGTTAAAACTTTTATTTTATTATATTCATGTTGTTATAATTCTCGTTATTGGTCTGAGCATCGACTTTGTGACCAGTGTTATCAGCTATTAACATCACTACTAGTATTGATTTCATTGTTGTTGTGAGCTCTTCCATCACTATTCCAAAAGTTAAAAAATATAAAGCCAAGAATTGCTCTAACCTTAAAGCTAGTGTTAAAAAGCAAAGAAAATCTGAAGTGTTTAAAATTTTAAAAACTTGTAATTAAAAGATATGTTTAACGAGGTTTTTGGTATGGTAGCGCGAGTTCTCTCTTCTCGTGAATTAATTAGTTAATTAATTAAAATTTGAAGCAGCATAACAGCAAAGTAACTAACAGCAAGCACAAAGAAGCTCTCTTTCACTATCACCATCCTCCCTTTCCCTTTTCGTCCCCATCCTCTGCAAATAGAAACCCTCTGAAGATCTCATCCGATTCATATTTCAACAGGACCAGAGCGCCTTGTGAGTTCGGGCGTGCTTCTGTGGTACGTGATGGGAGGGGTAACATCATCCATGGCGGCAAAGTTCGCGTTTTTCCCGCCGAACCCTCCGTCGTACAAGGTCGTGACGGACAACCTTACGGGGCTGCTTCTCCTGACGCCGTTCCGTCACCGCGAGAACGTGGAAATCCTGAAGCTTCCGACGAGGCGCGGCACTGAGATAGTTGCTCTCTACATTCGCCACTCCATGGCCACCTCCACCCTCCTCTACTCTCACGGCAACGCCGCCGATCTCGGCCAGATGTACGAGCTCTTCATCCAGCTCAGCATCCACTTGCGCGTTAACCTCATGGGGTGGGTTCTCCCTTTTTCTACTCCTCTCCTCTTTCATTTTCTCTCAGTGCCTTTCTGCAACATTTTTATTCTTCAAATCCAAGCACGGGGTGAAATTCGTGATTTGTTAGATTTGTCTGTGAATGTGAATGTCTGATTTGTGGGTGTAGGATATACTAGGACGGGTGATGTTACTTTTGAATATCTTAACGTAGACACAAAATCTTCTTCACAAATCCTCAAAGTAAGGAAGAGAAAAAAAAACTTAATTTAACCACAAATTAAAAAATATAAATTGAGAAAATACTAAGACGTATTGAGATTAGTTATTCATAAACTAATTTTTTAAACACGAACTTATCTATTTTTTTTGTATTATTTTTCCTATAAGTAATTTGCGAGAAATATGTCCAACCATATTACTTGTTAGTCTTTATTTTTAACCATTTACACTCATGCTTTCGTTGCATATAGGGGAAAATTGGGTTTCACCAAGAATATTCTTCAACTAGACTGAGTCTAATTACCTTCCAGATACAAGGATAACTTAATATGTTTTTCTTTCTCAACAAAGGTTTTTCCGAATCTCCTCCATACTTGACCAAGGTTCTGTTGTGTAAACCTCACTCAATAGATGGAGTGAAAAATTAATCAACTTACTCCACAAACTAAAATATAGTTGTACATAAATTAATTCATTGAAGTTCTTTCATACTAGCTTCCCTAAAAAATACATTGTTCCAAACTTTGAGATAACACAGTTATGATCAATCACCGCATTTAAGGTATTTTCCATTATGGCTTAGTCACTGTTTTGTCCTTAAAAGGTGTTTCAGAGAGTTAAGGGAGTAAGATGTATTTAAATTGCCTTTGGCCTAGACTCCTAAGCCATGTAAGACTATTGCGCGTAGTGGAACAAGGGCCTTTAGTCGAGGACTAAGATAACGGGGGTTCGTCTTTGGAACCACTTTTCCATACATATGACGTCAATGTTCCGACCTCAAATTAGTTTAAATAACATCATTAGGGTCAATTACCATATCCGATGTATTGTCCACTTTGGAGCTAGAACTCTGTCACAGTTTTATTCTTAAAAGACATCTTCAGAGTATTAAGGGGAGAAGATGTATTTAAATTGCATCGATTCTTAAACAATGTGAAACTGTTAAACTTACTGGAACATATGTAATTTATTCCTAACCTAATTTTAATTTTATGCAAGAACTTTTTTATTTTATTTTTCTCTTAAAAGTGTTTAGAAAAATTTACTTTAAGAAATCAATTATTGGACTTGGTTGAATTGCGTATATGGAAATCACCTTAATGTAAGGTGTTTGTAAGGTTGTTGTGAGTAGATTACCTTTCAGTTTCTCATGGCATGTGCCACACTTTGTTTGGATAAACATGTTTATAAGAGAACTAAGAGTTTCTCTGGATGAATAAGTTTCTTCATGAACACTTATTAAAGGACATAAAATGAAATGAAATAAGATTCTGTTTCGACAGAATTTTCATTATTCATAAGGTATAATAGATTAAACTTTTTCTATAAATTTAAATTGATATATAAATTAGAACTAGGTTTTAAAATGTTAAATTTAATTGATAGAAAATAACTTATTTCTTTTTTATTTTTTAATTTTTTCTCTTATAAATGTTTCTTAAGAAGTTGACCAGTGGACGGTCTTGCTCTGCAGTTTTGTGTTGCCATCTAAGTTCCGAATCATCGCACTAGAGTAACACAAGCAGAATAACTTATTGTTGTAACTTTATGAAATTGATTTATTTTGTAATTTATGTGGTGAAAAATTCTGAAAAATACTTGTAATTTATATGTAGACCAATTGTTTAAAGTGAATATTGTGAAATGGGAGGTTTTCTCACGATAATCTGTGATGTTATACAGGTATGACTATTCTGGGTACGGCCAGTCGTCTGGGAAGGTTTGTGTTTAGTTAACATGAAATGGTAGTTCATGTCATATTGTGTTGTGCATTTTGGATGGTGGTAGTTTTGTAATTATAAACGTCCATGCTGATGAACAACATTGTTTTCCCTGAACTGTAGCCAAGTGAGCAGAATACATATTCAGATATTGAGGCTGCATACAAGTGTCTAGAAGAAAGTTATGGTGCCAAGCAGGAAGATATAATCCTGTATGGACAATCTGTTGGCAGTGGCCCAACTTTGGATCTTGCAGCTAGGTTGCCTCAATTAAGAGCCGTTGTTCTGCACAGTCCCATACTTTCTGGCTTAAGGGTCATGTATCCAGTAAAGCGTACATACTGGTTTGACATATATAAGGTAGCATGCTGTTTTTACTTATCATATACGTGAATTCCTTAATCTAATAACATGTTTCTTTATGTTAATACAGAATATCGACAAAATTCCTCACGTTAATTGTCCAGTTCTCATAATTCATGTAAGTTCTCATCAAAGATATTTCTTGTGCTATATACCTGCATCTGTCAATTTAATTGTATAGACTTGGCTTCTGGATTAGTTGAATTCTTCTGACATTTTTCTTTGCTATACATCCAAGGATACTTGACTGCGTCCTTTTGTTTTAATCCTTGGTTATTTATTCTTCACACCCCGAATCTAGTATCCCTTCTATTATTATTTTTTTCTTAAATATATCTAGACTTTACCATTTAAAAATAATTTTCATTCCTCTATTTGGCAGAAAAGAATCAGCACAGTATACCAAACACCTTTTCTTTTGTTGTTCAGAAATGTGAAAGGATGATAGAAATACTCTATTAAAAACATATATAATCACTTGCTATATAAAAACCCTTCAGCCACCATTTTCTTAATTGATGCGTCACTTGCTGGTGAACCGGGCGACTTCTTTTTTTCTTCATTTTCTCAGCATCATACTCTCTCTTCTACTTCTGTTTTCCCTTTTGTTTTTTTTTTCTCAGTGAAAAGCATGGAATTCTTCTTCCGTTTACTTCGATATGGATGATGTGCTTAATTATTATATCAAATGCACTTGATTATTTACTGATTGAAATTTTGTAAGGCATGTATGATAGGCTCTTAGGGGCCAAGCACTTTGAGTATAACATGTTACATAACTTCCCAGTACAGATAAATTATTCAGGAAGAGTTTAATTAGAGAGTGAGTCTGACACCTATGCTAATGGCCAAGAGTTTTTTTTTATCCTATATTAACTAAAGATAATCTCACTTTACAAGTTGAATTTATAAGGATAAGTTTCAACTCACTTTTTAATATGGTATAAGATTTAGAGTCTCCTATCAAAATTTGTTGTTTGTAGGATTTATTGTGTTACTCACTATCAGGTCGCTGTCAATCCACAAATATGTAGTTCCAAGTACTAGATGTGTATGTTGGGAAAAACGGGCAATTTTCCCACTAAAACAAAATCCTAACAGAGCTACCCGACAAATAATATTGAATAGATAAAGCGGAATAATAAAAGAGATAAAGAGGAAAGAACACACCCGAAAATTGTTAATTTCAAGTCCCACCTAAAACAAATCTTCTCACAACATAACAAAAACAAACTTTACAGTGCTTCAAATTTGCGCCTCCGGGCGCCAACTTCAAATGTGCAAAATATTAACCAAGTCTAAACAATATTCAAACTTGGCCCTTGTAACCACCTTGCCTTGTAGCGAACATCTTCTTTATTAGAAAATTCTTCTTTCTTTGCAAATACCCATTTGCACCCAATTGCCTTCTTACCTTTTGGTAATTGTGCCAACTTCCATGTCTTGTTCTTCTTCAAAGACTGCATCTCCTCTTCCATCGCACCCGCCCAATTACCACTCTCTGAACTCAGAATGGCTTCTGGGTAAGTGGATGGAATGTCATCAACAACTGGAAGTGCATAGGCAACCATATCCATAAAACGAGTAGGCTTCTGAATATCTCGTCTCTGTCTTCTAACTGCAATTGGCGCTGATTGTTGTTGAGATTCTTGGGTAGGAACCTCTTCCTCATCTGACTCTTCTTCTGCCATAGGAGAGTCACTTGTGGTATTTCGTGTTGGGATCACCACTGTCGGCTCAAACTCCACCTGCTTCCGGGCACACTCCACCTGTTGCGGAGTACTATCAGCTCCTTCTGGATTTACCTTCTTTAACATGGCAGATTCATCAAAGGTAACATCCCTGCTGATAATCGTCTTCTTTGCCTCTAGACACCACAAACGGTATCCCTTCACTCCAGGACTAAAGCCCATGAAAAGAGCCTTCTTTGCCCGTGGATCCAACTTTGATTCAATCACATGATAATATGCAATAGAACCAAAAACATGCAAAGAATCATAATCAGTTGCAGGTTTTCCAGACCATACCTCTAACGGGGTTTTGCCATCTATAGCAGATGATGGCAAACGATTGACGAGATGTTGAGCGTATGTCACAGCCTCAACCCAAAACTCTCTGCCTAACTCAGCATTAGACAACATACAACGAACTTTCTCCACAAGTATCTTGTTCATACGCTCTGACACCCCATTCTGTTGTGGTGTTTTTCTAACAGTGAAGTGCCGAACTATGCCACAATCTTGACATACCTTCAGGAACGGATCACTTTTGTATTCTCCTCCATTGTCTGTTCGGAGAACCTTAATCTTCCTTCCTGTCTGGTTTTCAACTTCAGCTTTCCACTTAAGGAAAATTTCAAGCACATCATTTTTGTTCTTCATAGTAAACACCCAAACTCTCCTGGAAAAATCATCCACAAAAGTGACAAAATAATGCCTACCTTCGATTGACGGAGTCTTGGCAGGTCCCCACACATCTGAATGCACATAATCCAGAATACCCTTGGTATTGTGAATTGCAGTGCCAAACTTCACTCTTCGTTGTTTTCCCAGAACACAATGCTCACAAAATTCAAGCTTGCAAGCCTTCGTACCTTTCAACAATCCGTGCTTGGTAAGAATTTGCAAGGATTTCTCTCCAGCATGTCCCAACCTCATATGCCACAACTTCGTTGCCTCAGCATCCTTCTTAGAGCTAGAAGTTGCTGCCGCTACTGTCCCCACCACTGTACTACCTTGATAGTAATACAAATTGTTCTTCATCACGCCTTTCAACATCACCAGTGCTCCTGAAGTTGCTTCAAGAATTCCATCTCGCATCGTCACAACTAGGCCTTTAGATTCTGAAGCCCCCAATGAGATGAGATTCTTCTTCAACTTTGGCACGTACCGTACATCCCGCAAAATTCTAGTGGATCCATCATGATTCCGCAGCTTGATTGAACCTATGGTATCAGGTGGATTAAGCCTATGATTGAACCTATGTCTGATATCTGGTGGATTAAGCCAAAATCAACAGTATATGACTGATGGTGGACTGTTGAATACTCCTCTAGTCTTCAGCCTTGATTGCTATATCAGACATTATTGAGATTGTCTACGCGTGTCAAGCAGACAGTGTAAACTTTTTAGGGAACATTTCAAGTGTAAGATTTGTCAATTCTCCTGATTAAATACTTTCCATATTTCAGACCATTTCATAATTCCTAAATTAAATGAAATACCTTCAGACTCTTCACGTTTCTCTTATTACTACGTGCTTTTCTGCTATGTTTTTGAACCTAATGGATTAGTTGAGGTAATAATTCCGGTGTAGATCATGGAAGGTGCTGCCATGTAATTAGGATGGTAAGAGCATTTGAAGTTCAAATTACAATGCATACATGGTCCAACCAAAGAAACGATAATAACCAATCCTTTTAAAAATTAAAATCTTTCAATAGCGATGACCAAGCACATGTCATTTAGTCCTTTTTGTTATTGTGTAGGGTACTTCAGATGAAATTGTAGATTGCTCCCATGGCAAGCAACTCTGGGAACTGTGTAATGAGAAGTACGAACCACTGTGGCTCAAAGGAGGTAACCACTGTGATTTGGAGCTCTTTCCTGAGTATATTAGGCATCTGAAGAAGTTTATAACAACAGTTGAGAAGTCTCCTTCGCAACGATACAGTTTCCGGCGGAGCACAGACCAGTTTGAGCAGCCTCGAAAGAGTACGGATTTTTACGAAGTAAGTAGAAAGAGCACTGATCGTAGAGAAAAGCCAAGGAAGAGCATAGACAGGCCAGAAAAGCTGAAAAACCTGTCTAATAATGCTGATATGTTAGAGAAATTGAGAATGACTTTTGATAATAAGGAAAGATCTCGGAGAAGTGTGGATGAGAAGTCTCGGAAAAACATTGACCATCAATTAGAGAAAGCAAGGAAGAGTGTTGATGGGCTTGACAGAATAAGGAATGGATAATAATTTTTCTAATAGTCAAAATATATTCATGCATGGGTTGGTTTTATGGCGTTCTTTTTATATTGGTCATCTGGTTTTGTAGTATGATTTATATCAGTATAATAACTGCTAGCGTTGATGAAAAGGGTTTGGTATTACATTGAGATTCACTTTTTATTCAGATGATGTTACCTCTTTACCTCTCTTGCATTCTCCAAGTATGCAGAAATTCCTTATCCAAGAAATGCTACTAACATGTCACTACATTAATCTTCTAAATTTGAAAAGGATGGGTGCAAGAGAGCACCCATGTGCCGAAAGATACAAAAAGTTAACTAAATTTGCATTTTCACTTTATTTTAGCTTTCACAGAATGTTTTGTATCTGGTCTTACAAGTTTACATATTTGTTGAGAATTGGAATTTATTGAATCATCCCTTTAGTATTTGATTAAAAGCATGCTCTAGATAATTCTCGAAGGAG
The DNA here is from genome assembly GCF_051622355.1 of Phaseolus vulgaris. Classification (NCBI taxonomy): domain Eukaryota; kingdom Viridiplantae; phylum Streptophyta; class Magnoliopsida; order Fabales; family Fabaceae; genus Phaseolus; species Phaseolus vulgaris. The sequence goes on along the minus strand of NC_143505.1, from coordinate 32,114,941 downwards.
TATAATGCATGTAAGCACAACTGGTTAAAAGCTTAATATACCTGATAATTTTAGAACGAACTTTGTTGTTCTTGTCTTTATTTTAATATTTTGAACCTTTGATTGGTTTGCCATTCAGCATTACACTTGCGGAATAATTATTTCCATGACACCCAAAATTCTATAAATAACATGCATATTAAAAAATGACTTAAATAATTAATTTAATAAAGAAAATAAATAAAAAAATGGAAAATATGATTATATGCATAAATTAGTGATCATGACTAAGTGTTAAATATGTTTTACTAAGTTTAAATATACACTCATCTGAGATACATAAATATGAACAAATTTAATTGTAACACCAAACCACTCATACCAAAAATAGAAACTTGAGGATTGAACATGGGGAAAAAATAATATATTCTTTCTTTATGATCCATCTTTCAGCAACAACGGATACTTCTTTTGCGAGTTGTGTTCGAAGGTATTCATCGATTTTGTTTTATCGGAATAAAGAGCTGCTTTAAAGGGTGTTTCTTCATGCACCTCCAACAATTTTCTCCTTGCACTCCATTATTTTTGGAAAAGACTATTTGATCCCTTTTAAAAATGATTTTTGGATTATTTGTTCAGAATGTTTCCAGAACATACCTTCCAGAACACATTTTGTGAATTCTTGATTTATTATTTTGGAAGTTAAAAAAATTGTTCCCAAAAAAATACTCTATAATGAATTTTTTGTCTTTAGAATTTTCTATTCCAGAAACACTTTTGCTTATAGAACATCCTGATTCTAGAATTACCCAAAACTCTCAAGGGTAATTTAGGTACTTTAAAAAATGTAGAAGTGCAGAAAGAAAAATGTAGGGTGCAAGAAGAAATACCCTGGTATAAATTGTTCAAACCAAAAATAACTGACACTTTTGTAGCATTAAGTATCCTACTGCGTTTGAATAGAATTTTTAAAATTTTTCAAATAAACTCATTTTAAATTTAATTCTCAAATTAAAGTCATTGGTGTTCTTGCCGGTTTACTGCACTACCAGTTGACTTCAGGTTGAACGCGTCCTCTTGGGTCTATCTTCTCTAAAATTATAATCACGTCTCCTGATTGCGGTTAGAATAAGGCTCCGTTGGGACAGAGGGTGCCCTACCTATTGATTGCACTCCGACGATAAAGTCAGTTAGGGCTCACTGAAAAGCAACAATTTAGTAAGATGTGCCAAAAATAGTGTACCTTTCTTGGAGACCTATTCTCCTTTTTATCACTACTCATGCAACATGCAACCACTCCCCCTGGAGCTCAGAGAAACTTAAAAAATAGTTAATCTTTTTTTCGTAACAGAAAACCACCTGCCGCGGGCACCAATGATCTTCGGGTGCTATCCGTAGGTCCACTTTCTGTTACCTGACATCTCCCTATATTACTAGGGTTAATAGCAACTAGCCACGTGTAACTGATATGCAACAGAAACATGCAACAAATTTATAACAGAGAAAATATTGTAAAAGAAATAACGAGATTATATTTACCATACAAATATATCTTTTAACAGGTGCAACAATGAAATTACTTCGTGTACCCATCTTGTGCTTTTGGCCTAACCTGACCAAAGTGATTGGCCCAGGTTTACATAGGACCAAACACCGAGCAGGTCTCTCATGGCGTAATAGAACCGAGCAGACCTCGTGGTAAAAGAGAACCGAGCATAAATATTCTACTCATTCCTTCGAGCTTCCCTTCATCAATCACGAAAGGTACTTCTTTTCCCTTTTCCTCCCGATCATTCATCCTTTGCCTGCTTTGCCTAGGATTACCCTATTTTCATTTATATATGATATATGCTTCAACCCCGTTTATTAGCATGTTATTGTATGAACCTTGGAATGCGTAGCTAGGTTTTGTTTCCTTGTTCTTCTGTTTGAATTCATACTTGTTTTGCATTGTGTTGGGTCTGAACTATCTTGCTTTCTTCATGTGACTGTCCTTAGCTGCGAGTCCTTATGGATTATAAAACCTTTTATCCTTGGCCTCTCCCAAGCCATATTTTTGAAACCTCCTCCTACATATCTCACGAAAAAATAGTGGCCCTAAGGAAGAAAAAATGTCGCTTTGGCAGGGAGGACAATTGGATTTTCCTGGACCCTTGCTCACCCGATGAACCCGTATGTTGTGATGAAACCATATCCCCAGGCAAACCTTTTTGCTATGTTTACGCCACCATTTTTCAAAGAGTCCACCTCCGTCTTCCCTTGTCAGTTTTTGAAAAAGAACTTCTGACTGAGCTGAACATAGCCCCAGCTCAGCTGCATCCTAACAACTGGGCATTTGCTCATGCCTTTGCCATCTTATGCGATCAACTCAGTGTCCAACCTTCCCTCGATGCGTTTCTTTACCTCTTCGAGGTGAAGAAACTATAGCGTTAGCTTTGGGTCTCCGTAAACAGCATTCCTGGAAGAGGGATCCTTACCCTCTTCCAATCCTCTTACAAGAATTTTAAAGGCCATTTTCTAAAAATCTGAGCTAACAAAAAACACCATGACCTCCTGGACGGGTTCCCCTTATACTGGACTGAAAAGCCTAACTCGAAAGTTACCTGGTGTTTAGACAAATTAGCCCCTGCCGACCAGGAGGTTTGCAAATTCTTCACAAGCCTTCCCATTGCCTTCAATACAGCTTACCTGTTGGCCCATGAGTATGACCCATACCTTTTAAAAAGTTACACCGGTACACCTTTTAACCCTAACCTTAAAGATTAAGATCGTTTCCTGTGAAATATAACATGTCCCTGCTTGTATCTTTCTTGCAGATAGCATGTTGGCCTGCTTGAACAAGGAAGACCTGCTGGAACAAGGAAGACCTGCTGAGGTTGGCCGGGAAGGCAAAAATGGCCAGCCGTGTTGCACCGAAGGTGGTGGTCACGCCCACCTCCTCTAAAGACGACGAGGACACCGCCTCGGGCTTCGTCTTTACCAGAAAGAGGAGGAGGGCTCAAGCCACTAGCCCTCACCCTCACCCTCCCGAGGCCAGGTAGCCTCGAACGCTGCTCCTCCATCACAGCAGCCTCCGCACACTTTTGTTATCACGTCGTGCCTTCTTGAGGTGGGTGCGGAGAGCTCGAGGCGAAAAGGTCTTTGGGACCAGGGTGTCGACGTTGCCTCCCTCCTAGAGGATGCCTTCTTGCGCCCTGAGGACGAGGAACGAATGGATGTCCACAACGGCCAACACCTGCTGCAAGAGGTTATGAAACAGCTTGGACAGGCTCTGGCCACAAGCTACGTGGCCGTGAAGAAGATGCGGTGTCGAGAGGTCGCCATCGAACAAGAGAAACCAGATTCTCAACAGAAGATGGGAGACTTGGAACAAGAAATCTGAAACCTCCGAGCCCTTCACCAGAAAACTGAGCAGCTCTTGGAGGCCAAGACTAAGGAGGCCGCTAAGAAAGCGACTCGTCTGGCCGAGCAAGAGGATCTGTCCCGCTTGCAACAAGAGCTTGTCCAGAAGGATAAGTTCTTTGCTGACGAGGTCGAAGTCTACAAGGGTGAGGCTGCCCAAGCTCTCTTGGTGGGCTATGAGGTTGTCATCGAGCATGTTTGATGTGATTCCACTAGCCATATAGAGAAAGGTTCTTGACCTTCTTAGGAATCACCTTGAGTTGGACATGATAGAGGCACTTTTCTTAGAGTTGGATCATTGTTCTAAGACAAGAACTCACCAAAAACTAGTATCAAAACCCAAACTCATTGGATGAACCAATTTTAGTCAAATTGAACCGAACAAAAGAGGTGAAATTAAAAGGAACCGAACAGAAATGATTAAGCACACAAATGAACCGAACAAAATTGAAATTAAAAGGCAAGAACAGAAACAATAGGTGCTGGAAAAACAAAAAAACCGAACCAAAATACTAAAAAACACAAGACAACAAAAGCAATTGAAAGAGAAGGAAGGAAGGAGAAGATAGTGCTCATGAAGATGGAAGAATGTTGGATGATCTCGCCACTAGAAGTGTGGAATGCTCCTAGATAAGAGTGATGCCGCCACTTGAGGACTCCATTGATCCATCAAGATAAGACTAGAGAAGAAGGCTCCAAAAGCTCTCCAAAGTTCACTCAAAATTTGAGTAGAGTTTTCTTAGATTAATTCCAATCTGAATTTTACAAAGAGAGCACCTCTATTTATAGCCTAAGGTGCTGAAAAGTAAGCTACACAAATTCAAAAACTCCCTCCTAAAAAGCTTCTAGAATTTGCGCCTAAAACAAAGCATGAGGAAGGTGTGATCCCTTCTCTCACTTTGGCACCTCCTTATTTACTCCTACACCTATCTACTAACACACCCCCCCTAAGACTCTTAACTAAAGACTAAAAGATGCTTTAACAATAGAGGTTTCTAATGTTTCCCTCTAAGCACCTTTCTAAACAATATTTATTTAAAACTTGGCTTTGCCCTTCATGGGATGGTCTTTAGGCTTTTGTGGGCTTTGGCCTTCTTGGGTTTGGGCTTGGGCTTTATCTTTTGCAAAGATTAACAAGAAAAACTTTAAATGTGAAGGCGAATGATCTTGTTCTTCATTATAAAAAGCCAGCTTTAGTTGATTCTCATCAATGTTGATCAAGAGTGATCAAGAGCTTTGAAGAATCCAAATCCAAGGTGTTTGATGAAAGGCTGGGGTTGCTGCTGTGTGGGTGGGATCTGGGTAGATTAAAGTGTGATCCGGGTAGATTAAAGTGTGATCCACTCTTTTGCTGAATCTAAAACTGATGTGAATTGAAACCTCTTTTAAATTAGATGTTTTTCCAACTAAGTGAAAAACAACCTGTTATTTTGTCGAATCAACCGGTTGTTTTGCTCTTAGAGGTTTTGAAAAAGTTTGAAAGATGTTTGACTTTGTTGACTTAACTGTCAAACCAAATCAATCGGTTGTTTCGTGTTTTCAACCGATTGTTTCTTTGAAAATCCTAACAAAATTCAGTTTTGAATGGTGAATCTGTCTTAAATGATTTCTAACTGAATACGCTCCTTCATTAAATGTTTTAACCAATCTTTGGAAAATATAAATAGTTTGTTATATGTTTCTGAAGGGTAAGAAAAAGTTTTGAGAAATTCAGTTTGACATATTTGATCTCAATTTTTCAAGATTCACATCAAGATTTGGATTTTCAAGTGAGAGTGGAATAGGATTGCAATTGTATTCTTTTCAGTTGTACTTTGATAAGGTGTAATCCTTTTCTCAATCTTCTGTATTTCTGTTGTTGTATTGCCAATGAGTGTTGTGTGTTCTTGAGGTGTTCAAGATCAATACTCTTGGTGTGGTTTGCCAAAGGTAGTGTGTTTCTTGAGGGGTTCAAGGTCATTACTTTGGTGTGTGGTGTTTGTAATTTGGTTTGATTGCTTAGTGGATTACCAGTGGTTTCTGGGAACTGGATGTAGCTCTTGTTGAAAGAGTGAACCAGTATAAACTGATGGATTTCCTATGAGCTCTTCTTGGATGTTTGTGGAAGATGGTGCGGAAGCTTAATGGAAGAGATGAACAAGGTCCTCCTAAGAGGTGTGGTGACCTCGAAGGTGCATGAAGAGTGTGGAAATAGGGAGGTTTGGCCAGCCCCTTTGAAGGTGTGAAATGAAGATTAAAAGCCTATTCCTAAGAGATTTTAGGCAAGGAGTGAGAATGGCACAATTTTGGCAGCATTTCACTATTCAATTAATCTTCCGCACCATCTTCCACAAACATCCAAGAAGAGCTCATAGGAAATCCATCATTTGGTATCAGAGCTATGGTTCTTCAAAGATGAGTATCTCTTTGTCATTTTCTTTTTGAGTTCTTCTTAAATCCGTGTTGTTCCCTTCTTCCATACTCATCATGCACCTTCAAGATCACCACAACTCCTAGGAGGATCTTGCACACCTCAATCCATAGCTTCTGCACCATTTTTCACAACATCCAAAAAGAGCTCCATGAGAATGCCATCATTTGGTATCATGAGCTATGGTTCTTCAAAGATGAGTATCTCTTTGTCATTTTCTTTTTGAGTTCTTCTTAAATCCGTGTTGTTCTTCATCTTCCATATTGTCTTGCTGTTTTTTAATTTTTGTTTTGAATTGGTGTGCTGTTTGGAAATTCCAATCGGTGCATCTTGTTCAATTGTTCTTGAGCAATCTTTGTGCAATTTTGGGCAGGATTCCATATAGTTTGTGTTGCTGTTTTATTTTAGGTATTTGAGTCCTTTTTGCAATTTTAATTGGTTCATATTGTGTTCATTTGAGTCTTTTAATTTCTGAATCTATATGTGTTTTGTCTAGTCATGTTTCTTCCAAAAATGTCATCAAATCATAGTAGTACTTTGTTTGGCTTATTTGTTTCTTGTTTTTGGTATAAATGCTTGATCTAAATCTGCTGTGTTTTTTTATCCTTTGGTGCTTTTTATTTTTAGCTTGAGTTCATATTTGTATTTAGATCTACACAAATTCCATTTCACCAATTCCATTGTGTTTTTCTTTTGGTATATCTTGCAGTTTTTTCCAGATTTACAGAATCCCCTGTTTTGCATAACTCTGTGCTGGCTGTTTTGCTTAAGAAAATTATTTTCCCACATAATAAAATTCTGAGCCTCTGGATTTTGCAAGATTGAGGTGTTAGAGAAAGGAAAAAGAAAGAATCAGTTCAAAAAAACAAATAGAAAAAAAATGATAAATATTATAAAAACAGTGTGCAATCCTGACGCTACAACTGGCGTAACTGAGCACTGATTTTAGAAAATTTATTAAAAAACAATGGTGCATGCGTTTGGAGTGAAATCAACGCCAGAATTTTGTTAAGATCTTGAATTATTTTCATATAAAATTTCAGAAGCAAATTCTAAAAGGCCAGCTCAGCATAAATCAGTGAAAACCACGCTCTCTGGACCACAACAATTATTTCAGTGGTGCTGTTTTTGATTTTGAAATCAAATCTAGTGCTATTCTTTAGGTTCCATTTTGTGTGCCATCTTTCTTTGAGTACCTTTGATTTGCTTGTCTAATTCCTTTTGAACTCTTTCTAGTTGTCACATTTAATTCCTTTTGTGTGGTACTGTTTTTCAAATTAATTTGTTTCTTGCTTTAATATTTTGACCTCTAAGCTTGGTGGTGGAATTAATTATCAATTGGTGCTTGATTGAGTGGGATTTGACTCGAGGGGAGTCTAGTTTGCTTAATAGGTGCTGGATTGAAGAATTAATTACCTAATTCCAAGAGGAACAAAGGCAAGGGGTAGAAACAAACACCTTATAAATACACCACATACATTGGAAGGCCCAACCAAGAAGAGACAACAAAAAGAAGTGCAAATAGAAAAATCAACAAAAGGGAGTTCATCTAATTTCTTTCTACTTAACTCTTGTTAATTACCTGTTTAATTACGCAATTAGACGGTGAGTGTGTCTTCAAGGGCTCCAAGTGTCCAAGAAGCCTCACCTAGGGCCGATTAGTTTAGAACTTTCTAGCTTAGCAATTGTTAATTGTTTTGTTAATTGCTTTTGTTTAGTCTTGTTTAAAGCTTTGATTATTTGTTTTGTTTGTTAAATAGTTTGCATTGTTTTCTTGCATTCAAAATTTGATTTTCACATCTTCATTGTGTTTCAAGTGATTTACCTAAAGAAAGATTTGTGTGAAGGTCTTGAGGGATAGTTTTTGGCTAAGGCAAAGACTTGGTATTTAAGTAGTCCATTGTGACTCACCTCTCTTACCTGGAAAACTACCTTCATTAGCTTCCCTCCTCTTTCTTAAAAGTAAAACATTTCTAAACACAAAGCTTTAGTCATGTCTTCTCACTCCTCTAAATCTCTTAAAAGTGAGGTGAAATCCTTGAAATCTCTTTTGAAACAACTTTCCAAGGATATGGAATCAATTTCATCTAAACAATTGGAGAATGAGGCTAAAACTAATGAATTGACTAAAGCAAAGGATGAGAAGTCTCACATTTTAAAAAAATTACCTTCTCATGCATCTATCTCTAAAGATCATGATTCTTTTTGGGAGGGAAGCCTTAGAATAAATGATTATTATCAAGCACCCCCTAGAAGACATAGAAGAGATAGAAAAGAACAAGAAAACCCAAGAGAGGTTAGGGTGGACCAACCCCATTTCCATGGAAAAGAAAGTATAGAAGCTTGCCTAGATTGGGAAATGAGGGTAGAAAAATTGTTTGCTTCCCATAAAGAAAGAAAGGAAAGAAAAATACAAAAGAAAAGAGAGGAAGTCGAAAGGGAAGCTAAAGAAAAAGAAAAAGAAAAAGAAAAGCATGAGAAGACCCTTGAGAAACAAAAGGCGTGGGAAAAGAGTGTTCCTTCCCACAAGGTCATTCAACAAGACAAAAGATTTAAAAATACCTTTGAAAATATGTGTCTTGTTGAACAACCTCAAAGCCTTACATTTTGTAAAGGAACACTTGTAAGCATAGAAAAAAAAGAAGAATCCTTAAAAGAGGCTTGCATAGATTATTTTACATATATACCAAGATATCCCCAAGTGAAGGTCAAGTTATCTATAGGTAACTACCAAACCAATTTTTTATGTGAGGTAGTACCTAAAGAAACTTGTCATGTCTTATTGAGACAACCCTTGCAAAGCATTAAAATTTTCATGAATAATGGTTGTATCAACGAGACTACCTTCACACATAAAAGAAAAACTCTTCATAAAGGAGAACTCATGGGTCAAATTAGAGTTGATAAAACTCTAGCGCTTTTAAAAGGAAAACTTTTGTCCCCCATGAGAAAAGAGGTTCAAAGACATTACCTTAGGTACAATTCTTGTTTTCAAACTACACCTAAGGCAATGTCTCAAGAACTCTATACTCCTTCACCTTTTGCAAATGATCCTTGGGAAGACACAAATTTCATATTAGAGCTTCCTAGGACAACAAAAGATTTTGATTCCATTTTCATGGATATGGATAAACTCTTCTCTAGAGAAGTGATACATCCTCATGGTTTATCTTCAAGCATAGTGTTGGATAGAGCTCCAAATTTCGCAAACCATGATTTGAGGATTCTCTTGGGAAATCTTGCAACTAAGTTGTACACTTTAAATTCTTATCATCCTCAAAAGCATGGTCAAAATACATTTGAAAATCTAGCTCTTTCTACTATGCCTAGAATAATCATAAAGGACAAACACAACTCTAGAGATGAGCATACATACCATAGCGTAGTTCACAAAACTACCAATATTTTCCCATTTGAAGTTGTATATGGACTTAATCCTCTTTCTCCTTTAGATTTATTACCCCTTCCTAATCCACATACCTTTGTGCATAAGGAAGGAGTTACAAAAGATTATTTTGTTAAGAAAATGCATGAGAGGATTCAAGAACAAATACAACAACAAATAGAGAAATATTATGAGAAGTTGCCAAAAACAATAGAAAATTAATGTTTACACAACTGCTCAAACTAACACATTTGATTTGTTTGATGACTCACAAAGATGGACATTTGATCCTGGAGGACGAGCCTAGTTTTCAAAATAGGAATAAGGTTGTTGTTCGAGATCAAACCTATAGATCTGAGGATAGATCCTCTCAAGAAGGAGGGGATGATGGAAACCATCCAGCCACATACATCCACATAATGATGAAGAAGAAGAAGCATTGGATTTGAGGACAAATCCTTTTCAAGAGGGAGGGGATGATGGAAGAGGCCCAAGCCCATGATAGAAAAAGCCCAAGCCCAAGCCCAAATACAAGTTCAAGCTTCAACTTAAGCCCGACAAATAGAAGATATGGGCAAACTAAGCATCATTGGATGTCTTTCTTTTGTAATTACTTTTGAGTATTTTTAGTAGAACATAAAGGGAGGTGTAGATATAAATATAAGAGGTGCAAATGTATAAAGCTAAGTCACACCTTCCATGTGACACAAAAGAAGGTGTAGGTATAGATTTAGGAGGTGCCAAAAATAGAAACCAAGTCACACTTCCCTTGTGACTAGGAATTGGCTCCAAATTCAAATGCTTCTCATTTGAATTTCCCTCCACTTTCTTTTGAATTTCCAGCCCTCTAAACACTATAAATAAGAGGGCTTGGCTCATATATTTGGAAGATTAATTGAATAGTGAAATGCTGTCAAAATTGTGCCATTCTCACTCCTTGCCTAAACTCTCTTAGGAATAGGCTTTTAATCTTCAAACCTTTCACCACCTTCAAAGGGGCTGGCCGAACCTCCCCATTTACACACTCTTCATGCACCTTCAAGGTCACCACACCTCTTAGGAGGACCTTGTTCATCTCTTCCATTAATCTTCCGCACCATCTTCCACAAACATCCAAGAAGAGCTCATAGGAAATCCATCATTTGGTATCATGAGCTATGGTTCTTCAAAGATGAGTATCTCTTTGTCATTTTCTTTTTGAGTTCTTCTTAAATCGGTGTTGTTCCCTTCTTCCATACTCATCATGCACCTTCAAGATCACGACAACTCCTAGGAGGATCTTGCACATCTCACTCCATAGCTTCCGCACCATTTTTCACAACATCCAAGAAGAGCTCCATGAGAATGCCATCATAAATTGCTTGTGTGCATTTCATTTTCTCTTAACTCTTTTAAATTCTATTTTTAAGTTGTTTAAGTTTTAGCTGGTATAAACAACCGATTGATTCGAAGAAACAACTGATTGTTTTTTTGTGTTTCACTTTAAAACAGATTGTTTTCTTGGCTAACTTGATTCCTCTTCTGGATTTCTTCACTGAGTTTCATTAAACCTTCAAAAGTTTTCGAAAATCTCTTATAAACAATTCACCACCCCTCTTGTTTAAGGCCATATATTCTAACAATTGGCATCAAGAGTTAAGTTCTTGTAAGTTACTCAAGTTTTCAATCCTAAATCTTTTTCTATGACTGAAAAACTTCCTTTTGGGGAGGGTGCCTCAATTAACAGGCGACCTTTGTTTTGTGGTTTGAACTATCAGTTTTGGAACGTTAGAATGAAAATTTTTCTCGCCGGTTGACTCTAACGACGATCTCACGCCCGCCTGTCTCTTCTGGGGTTCGCGCTTTCCTGGATCAAAGCACTCTGTACCTGCAAAGACAAAGGGGGCGCCCTAGAGGTCGTTTGTACTCCGACGCTCCAATCAATACTGGGGCAGAGAAACCGTATGCGTGTGTAATAATCCTAATCTTAGAAATTGCGTACCTTATGGGTTTTCTTTCTACCCTTTATGTAGCCTAGGGTTTCTTCTGTTCCGTTACCCGCATTTAGGGTTTCTGGAGGAATTCTCTCACGCCGCTATTACCCAATCTTGGTGTAATCTAGCGCATAAGGCTCCCCTTACTGGAGTGCGACAACTAAAAAAATGGCCACCTGGGTACCAACTTGTGCACCAAATGTCTGGGGCCATCCGTTATGGGGGTGCCCTAACTATTCACGTGCCATGCATGTAGCTTCCCCTGGAAACCCTAAAGCTAACAGGCCTTAGTGCCTTCCAGGACTCTTTACTTGTGTCGTGCTTAGATGCGCTATCCACTTCACATGCATGGGTACTTTGCGACTTAGGGCTTCCCATACCTCTGGGCGTTTTACTGATAACTGATGTGTTTTCTGGTGCCCAATCTTCATGGCCCAACTTAGCTGTTCAAACCACTGATGCTCGATGTCACATCGGCCTTGCTCTGTTGCCAAGGATCGATGTCCGATGACTCATCAGCCTTCCTTTGTTGCTGGAGGTCGATACATTAACTCATACCATTTGTGGGACCTAGCTTACGTGGCCCACCATTACAAGCAGTCGTCGATGTCCGAGGAATGGTCGGTACACAAGCCCCCAAGTCTCGAGTGTTGAAGATGGGAAACTTTGATGTGTCAAATCCTCATGAAGCATGAATCTGTGTGATGTTTTAGGTTTAGGTTTTGGTATGGGGTTTAGAATCTTTGTAAGATCAGTTATTGATTCTTAGGCAAAGCTTATTTCAATCTGTTTTAAAGATTAAAGTGTTTTTCCATGCATAGGAAAAAACAACCGATTAAAGTTTCGAGATAATCGGTTGTTTGTCACTTAGCTGACAAAGGTGTTTTGAAACTGTTTTTTGAATCAGTTGTATAACTGACAAAACCATTCAACAGGTTAAATCGTGGTTTTAACCGATTAAATGTATGTTTTCATAACAGTTTTTGAAAACCTGTTTTAACTTATTTGAATGTTCAAAAGTGTCATCAACGGTAGCTTTTTAAGGTTTATAAAATGTGTCTTCCTTTAAACGTAAAAAGATTGATGAAACAAAAAAGTTTTATACTCTGATTGTGATTGATTTGAGAGATTACAAACTGTTTGTGAAAAGGATTTTACCAAGTTTTAACAAGATTGCCTTTGATCTTAGCTGTGATTCAAAGAACTGATCTATAGGGTTCTGGTGTACTGTGATTCGAGGTTTTTCTAACCCTGTTCAAGTTCTTGTAATTGTTTATATTACTTTCTATATAACTGCTGTAAAATCCTATAAAGTCAGTGTGATTCTGGCTTGAGGTGTTTGTTGTGTACAAAAAGGGTGAGTAGGCTTTGTGAGATTCAAAGTCACCTCTTTGTGTGTGGTGTATCTGTAATCTGTGATTGGTTGCATAGTGAATGCTCAGTGGTTTGACTGAGGACTGGATGTAGCTCAGTGATTGAGTGAACCAGTATAAACTCTGTGTGTAATTCTCTCTATCTCTTCTCTCATTATCTGTTTGATATTTTCCGCTGTCATAAACAACCGATTGAAACATATTTTTTAACCGATTAAATTTCTGCTATTTGTTTCTGTTTGGTATTTTGATTAGGTTTTAGAATTGCTTTTCTGAGTTGATTGTTAAAGTTTCATTCTAAGCAAAGTATTTGTGAAAATCTTTTGAAAACAATTCACCCCCCGTCTTGTTCTAGCCATCAAACCTAACATCGAGTTGTTAACTTGTTCAGCGAAGAGACTAAGTCATCGCCCTTGGTGACCTACGTGGCGCTGGGTGAAAGAACGTGAACAGTGCACCGAAGTGACATCTCATTGTACTCGTTTGATCTACGTACACGTGGCATGATCGACGACTGGGACTTATTGTCGTTCGCGGTGCCTCGTATAACTTGTTTCAAAACCTTTCGTTTCCCACTGTTTCATTATAACTCTTAATCATTTCTTAAATCAACTTCTGCTTGTGAACGGTCTCACCTTCTGCTTTGACAATCACTTCCTTTGAACCTTAATCCATTTAAAGGTACGACCTTTACTCACCATTGGCTCTTGTTTTATGATTCCGCTGCTGATGACATGTCATAACTGCTCTTTGTCTGTTTAAGATTTCTGCACTTTAGGTTTTTTTTCATTTTACGCTGTCTGTGTTCTTCGATTGTTGCATCTCTGTTTCTCTGGTTCATTGAATCACGCCATTGTTTCTTCTGAACCCTCGTTTTTCTTCCATTCTCCTCTCCCCTTTTAGCTTCCTTCAAGATGGCCAAAACCAAAACCACTTCCAACCCTCCTCCCTCCGTCGTTTACAAAGCCCTATACCATTGGCCACACCCTGTCAGTGGACGTCTTCCTCTACTTCTTTGTGGAAAAGAGTCCAGGGAAGAAGCTTTCGGTAAGCTTCAGCGGGGTGGCGGGGAGAGTTCTCCTAACTCTCTTCCAGCAATCTTACAAGGGTTTTGAAGGGAAGTTCTTTAAGGTATGCTGCAACGCTCACGACCCCACCCTGCTAGATGGGTTCCCACTCTATTGGGTGGAAAGGCTAAGGTTCAAGAAGGCAAGGGGTCTTGAGGAGCTGACTCCCTATGATTGTAAGCTGTGTCAGCTTCTCTCAAGCTTGGGAGTGGTGTTTAACATTGCTGAGTTGATTAAGCATGAGTACAACGCCACAGCCCTCAAGGGCTACATTGGTGTACCGCCCTGGTAGTCGGAAGTGATGACGTGGCATCAAGCTACAGTGTAGGCGTGTTGACAAGGCGCCAGATTTGCAGAAGGGAAGGAAGTCGGGGGGCTCGTGTAGTCGCCAGTTATTAAGTTGGCGTGCTCCGATCTCCAGCATACCAGGACCGGCGATCGCCCAGTTGAAGATGAAGTCGCCAGATGTAAATTCAGGCGACCAAGTGATTGGAGATCGCCAGAGCAAGCACATCGCCGAAGATGAAGGTGGTGCAGATTATGAAGGCGGCCGGCGAGACCACAAGGAAGGTGCACGAAGGCACCCTAACTCGCCAGTTCCAGTAGAGATCGCGCTCCCAAGTTAGCTATGCACTGGGCAGTACCATGCATAAGTAACTTAGCCAAAAGAGAGTCAGAAACAGCGCCCAAGTCAAGGAGGCTCCAGATGATGGCACCTGTACGACTGGATGCGAGCCACGTGTCCAGGTCTGTAACTGCCAGGAGAGAAAAAGTGACCAGGTATTTAAGGGTTCCCCAACGAACTTTTAAGGTACGCACGTTCAGATTATACTCTTTACGCTTGCGAGTTCTTGAGCATACTGTGAGAGAGAACATTGCACGGTTCCTTGAGAGTTCTTGAGTGTTCTTGCTCTTAGTATTTGGTGGTTCGGTCACTGACTTGGGCGTTGGAGTGCGATCGGCCGCAGCGGCGCCGCTCTGTTCTTTTGCAGGTTCTTGAGGTGGATCTTGGCGGAGGACGGAGGTTGAAGCGGTGCACACGTCGATCCAAGTTTGACGAGGTAAGTTCCAACATTCTGGTCAACAGGCAAGATCATCAGGCGCCCACCGTGGGACCGTGTAAAACTTGCTCCCATCCGCAGCGTGAGTTCTTGGAGGTTTTCGTGATTTTCTGTGTGGTTGTGTGCTGGTGCAACCGTAGTTCGCTGTTCGTTTGAGATTTGTTCGGTGATTTCGCGTTTTCCACCGATCGTTTGGGTTTTTGTTCGGTGAAGTGAAGCTTTCTGCTGTTTGCGCGAGATTTGTTCGGTGAGTTTTGAGTTCTTTGGTTCGTTTGGTTTTCCGTGGAAGAAGCGGTGGTTTCTGGTGGAGTCGCGGGTTTCAGTGGAGGTTTTCTGCGTTCTTGAGTTTCTTGCGGAGTTTCGCGCAGTTTTGACCGATTGATCGCTTAATCAATCGTAGCTGAAGGAAGTGTTGTTCGTTGCATTCTGTGATTCGTCGAGTTTCATGAGAAAAATGAGAAGCAACCGTTCAAGTCCAGTTGCGCCCGTTGCTGCTGAAGGCGCCGCCGCCATGACCATGGCGCAGATGGTAGAGATTATGCGCTCGTTGCAGGCAACTGTGGAAGCCTCGCGCATAGAACAGGCAAGAATGCATGAGGACCTGGCCGCCTCTCGGGCCAGGAATGATGAGCTTAGCAAGGTGACTGAGGAGCTGCGTCAAGCTCTTCAGGAGCAGCAAGGGCGTCCTATTGCTGAAGAGGTCGCGCCGTCGACGCCGCCTCGTGTTTTTCCTATGCCTTTCGTTTAGGCGATTACTGACACGCCTATTCCTACGAGTGTGGTACCTGTCAAGGCTGTTTTTATCGGCGTGGAGGATCCAGAGGCTCATCTCACCACGTTCCATACGCAGATGATGCTGTCAGGGGGATCAGACGCCGTGTACTGCAAGATGTTCGTAAGCACACTCCAGGGAACGGCGCTGGAATGGTTTGTGAGCCTGCCTAACGGTCACATTACTAACTTCCAACAGTTTTCAAAGATTTTCGTCGAGCAGTACATCGTGAATAAGGCACCGCCCAGGGTGTCTTATGATTTGTTTGATATAAGGCAGTATCAGGGAGAGTCCCTCAGGGACTACCTAAATCGCTTTGGGGCACAGATGGTCAGATCGCCGGCTAAAGATGAAGAAATGCTGGTCTATGCATTTAAGAAGGGCGTGCTGCCGGGACCATTCTGCGAGGCATTGATCAGGGCACACCCCGCCACGTTTGCTGAGGTTAGGCGACTTGCGGTGGCCCACATCGCCGACGAGAGTGAAGTCGCCGAGAAGAGAGGAAGCGTGGCTCCCACTAGGCCACGCGCCCAGACCAGGATCCAGCCACAGAGGGTGCTGGAGACAGCGGCGGCCAGAAGGGATCAGAGGACTCGCCATCCTTATGATCCAAGCAAGAACAAGGGTAGGGGCCAAGGACGCCAGCAACCAGCACGCCGGGAATACAATCGCCCGCCTAAGCACAAGTTTGTCATGGGATTGGCGGACCTGATCGCCATTCCCAATATATCTGCTAGGTTGAAGTCGCCAGAAAAGGTGGGCGACAAGGTGCTGGGACCAAAGCCGGACGCCTGGTGTGAGTTTCACCAAGGCTTTGGCCATACAGTTGATTCGTGCTTGGCTTTAGGATACTAGCTCGACGATCTGGTTAAGAGCGGGTTCCTAAAGGACTATTTGCTGGATAAAAGAACGGGGGGCGCGTCGAGCTCCCAACCAGCAGGTGGAGAAGTCCAGCAGCATGAGATGCCTACGCACGGGGAAATCCACACCATTGCAGGGGGTTTCTCAGGAGGTGGATGCACCACATCACAGAGGAAGAGGTATGCGAGGTCTGTGATGACGGTGGATATGTTTGAAGACCACTCGCCGGAAGTGGATATCACATTCACCAAGCAAGATCTCCGGGATGTTGTGCCTCACGACAACGATCCCATAGTAATTTCGTTGATAACAGCAGGAAGAAAGGTCCACAGGGTACTGGTGGACCAAGGAAGCTCGGCAGACGTGATGTTCTGGTCGACTTTCACGCAGCTGGAGCTGCCCCTTGACCAGTTGAGACCCTATGGAGGGTGTTTGTACGGTTTCGCTGGTGACCAGGTGGAGGTCAGGGGGTACATAGAATTGAGGACAACGTTTACAGATGTGGCGGGTTCAAGAACGGAGAAAATCAAATATCTTGTTGTAAACGCTCCTTCAGCATACAACATCCTGTTGGGAAGACCCACGCTCAACAGGATAGGTGCCATACCGTCGACCCGGCACATGAAGGTGAAGTTGCCGTCAATGGAGGGGGTGGTTATCACCATCAAACCCGATCAGAAAGAAGCGAAGAAGTGCTATGAGAATAGCCTGAAAAACAAGAGATCGGTGAGTTACGTAACAACCACCCCGCCTCCTGGTGTGAAGCCCAGATCGACGGTAACAGAAGAGACCGCCGGAAGGGACGTGGAGATGGTGGACGCTGAGCTGGGGGAGGGGAATGCTGGTCTGCAGGAGGAAGAGGCAAGGAATCGCCCTGAGGAAGCGAGAGAACTGGGAATCGCCAGGACGGTGATCGTCAGAGAAACCAGACCAAAACCCGTCGAGCAGTGGCTCGAGAGAGAAATCGGGGGAAAGATCTTCAAGCTGGGAAGATCCCTGGAGGTTGAGCTCCAGGACCAGATCGCCAAGGTGATTGAGCGGCATCTGGATGCGTTTGCATGGTCCGCTTCGGACATGCCCGGGATCGATCCCGATTTCTTGTGCCATCATCTGGCGATGGACAACTTGGTGAAACCAGTGCGACAAAGAAGAAGAAAGTTCAACGAGGAGAGGAGGCAGGCGATCAGGGACGAAACACAGAAACTCCTCGCTGCAGGCCACATCAGGGAAGTCCAGTACCCTGAATGGCTGGTAAATGTCGTGCTGGTGAAGAAGAGTAATGGGAAATGGCGCATGTGCGTCGATTTCACTGATCTGAACAAGGCTTGCCCAAAGGATTCATATCCTTTACCAAGCATAGACGCCCTGGTAGATAATGCTGCAGGGTGTAAGTTGTTGAGCTTCCTGGATGCCTTCTCGGGGTATAATCAGATCAAGATGCATCCCATGGATGAAGAGAAGACAACCTTCATGACGGAGAGATCGTGCTACTGCTACAAGGTGATGCCGTTTGGGCTGAAGAACGCGGGGGCCACGTACCAGAGGTTGATGGATCGAGTACTTGCACCGATGCTGGGAAGGAACGTGCAAGCGTACGTCGATGACATGGTCGTGACCTCGCCGGAAAAAAGCAAGCACGTTGCGGACTTGGAAGAATTGTTCACGACGATCGCCAAGTTCAGACTGAAGCTGAATCCAGAGAAATGCATCTTTGGTGTGGAGGCTGGAAAATTCCTGGGATTTCTCTTGACTGAAAGAGGCATAGAGGCCAACCCGGATAAGTGTGCCGCCATCTTGGCGATGAGGAGCCCAGCTACGGTGAAGGAGGTTCAACAGCTGACAGGTCGGATGGCAGCCCTGTCTCGCTTCGTGTCAGCTAGCGAAGAAAAGGGCCATCCCTATTTTCAGTGCTTAAGGCGCAATAACAAGTTTGCTTGGACGAAGGAGTGTGAGGAAGCCTTCGTCAAGCTGAAGGAGTATCTGGCGAGCCCGCCGGTTTTGTGTAAACCGCTGGTGGGAACCCCTCTCAGGTGGTATTTTGCTGTAACTGAGAGGGCGGTAAGTGCGGTGCTCGCCCAGGATCAAGATCAGGTTCAAAAGCCTATTTATTTTGTTAGTAAGGTGCTGCAGGGCCCCGAAACGAGATATCAGGCCCTGGAAAAGGCTGCGCTGGCTGTGTTATTTTCGGCGAGGAGGTTGCGCCACTATTTCCATAGCTTCACCATACTGGTGATGACTGACCTGCCCATCCAGAAGGTCTTGAAGAAGCCTGAAGTTGCGAGAAGGATGGTGAAGTGGGCAGTAGAATTGTCAGAGTTTGATATTAAATATGAGCCCCGAGGCCCGATCAAGGGGCAAATCTTTGCAGATTTCGTGGTCGAGCTCTCATCCGAGGCGACACGAGTTGAAGGGGACGACTTTCATTGGGTGCTTTCAGTGGATGGATCGTCGAACCAGCAGGGTAGCGGTGCTGGAGTCATTTTGGAAGGACCCAACGGCGTGCTGATCGAACAATCTTTGAGATTTGCCTTCAAAGCCAGTAACAATCAAGCAGAATATGAGGCGCTGATCACCGGGATTTTGCTGGCCAAAGAGATGGGAGCCAGGGTGTTAATGGCTAAGAGTGACTCGCTGCTAGTCACAGGGTAAGTAACAGGCGAGTTCCAGGCTAAAGATCCACAAATGGCGGCTTCCCTGGAGTATGTGCAGGAGTTGAAGAGTTCCTTTGCCTCCTTTGAAGTAGTGCATGTGCCCAAAGAGCAGAATGCCTGAGCTGACTTGCTAGCTAAGCTCGCCAGTTCAGGCAAGGGGGGTAGGCAGAGGACGGTGATTCAAGAAACTCTGAAGACGCCGAGAGCATTTGTAGCAGATCACCTGGTTCTTCAGATAAGCAAGTCGACGGGGAAAGCAGCAAGAAGTCATAAGTCCCTGACGCAAGAAACTTTGAGATCGCCAAGAATTAGAGCATGTCGAGGAGAGAAGGTGAACATGACGCAGGTCTGCGCTATCCCTGAGCCAGACACCTGGATAACACAGTACAAGCGGTGCCTGGCAGATGGCCTTCTTCCACTGGATCCGACAGAGGCTAGGAAGGTAAAGAAAAATTCTAGCAAGTACACAATGATCGATGGCGAGTTGTACAGGTTTGGGTTCACTCACCCACTCCTGGAATGTGTGTATGGTGAGAAATGCACGAGGATTATGGCAGAGCTCCATGAAGGTATATGCGGAAGCCATGTCGGGGGTCGAGCTCTTGCCGCAAGGACCCTCCGTGCAGGTTACTACTGGCCAACGATGAGAGAAGACTGCAAGAAGTATGCCCAATGTTGCAAACAATGCCAACAGCACGCCGATTGGCACAAGGCGCCTCCCGAGGAGTTGAGGTCGATTTACAGCCCTTGGCCGTTTCATACTTGGGGAATCGACATCTTGGGACCATTCCCGCTGGCGATCAGGCAGATGAAGTACTTGGTGGTGGCGATTGAGTATTTCACCAAGTGGATCGAAGCAGAACCAGTGGCCCAGATCACCGCACACAAGATCGAAGGTTTCGTATGGAAGAACATTGTGTGCCGGTTTGGTGTGCCCAAGCGCCTGGTGTCGGACAATGGGACTCAGTTTGCAAGTCACCTGTTGAAGAAGCTGTGCGAAGGGGTGGGAATTCAACAAGTGTTTGCATCCGTCGAGCACCCTCAGACAAATGGTCAAGTAGAGTCAGCTAATCGGGTGTTGCTGAGAGGTTTGAAGAGAAGGCTAGAGAAAGACAAAGGAAGCTGGGCTGAGGAGGTACCCCGTATAGTCTGGGCGTACCACACCACCGAGCAGTCAGGAACCCATGAGACCCCGTTCAGCTTGGTCTATGGGTGTGATGCAATGATTCCAGTGGAGATCCAGGAGAGCTCGCCGAGATTCCAGAACTTCGTAGAGGAAGACTCGAATGAAGAGAGAAGGTTGAACCTGGATCTACTGGATGAGGTCAGGGAAGAGGCGAGATTGAAGGCTGAGGCGGTGAAGAGAAGGATTGAACGAAGATATAACTCGAAGGTGATGCCGAGACAGTTCCGAGAAGGCGACCTGGTGATGAGAAAAGCCCACCAGTACGAGATGGAGAATAAACTGTCGCCCAAGTGGACGGGGCCGTTCAGAATAACCGAGGCGCTCGGGAACGGCGCCTACCGCTTAGAGACATTGGAAGGAGGGGCGATTCCTCGCACTTGGAACGCCACGCACCTGAAGTTGTATTACAGTTAAGAAGCTTTGTAAGTAAAGACAAACACAAAGTTATATTACAATGTCTCTGTTAAAACAGTTGGAAGGGGGCACTCTTTTTTCCCTAAGGAGGGTTTTTAATGAGGCCACCCAATAAAAGAGAAGTTTTCAAACTGCAAGTTGTTTTAGATTGCGTGCCTGTTGTTTTCAGAAAGTTTTGAAGAAAGACCTTGTCACTTATATGTGACTTAAGGCAAGTTAAAGATATATTGCATGCTTTCTAAAAAGTTTTAAGTCCTCATCGTCTTTTGGCGATCGGAGGCATCAGTTAAAGTTTTAAGTCCTCATCGTTTTTCGGCGATCGGAGGCATCAGTTAAAGTTTTAAGTCCTCATCGTCTTTCGGCGATCGGAGGCACCAGTTAAAAGACCTCAACGCCCTCGCGCGTCCTGAGGCGAGTTAAAGACCTCCTCGCCGTCGAGCGAGTGCAGGCGAGGAAGAGTGAAAAGTCCTCAGTGTTTCTGGGGGCGAGAAAATGTAACCCCTGGGGCAATGTAGAGGCACCAGTGAAAAGTCCTCAGTGTTTTTGGGGGCGAGAAGATTAACCCCTGGGGCAATGTAGAGGCACCAGTGAAAAGTCCTCAGTGTTTTTGGGGGGGAGGAGATGTAACCCCTGGGGCAATGTAGAGGCACGATTTAAAGACCTTCTCGCCTATGAGCGAGTTCAGGCGAGTTAAAGACCTTCTCGCCTATGAGCGAGTTCAGGCAAGATAAAATCCTTCTCGTCTCGAACGAGTTCAGGTATGGTGTAAAGGGTGGAAGAAGTTCGGAAGGTGGCTAAGGTAGGTTCGAAGAGAGCGCCTAGCCACCCGGTCTTTTGTTCTGAAGTTCAGGAAGGTAGAGAAGGATCCGAAAGGCGCCTCTACCCCCAGATAAAGAACAATGGCCAAGGTATGAAGCCAGAAAGAAGCTGGTATCGCCAAGAGTCTTTGGCGACCAGAAAAAGTTCAAACAGTGGCGAGAAAGTTAAAGACCCGTTTTGATGAAGCAGATCGGGTGAAGCGATGTTTTAAGCCAGTAGTTGAGTTAAAGTTCGTTGCTTGAAGAGTAATTTTGCGCTAAGGTTAATTGCCTTAAGATTACAAGTTGTTAAAGTGATCATTATTTGAAGTCGAAGTGGTTCGAAGCAGTTAAGTATATGATCGCGCTTACGAAATCGCTAAGTTAATTTCTAGAAGCAAATTGCACAAGGAAAGTTAAAGCAGCTAAAAAAGTTATAAGAAGGAATACCAAGACTTTGTCATTAAAGTGAGTATCAAGTTCAGAACACATGTACAAGAAAATATGAAGTTTATTACAATTTATGTGCAAAGAGAAAGCGTAAAGATGGTGGATGAGGGGAAATCATTTAGTCTTCAGCGGGAACCACTTTCCCATCCACCACCTCGTTGTCAAGGGACACCATGCTAAGGTCCAGATCGGGGAACAAGCAGGCGAACTGTTCCCGTGCAGCCTCGAATCCAACAGCCAGAATTTGGGCAGAACTCAGATTAAGTTCTTCAATCTGCTTCTTGAGTTCTTCAGTTTGTTCCTTCAGCCCCTTGTTCTGCTGCTCCAGCTCTTCAACTTGCTTCTTGAGTTTTTCGTTGGTTTCTTAAGCCTGGAGAAGGTCTTCAGCAACCTTCTTGGATTCTGCTTGCACCTGGCCCAGTTCAGCAGCAATCTCCCCTTTTTCCTTGTTGGCTTCGGCAAGCTCAGCCATGACGTCATCCCTCGCTTTCTCCACCTTTCCAAGGAAGACCTCCCGGTCGGCTGACCTTTGCTCCAGTTTCTTCACCTTGGCGGCGTCAGTTTTTATGAGAGCCTCCAGGTCAGCCACCTTGACGCGATAAGGCACAATCTTGCTCTCCAGCTCGATTTTCTCTTGAGCCAAGAGTTGTACCTTATGGCGGAGATCGGTAGCTTCCTTGCGCGCCACCCGGAGCTCGGTGCTCATCGCGTCTTCTACTCGGGAGTGTTCAATCTCCGCGAGTGTCAGATTGCAGGACAACTTTTCTGCCTCGATTCTTATAGTGTTGTTTTCAATTCGAAGGGCGTAGAGGTCGTCCTGGAGCTTCCTGGTGGAGCTCTCCACAGCTCTAGAGATAATGGTGGGGAAGTCTTCTGCCATCATCTTCAGCTTGGCAGAGAAAGGCTCCCACATCCTCGTGACCTCAAGAGAAAGGTTTGCTGTTGGAGGCACCGGGTGGGTTTGCTGTTGGTTTTCGCCGCCACCCTCTTTAGTTGGTTGCTCAGCAGGTGCTTCTTGGCGTGGTGGCGACGTCGGGGATTCGGTAATTAGAATCGGAGAGTTGTGGGCGACCTCATCCCCGATTGGAGCAACGTTGGCGGTTGAGGCATTTGAAGGAGGACCCCCTCCAGCTGATACAAAAGGTGTGGAGGCGCTTGGGGGGTCCTCCATGAAGTTTGGCTCGGGGGCCTCAACCACAGGTGGCGTAGAGGCCAATGGAATGGCTTGGACTGGGGAAGCAGGAGCTGCGGGGTGTGGCGATGATGGAGGAGGAGCAGGTGTAGACGGCGGTGTTGATGTTGGAAGAGGGGGTGGGGCAGATGGTGAAGAAGGTGCCACCCTCTTCCTCTTCGTGACAAGGCCATCTTCAGTTCCCTCGTCGTCTTCCTCTTCCTCCTCATGGACTACCTGGGGGGCTTTCCTCTTGGGTTTCCTGAGGACAAGCTTCTTCCGTTGGTTGGCGGGTTGGACAGCGGCAGGAGCTGCGCCCTTGGGTGGCGATCTGCCTTGAGCAGCGGCGATCTCCACCACAGAGTTTGGCACTGTTTGGGAACCCGTTGCCAACCCGTGGGTTCGGGCGAGCGCCCTCAATTCAGCAAGCTTGCCCCGCCCCAACATGTTATCTGCATAGAGCGAAAATGCATGGGTTAGCTCAGAAAGGGAATAAATGCATAAGACAGTATGCAACAAAGTAGACAAATAGTGCAGAAGAATAAAACCAAAGTCTTGCGCACAACGCACAAGACGCCCAGAAACAGTTAACAGAAGTAGTATTAGAACAAGAACTTAAATGTTCTAACCTATTCGAATTTCGAGTTGGTCCTCGAAGAACTCGAAGCAGATGAGTGTGGTGGTGAGGAAGGTGATGTTGGCGTCCGCCACACTCTTCCAGAAGAAGCAGAGATCTCTGTCCAAAGCGCCCATGCTATCAGGACTTCTGGGTCTCCTGAAGCTGCTTTTGGACTCTTTGTTCCCCTTGTTTACCCAGTACAAGGGGAAACCGTCGAGCAAGGAAGCGTCCTTGTCGTTGGGGCGTATCAGGACGAACTTGCCCTTCCAGTCTTTATAGGATTGATGGAAGATAGAGAGGATCGACCTCCCAGCAATCCCGTTCAAGCTAACCCACAGGCGATCTCCTGGGTGCTTGGCTTAAAAAAGAAACAGGAAGACATCCACCGATGCTGGCAACCCCAGATGGTCGCACATGACTTGGAACGCCCGCACAAACGCCCAGCTGTTGGGATGGAGCTGGGCGGCGGCGATGTTGAGCTCGGTGAGAAGCTCCCTCTCAAAGCGAGTGAAGGGAAACCTGAGTTTCACCTTCTTGAATAAAGTTGTGTAAACAAAGCAGAAGGGCCCATCGTTGCTCGCCTTGTCGTCAGCGCAAACTGGCAGGTCGGGGGGGCAAGGTAGCACCGTCATCTTCTTGTCGTGCTCCTTGTGGAATGATTGGTGAGGCTCATCCCCCTTCGTCAACCGCAGAACTGCCCCAGTAGTGTTTACAGAAGACGTTTCCCTCAACAAGGTCGAGTTGGCCCAGGGATATAGTTTTTTGAAGTCTGGTGAGGGAACGGAGGCTCCTCCGGTAACAGGCGGAGTAGCCTGAGCCGGGTTGGGGCGGGAAGGTGCAGGCCTCTCAGCCTGGGAAGATGAAGCACCGCGTGCTTGCAGTGGGTTGTGTGCTTGAGAAGAAGGGTTTCGCGACGAAGGAGGAGGATTTGGGGTGATCTTTGAGTGAGTCATTGTTGAAGCTGCAAAGGAAGAAGAAAAGGAAAAATGATCAGGGTTCGCAGAGGCTGACTCGATCATGAAAGAAGGGGAAAAACGAACGAACGTAGGTTCGTTGTGACGTTGACGGAGCCCTAAGTTACGAAGAAGGAGAAATAGCAAAAACAACCCACAACGTATGCACCAGACAGTTAAAGGATGATGCGAATCGGTTAAAATGCAGGAAAAACCAGCAGAAGAAGGAAAGGAAGTACCTTTTTATGATCGGGAAGACGATGAAGGATGCTGGTGATTCAGAATGTTGGAGAGCGTTGAGAGCTTTTTTGCAGAAGAGAGTTGGAGCGTCTGAGAATACGAAGAAAGTGATGGAACAGTGAAGCGAAAATGAGTTTAAGGGTTTTTCGAAATGGGTTTGGGAAGCGCAAACGTTAACTGAAGGTAACCGTTGATGAAGCCACATGTCGAGCGATGGGTGAGGGGTTTGGTGGAGCGTCAGAGAAGCAGAAAGTACAACCGCTTGGAATTCTGCGTTAGTGCCACGTAGATCGGTGTTGACGTGACTCTTTCAGTCTTTTCGTTGGACAAGTCTTCGCTTAAGACTGGGGGGCTTGTGTACCGCCCTGGTAGTCGGAAGTGATGACGTGGCATCAAGCTACAGTGTAGGCGTGTTGACAAGGCGCCAGATTTGCAGAAGGGAAGGAAGTCGGGGGGCTCGTGTAGTCGCCAGTTATTAAGTTGGCGTGCTCCGATCTCCAGCATACCAGGACCGGCGATCGCCCAATTGAAGATGAAGTCGCCAGATGTAAATTCAGGCGACCAAGTGATTGGAGATCGCCAGAGCAAGCACATCGCCGAAGATGAAGGTGGTGCAGATTATGAAGGCGGCCGGCGAGACCACAGGGAAGGTGCACGAAGGCACCCTAACTCGCCAGTTCCAGTAGAGGTCGCGCTCCCAAGTTAGCTATGCACTGGGCAGTACCATGCATAAGTAACTTAGCCAAAAGAGAGTCAGAAACAGCGCCCAAGTCAAGGAGGCTCCAGATGATGGCACGTGTACGAGTGGATGCGAGCCACGTGTCCAAGTCTGTAACTGCCAGGAGAGAGAAAGTGACCAGGTATTTAAGGGTTCCCCAACGAACTTTTAAGGTACGCACGTTCAGATTATACTCTTTACGCTTGCGAGTTCTTGAGCATACTGTGAGAGAGAACATTGCACGGTTCCTTGAGAGTTCTTGAGTGTTCTTGCTCTTAGTATTTGGTGGTTCGGTCACTGACTTGGGCGTTGGAGTGCGATCGGCCGTAGCGGCGCCGCTCTGTTCTTTTGCAGGTTCTTGAGGTGGATCTTGGCGGAGGACGGAGGTTGAAGCGGTGCACACGTCGATCCAAGTTTGACGAGGCAAGTTCCAACGTTCTGGTCTACAGGCAGGATCAATTGGTATTTGTCCCTATCTTTCACCTGTCTTTGCTTGTACTCTTGTTGTTAGTTGCATATTGTGTAGGCTTATCTCCTTATGCTTCATTGTCTTGGTGCAAATATGGTGCTCAATGAAGAAAAGAGGAACAAATTGGCTGGGTTGATCGCTCGTCGTCAGACTGTAGTTACTGGTGCAAGTGGCTTAGCCGCCACTGGTCCTTCTTCGGTTGCTGCTCCTGCCCAAGACTCGCCTGGTCCAGCCCCTGGTGATAAACAAAAAGGATTAGTGGTGGCGATTGGCTCGGAAGATGAGGACACTGACACAAGCCTCGTCTTTAAGAGGCAAAGGGTGGGTGTCGCGACGACCTCACACTCTGCCACTGATGGCCACGCCCCGTCCTTTAGGGACAACCCTCCCTACGCCTCCTCTTCTTGCGAACTCGTCGCACTTGAAGGCGGAGGGGAGAGCACCATTGAAGATGGCCAAATGCCTCCTGCCCCTGAGCTCCCACCTATTCTCCAACGAGTCCTCAAATGCTTCCAAAATAAGAAGGCAGTAGAGGCCTTGGGTGAGGACTTGCTGCGGGATCGTGTGGGCAAAAGCCTTGGGGACTTCCTTGCCAACTCCAATTTCTTTGTGAGCCAGGCGGAGGCAAAGATGAGGGAGGAACTAGCTCTCTAAACCCAGATCTTTGCCAAGCGCGAAGCTGCTCTGAACCAAGAGCTGAATAGCCTCCATCAATCGGAGAAAGAGACGAAGAAGCTCCTTTTCGATAAGTCTCAAGAGGCCCTTCAGCTGGAGGCGAAGATCCTACATCTCTGCAACAAAGTGATTGATTTGGAGGAGAAGGCAGACGACGCACAGGCCAAAATGGCCAAACTGGAGGAAAGGGCCACCCAACAAGACGTTCAACTTGGCCGTGTGGAGGGTGAACTTGCTGAAAAGATTGAGCTCTTCAAATAGACCGAAGCGGAGCTTACCGATGACGCTGCCGACGTGTATGGGGCTGGGTTCAAGGATGCCATTGCTCAGGTTGCCTGGGTGCATCCTGAGATGGATATTTACCCCTTTGTGGTGTCGATGCGCGTTGTTGGTGGGCAGCTCATGCCCAAGATCTAGATCTCTTGACTTGTAATTATTTACTGCTTTGTGAACATTTTGTAAATAATTTACTGCTTTGTGAACATTCTGTAAATAATTTACCGCTTTGTGAACATTCTATAATCTTGTATATTTATGTTGCACACTTATGCCTTACTCATGTGACTTATCTCTCCTTATCTAGGTTACCCTTTTGATTACCTCGGTAAGCTTTGCTAACAACGTCTTCGACATAGGTTCACCGCTTAGGTAACACGCTTCATCCTGTATGATTTACCTACTTACATGAGGCACCGACGACGTGTGCGTAAACTCCTAGCTGGTCTTATTCTTGTAATACGAGGATAACTGTGTTTGACCCTTTCCATGTAGGACCTAGGAGAGGTTTTCCCGCCGATTACACCCCCACTGCTTTAGGTTGAAGACATGCTTTATTGACGATACTGGTGAACCATGCTGTTCTTCGTCCTTGCGCTTTAACTAACGAACCATACGAATCGTCCTTAGCATTTTCACTCAAAAAATTGGGGGGGGGAGGGGGGGGTGTTCTCTGCGAACCTTCCTTTCCCAGTCTTAAGATTACTAAACCAAGTGACGGTTCGTAGCTGACCTCGTCCTCGCCTAAGAGCCAGGGAGGATTTAACTGGTGATATTCAACCTTGGCATTTTCACTCAAGGAGGAGGTGTTATGATATGATTCCACTAGCAAAGTAGAGATGATTCTTTGACATTCTATGGAATCAACTTGAGTTGGAGATAGCTTAGGCACTTTTAATAGAATTGGATCAATGTTCTATGTTTCAAGAACTCACCAAAACTTGCACCAAACACCAAACTCATATGGAAGATCCATCTATTGCCAATTGAACCGATTAAATTGTGTATAAAAGCAAAAGGACCAAAAAGAAAGCTACAATACTGAAATTGAACCGAACAAAATGCAAGAAATGAAGAAGAAACAAATAGAAACAGCCAAGGAGAAAATGAACCGAAGCAAATTCAGAAACAAGCTAGATTACCGAATGAAAATGCTAGAAAAGTAAACTAAGACATGTTTTTAGATTCAAATGAGCTAGGAGATGAAAGAAAGAAGAACTTATGGAGATGGAGGACTTGGTTTGATGGTCACGCCACTTGGATTGTGAAGGCTCCAAGATAAGTGAGCTAGTGCCGCCACTTGTGAGAAACCAAATGCACTTAAGATAAGACAAGGTGAAGGAGAAAACAAGTTCTCAGAATTCTCTCTCAAATTGAGTAGAGCCCACACCTCTATTTATAGTGTGAGGGTGCTGGAAAATAGGTGGGAAAATTCAAATAAAACTCATTTGAAATTCCCACCAAAAACAAGTCACATGGGAGGTGTGACCTTTTTCTAGTATGACACCTCCTAAAAACTACACCTACACCTACTCTCCTAAGTCACATGGATAATGTGACTTTATTTTACATTTTCTCACTTCTTTATTTAATATCCACACCTCCTACAACTATACAAGAGTAATTCAAATGATGCTCTTTTATTTAATGCTTGACCTTGCCCCTCATGGGATGGACTTGGGCTTGGGCCTCATCTTTATTTTATGTCTTCTTTTAATTTTGAGAAAGCCTCCTTTATTTGATTCTCATCATGTTCTCTGCGAACCTTCCTTTCCCGGTCTTGAGACTTCTAACCCAAGTGAATGGTTCGTAACTGACCTCGTCCTCACCCGAGGACAAGGGAGGATTTAACTGGTGAACCATACTGTTCAACCTTGGCATTTTCACTCAAGGGGAAGGTGTTCTCTGCGAACCTTCCTTTCCATGTCTTGCGACTTCTAACCCAAGTGAATGGTTCGTAACTGACCTCATCCTTGCCCGAGGGCAAGGGAGGATTTAACTGGTGAACCATATTGTTCAATGTTGGCGTTTTCACTCAAGGGGGAGGTGTTCTCTGTGAACCATCCTTTCTTGGTCTTGAGACTTCTAACCCAAGTGAATGGTTCGTAACTGACCTCGTCCTCACCCGAGGGCAAGGGAGGATTTAAATGGTGAACCATATTGTTCAACCTTGGCGTTTTCACTCAAGGGGGAGGTGTTCTCTGCGAACATTCCTTTCCCGGTCTTGAGACTTATAACCCAAGTGAATGGTTCGTAACTGACTTCGTCCTCGCCCGAGGGCAATCAAGGATTTAACTGGTGAACCATACTGTTCAACCTTGGCGTTTTTACTCAAAGGGGGAGGTGTTTTCTGCGAACCTTCCTTTCCCTGTCTTGAGACTTCTAACCCAAGTGAATGGTTCGTAACTGATCTCGTCCTCACCCGAGGGCAAGGGAGGATTTAATTGGTGAACCATACCGTTCAACCTTGAAGTTTTCACTCAAAGGGGAGGTGTTGTCTACGAACCTTCCTTTCCCGATCTTGAGACTTCAAACTTAAGTGAATAGTTCGTAACTGACCTCGTTCTCGCCCGAGGGCAAGAGATGATTTAACTAGTGAACCATACTGTTAAACCTTGGTGTTTTCACTCAAAGGGGGAGGTGTTTTCTGCGAACCTTCCTTTGCCAGTCTTGAGACTTCTAACCCAAGTGAATGGTTCGTAACTGCATTGTACAAAATACTCAAGAATATACTTCAATCGAAACTTTATTGGGTGACCTTGTTAAAAAACCCTTGTAAGGGAAAAAGAGTATCCCCTAAAAACTGTGTACAATGCAATAGTTCAATTGAACTAAAATTTGAGGTTGGTCGCATTCCATGTACGACGAATCGCCCCGCCTTCTAAAGTCTCAAGCTTATATGCCTCGTTCCCAAGGGCCTCTGTCACTCTGAAAGGACGAGTCCACATGGGAGACAACTTGTTCTCCAACTGGTGTGGATGGGCCTTCTGCATCACCAGGTCGACAACCTAGAACTGTGGAGGTCTCAGCTTGGAGTTGTACTTGTACTCCACCCTTCTCTTCAAGGCTTCAACTTTGATTCTTGCTTCCTCCCTTACATCATCCAGTAGGTCCACGTTCACCTTTCTTTCTTCATTTGATTCTTCGGCCACAAAATTATGAAAATGTGGGGAGTTCTCTTGGATCTCCGCAGGAATCATCGCGTCCGAACCATACACCAAGTTGAAGGGTGTTTCCTTGGTGGTGGACTAGGGAGTAGTATGGTAAGCCCACACGATTCTAGGAACTTCTTCTGCCCAGGTCCCTTTGGCCTTCTCCAACCTTCTCTTCAGACCCCTCAGTAGAACTCGGTTGGCAGATTCAACCTGCCCATTAGTCTGGGGTGTTCGACTGACGCGAACACTTGTTTTATCCCAAGCTCTGTACACAACTTTCCCAACTGTTAGCTTGCAAACTGGGTGCCATTAGTAGACAACAACCGTTTTGGTACTCCAAAACGGCATACTATGTTTTTCCACACAAAGTGCTGAATCTTGTGGGCTGTAATTTGCGCTACTAGCTCAACCTTTATCCACTTCGTGAAATACTCTATGGCAACCACGAGGTACTTCATCTACCGTACCGCCAAAGGGAAAGGCCCTAGAATATCGATTCCCCATGTATGGAACGACCAAGGGCTATAGATCGACCTGAGCTCTTCTGGTGGCGCCTTGTGCCAATCAGCGTGTTGCTAACATTGCTTGCACTGCTGTGCGTACCTCGTGCAGTCTTCCCTTATGGTTGGCCAATAATATCCTACACGAATGGCCTTTGATGCGAGAGATTGGCCACCGATATGACTCCCGCATATCCCTTCATGTAGTTTTGCCATTATTCTCGTGCACTGCTCGCCACTTACACATACCAAAATAGAGTAGGTAAACCCGTGTCTGAATAATTCCCCGTCAGCGAGGGTGTATTTGCTCGAATTTTTCTTTACTTTTCTGGCCTATGTGGGTTCCAGCGGGAGTATCCCATGAGCCAAGTAACGGTTGTAGGGTGTCATCCAGGTTTCTCCTCTTTCAACCAGGCAGACCTGCAATGACTCTTCCCCGAAAACTAGATATGTGCTTATCCTGGGTGTTTTCAATGTCTCCTGAGTCAATGACCGATGACATCTCTTCCTCCCATCCGACGTGCTAACCTAATGGACTTCTACCAAATTATCAACACTGAAGGTTCGAGGTGTCCTCAGGGTTTCCTAGATGATTGTCCTCTGTCTGCCCCCCTTGCCCGAACTGGCGAGCTTTGCTAGTAGGTCCACTCGGGCATTCTGCTCTCTAGGGACATGTACAAACTCAAACATTGCAAATGATTTCTTCAGGATTTGGACATACTTTAGATAAGCGGCCATCTGAGGGTCTTTGGCCTGGTACTCTCCTGTTACCTGGCCCGTGACTAGCAGGGAGTCACTCTTCGCCAACAAACTTTGTGCACCCATCTCCCTGGCTAACAGTATTCCAGCGAACAAAGCCTCATACTCTGCCTGGTTGTTATTGGCCTTGAAAGCGAAACACAGGGCCAGCTCAATCAATATCCCGTTTGGCCCTTCCAGGATGACGCCCGTCGAAACAACCATTTACAGAAAGCACCCATCAAAAGTCTGGGCTCGTACTGCACGTCGAATTCTGATAGCTCTACCGCCCAACGCACCATTCTTCTCGCAACGTCTGGCTTCTGTAAGACCTTGTGAATAGGAAGGTCTGTCATCACTACCATGATAAAGCTCTGGAAGTAGTGGTGAAGTCTTCTCGCTGAGAACACTACTGCCAGAGTTGCCTTCTCTAAGGCCTGGTATCTCACCTCGGGCCACTGCAATACTTTGCTGACAAAGTAAATCGGCTTCTATATCTGGTCCTGTTCCTACACAAGGACCGAATTGATCACCCGATCAGTGACCGCAAAATATAGGCGAAGCGGGGTACCTAGCTACGGTTTGCATAACATTGGTGGACTGGCCATGTATTCCTTCAACTTGAGGAATGCCATTTCACACTCTCTGGTCCATATGAACCTACTATTCCTCCTCAGGCACTGGAAATAGGGGTGACCTTTATCCCCTCCAGCTGATACAAATCTGGACAGAGCGGTCATCTGCCCTATCAACTGCTGCACCTCCTTTACTGAGATCGGGCTCTTCATTGTGAGGATTGCAGCGCACTTCTCAGGGTTCGCTTCTATCCCACGGTTGGTGAGTAGGAAGTCTAAGAACTTGCCCGCTTCCACCCCGAACACACACTTCTCAGGGTGTAGTTTTAGTTTGTATTTAGCTATTGTCGTAAATAGCTCTTCTAAATCAGTGATATGCTGATCCTTTACCTGTGAGGTTACCACTATATCATCCACATATGCTTGCACATTTCGCCCTATCATGGGCGCAAGTACCCTGTCCATCAGCCTCTGGTAGGTGGCACCTGCGTTCTTCAGGCCAAAGGGCATCACCGTGTAACAATAGCAAGACAGTTCTGTCATGAACGCTGTTTTGCACTCGTCCCTGGATGCATCTTGATCTGGTTGTACCTAGAAAAGGCATCCAGGAAACCGAGCAACCTGCAACCCGAGGCACTGTCTACCAAAGCATCAATGCTTGGTAACAGGTAAGAGTCCTTCGGGCAGGCCTTGTTGAGGTTTGTGAAGTCTACACACATTCTCCACTTCCCGTTGGCCTTCTTTACCAGCACCAAATTTGCCAACCACTCTAGGTATTGAATCTCCCTGATGTGGCTGACGCTCAGTAACTTCCGCATTTCCTCTTTGATGACATGTCGCCTTTCCTCGTTGAACTTTCTGCTCCTCTGGCGAATAGGTCGGACCTGGGGGTCCATTGTAAGATGATGACATAGGAAGTCGGGGTCTATGCCAGGCATGTCCAAGGCAGACCACGCGAAGGCATCCAAGTGCCGTGCTATGACTTTGGCAATCTGGTTCTATGTCTCTTGGCCTAAAGACTTGCCAAAATTACACATTCTATCACCGATCTCCCTCTCCAGAATGTCTTCGGCTGGTTCGGGTCGTCTTTCCCGGGTAACCTCTGCGCGGGTGACCCCTTCTTAACCTGGGGGCTGGGTGGTAACGGTGAACACCCCTCTCTTTGTTTTAAGGCTATTCTCGTAACACTTCTTAGCCTCCTTTAGGTCTGATCTGATGGTGATTACTGCCCCCCCAAGGAAAGAAATTTCATCTTCATGTGCCTGGTCGATACTATTGCTCCCAGCCTGTTCAAGGCAAGTCTACCCAACAGTATGTTTTAAGCTGAGGAAGCATTAACAACAAGGTACCTGATGTTTTCTGTGCGGGAAGCAATGCCATCCGTGAAGGGGGTCCTCTGCTCTATGTGTCCACGCACTTCTACCTGGTCATTAGTAAATCCATAGAAGCAGCCGGTGTAAGGCCTCAATTGGTCTGGAGACAACTGCAATTTGTTGAACGTTAACCAGAACATCACATCGACCAAACTTCCCTGGTCCACTAGGACGTGGTGCACCTTCCTTTCCACTGTTACTACCGAAACTACCACTGGGTCATTCTCGTGGGGGACGACGTCCTAGAGGTCAGCCTTGGTGAAGATGAGGTCGATGTCAGGAGCTTGGTCTGCCTCTTGCATCTCTACCGTCATCACCGCTCGTGCACATTTAATCCACTGAGAAGTGGTGCATCCTCTTCCCGAGAAACCTCTTGAAATGGTGTGAATTTCGACATGAACGGGCATCTCGTGCCCCTGAACACCCCTTGGGGCTGCCAACGCTTGAACCCCTTGCGGCTCTTGCAAGTAGTCTTTTAGGAAGCTGCTCTTCACCAGTTCATCCAAATGGTGTCCTAGTGACAAGCAGTTCTGTATGGGGTGGCCATACGCTTGGTGGAACTCACACCAAGCGTTCTTGCTGGGCCCCAATCTCTTGTCAATTTTCGGAGGTATCTTCAATCTCTCCGCTATGTTGGGAATAACGATCAGCTTCTTCATTTCTACTAGGAAGCTGTGTTTGGGGGGCACATCTTCCCTCGTGCGCGCCCCAGTCTAGGGCTTCCTGGCCTAGTAGGGGTGCTGCTTCCCTTGGGCCTTTTTCTCTGTCATCGCCTCATGTACCCTCATGGGCTGAGGTCGACTTGGTCCTCGTGGTCGAACAGGGGCAATGCTTATACGCTTTTCGGTGACTTCCCCTTCTGCGACGATATGGGCTACCGCTTGACACCTGATCTCGCAAAAGGTTTTGGGGTGACACCTGATAAGTGACTCACTGAAGGGTCCTGACAAGATTCCATTCCTGAAAGCGTGCACCATCATATCCTTGTCCTTGGTGTGCAACCTCACCACCTGTGCCCCGAATTTGTTGAGGAAGTCCTTCAAGGATTCTCCCTGGTACTGCCTTACGTCAAAAAGATCATAAGAGATTGGTGGGGGAGCCCGATTGACGATGTATTGCTCCCTGAATAGCGTAGAAAACTGCGCAAATATTGTTACATGTCCGTCAGAGAGGCTGACAAACCATTCTAGCGCTGTGCCTGTCAGCGTGCTCATGAACAACTTGCAATGCACGGCGTCAGAGCCTTCCGACAACATCATCTGGGTGTGGAAGACCGTGAGATGAGCTTCTGGCTCCTCTACACCTGTAAAGGCGACCTTAGGACCTACGAAGGTGGCTGATATCACGACGTCCATGATCGCCTACGACAACAGCATAGGGAGATCCCTGGGTGGTGTACGCGGGGCTCGCTCACCACCACGCGTTCCCCTGCCTGCTACAAATTCCTGCGCATTTCCTCGTTGCTCCTACGCAACTCTTCGTTCCTTGCTTGCGACGTGGCTAGGTCAATTTGGAGGCGTTCCTGATCCATCCTGGACACCGCCGTCGTCTTCTGAAGGGCACGCATAGTCTCCATGATTTGCTGCATGGTGATGTTTTCCCCTCCTGTTGGTGGGACAGATCCTTGCCTCGTGCTCCCCAATTACTGAGTCACTTCTCTATGTTGATCAAGAGTGATCAAGGGCTTTGAAGAATCCAAATTCAATGTGTTTTATGCAAGGCTGGAGTTGTTGCTGTGTTTAGGATAGGATCTGGGTAGTTTAAAAGTGTAATCCACTCTTTGTTGAATCTAAAGCTAATGTGTTTTTAAAACCTTTTTTCGAAATTAAGTGTTTTCCAAACTAAGTGAAAACAACCTGTTGTTTTGTCGAAACAACCGATTGTTTTACTCTTAGGTGTTTTTGAAAAGGTTGAAAACTGTTTTGGTTGATTGACTTGTTGTAAACAATCGATTGTTTCGTGGTTTCAATCGATTGTTTCTTTGAAAATCCTAACAAAATTTTATTTTGGTGGTTGAATGTGCTTTAAATGATTTCCAACTGAATACGCTCCTCTATTAAATGGTTTGACCAATCTTTGAAAAGTATAAATGGTTTGTTTATGTTTTAAAACAAACAAGAGAAACAAATTTTTGTTTTCAGTTGTGAGAAAGATGGCTTTCATGTTTTGAACATTCACATCAAGCTTTGGGTTTTCTCAAGAAAGAGTGGAATAGGATTGCATCTCTATTGATTTCAAATTGTTCTGTAAACAAGTGTAATTCGTTCTGAATCTTCTGTAATTTCTGGTATTGTTGCCAAGGAGTGTTGTGTTCTCTTGAGGTGGTCAAGATCAACATTCTTGGTGTGTGTTGTGCCAAAGTGAGTGTGTTTCTTGAAGGGTTCAAGGTCACTACTTTGGTGGTTTGTGTGTAATGTGTTTGGATTGCTTAGAGGATTGCCCAGTGGCTTCTGGGGACTGGATGTAGCTCTTGGTTATACAAACAACCGCATTTGTAAATGCAAATAATTTCAGAAATGCCACCGCATTTTTTACGAATGCGTTTAAGCACAAAGCCGAATTAAATAAAGAGCGCTTTTTTCTTCATTTTGCACTAGTGACTGTTTGTGTATCTCTTTATTCCCTTGGAATCCTTTAAATTCAGTTGTTATTGCTTTATTGGTATAAACAACTGATTGTTTCGCAGAAACAACCGATTGTTTTTCTGGTGCTTTGCTGTTTTGTGCTTAAATTCTTGGCTAACTGAAATTCTGATCTGGATTCACGCAAAGGATTTTGTTCAAGCTGAAAAAGTTTTCAAAAACCCCTCTTCAACAATTCACCCCCCCCCCCCCTCTCGTTTAAGGCCATATATTTTAACAATTGGCATCAAGAGCTTGGTACTTGAAAAATATTCAAGTGTGATCCTAAAACCTTTTTTCTATGGCTGGAAAACTACCTTTTGAGGAGGGTGCTTCAATTAACAAACCACCTCTGTTTTGTGGTTTGAATTATAACTATTGGGAAGCTAGAATGAAAAATATTTGTTGAATCCATTGATCAAGGAATTTGGGATACAATTGAAAATGGCCTTTTCATTCCTAAGATGAAAAATAGTGGATCTTTTATTAAAAAACCTTGGTCCCAATGGACTAATGAAGAAAGTGAGAAAGCCAAGTTTGATTGCATTGCCAAGAATATAATAACTTCTACTTTGGATTCTAAAGAATTTTTCAGGATCTCAGAATGTGAATCTGCTAAGGAGATGTGGGATACACTTAAAGCAACTCATGAGAGTACCACTGAAATAAAGAAAGCAAAGACAAGAAGTGAAGCAAGAAGAAAAAGGAGGCAAAATAAAAAAGGTTTCAATCTATGTTTCATGGCCAAAAAGGAAGATGATGCAAGTATTGTAAGTTCTTTTACTCCTTCAAATGCTGAAAATTACAGTCAATTGCTTCAAGCTTTTCAAGAAACTCATGAAGAAGCTAACTGATTGGCCCTCTTAAACAACCCTTTGAAAGGATTAAACAAATGGCTAGAAAATAGAGTTAAAGCACTTGAAAGAGAGTTAGAAAATTCAACAAACTGATTTTGAAAACCTTGAAATTCTTTACAAAAACTCTTCTTGCAAGTGTGACTCTCTTGTTTGTGAAAATTGTGAAAATCTTGAAAAGAAAGTTCATTATCTTGTAAGAACTGTGGATAAGCTTTCAAAGGGTAAATCCAACTTTGAGAATGTCTTGGCATCTCAAAATTGTGTTTTTGGAAAAGCTGGATTAGGTTTTAATCCACAGAACAAGCAAGACAAGTTTTCAAAGTCATTTTCAAAACTGCCAGAAAAACAACCGGTTGTACATGCTTCTACTGCATGAAAAGAGGCCATTCTGTCATATTCTGTAAAAATAGGAAATATTTTGTTGCTAAAGGCATTATGAGATGGATTCCTAAAGATTCTGGAGTTCCCAGTAATGAATATAAATCAAAAGGACCCACATTTATAAGGGGAACAAATCTTTGTACTTGAAAATTTCCTTTGTAGGGAAAATTGATGGAAAGCATGCAGTAGTGGTATCTGGACAGTGGCTTCTCAAAACACATGACAGTAGATAAATCTAAGTTTGTGAGCATCATCTTCAAACAAGAAGGCCATGTAACATATGGAGACAACAACAAAGGAAGAATTCTTGGAGGCTCTATAGGAGACAAGAGTATCTCGCTTATTCATGATGTCTTGTATGTAGAGGGACTAAAACACAACTTGCTTAGCATTAGCCAACTGTGTGAGAAAGGCTATCAAGTAATCTTCAATACAAACTCTTGTGAAATCTGCCTTCCCAACTCAAAAGAGGTAATGTTGATTGGTAAGAGAATCAACAAAGTCTATCTCTTGGATATTTATTCTCCTTGTTCTATTGGTTGTCTTCTTTCTGAGCATGATGAATCTTGGTTATGGCATATAAGAATTGCTCACATTCACATGAATCACTTAAACAAATTAATCTCAAAAGATCTTGTGATTGGGTTGCCCAAGCTTAAGTTTGAGAAGGACCACATATGTGAAGCATGTCAAAAGGGGAAACAAATTAAAAATTCCTTCAAAATTAAAAATGTTGTTTCATCTTTAAAACCCCTTGAGTTGCTGCACATGGATTTATTTGGACCTTCAAGAACCATGAGTCTTGGTGGCAACTATTATATTCTTGTTATTGTGGATGATTTTTCTAGGTACACAAGGACACTCTTCTTGGAATCAAAGAGTGATGCCTTCTCTGCCTTCAAAAAGCTTGCTAGAAGGTTACAAAACACAAAAAACAACAGCATTGGTTCTATAAGGAGTGATCATGGAGGGGAATTTGAACATGAGAAATTCAACAAATTCTGTGAGAAGATGGGGATCTTGCACAACTTTTCTGCACCAAGAACTCCTCAACATAATGGTGTAGTGGAAAGAAAGAACAGATCTCTTGAAGAGTTAGCAAGAACCATGCTAAGTGAATCCTACCTACCCAAGTACTTTTGGGTTGATGCTGTTAGCACCTCTTGCTATGTGATGAATAGAGTGCTAATAAGGCCAATCTTGAAGAAAACTCCCTATAAGCTCTTCAATGGAAGGAAGCTAAACATTTCTCACCTAAGAGTGTTTGGATGCAACTGTTTTGCTTTGAACAGTGGGAACGGAAATCTGGGAAAGTTTGATGAAAAAGCTGATCATGGCATCTTTATTGGCTATTCCTTAAATAGTCATGCCTATAGGGTCTACAACAAGAGGCTCATGATTGTAGAAGAATATGTTCATTTAGTGTTTGATGAAGTTGATCACAAAAACATTCAAGCCTTAAAGAACAACACAGAAGAGGATGAGCAGAACATCAGTTTGCAGAAGCTGGACTGCTGTGCAGAAAAATAATCGATTGAAATTCTGCAACAGAGTGAGTTGCCTAAAGAGTGGAGAATACCAAGAGATCTATTAGTGGAGAACATCATTGGGCAGATAAAGGAGGGTGTTTCTACACGTAGCTCTATCTCAAACTTCTGCAGGCACACTGCTTTTGTCTCTCAAGTTGAACCAAAGTCTATTGAAGAAACTCTTAAAGATGAAAAATGGGTGGAATCTATGCATGAAGAGCTGAATCAGTTTGCTAGGAATGATGTGTGGTTTCTGGTTCCCAAGACAAATGAGATGAACATCATTGGATCTAACTGGGTTTTCAGAAACAAGCTAGATGAAGCTGGAGTAATTACTAGAAACAAGGCAAGGCTAGTTGCCAAAGGCTACAATCAAGAGAAAGGAATTGACTATGGTGAAACATTTGTCCCTGTTGCAAAATTGGAAGCTGTGAGGTTGTTGCTGGCTTTTGCTTGTACGAGTGGATTCAAACTCTTTCAAATGGATGTGAAGAGTGCTTTTCTTAATGGCTTTATCAATGAAGAAGTGTATGTTGAGCAACCACCGGGTTTTGAGGATCATCCACATCCCAATCATGTTTTTAAGTTGAAAAAGGCTTTGTATGGGCTTAAGCAAGCTCCAAGGCAGTGGTATGAGAGACTTAGCAACTTCCTTTTATCTCATGGTTATGAAAGAGGAATGATTGACAAAACTCTTTTCATCAAGAAGTCAAATTCTGAAATTATCTTAATGCAAATCTATGTTGATGACATTGTTTTTGGTGCTACCAAAGATAGTTTGTGTGAAGAATTTGTGGCTGCTATGCAAGGTGAGTTTGAGATGTCTATGATGGGGGAGCTTTCCTTCTTTCTTAAATTGTAGGTCAAGCAAACAAAGGATGGAATTTTTCTATGCCAATCAAAATATTGCAAAGAAATTCTCAAGAAATTTGAAATGGAAAGTTGCAAGGAAGCTAGCACACCTATGCCTTCAAGCTGTTATATGGATGCAGATGCTGCTGGAAAAGGGGTAGAACAAACAAAATACAGAGGTTTAATTGGTTCCTTACTCCATCTCACAACAAGTAGACCGAATATCATGTTTGCCATATGTCTTCGTGCAAAATATAAAGCAAATCCAAAGGAATCTCACTTCAAAGCTGCAAAGAGGATTCTTAAATATCTCAAAGGAACAACCAATGTTGGTCTATGATATCCTTCTCACTCTTCTATACACTTAATTTGTTATTCAGATTCTGATTTTGCAGGGTGTAAGCTGGACAGAAAAAGTACAACTGGCACTTGTCATCTTCTTGGATCAAGTCTCATTTCTTGGCATAGTAAGAAGCAAACTTGTGTAGCTTTTTCTACTGCATAGGCTGAATACATTGCTGCTGGGAGTTGTTGTGCACAAATACTTTGGCTTAAACAACAACTTGCAGATTTTGGATTGAAGATCAGCAAGGTTCCTTTGCTTTGTGACAACACAAGTGCTATAAATCTTACCAAAAAACAGATTCAACACTCAAGAACTAAGCACATTGAGATTCGTCATCACTTCATACGGGATCATGTGAACAATGGAGATTGTGAAGTGAAATTCATTGAAACAAAATTGCAACTGGATGATACATTCACAAAACCTCTACCAAAAGAAAGGTTTTTCTTCTTAAGAAATGAGTTAGGCATTCTTGACTCTCAAAATCTCTCTTAAACTGTTTTTAATTCTTAAAGTCTATTTGTGAAGACAAATAGGGGGAGAATTGGTTGGTTTTTGTCTTGTATGCTCTCTATAAAATATTTCAAACTGTTAAATCTCTCTAATTTCTGCAATTGAAACTGTTTTCCTGCTTCTGCTGACAGAAACAATCGATTGAATCGAGGAAACAATCGGTTGTTTGTCTGATACAGTGTTTAGTAAATGTGTTATTCTAACCTGCTGCAATAGATGCTTTGTATTGCATAAGTTTTGTTTTGTAGGAACTGCTTCAGATTCAAACAAAGTCCAACACAAGCAACCAGGGATTTGTCTTCATCAAATAGGGGGAGATTGTTGATTAAGAGTGATCAAGGGCTTTGAAGAATCCAAATTCAATGTGTTTGAAGCAAGGCTGGAGTTGCTGCTGTGTTTAGGATAGGATCTGGGTAGTTTAAAAGTGTAATCAACTATTTGTTGAATCTAAAGCTAATGTGTTTTTAAAACCTTTTTTTGAAATTAAGTGTTTTTCAAACTAAGTGAAAAACAACTTGTTGTTTTGTCGAAACAACCGATTGTTTTACTCTTAGGTGTTTTTGAAAAGGTAGAAAACTGTGTTGGTTGGTTGACTTGCTGTCAAACCAAAACAATTGATTGTTTCGTGGTTTCAATTGATTGTTTCTTTGAAAATCCTAACAGAATTCTGTTTTGGTGGTTGAATGTGCTTTAAATGATTTCCATTTGAATAACTCCTCTATTAAATGCTTTGACCAATCTTTGAAAAGTATAAATGGTTTGTTTATGTTTTAAAACAAACAAGAAAAACATATTTGCGTTTTCAGTTGTGAGAAAGATTGCTTTCAACTTTTGAACATTCACATCAAGCTTTGGGTTTTCTCAAGAAAGGGTGGAATAGGATTGCATCTGTATTGATTTCAGATTGTTCTGTAAACAAGTGTAATTCTTTCTAAATCTTCTGTAATTTATGGTATTGTTGCCAAGGAGTGTTGTGTGCTCTTGAGGTGGTCAAGATCAACACTCTATGTGTGTGTTGTGCCAAAGTGAGTGTGTTTCTTGAAGTGTTCAAGGTCACTACTTTGGTGGTTTGTGGATAATCTGTTTTGATTGCTTAGTGGATTGCCTAGTGGCTTCTGGGGACTGGATGTAGCTCTTGGTTTAAGAGTGAACCAATATAAACTGTTTGTGTATATCTTTCTTCCCTTGAACTCCTTTAAATTCAGTTGTTATTGCTTTACTGGTATAAACAACCGATTGTTTCGCAGAAACAACCAATTGTTTTTTTTGGTGCTTTGCTGTTTTGTGCTTAAATTCTTGGCTAACTGAAATTCTGATATGGATTCACACAAAGGATTTTGTTCAAGCTGAAAAAGTTTTCAAAAACCCCTCTTAAACAATTCACCCCCCTTCTCGTTTAAGGTCATATATTCTAACACTCTACACTTGTGAGTGGGACCTAGTTTTATCGGGCCCCACGGTGGGCACCAAATGTTCTCGCCGGTTGACTCTAACGACGATCTCACGCCCGTCTGTCTCTTCTTGGGTTCGTGCTTTCCTGAATCAAAGCACTTTGTATCTGCAAAGACAAAGGGGTGGCCAGAGGCCGTTTGCACTCCGATGCTCCAGTCAATACTGGGGCAGAGAAACCGTATGCGTGTGTAATAATTGTAATCTTAGAAACTGCGTACCTTGTGGGTTTTCTTTCTACTTTTTATATAGCCTAGGGTTTCTTTTGTTCCGTTACCCGCATTTAGGGTTTTTGGAGGAATGCCCTCGCGCCGCTATTACCCAATCTTGGTGTAATCTAGCGTATAAGGCTCCTCTTACTGGAGTGCGACAACTAACAAAATGGCCACCTGGGTACCAACTTGTGCACCAAATCTTTGGAGCCATCCGTTCTGGGGGTGCCCTAAGTATTCATGTGTCATGCATCTAGCTTCCCCTGGAAACCCTAACCCTAACGGGCCTTAGTGCCTTCTAGGACTCTTTACTTGTGTCGCGCCTAGATGCGCTATCCACACCACACGCATGGGTACTTCGCGACTTAGGGCTTCCCTTACCTCTGGGCGTTTTACTGATAATTGATGTATTTTCTGGGCCCACCCTTCATGGCAAAATTTAGTTGTTCAAACCACTGATGCCCAATGTCACATCGGCCTTGCTTTGTTACC
Organism: Phaseolus vulgaris; assembly: GCF_051622355.1. Classification (NCBI taxonomy): domain Eukaryota; kingdom Viridiplantae; phylum Streptophyta; class Magnoliopsida; order Fabales; family Fabaceae; genus Phaseolus; species Phaseolus vulgaris. The sequence goes on along the minus strand of NC_143505.1, from coordinate 32,072,446 downwards.
GATGATCGATGTCCGATGACTCATCGACCTCCCTTTGTTGGTGGAGGTTGATACATTAAGTCATACCGTTCGTGGGACCCAGCTTACGTGGCCCACCATTACTAGCAGTCGTCGATGTCCGAGGACTGGTCGGTACAAAAATCTTTTTTGAATCTCTTGGTAAAGGAATTTGGGATGCAATTGAAAATGGCCCTTTTATTCGTAAATTAGAAAAGGAAGGTGCTTCTATTGAAAAACCTTGGTCCCAATGGACAAATGCAGAAAATAAAAAGGCCAAGTTTCATTGCATTACCAAGAATATCATAACCTTTGCTTTGAACTCTGATAAATTTTTCAGGATCTCACAATGTGCATCGGCTAAGGAAATGTGGGATACTCTAAAGGTCAACCATGAAGGGACAAATAATGTGAAAAGGGCAAGGAAACATACTCTAATACAAGAGTATGAGATGTTCAGAATGCTCAAAGGAGAATCAATTGTTGAAGTGCAAAAGAGATTCACCCACATAGTCAATCATTTAATGAGTCTTGGAAAAATCTTTGACAAGGAAGAGTTGAACATCAAGATTCTTAAATGTCTTGATAGATCTTTGCAACCAAAAGTTACTGGCATCTCTGAGTCTAAGGATTTGACATCCTTAACCACAACCTCTTTGTTTGGAAAGCTTAGAGAACATAAGTTGGAGATGAATAGACTCAATGTTCAAGAAAGTGAAGACAAGCATGTAAGGAACATGATGGAAGAGGGCCAAACACCAACCCAAAGGAGAGCCAAACATCAAGATATATTGGGCCAACCACAAGGGCTATGACTAAGAGGCTTGAAGAGGATTGGAACACTGCTACTAATGGCAGAGAGACTTACCTCTACATGTTCCAAGATGTCCAAATTCAAGAGTAGCATAGTCCTTAAATTCTTGTCAAAAGTAGCATAGGAAATTTCTTTTGTAAATTTTTGTTTAATTGTAATTAGGTTGAATGTAGGCATTTAAAAACCAACTTAAGTTAGATTAGGGTTTCTAGGAACACCTAATCTAACTATGGCCAGTCATTTATACCTAATTGAAGCACATGGAGCACACCTAGTCACACTTCCCATGTGAGCTATAATTAGGCGCCAATATTCAAACCTTTAGGTTTTGAATTTCCCACCATTTGCTTTGGTCATTTCTGGTCCTCCTTGGCTATAAAAGGAAGAGCCTACCTCATGTATTAGCAAGATTAATGACATTAGTGAAATGCTGCCAAATTTGTGCCATTCTCACTCTTTGCCAAAAACCTCTTAGGTTAGGCTCTTAATCTTCCTAAACCATCACCTTCAAGAAGAGTTGGCCTCACCACTCTCATATCCTACTTCTCATGCACCTTCAAGATCACCTTCAGGATCTTGTTCCACCTTCAATCTATGGAGCTTCCACAAACCATCACCAAAACCGAAAAGAGGAGGACACAAATCCATCATTTGGTATCATGAGCTATGGTTCTACAAGAGCTAAGTGTCTTTTTTCATTTAAATTCTTGTGTTCTTCTTGTTTCCGTTTTGTTCTTCAATTCTCCACATTGTCTTGCTATTTTTTGCATTTTAATTTGATTTAGGTGTTGTTTGGAGAAATCCAATCAGTGCATTGTGTTCAAATTGTTCTTGAGCTTCTAATTTTCACATTTGTGTAGGAATCCATATAGAATTGTGTTGCTGTTCTGTTTTTAGTTTGTTTGAGTCTTATTTGCAATTATAATCGGTTCATTTTATGTGTCTTGAGTCATTTTAATTTCTGAATCCAATTATGTTTTGTTTAAGTCATTTTTCTCCTAATTTGTCATCAATTCCATGTAGTGTTGATTTTCTAGATAATTTTGGTTTCTTGATTTGATTTGAGTCCAGATTTATAATGCTGTGTTTATTGATCCTTTGGTGCATTTTTATTTTTAGTTTGAGTTCATATTTGTATGTTAGATCCATACAAATTCATATACATTCACTCCATTGTGTTTTTGAAGTTCTTCATTCTGTTTTTAAATTCCAGAATTAGGATTACTCTGTTTTTCAAATTCTGTGTTGGCTGTTTTTTGTTATGAATTTCAAATACGCTGGAGAAAAATTATGAAAATATGGATCTATACAGTTTGATGTATTAGAAAATCAAGAAAAAAGAATCAGATCAAATGACAAAATAGAGAAAAAATAATAAATAAAACAAAAAAAGTGTGCATCCTGGCGCCAAAATATACGGTAGTTGGACAATAATTTTGAAAGATTTATCACAATTATTTGGTGCATAATTTTGGTGTGATTCCAAAGCCAAAAGTTTGCCAAGACCTTGAATTGTTTGTGGTTAAAATTTCAGAATAAAATTCAAAATAGCGAGCTCAGCATAAAATTTTTAAGTCACGCTTTGTGGACCTAAATTTTCCAGTATAGTGCTGTTTTGGTTTTTCTAATCTATTCTAGTGCCTTTCTTTAGGTTACATTTGTGTGCCATCCTTTGTTGAGTGCCTATTTTTATTGCTTGTACCAATATTATTCAAAACTCTTTCTAAGTCGTGTCATATAATTCAAATCCATTTGTTGTTGTCCTGTTTCAAATTTGAATTGTTCTTTGCTTCTTTTTCTTTGACCTCTAAATTGTTGGTGGACAAAATTCAAATTGGTGTTTGATAAGTGGAATTAACCTTGTGGTGAGTCTATCCCTACTTAGTAGGTACTGTTTTGAAGATTTAAATTGGCTAACCATAAGAGGTTAAGGCAAGGAGCTGCAGCAAATACAAATACAAATACAAACACATACACTTTGTAGAACACAACAAGGAAGATCAATCACAAGCCAAGGAGTGCATAGTTTAGGAAATCTGATTTTTTTTTTGTAATTCAATTTCTTTGTATTTCTTTGAGTTGTAATTACATTTAACCTTGATTAATTAGTGGATTAATCACATGTAGACGGTGAGTGTGTCTTCAATGGCTCCAAGTGTCTAGAAGCCTCACCTTAGGAATCATCTAGTTTAAAGCTTTGTAGTTAGCAATCTTTAATTTGTGCAAAGTTAATTGCTTTACTTTAATTACTTGATTTGCATTATTTAATTGCTTTGCATTGTTTTCCTTTGCATAAAATTGACTTTTCATTCCTAATTGTGATCTCAGTAAATTACTTAGAAAAAGAATTGTGTGAAGTCTTGAGGGATAGGTTTTGGCAAGGAAATACTTGGTACTTAAGAAGTCCTAGTGACTCACCTCTCTTTCCTGGAAAGCTACCTTCATTACTTTCCTTTTCGTTCTTGAGGTAAAATACTTTTAAACACAAAGCTTTAGTCATGTCAACTCACTCTTCTAAATCTAGTGAAAGTGATATAAAGTCCATTAAATCTCTTATAAAACAATTAGCCAAGGACTTTCAATCACTCTCATATAGACAATTAGAACATGAGGCACAAATCAAAGAGTTGAAAATGGCTAAAGAAAAGGATGAAAGCTCTCAAAAATCTAAAATAATATGTTCACATGCATCTAGTTATCACAATCATGATTCTTTTGGGGAAGAAAGTCTTAGGATAAATGAATATTATCAACCACCCCCTAGGAGAACTAGAAGAGAAAGAAAAGAACAAGAGAGCCCAAGAGAGGTTAGGGTAGATCTACCTCATTTTCATGGAAAAAAAATGTAGAAGTGTATTTAGATTGGGAAATGAAGGTAGAACAATTATTTGCTTGCCATAGAGTAAGTGAAGAAAGGAAAGTACCCTTAGCCACTCTTAGTTTCCAAGGGAATGCTATGTATTGGTGGACGACTCTAGAAAGAGATAGGCGTCTTCATAGGGAACCTCCCATAGAATATTGGAATGATCTTAGGGGAGCCCTAAGACGCCGCCATATTCCCTCCTATTATAATAGGGAGTTAATGAACAAGCTCCAAAGACTCCAACAAAGAACCATGAATGTAGAGGAGTATAGGCAAAAGATTGAACTATATATGATGATAGCATCCATTAGGGAGAATAAGTCCACCACTATAGCTAGATTTTTAAGTGGGCTAAATCTTGAGATAAGAGATATAGTTGAACTCCTACCTTATCAAGACTTGAATGACTTGGTTCAACTATGTATCAAAGTTGAACAACAAAATTTAAGGAAAACTTCAAGTTGTAGGGAAGGTTCATACTCCAACTCTTATCCAAAAAGAGATTTTAAGAGGGAGAGTACACATAAAGAAAAACCAAAAGAGACAACCAAAACCATAGGAAAAGATATGCAAGATATGCTCACTCCACTCATTGGCACTAGGGATGTTAAATGATTTAAATGCTTTGGAAGAGGACATGTGCAAGCTCAATGTTCAAACCAAAGAACCTTGTTTTTAAAAGGAATACATGAGTATAGTAGTTGTGATGAAGAACCTAGTGAGAAAGAAGAAGGGGGAGATGATGAAAGAGTGTATCCTTTAGAGGGGGAAGTGATGGAAGAGGCCCCAGCACCGATCCTTTGAAAGGCCACCTAAATATCAAAATAAGGCAACCACTAGAGTTATGGTCAAAGAGGGGCCAAGAGGACACATTTTTTTTCATAAACTCTATTGTAGAATAGTTTTTTAAAGTAGCATAGTTTAATTTCATTTTGTAATTGTGTTGAAACATGCAAAGAGGCACCTAGAAGGCTAAATCTTAAGTTTAATTAGGATTTCCTAATTAAACTAAAGTCCAACCCATACATAGACATCATGGAGCGTAAGTTCTAGGCCTTTCCACACATGGAAGGATTCTAGAACCTACCTCCACATGTGTGCTCTCATTTAGGCGCCAACTTCATTTCATTTTGTGCACATTTGCCTTTCATTTGACTCTTCATTTCCGGCCTCCTAGTCCTATATAAGGAGAGTTTGGGTGCTGAAATTGTAAGATTATTTTGAGTAATGAAATGCTGCCAAAATGTGCCGTTCTTACTCCTTGCCTAAACTCTCTTAGGATTTAAGTGTTTAATCTTCCAAAACTGCACCTCAAAGAGAGTGTCTCTTTTCATTTTTTGTTTGAGTTCTTCTTATTTTCATGTTGTTCATCTCTTGTTCATGTTGTCTTGCTGTTTTTACATTTTTAAATTGATTTAGATGATGTTCTAAGCATTTCAATCGGTACAAATTGTTCAAATTGTTCTTGAGCACCTTATTTTCAATTTTTGTGTAGGAATCTATGGTGAATTGTGTTGCTGTTTTGATTTTAGGTTACTTGAGTCTTGTTTGAATTTTTGTTCGGTGCAATATGATGTTCTTGAGTCATTTTATTTTCTGAATATATATGTTTTTTCTAGTCATGTAATTCCAAGAATGTCAAAAAATCTTAGTAGTACTTTTCTTGATTCATTTGTTTCTTGTTTTGAATTGAGTGTTTAATTTGAATTCTGACTTGATTTGTTCCTTTGGTGCATTTTTCCTTTTAGTTTGAGTTCATATTTGTATGATAGATCCATACAAATTCATATAACATTCACTCCATTGTGTTTTTGAAGTTTCTCTTTCTGTTTTTAATTCCAGAATTAGGATTCCTCTGTTTTTACAAATTCTGTACTGGCTGTTTTGTGTTATGAAAATTAAATACGTTGAAGAAAAATTCTGATATTCTGGATTTCAGTGGTTTGATGTGTTAGAAAAAGAAGAAAAGGTAAAATATAAAAAAAAAAGATAAATCACACAAAAAAAGTGTGCATTCTGGCACTAAAATTGGCGGTAATTGGACAGTGATTTTGAAAATTTTATCACAATTAATTGGTGCATGTTTTTTGTGTGATTCCAGCGCAAAAAGTTTGCTAAGAAACTGAATCGTTTGTGTTTAAATTTTCAGAAGCAAATTCAAAATAGCCAGCTCAGCATAAATATTTTAAGTCACGCTTTCTGAACCTAAAATTTCCAGTAGTGCTGTTTTGGTTTTTCAAATCAATTCTAGTGCCTCTCTTTAGGTTCCTTTTGTGTGCCAACCTTTGTTGAGTGCCTATTTTTTATTTTTGCTTGTCCAATATCATTCTGAACTCTTTCTAGTTGTGTCATATCATTAAGTCCAATTGTTGTGGTGCTGTTTTTAAGATTTTATTTGTTTCTTGCTTTCTTTTTCTTGACCTCTAAATTGTTGGTGGATAAATTTCAATTGGTGCTTGTTAAGTGGAAATTGACTTGAGGAGAGTCTAGCTCTACTTAGTAGGTACTGTTTTGGAGAATTTAATTGCTTAAATCATAAGGGGTTAAGGCAAGGAGCAGCAGCAAATACAAATACCCAAAACAAACCATACACTTTGAAGGGCACAACAAAGAAGAGCAAGTACAAGCCAAAGGAGTGCATAATTTAGCAAGCTCAAATTAAATTTGTGCTATTCAATTTCTTTGTATTTCTTTGAGTTGTAATTACAATTCACATTTGTTTAATTAGTGGATTAATCACGTTTAGATGGTGAGTGTGTCTTCAAAGGCTCAAAGTGTCTAAGAAGCCGCACCTAGGAAACGTCTAGTTTAAAGCTTTGTAGATTAGCAATTTTTGATTGTGTTAGCTAGATTGTTTTACGTTAATCCTTGTTTAGCTTTGGTTAAAATTGTTTACACTTAATCTTTTGCTTAAGCTTTGATTAATTGCTTTGTTTGTTAAATAGCTTTGCATTGTTTTTCCTTGCATAAAATTTGATTTTTCATTCCTCATTGTGTTTTAAGTAATTTACTTAGAAAAAGAATTGTGTGAAGTTTTTTAGGGATAGTTTTTGGCTAAGGCAAGATTTGGTACTTAAGAATTCCTAGTGACTCACCTCTCTTACCTGGAAAGCTACCTTCACTAACTTTCCTCTTCTTTCTTGAAGTAAAACACTTTTAAACACAAAGCTTTAGTCATATCTTCTCACTCCTCTAAATCTAATGAAAGTGATATGAAGTCCATTAAATCTCTTTTAAAACAACTTGCCAAGGACTTTCAATTACTTTCATATAGACAATTGGAGAATGAATCCAAAATTAATGAATTGACTAAAGCAAAGGATGAGAATTCTCAAAAAAAGAAAAAAAATACATTCTCATGCATCTAGCTCTAAAGATCATGATTCTCTTGGGGAGGAAAGCCTTAGGATAAATGAGTATTGTCAACCACCCCCTAGGAGAAATAGAAGAGATAGAAGAGAACAAGAAAGCCCAAGAGAGGTTAGGGTAGACCTACCCCATTTCCATGGAAAAGAAGATGTAGAAGTATACTTAGATTGGGAAATGAAGGTAGAACAACTTTTTGCTTGCCATAGAGTGAGTGAAGAAAGAAAAGTGCCCCTAGACACTCTTAGTTTTCAAGGAAACACTATGTATTGGTGGACATCTTTAGAAAGAGATAGGCGTCTTCATAGGGAGCCTCCCATAGAGTATTGGAATGACTTTAGGGGAGCCCTAAGACACCGCCATATTCCCTCCTACTATAATAGGAAGTTGATGGACAATCTCCAAAGACTCCAACAAAGAACAATGAGTGTAGAGGAGTATAGGCAAAAGATGGAGCTTTATATGATGAGAGCCTCCATTGGGGAGGATGAGACCACCACCATAGCTAGATTCTTAAGTGGGCTAAATCTTGAGATAAGAGATAGGGTTGAACTTCTACCTTATCAAGACTTGAATGACTTGGTTCAACTTTGTATCAAAGTTGAACAACAAAATTTAAGGAAAACTTCAAGTCATAAGGAAGGTTCATACTCCAACTCTTATCCAAAAAGAGAAATTAAAAGGGAAGAGAGTACATCTAAGGAAACATCAAAAGAGACTCATAAAACCTTAGGCAGGGATACCTTCACTCCACCCATTCACACTAGGGATGTTAAATGTTTTAAATGCTTTGGAAGAGGACATGTGCAAACACAATGTCCAAACCAAAGAACCTTGTTTTTTAAAGGATAGATGAATATACTAGTTGTGAAGACGAACCTAGTGATAAAAAAGAAGGGGGAGAAGAAGAAAGGGTGTATCCTTTAGAGGGGGAATTATTGATGATTAAAAGAACCCTCAACAATCAACCTAGTGCAACCATGGAAACACAAAGAGAGAACATCTTTCACACAAGATGTAAAGTTTTAGAAAACATATGTTCTTTCATTGTGGATAGTGGTTCATGTTGCAATTGTTGTAGCACTAGGTTAGTTGAAAAATTAAATCTACAAGTAGTCCCTCATCCTAAACTTTACAAGCTTCAATGGATAAATGAAGATGGGGAACTAAGTGTAGATAAACAAGTGAAAGTCGAGTTTTCTATAGGTAACTACAAAGACAATGTTTTATGTGATGTAGTTCCTATGGAAGCTTGCCACATCTTATTAGGTAGACCATGACAATTTGACAAAAAAACCTTGCACAATGGTCTAACTAACGAGATAACTTTCACTCACCAAGAAAAGAATTTTATACTTTATCCCTTATCACCTTCACAAGTGGTAGAGGATCAAGTACAAATGAAAAAAAAAGAGAGGAAGAAAAAATAACAAAAATAGAAAACCAAGAAAAATCCCTTAGGGAGAAAAAGGAGTGGGAGAAGGTCATTCAACAAGAAGAAAACATTAAAAACACATTTGAAAAATTGATTAAAATTTTGTGAAAAGTTGCCAAACACAAAAGAAAAATTAGAGAAATGGCAACATAGTAAAATTGATTTTCAAACTAACACCTTTGCTTTGTTGGATGATTCCTATAGGTGGACGTTTGATCCGGGAGGACAAGCATAGTTGAAGAAGCAAGAGGCTGCTATCCGAGATCAAATCTGTAGATCTGAGGATAGATCTTCTCAAGAAGGAGGAGATGATGGACACCATCCAGCCACATCCATCCCCCTAGCCATGAAGAAGAAGAAGCAATGGATTTGAGGACAAATCCTTTTCAAGAGGGAGGGGATAATGGAAGAGGCCCCAACACCAATCCTTTGAAAGGCCACCTAAATATCAAAATAAGGCAACCACTAGAGTTATGGTCAAAGAGGGGCCAAGAGGACACATTTTTTTCATAAACTCTAGTGTGGAATAGTTTTTAAAGTAGCATAGTTTAATTTCTTTTTGTAATTGTGTTGAAACATGCAAAGAGGCACCTAGAAGGCTAAATCTTAAGTTTAATTAGGATTTCCTAATTAAACTAAAGTCCAGCCCTGATATGATTCCAATAGCAAGATATAGATGATTCTTAGACATTTTATGGAATCAACTTGAGTTGGAGATTGAATAGGCACTTTTATAGAAATGGATCAATGTTCTATGTTTCAAGAACTCACCAAAACTTGCACCAAAACACCAAAACTCATATGGAAGTCCATTTCTTGTCAATTGAACCGATAAAAATGTATAAGAATTGAATTGAACCGATTAAATTGCCTTAGAAGTGAATTGAACCGAACAAAGTCTTAGAAAAGGAAGATGAACCGATTATATTCAGCATAAGAGAAGATGAACAGAACAAAAAAACAAATGAAGCTAAAACACCGAATAGAATTCCAAGAAAAGGCTTAAGACATGTTTAAGGAGTTCATATGGACATGGAAATGGAAGAAATAGATGGAGAAGAAAGAAGACTTATGTGGTTGTAGTTCTTGGTTGATGAACACGCCACTTGAAGTGTGAATGCTCCAAGATAAGTATGAATTGCCACCACTTGAGGAACCAAGGCACTCAAGATGAGACTAGGAAGAGGAGAAGGCAAGTTCTCACTCACTCAATCACCAATTTGGGAGAGTTTTGTTACTTCAAAAATCAATTCTATTATTTGAAGGACCTAAGCCCTCCTTTTATAGGGGGAGAACCGGTCATGAAACTTACAAAGCAAGCTAACCAAAAGTCCCTTGCATGCTACCCACTCTAGCGCCTAAAGTGAGACATGAAGAGTCACCTTCTAGAAAATTCTAAACTAATGCCTAAAGATGCTTTACAAAAAAGAGGTTTCTTTAGGTTTCCCTCTTAGCACCTACCTAAACACTATTCTATATTATTTACAAATTTATACAAAAGAAACTATAAAGAGAGACATTAATTGAAGCCTATTCTTGAAAGCTTGTAGACTTCTTTGGCTTTAGGCTTGGTCCTCTATTTATTTTATGTCTTCTTTAAATTTTGAGAAGACTAGAAGGAAGAACTTCAAATGTGTGTGAGAATAACCTCTTCCTTCATTAATAAAAGCCTCTCCTATGTGATCTCCATCAAGCCCATACATAGACATCATGGAGCGTAAGTTCTAGGCCTTTCCACACATGGAAGGATTCTAGAACCTACCTCCACATGTGTGCTCTCATTTAGGCGCCAACTTCATTTCATTTTGTGAACATTTGCCTTTCATTTGACTCTTCATTTCCGGCCTCCTAGTCTTATATAAGGAGGGTTGGGTGCTGAAATTGTAAGATTATTTTGAGTAATGAAATGCTGCCAAAATGTGCCATTCTTACTCATTGCCTAAACTCTCTTAGGATTTAGGTGTTTAATCTTCCAAAAATGCACCTCAAGGAGAGTTGGCCGAACCTCTCTCACTTTCACACTCTTCATGCACCTCTAATGATGGTAGAGCACTACTCTTTACTTAGCATCTAGGTTTTAATCTTCACTTCATCACCTTCAAAGGGGCTGGCCAAACCTCCCCAATTCCCACTCTCATGCACCTTCAAGGCACCCATACTTCTTAGGAAGGCCTTGCTCATCTCATCCACTAAGCTTCCGCAACTTTCATCTCCAAAAAGCAAAGAAGAGCTCATAGGAATGCCATCATTTGGTATCTAGAGCTATGGTCTTCAAGAGATAAGTATCTATTTTCATTTTATGCTTGAGTTCTTCTTATCTTCAAGTTGTTCATCTTTTATTCAAGTTGTCTTGTTGTTCTACATTTTTAATTTGAGTTGGATGCTCTTCTAAGCATTTCAATCGGTAGAATTGCTCAATTTGTTCTTGAGCATCTTATTTGCAATTTTGTGTAGGATTCCATGGTGAATTGTGTTGCTGTTTTTATTTTAGGATATTTGAGTCTTGCTTGAATTTCTATTTGGTTCATATGATGTGTTTGAGTCATTTTATTTTCTGAATCTATAAGTTTTGTCAAGTCATGTGATTCCAAAAATTGTCAATAAATCTTGGTAGTACTTTTCTTGATTTATTTGTTTCTTGATTTCCTTTGGTGCATTTTTCTTTTTAGTTTGAGTTCATATTTGTGTGCTAGATCCACACAAATTCCATCACATTAATTCCATTGTGTTTTTGAAGTATATCTTTCTGTTTTGATTCCAGATTTCAGAATCCTCTGTTTTCACAAATCTGTTTTAGCTGTTTTGCTTTATGAAAATTAAATACGTCATCAGAAAATTATGAGCCTATGGATTTCAATAGTTTGAGGTGTTAGCACAAAAATAAAAAAAGAATCAGTTGATAAAACAAAATAGAAAAAAAAAGATAAATCATACAAAACAAGTGTGCATTCTGGCACTATACCTGACGGTAATTGGACACTGTTTTTGGAAAAATTATCATAATTAATTGGCGCATGTGATTGGAGTGAAACCAACGCCAATAGTTTGTTAAGAAACTGAATTGATTTTTTTTTAAATTTTCAGAAACAAATACAAAATAGCCAGCTCAACATAAATCAATTAAGTCACGCTTTTTGGACCACAATATTTTCAGTGGTGCTGTTTTGGTTTTTCAAATCAATTCTAGTGCCAATCTTTAGGTTCCTTTTGTGTGCCATCCATTATTTGAGTGCCTATTTTTTATTTGCTTGTCTAATTCATTTTGAACTCCTTCTAGTTGTGCCACATTATTAAATCCAATTGCAGTGGTGCTGTTTTTAAATTTTAATTGTTCTTGCTTTCTTTTCTTGACCTCTAAATTTGTTGGTGGATAAATATCAATTGGTGCTTGTTGAGTGGGATTTGACTTGAGGAGAGTCTATCTTTACTTAATAGGTACTGTATTGAAGAATTTAATTGCTTAAATCAAAGAGGATCAAGGCAAGGGGCAGCCACAAATACAAATACCAAAATACACCATACACTTTGAAGGACACAACAAAGAAGAGTAACAAGTCAAAGGAGTGCCTTGCTGAAATTTAATTTGTGCAATTTAATTTCTTTGCATTTCTTGAATTGTAATTACATTTCACTCTTGTTAATTAGTAGCTTAATCACGCAATTAGACGGTGAGTGTGTCTTCAAAGGCTCAAAGTGTCTAAGAAGCCTCACCTAAGAACGACTAGTTTAAGCTTTCTAGGTTAGCCTTTGTTAATTGTTTTAGCTAGTTTTTCCTTACGTCAATATTTTGCTTAATTTGCTTATGCTTATCTTTGTTTAAAGCTTTGATAAATTGCTTTAGTTGTTAGATAGCTTTGCATTGTTTTCTTGCATAAAATTTGATTTCTCCATCCTCATTGTGTTCTAAGTGATTTACCTAAAGAAAGAATTGTGTGAAGATTTTGATGGATAGTTTTTGGCTAAGGCAAGACTTGGTATTTAAGTAGTCCTTTGTAACTCACCTCTCTTACCTGGAAAACTACCTTCATTAACTTTCCTCTTCTTTCTTAAAGTAAAGCATTTCTAAGCACAAAGTTTTAGTCATGTCTTCTCACTCCTCTAAATCTCTTAAAAGTGATGTGAAATCCTTGAAATCTCTTTTAAAACAACTTTCCATGGATATTCAATCAATTTCATCTAAACAATTGGAGAATGAGGCCAAAACTAATGAATTGACTAAAGCAAAGGATGAGAAGTTTCAAATTTCAAAAAAATTACATTCTCATGCATATAGCTCTCAAGTTTATGATTCTTTTGGGGAAGAAAGTCTTAGGACAAATGAATATCATCAACCATCCCCTAGGACAGCTAGAAAAGAGAGACAAGAAAACCTAAAGGAGGTTAAGGTAGAGCTACCTCATTTCTATGGAAAAGAAGATGTAGAAACATATCTACATTGGGAGATGAGGGTAGAGAAATTGTTTGCTTCCCATAAACTAAAGAAGGAAAGAAAGATACAAAAGAAAAGAGAGGAAGACGAAAGGGAAGCTAAAGAAAAAGAAAAAGAAAAACCAAGTGAGGGGTGGTGTGAATCTAGAAAGAATGAGGAATATCTTATAACACCCCTTACAAGCATATTAAAAATAGAAAATCAAGATAAAACCCTTGAGAAACAAAAGGCGTGGGAAAAGAGTGTTCCTTCCCACAAGGTCCTTCAACAAGAAAGAAAATTTGAAAATACCTTTGAAAACATGCTTCTTGTTGAAAAACCTAGCCGTACCTTTTGTGAAGGAACACTTGCAAGCATAGTCACAAAAGAAGAAACCTTAAAAGAGGCTTGCATAGATAAAGATGAAGTAGATTATTTCTCATATGTGCTAAGATATCACCTAGTGAAGGTCAAGTTATCTATAGGCATCTACAAAGACAAATTTTTATGTGAACTAGTGCCTAAAGAAACTTGTCATGTCTTATTTAGAGAACCATTGCAAAATGTACAAATTCTCATAAACAATGGTTGTAACAACAAGACTACCTTTACACATAAGAGAAAAATTCTTCATGAAGGAGAACTCATGGGCCAAATTAGAGTTGATAAAACTCTAGAGCTTTTAAAAGGAAAACTTTTGTCACCCATGAGAAAGGAGGTTCAAAGACATTACCCTAGATACATTTCTTGTTTTAAAGCTACACCTAAGGCAATGTCTCATGAACTCTATACTCCTTCACCTTTTGCAAATGATCCTTGGGAAGACACAAGCCTAAATTTCGTATTAGAGCTTCCTAGGACAACAAAAGATTTTGATTCCATTTTCATGGATATGGATAAACTCTTCCTTAGAGAAGTGACAAGTCTTCATGATTTGTCTTCAAACATAGTGTTGAATAGAGCTCCAAAATTTGAAAACCATCATTTGAGGATTCTCTTGGAAAAATTTGAAACTAAATTGTTCTTTTCAAAGTCTTATCATCCTCAAAAGAATGGTCAAAATAAAATTGAAAACATAGCTCTTTCTACTATGCCTAGAGAAATCATGAGAGACAACCACAATTCTTGGGATGAGTATCCTTTTCCTATTGAGCATGCATACAATGAAGTAGTCCACAAGATTACTCATCTTTCTCCATTTGACGTTGTATGTGGACATAGTCCTCTTTCCCTTTTTAAGTTGTTACCACCTCCTAAAGGAATTATGCCTAAGGAAAAAGTAACTACTATTGGAGATTTTATAAAACATAAGAGGATTAGAGGACACATACAACCATCAAAAGGGAAATATTGTGAAAAGATGCCAAAAACAAAAGAAAAAGAAAAATGGCAACTTCACACAATTAAGTTTTCTCCAATTGCTCACACTAACTCCTTTGTTTTGTTTCAAGATTCCCATAGATGGACGTTTGATCCAGGAGGACAAGCCTTGACGAAGCAAGAGGCTGCTATTCGAGACCAAGTCTGTAGATCTGAGGATAGATCTTCTCAAGAATGAGGAGATGATGGACACCATCCAGCCACACTCATCCCCCGAGTTGAAGAAAAAGCATTGGATTTGAGGACAAATCCTTTTCAAGAGGGAGGGGATGATGGAAGAGGCCCCAACACCCAAAAGAGCGTCTAAGACCAACCTTGCATGAAAAGCAACCAAGAGAGTGTCTAGGACCAACCTTGCATAGAGGGCACCCATAAGAAGCGTCTACGCCATACAAGAAGCGTCTAGGCCACACAAGGAGCGTCTAAGAGAGTTGACATCCAAGAAGGGTGACGTCCAAGAAGGCCCAACAAACTGTAGCTTAGTCTTATTTGTGGTGTAAATAGCATAGCCTTATGAACCTTTGTTTAAATTCTGCAAATTAGGATTAAGGAGGAGTTAACCTAGATTAGCTACGGTTTCTAGAAGCTCTCCACTAATCTAGGAAATCCATGTGCAAGTTAGGAGGCCATGTGCACCCATGTGCCATGTGCTCCATGTGCCTCCATGTGCTCCTTCATTTGCATGTCATTTAGATTACATTTCATTTGTATTTGGCTTTTCAAATTCCAGCCCCCTAAACACTATAAATTGAGGTGCTTGGCTCATGTATTTGCAAGATTGAATAGAGTATTGTTATGCTGCTAAATTTGTGCCATACACTACTCTTTGCCTAGCATCTAGGTTTTAATCTTCACTTCATCACCTTCAAAGGGGCTGGCCAAACCTCCCCAATTCCCCACTCTCATGCACCTTCAAGGCACCCATACTTCTTAGGAAGGCCTTGCTCATCTCATCCACTAAGCTTTCGCAACTTTCATCTCCAAAAAGCAAAGAAGAGCTCATAGGAATGCGATCATCTAAGGCTTACACAACTCTTAGGAGAGCCTTATTCCACCTCAATCCATGGATGCTTCCGCTAATTCCACATCAAAATCGCAAAGAAGAAGAGCTCAAGCTATCAGGAATTATTGATGATTAGAAGAACCCTCAACAACCAAACTAGTGTAACCATAGAAACACAAAGAGAGAACATATTTCACACAAGATGAAAAGTTTTAGAAAACATATGTTCTCTCATTGTGGATAGTGGTTCATGTTGCAATTGTTGTAGCACTAGGTTGGTTGAAAAGTTAAATCTACAAGTAGTCCCTCATCCCAAACCTTACAAGCTTTAATGGATAAATGAAGATGGGGAACTAACTGTAGATAAACAAGTGAAAGTCGAGTTTTCTATAGGTAACTACAAAGACAAAGTTTTATGTGATGTAGTTCCTATGGAAGCTTGCCACGTCTTATTGGGTATACCTTGGTGTACCGCCCTGGTGGTCGGGTGTGATGACGTGGCATCCTCCTACAGTATAGGCGTATTGACAAGGCGCCAGGTTGGCAGAAGGGAAGGAAGTCGGGGGGCTCGTGTAGTCGCCAGTTGTTATATTGGCGTGTTCCGATTTCCAGCTTACCAGAATCGGCGATCGCCAGGTTGAAGATGAAGTCGCCAGATGTAGATTCAGGCGACTTAGTAATTGGAGATCGCCAGAGCGAGCACATCGCCGAAGATGAAGGAGAAGCAGATTGTGAAGGCGGCCGGCGAGACCACAGGGAAAGGTGTATGAAGGCCCCTAACTCGCCAGTTCCAGTAGAGATCGCACTCCTAAGTTAGCTGTGCACTGGGCAGTACCATGCATAAGTAACTTAGCCAAAATGAGAGTAGAAGCAGCGCCAAGTCAGGGAGCCTCCAGATGATGGCACGTGTACAGTCGGATGCGAGCCACGTGTCCGAGTCTGTAACTGCCAGGAGAGAGAAAGTCACCAGGTATATAAGAGTTCTCAACAAACTTTCTGAGGTACGCACGTTCAGTTTATACACTTTACGCTTGCGAGTGATAGAGCTGACTGTGAGAGAGGATTTGCACGGTTCTTGTTCTTAGTATTTGGTGATACCGTCACTGACTTGAGCGTTGGAGTGCGATCGGCCACAGCGGCGCCGTGCTGTTTCCTTGCAGGTTCTTGAGGTAGATCCCGAAGAGGAACGGAGGTGAGAAGCGGCGCGCACGTCGATCCTTTGACGAGGCAGTTTCCAGCGTTCCGGTCAACAGGCAGGATCACTTGGCAATTTGAAATGAAAACTATGCACAATGGTCTAACCAACGAGATTACCTTCACCCACAAAGAAAAGAAGTTTATACTTAATCCTTTACCACATTCCCAAGTGGTAAGAGATCAAGTACAAATGAAACAAAAGAGGGATGAGGAGAAAAAAAAACAAAATTAGAAAAAGAGTGAATCCTTAGGGAACAAAAGGCGTGGGAGAAGAGTGTTCCTTCCCACAAGGTCATTCAACAAGACAAAGCAATTGAAAATACCTTTGAAAATATGCTTCTTGTTGAACTGATCCTGCCTGTTGACGGGAACGCTGGAAACTGCCTCGTCAAAGGATCGACGTGCGCACCGCTTCGAACCTCCGTTCCTCTTCGAGATCCACCTCAAGAACCTGCAAAGAAACAGATCGGCGCCGCTGCGGCCGATCGCACTCCAACGCCCAAGTCAGTGACGGAATCACCAAATACTAAGAGAACAAGAACCGTGCAAACTCTCTCTCACAGTAAGCTATAGAACTCGCAAGCGTAAAGAGTATAATCTGAACGTGCGTACCTCAGAAAGTTCGTTAAGAACTCTTATATACCTGGTTGCTTTCTCTCTCCTGGCAGTTACAGACTTGGACACGTGGCTCGCATCCAACTGTACTCGTGCCATCATCCGGAGGCTCCTTGACTTGGGCGCTGCTTCTGACTCTCTTTTTGGCTAAGTTACTTATGCATGGTGTTGCCCAGTGCATAGCTAACTTGGGAGTGCGATCTTTACTAGAATTGGCGAGTTTAGGGTGCCTTCTTACACCTTCTCTGGCGATGTGCTTGCTCCGGCGATCTCTGATCACTTGGTCGCCTGGTTTACATCTGGCGACTTCATCTTCAACTGGGTGATCGCCTATTCTGGTATGCTGGAGATCGGAACACGCCAACTTAATAACTGGCGACTTCACGAGCCCCCCGACTTCCTTCCCTTCTGCCAGCCTGGTGCCTTGCCAACACGCCTATACTGTAGCAGGATGCCACGTCATCACTTCCGACTACCGTGGCGCTTCATCTTCGCAGGCTGAGAGGCCTGCGTCTTCCCGCCCTAACCTGGCCTAGGCGACTCCACCTATCGCCGGAGGAGCCCCTGTTCCCTTGCCAGACTTCAAAACCCTGTATCCTTGGGCCAACTCGACCCTTCTGAAGGAGACATCTTCTGTGAACACTGCTGGAGCAGTTTTGCGGCTGACAAGGGGGGATGAGCCTAACCAGACGTTTCATAAGGAGCACGATGAGAAAATGATAGTGCTACCCTGCCCCCCCGATCTGCCCGTTTGTGCTGATGACAAGGTGAGTGCTGACGGGCCCTTCTGCTTCATCTACACAACCTTATTCAAGAAGGTGAAGCTCAAGTTCCCTTTCACCCGTTTCGAAAGGGAGCTCCTTACCGAGCTCAACATCGCCGCCGCCCAGCTCCATCCCAACAGCTGGGCGTTTGTGTGAGCGTTCGAAGTGATGTGCGACCATCTGGGGTTGCCCGCATCAGTGGACGTGTTCCTATTCCTCTTCGAAGCCAAGCACCCAGGAGACCGCCTGTGGGTTAGCTTGAACGCGATCGCTGGGAGGTCCATCTTTCCCATCTTCCAGCAGTCCTATAAAGACTGGAAAGGGAGATTCGTTCAAGTGCGCTCTAATGACAAGGACACCTCCCTTCTCGACGGCTTCCCCTTGTACTGGGTGGAGAAGGGGAAGAAAGAGTCCAAGAGCTGCTTCAGGAGACCCAGAAGTCCTGACAACATGGGAGCATTGGACAGAGATCTCTGTCTCTTCTGGAAAAGGGTGGCGGACGCCAACATTACTTTCCTTACCACCACCTTGATCTGCTTCGAATTCTACGAAGACCAACTTGAAATTCGAATAGGTTAGGACACTAAAAGCTGTTGTTTTAATACTGCTTCTTGTTTAGCTGTTTTTGGGCGTCTTGTGCGTTATGCGCAAGACTTTGGTTTTATCTTTCCTGCACATATTATCTGCTTCGCTGTGTACTACCTTATGCACTTATTTTTTCCTTGAGTTAACCCATGCGTTTTCGTTCCATGCAGATAACATGTTGGGCAAAGGCATGCTCGCTGAACTGAAGGCGCTCGCCCGAAACCACGGGTTGGCGACGGGTTCTCAAACGGTACCCAACTCGGTGGTGGAGACAGCCATCGTCCACGGGCGATCGCCACCCAAGGAACCTGCCCAACGAAAGAAATTGGTCCTTAAGAGACCTAAAAGGAAAGCCCCTCAGGTGATCCACGAGGAAGAGGAAGAGGATGACGAGATCACCGAAGACGGTTTGGTCTCGAAGAGGAAGAGGGTGGCACCTTCTTCACCGCCTGCTCCACCCCCTCTTCCAACCTCAACACCTCCATCGACGCCTGCTCCTCCTCCATCATCGCCACCCCCACAGGCTCCTGCCTCACCAGTCCAAGCGGTCCCACTGGCCACTGCGCCACCTGCAGCTGAGGCCCAAGAGCCAAACTTCATGGAGGACCCCCCAAGCGCCTGTACACCATATGTGTCAGCTGGAGGGGGTCCCCCTTCAAACGCCTCAGCTGCAGAAGTTGCTCCAATCGGGGATGAGGTTGCTCATACCTCTCCGATTCTGATCACCGAATCCCCGATTCCGTCGCCACGCCAAGAAGCGCCTACTGAAGAACCCGCTAAGGAAAGTGGCGACGAGAACCAACAACAAGCTCACCTGGTGCCTCTCCAAGCAGCAAACCTCCCTTTGGAGGTCACAAGGATGTGGGAGCCTCTATCTGCTAAGCTGAAAACCATAGCAGAAGATATCCCGGCGATCATAACCAGAGCTGTGGAGAGCTCAACCAGGAGGCTCCAAGACGACCTCTTCAACCTCAAAACCGAAAACAGCACCATGAGGGTCGAGGTGGAGAAGTTGTCTTTCAACCTGACGCTCGCGGAAATCGAACACTCCCGAGTGGAGGATGCAATGAACACCGAGCTCAGGCTGGCGCGCAAGGAGGCCACTGACCTTCGCCACAAGGTGCATCAACTTGCTCAAGAGAAGGTCGAACTGGAGAGCAAGATTGTGCCTCTTCGCGTCAGGGTGGTTGACCTGGAGGCTCTCATGAAAGCTGACGCCGCTAAGGTGCAGAAATTGGAGCAGAGGTCAGTCGACCGAGAGAAATTCCTAGGACAAGTGGAAAAGGCAAGGGACGACGCCATAGCCGATCTTGCCGAGGCCAACGCAGAGAAGGGAAAGGTGGCTGCTGAATTGGCCCAAGCACAAGCGGAATCCAAGAAGGTTACTGAAGACCTTCTCCAGGCTCAAGAGATCAGTGAACAACTCAAGAAACAGGTTGAAGAGCTGGAGCAATAGAATAAAGAGCTGAAAGAGCAAACTGAAGACCTCAAGAAGCGGGTTGAGGAACTTCAGAAGCAAACTGAAGAACTCAAGCTAAACTCTGCTCAAATTCTGGCCGCTGGATTCGAAGCTGCGCGGGAACAATTTGCTTGCCTATTCCCCGACCTGGATCTCAGCATGGTGTCGCTGAACAATGAAGTGGTCGATGGAAAAGTCGTTCCTGCTGAAGACTGATCAACTCTTCTTCATCTGCTACCTTCATGCTTTCCCTTGTATTATAACTTGTAATAAACTTTATGTCCCTTCGTATATATGCTCTGAACTGTTATTCACTGTTAATGACAAAGTCTACGTTTTTCCTCTTATAACTTCTTTACTCGCTTTAACCTTCTTTGCGTGTTTCACTTTAACGGATTTAACTTAATGATTTTGTAAACACGACTTTTTGACTTAACTGCTTCGAACCACTTCAAACTTAAGCAACAATCACTTTGATCAACTTGTAATCTTAGGGCAATTAACCTTATCGTAAGAATATCCCTTAAGCAACAAACTGTAACTCAGTTACTGGCTTAAACACCGCTCCACTCGACCTGCTTCATCAAACAGGTCTTTTAACCTTCTCGCCGCTGCTTGAACTCTTCCTGATCGCCAAAGACAAACTGTAACTCAGTTACTGGCTTAAACACCGCTCCACTCGACCTGCTTCATCAAACAGGTCTTTTAACCTTCTCGCCGCTGCTTGAACTCTTCCTGATCGCCAAAGACCCTTGGCGACATCAGCTTCTTTCTAGCCTCATGCTTTGGCCATTGTTTCTTTATCTGGGGGTAGAAACGCCATTCGGGATCCTTCTTTACCTCCCCGAACTTCAGAATGAAAGACCGGGTGACTAGGCGTTCTCTTCGAACCTACCTTAGCCACCTTCCAAACGTCTTCCACCCTCTACACCATACCTGAACTCGTTCGAGACGAGAAGGATTTTATCTTGCCTGAACTCGCACATAAGCGAGAAGGTCTTTAACTCGCCTGAACTCGCTCATCGGCGAGAAGGTCTTTAACTTGCCTGAACTCGCTCATCGGCGAGAAGGTCTTTAACTCGCCTGAACTCGCTCATTGGCGAGAAGGTCTTTAACTTGCCTGAACTCGCTCATCGGCGAGAAGGTCTTTAACTCGCCTCTACATTGCCCCAGGGGTTACATCTTCTCGCCCCCAGAAACACGGAGGACTTTTTACTGGTGCCTCTACATTGCCCCTGGGGTTACATCTTCTCCCCCCCAGAAACACGGAGGACTTTTTACTGGTGCCTCTACATTGCCCCAGGGGTTACATCTTCTCGCCCCCAGAAACACGGAGGACTTTTTACTCTTCCTCGCCTGCACTCGCTCGACGGCGAGGAGGTCTTTAACTCGCCTCAGAACGCGCGAGGGCGTTGAGGTCTTTTATCTGGTGCCTCCGATCGCCGAAAAACGATGAGGACTTTAAAACTTTAACTGGTGCCTCCAATCGCCGAAAAACGATGAGGACTTAAAACTTTAACTGGTGCCTCCAATCACCGAAAAACGATGAGGACTTTAAAACTTTAACTGGTGCCTCCAATCGCCGAAAAACGATGAGGACTTAAAAACTTTAACTGGTGCCTCCAATCGCCGAAAAACGATGAGGACTTAAAACTTTAACTGGTGCCTCCAATCGCCGAAAAACGATGAGGACTTAAAACTTTAACTGGTGCCTCCAATCGCCGAAAAACGATGAGGACTTAAAAACTTTACTGATGCCTCCAATCGCCGAAAAACGATGAGGACTTAAAAACTTTACTGATGCCTCCAATCGCCGAAAAACGATGAGGACTTAAAACCTTTTAGAAAGCATGCGATATATCTTTACTTGCCTTAAATCACGTATAAGTGACAAGGTCTTTCTTCAAAACTTTTGGAAAATAGCAAACATGCAATCTGAAAACGCCTTATACTTCGAAAACTCTTCTTTTATTGGGTGGCCTCGTTAAAAACCCTCCTTAGGGAAAAAAGAGTGCCCCCTTCAAACTATTTCATCAGAGACATTGTAATATGACTTTTGTGTTTGTCTTTACTTACAAAGCTCTTAACTATAGTACAACTTCAGGTGCGTGGCGTTCCAGGTGCGGGGAATCGCCCCTCCTTCCAGCGTCTCTAAGCGGTAGGCGCCGTTCCCGAGCGCCTCGGTTATTCTGAACGGTCCAGTCCACTTGGGCGATAACTTGTTTTCCATCTCGTACTGGTGGGCTTTTCTCATCACCAGGTCGCCTTCTCTAAACTGCCTTGGCATCACCTTCGAGTTATACCTTCGTTCAATCCTTCTCTTCACCGCCTCAGCTTTCAGTCTCGCCTCTTCCCTGACCTCGTCCAGTAGATCCAGGTTCAGCCTTCTCTCTTCATTCGAGTCTTCCTCTACAAAGTTCTGGAATCTCGGCGAGCTCTCCTGGATCTCCACTGGAATCATCGCATCACACCCATAGACCAAACTGAACGGGGTCTCATGGGTTCCTGACTGCTCGGTGGTGTGGTACGCCCAGACTATACGGGGTACCTCCTCAGCCCAGCTTCCCTTGGCTTTCTCTAGCCTTCTCTTCAAACCTCGCAGCAACACCCGATTAGCTGACTCTACCTGGCCATTTGTCTGAGGGTGCTCGACGGATGCAAACACTTGTTGAATTCCTACCCCTTCGCAAATCTTCTTCAACAGGTGGCTTGCAAACTGAGTCCCATTATCCAACACCAGGCGTTTAGGCACTCCAAACCGGCACACGATGTTCTTCCACACGAAACCTTCGATCTTGTGTGCGGTGATCTGGGCCACTGGTTCTGCTTCGATCCACTTGGTGAAATATTCAATCGCCACCACCAAGTACTTCATCTGCCTGATCGCCAGCGGGAAAGGTCCCAGGATGTCGATTCCCCAGGTATGAAACGGCCAGGGGCTATAGATCGACTTCAACTCCTCGGGAGGTGCCTTGTGCCAATCGGCGTGCTGTTGGCAGTGCTTGCAACATTGGGCATACTTCTTACAATCTTCTCTCATCGTTGGCCAGTAGTAGCCTGCACGGAGAGTCCTCGCGGCCAGAGCTCGACCCCCAACGTGGCTTCCGCATATACCCTCGTGGAGCTCTGCCATGATCCTCGTGCACTTCTCGCCGTGTACGCATTCCAGGAGTGGGTGAGTGAACCCAAACCTGTACAGATCGCCATCAATCAATGTGTACTTGCTGGAATTTTTCTTTACCTTCCTAGCTTCTGTCGGATCCAGTGGGAGGAGGCCATCTGCCAGGCACCGCTTGTACTGGGTTATCCAGGTGTCTGGCTCATGGATGGCACATACCTGCGCCATATTCACCTTCTCTCCTCGACATGCTCTAATTCTCGGCGATCTCAGAGTTTCTTGCGTCAAGGACTTATGGCTTCTCGCTGCTTTCTCCGTCGACTTGCTTATCTGAAGGACCAGGTGATCTGCTACAAATGCCCTTGGCGTCTTCAGGGTTTCTTGAATCACCGTCCTCTGCCTACCCCCCTTGCCTGAGCTGGCGAGCTTAGCAAGCAAGTCAGCTCGGGCATTCTGCTCTCTGGGCACATGTACTACTTCAAAGGAGGCAAAGGAACTCTTCAATTCCTGCACATACGCCAAGTAAGCCGCCATTTGTGGATCTTTAGCTTGGAACTCGCCTGTTACTTGCCCCGTGACTAGCAGCGAGTCACTCTTAGCCATCAGCACCCTAGCTCCCATCTCCTTGGCCAGCAAAATTCCGGCGATCAGCGCTTCGTATTCTGCTTGGTTGTTACTGGCTTTGAAGGCAAACCTCAGAGATTGTTCGATCAGCACGCCGTTGGGTCCTTCCAATATGACTCCAGCACCGCTGCCCTGCTGGTTCGACGATCCATCCACCGAGAGTACCCAACGGAAATCGTCTCCTTCAACTCGCGTCGCCTCTGATGAGAGCTCAACCATGAAATCTGCGAAGATTTGTCCCTTGATCGGGCCTCGGGGTTCATACTTGATATCAAACTCTGACAGCTCCACTGCCCACTTCACCATCCTTCCCGCAACGTCAGGTTTCTTCAAGACCTTCTGGATGGGCAGGTCAGTCATCACCAGTATTGTGAAACTATGGAAGTAGTGGCGCAACCTCCTCGCCGAAAATACCACAGCCAGCGCAGCCTTCTCCAGGGCCTGATATCTCGTTTCTGAGCCCTGCAACACCTTACTCACAAAATAAATAGGCTTCTGAGCCTGATCTTGATCCTGGGCGAGCACCGCACTCACCGCCCTCTCAGTTACAGCAAAATACAACCTGAGAGGGATTCCCGCCAGCGGTTTGCAGAGCACCGGCGGGCTCGCCAGATACTCCTTCAGTTTGACGAAAGCTTCCTCGCACTCTTTCGTCCAAACGAACTTATTATTGCGCCGCAGACACTGAAAATAGGGATGGCCCTTCTCTCCGCTAGCTGACACGAAGCGAGATAGGGCTGCCATCCGACCTGTTAGCTGCTGGACTTCTTTCACCGTAGCTGGGCTCCTCATCGCCAAGATGGTGGCACATTTGTCCGGGTTGGCTTCTATTCCTCTTTCATTCAAGAGGAAACCCAAAAACTTTCCAGCCTCCACGCCGAAAATGCATTTCTCCGGATTGAGCTTTAACCTGAACTTGGTGATCGTCGTGAACAATTCTTCCAAGTCTGCAACGTGCTTGCTCTTTTTCGGCGAGGTCACGACCATGTCATCGACGTACGCTTGCACGTTCCTTCCCAACATCGGTGCAAGTACTCGATCCATCAGCCTCTGGTACGTGGCCCCCGCGTTCTTCAGCCCAAACGGCATCACCTTGTAGCAATAGCACGACCTCTCCGTCATGAAGGCTGTCTTCTCTTCATCCATGGGATGCATCTTGATCTGATTATACCCTGAGAAGGCATCCAGGAAACTCAACAGCTTACACCCCGCAGCACTATCCACCAGGGCGTCTATGCTCGGTAAAGGATACGAATCCTTTGGGCAAGCTTTGTTCAGGTCAGTGAAATCGACGCACATGCGCCATTTCCCGTTACTCTTCTTCACCAGCACGACATTCGCCAGCCACTCAGGGTACTGGACTTCCCTGATGTGGCCTGCAGCGAGGAGTTTCTGTGTTTCGTCCCTGATCGCCTGCCTCCTCTCCTCGTTGAACTTTCTTCTCCTTTGTCGCACTGGTTTCACCAAATTGTCCATCGCCAGATGATGGCACAAGAAGTCGGGATCAATCCCGGGCATGTCCGAAGCGGACCATGCAAACGCGTCCAGATGCCGCTCAATCACCTTGGCGATCTGGTCATGGAGCTCGACCTCCAGAGATCTTCCCAGTTTGAAGATCTTTCCTCCGATCTCCTTTTCGAGCCACTGCTCGACAGGTTTTGGCCTGGATTCTCTGGCGATCACCGCCTTGGCGATTCCCAGCTCTCTCGCTTCCTCAGGGCGATTCCGCGCCTCTTCCTCCTCCAGACCAGCATTCCCCCCCCCCCAGCTCAGCGTCCACCATCTCCACATCTCTTCCGGCGGCCTCCTCTGTTACCGTCGATCTGGGCTTCACACCGGGAGGTGGGGTGGTTGTTACATAACTCACCGACCTCTTGTTTTTCAGGCTATTCTCATAGCACTTTTTCGCTTCTTTCTGATCAGACTTGATCGTGATCACCACCCCCTCCAAAGACGGCAACTTCACCTTCATGTGCCGAGTCGACGGAATGGCGCCTATCCTGTTAAGCGTGGGCCTTCCCAGCAGGATGTTGTATGCTGAAGGGGCGTTCACAATGAGGTACTTGATTTTCTCCGTCCTCGAACCAGCCTCATCTGTAAACGTGGTTCTTAACTCAATGTACCCCCTGAGCTCCACCTGTTCACCAGCGAACCCATACAGGCACCCTCCATAGGGCCTTAGCTGGTCAAGGGGCAACTCCAGCTGCGTGAAAGTCGGCCAGAACATCACGTCTGTCGAACTTCCCTGGTCCACCAGAACTCTGTGGACCTTCCTTCCCGCCGTAACCAACGAAATGACTATGGGATCGTTGTCATGGGGCACAATGTCCCGGAGATCTTGCTTGGTGAACGTAATGTCCACCTCCGGCGAGTGATCTTCGAACATATCCACTGTCATCACCGACCGCGCGTACTTCTTCCTCTGCGATGCGGTGCATCCACCACCTGAGAAGCCCCCTGCAATGGTGTGGGTCTCCCCGTGGATAGGCATCTCGTGTTGCTGGGCTTCTCCACCTGCTAGCTGGGAACTCGACGCTCCCCCCGTCCTCCTGTCCAGCAAATAGTCATTTAGGAACCCGCTCTTCACCAGATCGTCGAGCTGATATCCCAAGGACAAACACGAGTCCAAAGTGTGGCCAAAGCCTTGGTGAAACTCACACCAGGCATCCGGCTTTGACCCCAGCACCTTGTCGCCCACCTTCTCAGGCGCTTTCAACCTAGCAGATATGTTAGGAATGGCGATCAGATCCGTCAGTCCCATGACAAACTTGTGCTTAGGCGGGCGATTGTATTCCCGGCGCGCTGGTTGCTGGCGTCCCTGGCTCCTTCCCTTGTTCCTCCTATCGTAAGGATGGCGAGTCCTTTGGTCCTTCCTGGCCGCCGCCGCTGTCTCCAGCACCCTTTGCGGCTGGATCTTGGTCTGGGCGCGTGGCCTAGCGGGAGCAACGCTCCCTCTCTTCTCAGCGACCTCACTTTCATCGGCGATGTGAGCCACTGCAAGTCGCCTGACCTCAGCAAACGTTGCAGGGTGAGCCCTGATCAAGGCCTTGCAGAATGGTCCCGGCAGCACGCCCTTCTTGAATGCGTAGACCAGCATTTCTTCATCTTTAGCCGGCGATCTGACCATCTGCGCTCCAAAGCGATTTAGGTAGTCTCGGAGGGACTCTCCCTGGTACTACCTTATATCAAACAGATCATAAGACACCCTGGGCGGTGCCTTATTCACAATATACTGCTCAACAAAAATCTTCGAGAACTGTTGAAAATTGGTTATGTGGCCGTTAGGCAGGCTCACAAACCACTCCAACGCCGTTCCCTGGAGCGTACTCACGAACATCTTGCAGTAGACGGCGTCTGACCCTCCTGACAGCATCATCTGCGTATGGAACGTGGTGAGATGAGCCTCAGGATCCTCCACGCCGGTGAAAACAGCCTTAACCGGAACCACGCTCGTGGGAATAGGCGTGTCAGTAATCGCCTGAACAAAAGGCATAGGGAAAACACGAGGTGGCGATGACGGCGCCACCTCCTCAGCAGAAGAACGCCCTTGCTGCTCCTGAAGAGCTTGACGCAGCTCCTCAGTCACCTTGCTGAGCTCCTCGTTCCTGGCGCGAGAGGCGACCAAGTCCTCATGCATTCTCGCCTGCTCTACGCGTGAGGCTTCCACAGTTGCCTGCAACGAACGCATCATCTCTGCCATCGCGCCATGGTCATGGCAGCGGCGCCTTCGGCAGCGACGGGCGCAACTGGACTTGAGCGATTGCTTCTCATTTTTCTCATGAAACTCAGCGAATCACAGAATGCAGCGAACGACACTTCAACCGCGATCGATTCAGCGATCAATCGGAGAAAACCATGCGAAACTGCGCCAGAAAACTCAAGAACACCGTGAACCTTCAAAGAAAACCACAACTTCACCAGAAACCACCGCTTCCCCGCGGACAACCAAACGAGCGAAAAGATTCAAACTCCACCGAACAAATTACGTGTAATCAGCAGGAAAACCTCACTCCACCGATCGAAAACCCAAGCGAACGGTATAAAACGCGAATTCACCGAACGGAACTCAAGCAAACAGCGAGCGATGGTTGCACCAGCACACAACCACGCAGAAAACTTCGAAAACCTCCAAGAACTCACGTTGTGGATGGGAGCAAGTTTTACACGGCCCCACGGTGGGCGCCTGATGATCCTGCCTGTTGACCGGAACGCTGGAAACTGCCTCGTCAAAGGATCGACGTGCGCACCGCTTCGAACCTCCGTTCCTCTTCGAGATCCACCTCAAGAACCTGCAAAGAAACAGATTGGCGCCGCTGCGGCCGATCGCACTCCAACGCCCAAGTCAGTGACGGAATCACCAAATACTAAGAGAACAAGAACCGTGCAAACTCTCTCTCACAATAAGCTATAGAACTCGCAAGCGTAAAGAGTATAATCTGAACGTGCGTACTTCAGAAAGTTCGTTAAGAACACTTATATACCTGGTTGCTTTCTCTCTCCTGGCAGTTACAGACTTGGACACGTGGCTCGCATCCAACTGTACACGTGCCATCATCCGGAGGCTCCTTGACTTGGGCGCTGCTTCTGACTCTCTTTTAGGCTAAGTTACTTATGCATGGTGTTGCCCAGTGCATAGCTAACTTGGGAGTGCGATCTCTACTGGAATTGGCGAGTTTAGGGTGCCTTCTTACACCTTCCCTGTGGTCTCGCCGGCCGCCTTCATAATCTGCTTCTCCTTCATCTCTGGCGATGTGCTTGCTCCGGCGATCTCTGATCACTTGGTCGCCTGGTTTACATCTGGCGACTTCATCTTCAACTGGGTGATCGCCTATTCTGGTATGCTGGAGATCGAAACACGCCAACTTAATAACTGGCGACTTCACGAGCCCCCCGACTTCCTTCCCTTCTGCCAGCCTGGTGCCTTGCCAACACGCCTATACTGTAGCAGGATGCCACGTCATCACTTCCGACTACCAGGGCGGTACATACTCCTCACTCTCATGCACCTTCAAGGCACCCATACTTCTTAGGAAGGCCTTGCTCATCTCATCCACTAAGCTTTCGCAACTTTCATCTCCAAAAAGCAAAGAAGAGCTCATAGGAATGCGATCATCTAAGGCTTACACAACTCTTAGGAGAGCCTTATTCCACCTCAATCCATGGATGCTTCCGCTAATTCCACATCAAAATCGCAAAGAAGAAGAGCTCAAGCTATCAGGAATTATTGATGATTAGAAGAACCCTCAACAACCAAACTAGTGTAACCATAGAAACACAAAGAGAGAACATATTTCACACAAGATGAAAAGTTTTAGAAAACATATGTTCTCTCATTGTGGATAGTGGTTCATGTTGCAATTGTTGTAGCACTAGGTTGGTTGAAAAGTTAAATCTACAAGTAGTCCCTCATCCCAAACCTTACAAGCTTTAATGGATAAATGAAGATGGGGAACTAACTGTAGATAAACAAGTGAAAGTCGAGTTTTCTATAGGTAACTACAAAGACAAAGTTTTATGTGATGTAGTTCCTATGGAAGCTTGCCACGTCTTATTGGGTATACCTTGGCAATTTGAAAAGAAAACTATGCACAATGGTCTAACCAACGAGATTACCTTCACCCACAAAGAAAAGAAGTTTATACTTAATCCTTTACCACATTCCCAAGTGGTAAGAGATCAAGTACAAATGAAACAAAAGAGGGATGAGGAGAAAAAAAAACAAAATTAGAAAAAGAGTGAATCCTTAGGGAACAAAAGGCGTGGGAGAAGAGTGTTCCTTCCCACAAGGTCATTCAACAAGACAAAGCAATTCAAAATACCTTTGAAAATATGCTTCTTGTTGAACAACCTAGCCTTATCTTTTGTAAAGGAACACTTACATGCACTGCCACAAATCTTGAGACTATGACTCTACCTCCTCAAGTCAAAGATCTTTTAAACGAATTTGATGATATATTCTCTAAAAAGGGACCCATAGGACTTCCTCCTTTTAGAGGTATAGAACATCAAATTGATTTAGTTCTGGGGGCTAGTCTACCTAATAGACCAACCTATAGAACTAATCCTGAGGAAATAAAGGAGATAGAATCTCAAGTACAAGATTTGTTGGAGAAGGGTTGGGTGCAAAAGAGCCTAAGCCCTTGTGCTGTACCTGTCTTGTTGGTGCCCAAAAAGGATGAAAAATGGAGAATGTGCTGTGATTGTAGAGCCATCAACAACATCACCATCAAGTATAGGCATCCAATCCCAAGACTAGATGATATGCTTGATGAACTACATGGGTCAATAATATTTTCCAAAATTGATCTTAAAAGTGGATATCACCAAATTAGAATCAAGGAGGGTGATGAGTGGAAAACCGCTTTTAAAACCAAATTTGGACTATATGAATGGTTGGTGATGCCATTTGGTCTCACTATCGCACCTAGTACTTTCATGAGGCTCATGAATCATGTCTTGAGATATTGCATAGGTAAATATGTAGTAGTTTATTTTGATGATATCTTAGTCTATAGTCAAAACTTAGATGACCACCTAAGACACCCTAGGGAAGTTTTCTTAGTGCTTAGAAATAATACTTTATTTGCTAATAGTGATAAATGTACTTTTTGTGTTGATATCATAGTTTTTTTAGGGTTTATAGTAAACAAAAAGGGGGTACATGTTGACCCCGAAAAAATCAAAGCCATCCAAGAATGGCCAACTCCACAAAATGTAGGAGATGTTAGGAGTTTTCATGGCTTGGCTAGTTTCTATAGACGCTTTGTGCCTAACTTCTCAAGTCTAGCTTCACCACTCGATGACTTAGTGAAGAAAGACACTACATTTTGTTGGACCGAGAAGCATGAACAAGCCTTCAAGAGGCTAAAAGCTCAACTCACTAATGCACCCATTCTAGCTTTACCAAATTTTTCTAAAACTTTTAAGCTAGAGTGTGATGCATCGGGGGTTGGCATAGGTGCGATTTTGTTACAAGGAGGGCATCCAATTGCTTATTTTAGTGAAAAAATTCAAGGAGCCACCCTTAACTACCCCACCTATGACAAAGAGCTTTATGCACTTGTGAGGGCCTTGAAGACTTGGAAACACTATCTTGTTTCTAAAGAATTTGTCATACATAGTGACCATGAGTCTTTGAAATATTTGAAAGGCCAACACAACCTCAGTAAACATCATGCAAAATGGATGAAATTTCTTGACCAATTTCCTTATGTCATCAAATACAAGAAGGGAAGCACAAATATAGTGGCGGATGCTCTTTCAAGGAGACATGTGCTCTTTTCAAAACCTTGTGCTCAAATTCTTGGATTTGACAACATAAGAGAATTTTATCAAGAAGACCAAGATTTTGCATCTATCTTTCCTAAATGTGAACATAGAGCACAAAAAGGTTTCTATGTATCCGAGGGGTATCTTTTTAAAGAAGGCAAACTTTGTATTCCCCAAGGCACACATAGAAAACATCTTGTAAAGGAATCACATGAAGGGGGTCTCATGGGCCATTTTGGAGTTGACAAAACTCTTGATCTTTTAAAGGGAAAATTCTTTTGGCCACACATGAGACGAGATGTCCAAAGACATTGTTTTAGGTGTATTTCATGTTTAAAAGCTAAATCTAAAACAATGCCTCATGGACTCTATACCCCTCTACTGATTGCAAATGCTCCATGGCAAGATATTAGCATGGATTTCATCTTAGGACTTCCTACGAATGCAAGAGGTTATGACTCCATCTTTGTGGTTGTGGATCGTTTTAGGAAAATGGCACATTTCATTCCTTGCCACAAAGTGGATGATGCTCAAAATATTTCTAAACTCTTCTTTAAGGAAGTGGTAAGACTTCATGGTTTACCAAGGAGTATAGTATCGGATAGAGATCCAAAGTTTATAAGCCATTTTTGGAAAACACTTTGGGAAAAACTTGGCATTAGACTACAATTTTCCACATCATGTCATCCTCAAACGGATGGACAAACTAAGGTAGTCAATAGATCTCTTGGTACTATGCTTAGGGCAATCATATAGGGTAGCCACAAATCTTGGGATGAGTACCTTCCCCATATTGAATTTGCCTACAATAGAGTAGTTCACCACACTACAAATGTTTCTCCTTTTGAAGTTGTATATGGTTTTAACCCTCTTACTCCTTTAGATTTGCTACCCTTTCCTAATCCACAAGATTTTGTGCATAAGGAAGGAGCTATCAAAGCTGAATTTGTTAAGAAAATGCATGAGAAGGTTAAAATTCAAATACAACAATAAACTGAGAAATATGTCAAATACAACAATAAGGGAAGAGAGAAATCATTTTTGGGGAAAGAGACTTAGTTTGGCTTCATCTTAGGAAGGATATGTTTCCAACTAAGAGAGTCCAAACTTAGTCCCCGTGGTGATGGACCCTTCCAAATCCTAAAGAAAGTCAATAATAATGCTTACAAATTAGACTTACCTGCCGAATATGGAGTACATGATACTTTTAATGTCATTAACTTGTCTCCTTTCGTAGGTACCAATGAAGAAAATGATGCCTTGGATTTGAGAACAAATCCTTTCCAAGGGGGAGGGGATGATGGAAGAGGGCCAAGCACCAACCCAAAGGAGAGCCAAACATCAAGACATATTGGGCCAACCACAAGGGCCATGACTAAGAGGCTTGAAGAGGATTGGAACACTGTTACTGATGGCAGAGAGACTTACCTCTACATGTTCCAAGATGTCCAAATTCAAGAGTAGCATAGTCTTTAAATTCTTGTCAAAAGTAGCATAGGAAATTTCTTTTGTAAATTTTTGTTTAATTGTAATTAGGCTGAATGTAGGCATTTAAAAACCAACTAAAGTTAGATTAGGGTTTCTAGAAATACCTAATCGAACTATGGCTGGTCATTTATACCTAATTGAAGCACATGGAGCACACCAAGTCACACTTCCCATGTGAGCTATAATTAGGCGCTAATATTCAAACCTTTAGGTTTTGAATTTCCCACCATTTGCTTTGGCCATTTCCAGTCCTCCTTGGCTATAAAAGGAGGAGCCTACCTCATGTATTAGCAATATTAATGACATTAGTGAAATGCTGCCAAATTTGTGCCATTCTTACTCTTTGCCCAAAACCTCTTAGGTTAGGCTCTTAATCTTCCTAAACCGTTACCTTCAAGAAGAGTTGGCCTCACCACTCTCATATCCTACTTCTCATGCACCTTTAAGATCACCATCACTCTTAGGAGGATCTTGTTCCACCTTCAATCCATGCAAAACCGAAAAGAGGAGGACACAAATCCATCAGAGCATAGCCTTGAAAGCTGCCAAGAACAAAAATAAGCAAGACTCAAGTGATGAGAGTGATGGAAAAACTCTTAGTTTGCTGTCCAAAAAGTTCAGGAAATTTTGAAGAGAAACCGCAACAAAGAATCCAGCAAAGAAAGGTATGGAAACAAAAAAACTAGTGATTTTAATCCTAACAATTATACTTGTTTTGGTTGTGGAGAACAGGGGCATATGAAAGCTGAATACGCAAATAAAGAAGGCAAGGAAAAGAAATCAAGCAAGAAAGGGAAATCAAAAAAGGCCTACATTGCTTGGAATGAAAATGAAGTCTCCTCATCAAGTTCCTCGTCAAGTGAAGATGAAAAAGTCAATCTGTGTTTGATGGCAGAGGGAGAAAATGATTCAAGTAGTGTAAGTTCTATGCCTCTTTAAATGCTGAAAACTATAGTAAATTGCTTCAAGCTTTTAAAGAAACTCATGAGGAAGTTAATTGATTGCTCTCCTGAACAACCGGTTGAAAGGGTTGAACAACTGGCTTGAAATAGAGTCAAGATACTTGAAGAAGAATTGGAAAATTCAAGAACTGATTTTGAAAATCTGGAATTGCATTGCAAGAATTCTTCTTCTTGTGTCACTCAAAAGCTTGTGAAAATTGTAAAACTCCTAAGACTAAAGTCCACTATCTTGTAAGAACTATGGATAAACTTTCAAAGGGTAAATATGATGGAAGATGCCCAAGCACAAGCCCACCAAAGAGGAAATCTTGGTCATATTCATTCAATACTCTTTCAAGTTGTGTCATATAATTACTCCCTTTGTTATTGTCCTATTTCAAATTGAATTGTTTCTTGCTTTAAATTTGTTGACCTCTATTGTTGGTGAAAGTTTTCAAAAGTGGTGCTTGGTTAAGTTTGGAATTAACCTTTGTGGTGAGTCCATTACTACTTAAATTGACTAAACTTGAGAGGTTGAACAAGGGTGCACTAGTGCAGATATGTAAAATAAATGCGGCTATTTTAAATTTACAAATGCGGTCATAGAACCGCATTTGATCAGCACGCATTCGTAAATCTGGCATTTACAAATGCGGTCATATGACCGCATTCATAAATCACAATTACAAATGCGGTTACCTAAAATAACCGCATTTGTATATTATTCTGAATTAGGGAGTGGGTTTGGGGTTTAGGATTTATGAATGCGGTCTTGGTAAAAACCGCATTCATAAATCACTATTTACAAATGCGGTCATTTACCAAGACCGCATTTGTAAGTAGCAAATTCACATTTACAAATGCGGTCATTTACCAAGACCGCATTTGTAAATGCGAATTCACTATTTACAAATGCGGTCTTGGTAAATGACCGCATTTGTAAATAGTGTTTTTTCTTTTAAAGTACACTCTGTTTTGTGCAGAAACCATATATTTAAATAACCTGCATAATGATCAAACCCAGCCAGACAAATACAGAAATGTAGTAATCAATTGAAATTATCAAAATGTACATTTACAAGTGATCAAATTACATATAATAAAACCACTATTGTTTACCTATGCTAGAGTTATAAAAATTAATGAAATATGTGGACCAAGAATCTCTAACATATGAAATGTCTTCCTCACTCATTGGTGTTTCTTCTGTGAATAACTGCATTGCAAAGTTGACATAAATTAGTTTCTAGATATATATATGTTCAAGAATTATAAAAATGATTTAACATATACCTCTTTCCAACCAGTTTTAACACCTAGTCTTATAATGGTAATCATCCATTGCATAATGTAATAGCCACACTCATAGCTTCCTGGTTGTTTATTACACCATAATTCAATAAAAAGTAATATGTTAGTATATTGATAAACAATGATAATAGAGAAAGAAAAAAATTACAAACCTTTACTCTTATGTAGTTCAAATTATTTGAACTGGATCGACCTTTTAGGATGTTATATCCACGCCATGAACTGGTTAATACAAAAAACCTCGTTAGTAGATGGTTAATTAGTAACATACAAAGTTAAGTTTATACTATACTTACGTATCAATGATATCCTTAAATTTTGTGGGCATCTTCTTGTGTTGGGAACAAAACCACACAACAGTCTTATCAACCATTGATAAGACAAGTAACTGCCAATGATGCCTATATGATCAATGAAAAGAGTTAGTAAATATTTAAAACATGAAATAATAATAATTGATGACATATAATTAAACTTACTCATTAATATAAGGGCATAAATAAATTTGTTTTCCCTATTTTTCCAGGATGTTAGTGATGTATGCTTGAGTCTCAGTTGAGTTTGGTCCAACGGGATTAGTATATGCAGGATCTAAGAATCCATACATATTTTCCTTCCCCTCAGTGATACAGACTCTATGCAAAAACCTACAAGTTTTTAGTTAAAGCATAATCAATAATAATTTAACATAAAGTAAATTGAATAATAGGTAAAGATACTTACATCATAAAAAATTGAATTATACTTATATTGAGCTCCTGTTTCCCAGATATAAATTCTGATAAATCTGTGTTGTAAATCATCAGTGGCACTTCAGTGTTTATTTGAAAAAATGTATTATCCCACGGAACTAGAAAAGGATCATTGCCAATCTGACTAGCAATGAGACGTAGGGAAGCCATAGGATCGTCAACTAGAACCTCACGCTTCTTTTTCGGACTTGGTGGCTGAAAAGGTTTCTACAAGATAAACAACATTTGTATTAAATTATATGTAATATATATATATAAAAAATAATAATATAATGAAACGAAATTATTACATGAGGTTCGGGCATAGATCGAATGAGCTATCTGGGCCAGGCAACGAATGTCTGAAATGCATCAGCCACAGTGGTTACCTCATCTGAAGGTAGTGGAACACGAGCATCAGGAAATCGTACTTTTTCAACTGTTACCTTCGCCACATCAGGGGAGAGAGGAACGTTATGTAAGGTGGTGGCGTTTTTATAGACTTTTCCAAGTGCCACCACCCGAGGAAGTTTGCCGCCCACTACCAGTAGCTCACAATCCTCTGTCTGCCCATTGATATCATCCCCTGATGTTGGAGGAGCCGCACAACTCCCCTTTGTGCTCTTGGGAGTGGGACTAACAAGGGGTTCAATCGGCTCAGCACAAACTTGTTGCGATAGAAACTCTTGTTGCATTCGATCATTCTCCTTTTTCATCTCCAGCCACATGAAATCAGTCTCCTTTCTCATCTCCTCCATTATTTCTTCACGTAACTTACTCTTCTTTGAGGAGGAGGATGGCTGTCGTTCTGAAACTCCAAAATAAAGTTTAATTCCGACCCCTTCTCCAGCGGCACGAACACGACCAGAGTGTTCAGGTCGTCCAATTGCTTCAACCAGGATATCGTGACGACCTTCAGCAACAAATTTACCGTCGGATTCCAAGGAATCCTACAAGAGTACACAAAAATCATATTTTCAATCATTAATATAATTAATGCTTTAAAAAAATTGAAAATAACAAAAATAACTTACAATTTTTTCGATTATAACCCCGGATTGCTCAGAACTTGGTGCACCCGACTTTTTAATTCGGGCCCTCTTCCATTTTACATGGTGAAAAGGTGGTGATGGAGGAGAAGTGACCCCTGTTTCCACATTCTCAGACAACGTCCCCTGTTGAGATTTCTCCTTTTCCACCATCAGTGTTTGCTCAAGTTTTCTATACCCCAAACGAGACATAACGTGCGAGGTAAGATTCTTCAAAGCTATCTCTTGAGCTTTCTTCCGACGATCCTGTCATAATTGAAATAAACAAACTGAAGTAAATAAGATAAACTTATTAATGTTATATAAACAAAAAAGTTACTTCACTTACCATCCAAGCCTCATTTTCACGGCTTTCTCTAAAAAGACGCCATGTCTCTTCATCAATATGTTGGTACTTTAAACATTGATTTTCGTCTTTAAGGTCGCCAAAAATGTATCTCGAAGTCAGTCTTGACTTAAAGGTACGAAATTTAAGTGCGATATTTGATAGTATCTTTGATCGAAGCGGTTCCACATCAGGAATGTCAAAGTTTGCCTGGAAAATAACATCATCAAATTAAAATTAATTAATCAATATTAAAAAGCATTATATGATAACAATAATAATGTAAAGCTTACCAGAACATCCTCCCATAGCATGTTCCGATCAACCTCTGAAACCTCATCCCATGAATTAATCAAAATGGAGAGCCTCTCACGAGAAACAACTCCAAGATAGCTCATAAACTCATCTCCCTTAGGACCAAAAGCCACTCCAGTGTTGACGTCAATGGCAACATGTGTCTTCTCACCAGCAGCACGTCTCAATGCAAGACGCTTCAATCTAGTAGGTTCTCTACTGCCTCGTCCAGATCGAGGTCTGTCTGGAGTCTGGTCGTCATCCATGTCTCTGTTAAAAAAATTAAGTAACAAACATTAGTTAATGTGCATCGAATTAATCATATAAAAATAATACAAAAAATTCTAAATGTTTATTTACATGTTGCATGTGGGTTGAATGTTTATATGTAAATTCCTTCACTGTGGTCTTTACGGGTTGCATGTACATCATCAAGTACATCGTCATCTTTATTAGTTATCATTGGTGTGAATGAACGAGTTTCACCATTTTCAATATCATCTATGGCTTCCCCTTGTTTTTTCCCGTGTAAAACGACATACCAATGTTCTGACGTAGGATCTTTCACTTAGAAAACCTGAGATGCTTGTTGAACCATTATAAATGGCTCATCTCGATACCCTATCTTTCGAAAGTCCACTAGTGTGAATCCTGATTCATCAATTTTAACCCCACTTTTATTGTCAACCCATTTACACTTGAAAACTGGAACGGAAAACTTAGTGTAGTCAATCTCCCATATCTCTTCTATAAACCCATAGTATGCCATTGATCCAAGTACTGGATTTGTATCTTTCGAAGTCGAAAACTGCATTGACTCGGCTTCAAGAGTAACACTAGAATTTTGAATTGTACTCTTTTCATCCATGGACTTCGTGTAAAATATACAATTATTCACTTCGTACGTTGTACATGAGATGACATCAAACTTCAATCCAGCAGCCAACCAAGTCAAGGTCTCTGATGCCGTTGAATCCTTGAACACCTCATCTTTAAACCAAGGCATGAAAGTTCTATTATGTTCCATCAAGACCCATTTCTCTGCTTGTCTTGGGTTATTTGCCTTCACAATGGCTTTATGAGCTTCTATGTAAGGTACAACTTCATCTGTGTTATTCAATATGTACAAATGTGCTTGCAAGACTTCTGATCGAGATTTGCTTACAATATTCACACCATGTAAACATTTAGTTGTAGAACGCCTGTGGTGCCATGAATTAGCTGGAACACCTATTGGATTTGCTTTTGTCAAGTACTCTGAACAAAATTCAATACTTTCTTCAGCTATGTACCTTTCAATCATTGAAGCTTCTGGACGATAATGATTTTTCACATAACCTTTCAAAATTTTCATATACCGCTCAACAGGATACATCCATCTTAAGTACACTGGTCCACACAATCTAACCTCTCTTACCAGATGCACCACTAGATGAGCCATGATGTCTAAAAAAAGACGGAGGAAAAAACATCTCCAATTCACACAAGATAACAACAATTTCATTTTGAAGTTCATCTAGTTTTGAGGGATCAATGACTTTACAACAGATGGAAGAGAAGAATGAGCACAAACGGGTTATGGTGTGTCTAACATTTTTTGGTAAGATCTCACGGATAGCTACCGGCAACAACTGTTGCATCAAGATGTGACAATCATGAGACTTCAACCCAATTAACTTCAAATCTTGCATTGACACTAGGCTCTTCACATTTGAGGAATGTCCTTGTGGCACTTTCACACCCTTTAGACATTGACAAAAACTATTTTTTTCATCTTTTGACATTGTGTAACAAGCTGGGGGCAAATATGTACGCTTACCCATTTCTATGGGTGCGAACTCGCCGCGTATGTTTATCTCAATCAAATCTAAACGAGCATTTAGACCATCCTTCGTCTTCCCGTTAATGTTAAGAAGTGTACCAATTAAGCTATCACACACATTCTTCTCAACATGCATTACATCTATACAATGTCTGACTTCTAACCTCGACCAACACGGAATATCAAAGAAGATTGATTTCTTCTTCCAAATATTTGTTACAGATGACTTTTTTTTGGACTTACCGAAGGTGTGGTCTATGTTATTTACCTTTTCGTAAACCTCAACACCGGTTAATGGAGTTGGTGGACCACTACCCTCTTGGTGTCCATTAAAGGCTTTTTTCAACCTCTGGTAAGGATGATGACTTCTAAGAAACCTCCGATGCCGAAGATATACTGTTTTCCTTCCATGTTTCAATTGTTGAGAAGCAGTGTCTTCTTCGCATATTGGACACGCTTTGTGACCCTTAACACTATAACCTGATAAGTTACCATATGCCGGAAAGTCATTGATGGTGCAAAATAACATGGCATGAAGCTTGAAAGTTTCATTAGCAAATCCGTCAAATACTTCGACACCCTGGTCCCACATTAACTTCAAATCTTCAATTAGGGGACTTAGATAAACATCAATATCATTCCTGGGTTGTTTCGGATCGAATATCATCATAGACAACATCATGTATTTTCGCTTCATGCACAATCCAGGAGGTAAGTTGTAAATAACTAGTAATACAGGCCATGAACTGTGATTTGTACTCATATTACCAAACGGATTCATTCCGTCTGTAGCCAAACCAAGTCGGATATTTCTTGATTCTTTACCGAATTCTGGAAAGTCATCATCAAATTTCTTCCATTGAATAGAATCAGCTGGATGTCGGTACATGCCATCGCATTTTGATCCTGCCTGTTGACCGGAGCGCTGGAGAATGCCTCGTCAAAGGATCGACGTGCGCGCCGCTTCTCACTTCCGTTCCTCCTCTGGATCTACCTCAAGAACCTGCAAAGAAACGACACGGCGCCGCTGCGGCCGATCGCACTCCGACGCTCAAGTCAGTGACGATATCACCAAATACTAAGAACTGGAACCGTGCAAACTCTCTCTCACAAACAGCTCTGTTACTCGCAAGCGTAAAGTGTATGAACTGAACGCGCGTACCTTAGAAAATCTGTTAAGAACTCTTATATACCTGGTGGTTTTCTCTCTCCTGGCAGTTACAGACCTGGACACGTGGCTCGCATCCAACTGTACACGTGCCATCATCTGGAGGCTCCCTGACTTGGCGCTGCTTCTACTCTTATTTTGGCTAAGTTACTTATGCATGGTACTGCCCAGTGCATAGCTAACTTAGGAGTGCGTCTCTACTAAAACTGGCGAGTTAGGGCCTTCATACACCTTCCCCGTGGTCTCGCCGGCCGCCTTCATAATCTGCTTCTCCTTCGTCTTCGGCGATGTGCTTATTCTGGCGATCTCCGACTGCCTGGTCGCCTGAGTCTACATCTGGCGACTTCATCTTCAACCTGGCGACCGCCTATTCTGGTAAGCTGGAGATCGGAACACGCCAACTTAACAATCGGCGACCACACGTGCCTCCCGACTTCCTTCCCATCTGCCAACCTGGCGCCTTGTCAACACGCCTACACTGTAGCAGGATGCCACGTCATCACACCCGTCCACCAGGGCGGTACACATTTCCTCTCATCGGCATGCCATCTAAGATTCTTAGCATCGTCTGGGTTTGCAAACAAACGCTTCATCCTTGGAATGATGGGAAGATACCACATAACCTTCATTGGGGGTCCATGCTTTTCCATGTCATCAATAGAATCATCATCTTTTTGTTTCAACTTATAACGTGATAACCCACACCTCGGACAACTTTTCAACAATTCAAAATCTTTCCGGTATAATATACAATCATTAGGACATGCATGTATCTTTTTGTACTCCATACCCATTGGACAAAGAATCTTTTTGGCCTCGTAATTACGATTAGGTAGACTATTTCCCTCTGGAAGCATATCCTTCAACAGCTGGAGCAATTCCGTGAAGCTTTTATCAGTCCATCCGTTTATTGCCTTCAAATTCATCAATCTTAACACTGCTGACAACTGTGTGAAGTTAGTTGATCCAGGATACAAAGGAGTTTCTGCATCTTTTGACATACTTTCATATCCATGCGCTTTTGCAAAACACTCAGCTCCCACATCACGAATCATGTCCTCCAATCGATCATCATCTCCATCATCATGTACTGCTTCATCCATGGTAGAACCCACATATTCTTCAGTTACGGAAACACGTGGTAAATTTAATAATTCACCATGCCATGTCCAAGTTCCCTCATGATATTCACATCCAGTATCCTTCTATTCAAATAGTTAACGCACGGACACCTAATCTTTGCTCCATCATGACCACTAATAATCGCGTTACGCTGCGCAAATTGTATAAATTCCTCTACTCCCCTTTCGTACTCATCACTTATACGAACAACATTAATCCAACTTCGATCCATTATATATTCTGGAATATAGTTAGGATTTTCTAATAATTAGTATTCTATTCAATCTCACACATTTGCCGAGGGTCGAACACCCCCGGACTCAATCCAAACACGATATTTTTATTCTAAAAGTAACAATAACTAACATAACATAAAACTTTTATTAAAATGTAATTAACAACTAACTAAATATATAATATAAATTTAAGAAAATAGAAATTATATAATACAAAAATTCAAAATACACACAAATATATAAATTATTAGTTATTAATTATAAATTCCAAGTTGTATTAGTTATTAATTAAATATATATTATAATACAGAAAAATAAAAATTCAAAATATTAAATAAAAATTCAAAATATTAAATATAAATTCAAAATATTAAATAAATATTAAATACAACACCAACCTTTAAGTTGATGGTGATCGGAGTGGCAGAGGCACAAGACGAAGGCGAAGGCGGTGGCGGAAGTTGTGGCGGTGGCGCAAGCTGTGGCGGTGGCGGAGCAGAAAAAACCAGCGAAACCAATAGAACAGTAACCTATATGCCACAAACGAGTTAGGAAACAAAAATGACAATGCCAAGGGAGTGAATAATGAATGATGCAAAAACGAAAACGAAAACAAATGAGTGAAACGAAGAGCGGAGAGAGCTGAAACTTACAATGCAGAGGGAACTGAAACTGAGAACGTTGAAACGAAGAGCGGAGAAGACGAAAGTGAAAGTGAAAACTAGTAGCGCGCTTCAATTTTTAGGGTAAAATTGATTTACAAATGCGGTTCTAGGGTAAGACCGCATTTGTAAATCAATTAAAATGATTTACAAATGCGGTCTTTACTATGCCCGCATTTGTAAATCATTCTGAATTGAATTACAAATGCGGTCATACTAAAGACCGCATTTGTAAATCATTTTAATTGATTTACAAATGCGGTCTTACCCTAGAACCGCATTTGTAAATCAATTTAATTACAAAAATGCCACCGCGTTTTTTACAAATGCGTTTAAACGCAAAGCCGCACTAAATAAAGGGTCGTTGTTTTCATATTTTGTACTAGTGGTGCTGCAGCAAGTGAGTTTACAAAAATACACAAAAAGTGGGTGCCAATAGAAAGAG
This sequence comes from Phaseolus vulgaris, assembly GCF_051622355.1. Classification (NCBI taxonomy): domain Eukaryota; kingdom Viridiplantae; phylum Streptophyta; class Magnoliopsida; order Fabales; family Fabaceae; genus Phaseolus; species Phaseolus vulgaris. Next base: position 32,029,955 of record NC_143505.1, on the reverse strand, counting down.
TCACAACAAGAAGGAGTACCAAAAGCAAAAGAAGTGCATAAAATATGAATTCTAAATTTTACTTTTGTAGTCCAATTTCCATTGTATTTCTTTTGAATTGTAATTGCATTAAACCTTGATTAATTAGTGGAATAATTACGCATTAGACGGTGAGTGTGTCTTCAATGGCTCTAAGTGTCTAGAAGCCTCACCTTAGGATACGTCTAGCTTTAAAGCTTTCTAGTTAGTAAATTTTAATTGTGTTTAGTTAATTGCTTTGCATTATTTACTTGCTTTGTATTGTTTAATTGCTTTGCATTTTTCTTGAATAAAATTGTGTTTTTCATTCTTAATTGTGATCTAAGTAAATTACTTAGAAAAAAATTTGTGAAAAGTCTTTAGGGATAGATTTTGGAAAGGAAAGACTTGGTACATAAGAGATCCTAGTGATCCACCTCTCTTTTCTGGAAAGTTACCTTCATTACTCTCCTTGTCTTTTTTGGGGTAAATTACTTACAACACATAGCTTTAACCATGTCTTCTCATTCTTGTCATTCTAATGAAAGTGAAGGAAAGTCTATCAAATCTCTTTTGGAAAAAATATCACAAGACGTTCAAGCACTTTCATATAGACAATTGGAACATGAGACCCAACTCAAAGAAAGGGATGCTCAATTTGCTTTGATACAAGATAAGTGGAAAATGGTTAAAGAAAGAGATGAATACACCAAATATAAAAAGAGTTCTCATGCATCTAGCTCTAGGGGTAATGAATCTTTTGGGGAACAAAGTCTTAGAATTAATGAGTACTATCAACCACCCCCTAGGAAAGCTAGAAAGGAAAGAAAAGAGAGCCCAAGAGAGGTTAGGGTAGATCTACCTTATTTCCATGGACAATTGTTTGCTTGCCATAGAGTAAGTGAGGAAAAAAAAGTACCCTTAGCCACTCTAAGTTTCCAAAGTAATGCTATGTATTGGTGGACTACCCTTGAGAGATAAAGGCGCCTTCATAAGGACCCTCCCATTACATATTGAAATGACCTTAGGGGAGCCTTAAGACGCCGCCATATTCCCCCCTACTACAACAGGAAATCAATGGACAAACTCCAAGGACTTCATCAAAAAAATCTAAGTGTAGAAGAATATTGGCAAAAGAAGGGGTTATATATAATAAGGACAGGGATTAACGAAGACAACCATACCACCATATCTAGGTTTTTAAGTGGTCTCCAACTTGATATAAGAAACAAAGTTGAACTTTTACCTTATAAAGATTTAAATGACTTGATTCAACTTGGCATTAAGGTTGAAAAACAAATTTTGAGAAAACAATCAAATCAAAAACAAAGTTCATACTTTGTATCTTATGACAAGGAAGAGGTCCAAAGAGGGGGAAAACATATAAAAGAAACATCTTTAGAACCTTCCCAAACCTACCCAAATACGAGCATATCTCACACACTCAAGCTAGAGAAATTCAATGCGTTAAATGTCTTGGTAAGGGTCATTTAGCATCTCAGTGCTACAATGAAAGATCTATGATCTTAAGGGACAAAGATGAATATAGTAGCCAAGAAGAAGAAACTAGTGAGAGTGAAGAAAATGAGCGAAAAAAGAAAGAAAACGAAAATCCAAGTGAGGGGTTGTTTGAAAAAGAAGAAGAGGAATCTAGAAAGAATGAGGAGTATCTTACAACACCCTCTACAAGCATACTGAAAATAGACTCCTTAAAGGGGGATTACATAGGTAAATATGTAGCAGTTTATTTTGATGATATATTAGTCTATAGTCAAAGCCTAAAAGACCACCTAAGACACCTTAGGAAAGTTTTCTTAGTGCTTAGAGTTAATAGTTTGTTTGCTAATAGTGATAAATGTACCTTTTGTGTTCATAGTGTAGTGTTTTTGGGTTTTATAGTTAACAAAAATGGGGTACATGTTGACCTGAGAAAATAAAATCCATCCAAGAATGGCCAACACAACAAAATGTAGGAGATGTTAGGAGCTTTCATGGTTTAGCAAGCTTTTATAGAAGATTTGTGCCTAACTTCTCAAGTCTAGCTTCACCACTCAATGAGCTAGTGAAGAAGGACACTCCATTTTGTTAGACCGAGAAGCAAGATCAAGCGCTCAAGAGGCTAAAAGCTCAACTCACTAAAACACCCATTCTAGCTTTACCAAATTTTGCAAAAACTTTTGAGCTAAAGTGTGATGCATCGGGCATAGGTGCTGAATTGTTGCAATGTGGACACCCAATTACTTATTGTAGTGAAAAACTTCATAGAGCCACCCTCAACTATTCCACCTATGACAAAGAGCTTTATGCACTTGTGAGGGCCATAAAGACTTGGGAGCATTATCTATTAGAATGGATGGCTTTAAACTAGAGGGGGGTGAATTATATAAAGAGGATTTTCGTAAACTTTTAAAACAATAATGAATTTATCTCAGGAAACTATTGATAAGAAATTTAGTTTACTAAAAACAGCAAACAAAATCAGCACAACCAGAAAAACAATCGGTTGTTTCACAGAAACAATCGGTTGTTTATACCAGCAAACAACAAGTAAAACTGAATTTAAAGAGTTAGAGATAGAGAGATTGCACACAGATATTTATACTGGTTCACTCCAAATCCAGAGCTACATCCAGTCTTCTCAGAACCCTGAGGAAATCCACTAAGCAATCACAACTTGATCACTTACACAACAACCAAGAGAATGACCTTGAACACCTCAAGAAACACACTCTCCTTGGCCAACACACCAACACCAAGATTGCTGATCTTGATCCCCTCAAGAACACACAGCCAATCTCAGCAAACACAGAAACGAAACTTGTTTTTCAGAGTACAAGGATTACACTTGTTACAGAAGATAATTTGAAATTAATACAAGCAGAATCCTATTCCACAAACTTTGATCAACCACAAACTTTCAGCAATCTCAGCTCTTTGAAAAACTCAAAAACTCTTAGCAAAAACTTGTCAAAGATTTTAATTCTCAAATCTGTTTTTCTGAATTTATTCAAAGATGTAGTTTGTTATCAAATCTTAACAAACTCTTAAAATGCATTAAAAGATTGGTCAAAGCATTTAATGACTGGAGCGTAACCAGTTAAATCATTTAAAGCTCAGTCAAAGATAAAATAGTTTTTCTGTTATGGTCCCAAAACAAACAATCGGTTGTTTCCTCGAATCAATCGGTTGTTTTGGTTCTTAACAGTTCAACCATTTGAAAAACTGTTTTCAATCTTTTTCTCAAAACACCTAAGTATAAACAATCGGTTGTTTCGACAAAACAATCGGTTGTTTTAACTTATTTTGAAAACATTTTATCTTCACAAAGATTGAGATGCTTTATGCTTTAGATTCAATCAAGGGGTGGATTACAAAACTCAAACTACCCCAGAACTATACTAAACCAGCACAGCAACAGCAAGCATAGCCAAGGCTTCAACATCCTTCAAAGGGTTTGGATTCTTCAAAGCTTGAACACCACTTGGTTCAACAATCTCCCCCTATTTGATGAAGACAAATCCCTGATGCTTGTGTTGAACTTGATTGAATCTGAAGCACTTCCTGCAAGATACAGTTTTGAACAAAGCATATAACTTCTGATATTTGGTTAGCACAGAGAAACATTAATAAACTTCAGAGCTAAATATCAGAAAATAGTACATCCCAAAAACTGATTTAACAACTTAAAAAAAAACATAAACTTAAACACAACATATATCTCCCCCTATTTGTCTTCACAAAATAGACAAAAAGAAGAGATAAAACAAGACATTGTTTTGATTACATCAGAATTAAAGCAGCAACAGCAGAAAGAAAAAAATTTAAAAACCAGACATAACCACCAAAAACAATCGATTGTTTCGATATACCAATCGGTTGTTTTTCCTTCTGATCCTGCCTGTTGACCGGAACGCTGGAAACTGCCTCGTCAAAGGATCGACGTGCGCACCGCTTCAAACCTCCGTTCCTCTTCGAGATCCACCTCAAGAACCTGCAAAGAAACAGAGCGGCGCCGCTGCGGCCGATCGCACTCCAACGCCCAAGTCAGTAACCGAATCACCAAATACTAAGAGAACAGGAACCGTGCAAATCCTCTCTCACAGTAAGCTCTATAACTCGCAAGCGTAAAGAGTATAATCTGAACGTGCGTAACTCAGAAAGTTCGTTGAGAAACCTTATATACCTGATCGCTTTCTCTCTCCTGGCAGTTACAGACTTGGACACGTGGCTCGCATCCAACTGTACACGTGCCATCATCTGGAGCCTCCTTGACTTGGGCGCTGCTTCTGACTCTCTTCTTGGCTAAGTTATTTATGCATGGTGCTGCCCAGTACATAGCTAACTTGGGAGTGCGATCTCCACTGGAACTGGCGAGTTAGGGGGCCTTCATACACCTTCCCTGTGGTCTCGCCGGCCGCCTTCATAATCTGCACCACCTTCATCTCTGGCGATGTGCTTGCTCTGGCGATCTCCAATCACTAGGTCGCCTGAGTTTACATCTGGCGACTTCATCTTTAACCCGGTGATCGCTGATTCTGGTATGCTGGAGATCGGAACACGCCAACTTAATAACTGGCGAGTTCACGAGCCCCCCGACTTCCTTCCCTTCTGACAACCTGGCGCCTTGTCAACACGCCTATACTGTAGCTGGATGCCACGTCATCACTTCCGACTACCAGGGCGGTACCCAAGCCCCCCAGTCTTAAGCGAGGACTTGTCCAGCGAAAAGACTAGAAGAGTCATGTCAACACCGGTCTACGTGGCACTGACGCAGAATTCTAAGCGGTTGTACCTTCTGCTTCTCTGACGCTCCACCAAACCCCTCACCCATCGTTCGACACGTGGCTTCATCAACGGTTACCTTCAGTTACCATTTGCGCTTCCCAAACCCATTTCGAAAAAACTCTTAAACCCCTTTTGACTCCACACTGTTCCATCACTTTTCTTCGTATTCACAAACGCTCTAACTTCCTTCTGCAAAAAACTCTCAACGCTCCCCAACATTCTGAATCACCATCATCCTTCGTCGTTTTCCTGATCATCAAAAGGTACCTACTTTCCTTCTTCTGCTGGTTTTTCTTGCATTTTAACCGATTCGCATCATCCTGTAACTGTCTGGTGCATACGCTGTGGATTGCTTTTTCCATTTCTCCTTCTACGTAACTTAGGGCTTCGTCAATCATCGCAACGAACCTACGTTCGTTCGTTTTTCACCTTCCTTCCATGATCGAGTCAGCCTCTGTAACCCCTGATCATTTTTCCTTTTCTTCTTCCTTTGCAGCTGCAACAATGACTCGCACAAAGATCACCCCGAATCCTCCTCCTTCATCACGAAACCCCTCTTCACAAGCGCACGACCCACCATGAGTTCGTGGCGCTTCATCTTCCCAGGCTGAGAGGCTTGCGTCTTCCCGCCCTAACCTGGCCCAGGCGACTCCACCTATCGCCGGAGGAGCCCCCGTTCCCTTGCCAGACTTCAAAACCCTGTATCCCTGGGCCAACTCGACCCTTTTGAGGGAAACATCTTCTGTGAACACTGCTGGAGCAGTTTTGCGGCTGACAAAGGGGGATGAGCCTCACCAAACATTTCATAAGGAGCACGATGAAAAGATGATAGTGCTACCTTGCCCCCCCGATCTACCCGTTTGTGCCGACGATAAGGTGAGCGCTGACGGGCCCTTCTGCTTCGTCTACACAACCTTATTCAAGAAGGTGAAGCTCAAGTTCCCTTTCACCCGTTTCGAAAGGGAGCTCCTTACCGAGCTCAACATCGCCGCCGCCCAGCTCCATCCCAACAGCTGGGCGTTTGTGCGTGCGTTCCAAGTGATGTGCGACCATCTGGGGTTGGCCGCATCCGTAGACGTATTTCTGTTTCTCTTCGAAGCCAAGCACCCAGGAGACCGCCTGTGGGTTAGCTTGAATGGGATTGCTGGGAGGTCAATCTTCGCCATCTTCCAGCAATCCTATAAAGACTGGAAAGGGAAGTTCGTCCAAGTGCGCCCTAACGACAAGGACGCCTCCCTACTCGACGGCTTCCCCTTGTACTGGGTGGACAAGGGGAAGAAAGAGTCCAAGAGCTGCTTCAGGAGGCCCAGAAGTCCTGACAGCATGGGAGCGTTGGACAGAGATCTCTGCCTTTTCTGGAAAAGGGTAGCGGATGCCAACATCACTTTCCTTACCACCACCCTGATCTGCTTCGAATTCTACGAGGACCAACTCGAAATTCGAATAGGTTAGAACATTTAAACTGTTGTTTTAATACTGCTTCTGTTGAACTGTTTCTGGGCGTCTTGTGCGTTATGCGCAAGACTTTGGTTTTAATTTTCTGCACCGATCATCTGCTTTGCTGCATACTGCCTCATGCACTTATTTTCTCTCTGAGTTAACCCATGCGTTTTCGTTCTATGCAGATAACATGCTGGGCAAGGGTATGCTCGCTGAATTGAGGGCGCTCGCCCGAACCCACGGGCTGGCGACGGGCTCTCAAACAGTGCCAAATTCAGTGGTGGAGATCGCCGTAGCCCAGGGTCGATCGCCACCTAAGGGCCCAGCTCCCTCCGACGTCCAGCCCGCCGCCCAAGGTAAGAAACTTGTTCTCAAAAGGCCTAAGAGGAAAGCTCCTCAAGTCATCCACGAGGAGGAAGAAGAAGATGACGAGGTCACCGAAGATGGCCTTGTTACAAAGAGGAAGAGGGTGGCACCTTCTTCACCACCTGCACCACCCCCTCTTCCCACGTCAAAGCCACCATCCACGCCTGCCCCTCCTCCATTATCGCCACCCCCACAAGCTCCTGTTTCACCAATCCAAGCGATCCCGCTGGCCACTGCGCCACCTGCGGTTGAGGCCCAAGAGCCAAACTTCATGGAGGACCCCCCGAGCGCCTCCACGCCACATGTATCAGCTGGAGGGGGTCCCCCTTCAAATGCCTCAGCCGCAGAGGTTGCTCCAATCGGGGATGAGGTTGCTCATACCTCTCCGATTCTGATCACTGAATCCCCGATGTCGTCACCCCGCCGAGAAGTGCCTACTGAAGAACCAGCTAAGGAAGGTGGCGACGAAAACCCACAACAAGCCCCCACAGTGCCTCTAGTGCCTCTACAAGCAGCAAACCTCCCTCTTGAGGTCACGAGGATGTGGGAGCCTCTATCTGCTAAGCTGAAGGCGATAGCAGAAGACATCCCTGCCATCATCACCAGAGCTGTGGAGAGCTCCACCAGGAGGCTCCAAGACGACCTCTTCACCCTCAAAACCGAGAATAGCACCATCAGGGTCGAGGTGGAGAAGTTGTCTGCCAATCTGACGCTCGCGGAGATTGAGCACTCCCGAGTAGAAGACGCAATGAGCACCGAGCTCAGATTGGCGCGCAAGGAGGCCACTGATCTCCGCCATAAGGTGCAGCAACTGGCTCAAGAAAAGATTGAACTGGAGAGCAAGATTGTGCCTTATCGCGTCAAGGTGGCTGACCTGGAGGCTCTTATAAAAACTGACGCCGTTAGGGTGAAGAAATTGGAGAAAAGGTCAGCCGACCGAGAGACCTTCCTTGGGCAGGTGGAAAAGGCAAGGGATGACGCCATGGCTGAGCTCGACGAGGCCAACAAGGAAAAAGGGAAACTTGCTGCTGAATTGGGACAAGCGCAAGCAGAATCCAAGAAGGTTGCTGAAGACCTTCTCCAGGCTCAAGAAACCAATGAACAACTCAAGAAGCAGGTTGAAGAGCTGGAGCAGCAGAACAAGGAGCTGAAAGAGCAAACTGAAGATCTCAAGAAACGGATTGAGGAACTTCAGAAGCAGATTGAAGAACTCAAGCTGAACTCTGCTCAAATTCATGCTGCTGGATTCGAAGCAGCGCGGGAACAATTTGCCTGCTTGTTCCCCGACCTGGACCTCAGCATGGTGTCTCTTGATAACGAGGTAGTGGATGGAAAAGTGGTTCCCACTGAAGACTAATCGATTCTCTCCATCTGCTACCTTCGTGCCCTTCCCTTGTATATAATTTTGTAATAAACTCGTATTTCCTTGTACACGTACTTTTGAGCTGATACTTTACTTAATGATATTACTTTTGCCTTTCTTCTTGCAACCTCTTCGTTTACCTTTAACTTTCCTTGTGTGATTTACGTCAAAGAAATAACTTAGTAATCTCGTAGGCACGATCTTGTACTTAGCCGTTTCGAACCATCTCAACTTCGACTAATAATCACATTAATCAACTCGTAAACTTAAGGCAATGAACCTTAGCGTAAAATGATACTTCAGGCAATGGACTTTAACTCAACCCCTGGCTTTATAACATCGCTACACCCGATCTGCTTCATCAAAACGGGTCTTTGACTTCTCGCCATTGCTTGAACGTTTCCTGGTCGCCAGAGACTCTTGGCAACACCAGCTTCTTCCTGCCTTCACACCTTGGCCATTGCTCTTTCATCTGGGGGTAGGGGCGCCTTTCGGATCCTTCTCTACCTCCTTGTGCTTCAGAGCAAGAGACCGGGTGGCTAGGCGTTCTCTTCGAACCTACCTTAGCCACCCTCAGAACTTCTTCCACCCTCTACACCATACCTGACCTCGTTCAAGACGAGAATGACTTTATCTTGCCTGAACTCGCTCATAGGCGAGAAGGTCTTTAACTCGCCTGAACTCGCTCATAGGCGAGAAGGTCTTTAAATCGTGCCTCTACATTGCCCCAGGGGTTACATCTCCTCCCCCCCCAGAAACACTGAGGACTTTTACTTGCCTCTACATTGCCCCAGGGGTTACATCTTCTCGCCCCCGGAAACACTGAGGACTTTTACTTGCCTCTACATTGCCCCAGGGGTTACATCTTCTCGCCCCCGGAAACACTAAGGACTTTTACTTGCCTCTACATTGCCCCAGGGGTTACATCTTCTCGCCCCCAGAAACACTGAGGACTTTTACTTGCCTCTACATTGCCCCAGGGGTTACATCTTCTCGCCCTCAGAAACACTGAGGACTTTTACTTGCCTCTACATTGCCCCAGGGGTTACATCTTCTCGCCCCCAGTAACACTAAGGACTTTTACTTGCCTCTACATTGCCCCAGGGGTTACATCTTCTCGCCCCCATAAACACTGAGGACTTTTACTTGCCTCAGAACGCGCGCGGGCGTCGAGGTCTTTTAACTGGTGCCTCCGATCGCCGAAAGACGATGAGGACTTAAAACTTTTTAGAGAGCATGCAATATATCTTTAACTCGCCTTGAATCACGTACAAGTGACAAGGTCTTTCTTCAAAACTTTTTTGGAAAACAGCAAGCATGCAATCTGAAAACGCCTTATACTTCGAAAACTCTTCTTTTATTAGGTGGCCTCATTAAAAACCCTCCTTAGGGAAAAAAGAGTGCCCCCTTCGAACTGTTTTATCAGAGACATTGTAATATAACTTTTGTGTTTGTCTTTACTTACAAAGCTCTTAACTATAGTACAACTTCAGGTGCGTGGCGTTCCAGGTGCGAGGAATCGCCCCTCCTTCCAGCGTCTCTAAGCGGTAGGCGCCGTTCCCGAGCGCCTCGGTTATTCTGAACGGTCCAGTCCACTTGGGTGACAGCTTATTCTCCATCTCGTACTGGTGGGCTTTTCTCATCACCAGGTCGCCTTCTCTAAATTGCCTTGGCATCACCTTCGAGTTGTACCTTCGTTCAATCCTTCTCTTCACCGCTTCAGCCTTCAGTCTCGCCTCTTCCCTGACCTCATCCAGTAGGTCCAGGTTCAGCCTTCTCTCTTCATTCGAGTCTTCCTCTACAAAGTTCTGGAATCTCGGCGAGCTCTCCTGGATCTCTACCGGAATCATCGCAGCACACCCATAGACCAAACTGAACGGGGTCTCATGGGTTCCTGACTGCTCAGTGGTGTGGTATGCCCAGACTATACGGGGCACCTCCTCAGCCCAACTTCCCATGGCTTTTTCTAGCCTTCTCTTCAAACCTCTCAACAACACCCGATTAGCTGACTCCACCTGGCCATTTGTCTGAGGGTGCTCGACGGATGCAAACACTTGTTGAATTCTCACCCCTTCGCAAAGCTTTTTCAACAGGTGACTTGCAAACTGAGTCCCATTGTCCGACACCAGGCGCTAGGGATGACGCCATGGCTGAGCTCGACGAGGCCAACAAGGAAAAAGGGAAACTTGCTGCCGAATTGGGACAAGCGCAAGCAGAATCCAAGAAGGTTGCTGAAGACCTTCTCCAGGCTCAAGAAACCAATGAACAACTCAAGAAGCAAGGTGAAGAACTGGTGCAGCAGAATAAGGAGCTGAAAGAACAAACTGAAGATCTCAAGAAACAGATTGAGGAACTTCAGAAGCAGATTGAAGAACTCAAGCTGAATTCTGCTCAAATTCTGGCCGCTGGATTCGAAGCTGCGCGGGAACAATTTGCCTGCTTGTTCCCCGACCTGGACCTCAGCATGGTGTCTCTTGATAACGAGGTAGTGGATGGAAAAGTGGTTCCCGCTGAAGATTAATCGATTCTCTCCATCTGCTACCTTCGTGCCTTTCCCTTGTATATAATTTTGTAATAAACTCGTATTTTCTTGTACACGTATTTTTGAGCTGATACTTTACTTAATGAAATTACTTTTGCATTTCTTCTTGTAACCTCTTCATCTACCTTTAACTTTCCTTGCGTGATTTACTTCAAAGAAATAACTTAGTAATCTCGTAGGCACGATCTTGTACTTAGCTGTTTCGGACCAACTCAACTTCGAATAATAATCACATTTATCAACTCGTAAACTTAAGGCACTGAACCTTAGCGTAAAATGATACTTCAAGCAATGGACTTTAACTCAACCCCTAGCTTTATAACGTCGCTACACCCGATCTGCTTCGTCAGAACGGGTCTTTGACTTCTCGCCATTGCTTGAACGTTTCCTGGTCGCCAGAGACTCTTGGCAACACCAGCTTCTTCCCGCCTTCACACCTTGGCCATTGCTCTTTCATCTGGGGGTAGAGGCGCCTTTCGGATCTTTCTCTACCTCCTTGTGCTTCGGAGCAAGAAACCGGGTGGCTAGGCGTTCTCTTCGAACCTACCTTAGCCGCCCTCAGAACTTCTTCCACCCTCTACACCATACCTGAACTCGTTCGAGACGAGAAGGATTTTATCTTGCCTGAACTCGCTCATAGGCGAGAAGGTCTTTAACTCGCCTGAACTCGCTCATAGGCGAGAAGGTCTTTTACTCGCCTGAACTCGCTCATAGGCGAGAAGGTCTTTTACTCGCATGAACTCGCTCATAGGCGAGAAGGTCTTTAACTCGTGCCTCTACATTGCCCCAGGGGTTACATCTCCTCCCCCCCAGAAACACTGAGGACTTTTCACTGGTGCCTCTACATTGCCCCAGGGGTTACATCTTCTCGCCCCCAGAAACACTGAGGACTTTTACTGGTGCCTCTACATTGTCCAGGGGTTACATCTTCTCACCCCCAGAAACACTGAGGACTTTTACTTGCCTCTACATTGCCCCAGGGGTTACATCTTCTCGCCCCCAGAAACACTGAGGACGTTTACTCTTTCTCGCCTGCACTCGCTCGACGGCGAGGAGGTCTTTTACTAGCCTCAGGACACGCGAGGGCGTTGAAGTCTTTTAACCAGTGCCTCCGATCGCCGAAAAACGATGAGGACTTAAAAACTTTATCTGATGCCTCCGATCGCCGAAAAACGATGAGGACTTAAAACTTTTTAGAGAGCATGCAATATATCTTTAACTCGCCTTGAATCACGTACAAGTGACAAGGTCTTTCTTCAAAACTTTTTTGGAAAACAGCAAGCATGCAATCTGAAAACGCCTTATACTTCGAAAACTCTTCTTTTATTAGGTGGCCTCATTAAAAACCCTCCTTAGGGAAAAAAGAGTGCCCCCTTCGAACTGTTTTATCAGAGACATTGTAATATAACTTTTGTGTTTGTCTTTACTTACAAAGCTCTTAACTATAGTACAACTTCAGGTGCGTGGCGTTCCAGGTGCGAGGAATCGCCCCTCCTTCCAGCCTCTCTAAGCGGTAGGCGCCGTTCCCGAGCGCCTCGGTTATTCTGAACGGTCCAGTCCACTTGGGTGACAGCTTATTCTCCATCTCGTACTGGTGGGCTTTTCTCATCACCAGGTCGCCTTCTCTAAATTGCCTTGGCATCACCTTCGAGTTGTACCTTCGTTCAATCCTTCTCTTCACCGCCTCAGCTTTCAGTCTCGCCTCTTCCCTGACCTCGTCCAGTAGGTCCAGGTTCAACCTTCTCTCTTCATTCGAGTCTTCCTCTACAAAGTTCTGGAATCTCGGCGAGCTCTCCTGGATCTCTACTAGAATCATCGCATCACACCCATAGACCAAACTGAACGGGGTCTCATGGGTTCCTGACTGCTCGGTGGTGTGGTATGCCCAGACTATACGGGGCACCTCCTCAGCCCAGCTTCCCTTGGCTTTTTCGAGCCTTCTCTTCAAACCTCTCAACAACACCCGATTAGCTGACTCCACCTGGCCATTTGTCTGAGGGTGCTCGACGGATGCAAACACTTGTTGAATTCTCACCCCTTCGCAAAGCTTTTTCAACAGGTGACTTGCAAACTGAGTCCCATTGTCCGACACCAGGCGCTTAGGCACTCCAAACCGGCACACGATGTTCTTCCACACGAAACCTTCGATTTTGTGTGCGGTGATCTGGGCCACTGGTTCTGCTTCGATCCACTTGGTGAAATATTCAATTGCCCCCACCAAGTACTTCATCTGCCTGATCGCCAGCGGGAAAGGTCCCAGGATGTCGATTCCCCACGTATGAAACGGCCAAGGGCTGTAAATCGACTTCAACTCCTCGGGAGGCGCCTTGTGCCAATCGGCGTGCTGTTGGCACTGTTTGCAACACTGCGCATACTTCTTGCAGTCTTCTCTCATCGATGGCTAGTAGTAGCCTGCACGGAGAGTCCTTGCGGCCAGAGCTCGACCCTCGACGTGGCTTCCGCATATACCTTCGTGGAGCTCCGCCATGATTCTCGTGCACTTCTCGCCATGTATACATTCCAGGAGCGGGTGAGTGAACCCAAACCTGTACAGATCGCCATCAATCAGGGTGTACTTGCTAGAATTCATCTTTACCTTCCTAGCCTCAGTCGGATCCAGTGGGAGAAGGCCATCTGCCAAGCACCGCTTGTACGGTGTTATCCAAGTGTCTGGCTCATGGGTAGCGCAGACCTGCATCACGTTCCCCTTCTCTCCCCGACATGCTCTAATTCTCGGCGATCTCAGAGTTTCTTGCGTCAGGGACTTATGGCTTCTCGCTGCTTTCTCCGTCGACTTGCTTATCTGAAGGACCAGGTGATCTGCCACAAATGCTCTCGGCGTCTTCAGAGTTTCTTGGATCACCGTCCTCTGCCTACCCCCCTTGCCTGAACTGGCGAGCTTAGCTAGCAAGTCAGCTCGGGCATTCTGCTCTCTGGGCACATGCACTACTTCAAAGGAGGCAAAGGAACTCTTCAACTCCTGCACATATTCCAGATAGGCCGCCATTTATGGATCTTTAGCCTGGAACTCGCCTGTTACTTGCCCCGTGACTAGCAGCGAGTCACTCTTAGCCATCAGCACCCTACCTCCCATCTCCTTGGCCAGCAAAATTCCGGCGATCAGCGCCTCATACTCTGCTTGATTGTTACTGGCTTTGAAGGCAAATCTCAAAGATTGCTCGATCAGCACGCCGTTGGGTCCTTCCAAAATGACTCCAGCACCGCTACCCTGCTGGTTCGACGATCCATCCACCGAGAGTACCCAACGGAAGTCGTCCCCTTCGACTCGTGTTGCCTCAGATGAGAGCTCGACCATGAAATCTGCAAAGATTTGCCCCTTGATCGGGCCTCGGGGCTCATACTTGATGTCAAACTCTGACAGCTCCACTGCCCATTTCACCATCCTTCCCGCAACGTCGGGCTTCTTCAAAACTTTCTGGATGGGCAGGTCAATCATCACCAGTATGGTGAAGCTATGGAAATAGTGGCGCAACCTCCTCGCCGAAAACACCACAGCCAGCGCAGCCTTCTCCATGGCCTGATATCTCGTTTCGGGGCCCTGCAACACCTTACTAACAAAATAAATAGGCTTCTGAGCCTGATCTTGATCCTGGGCGAGCACCGCACTCACCGCCCTCTCAGTTACAGCAAAATACAACCTAAGAGGGGTTCCCACCAGCGGCTTGCACAGATACTCCTTCAGCTTGACGAAGGCTTCCTCGCATTCCTTCGTCCAAACAAACTTGTTATTGCGCCTCAAGCACTGAAAGTAGGGATGTCCCTTATCTCCGCTGGCTGACACGAAGCGGGACAGGGCTACCATCCGACCTGTTAGCTGTTGAACCTCCTTCACCGTAGCTGGGCTCCTCATCGCCAAGATGGCGGCACACTTATCAGGGTTGGCCTCTATGCCTCTTTCAGTCAAGAGGAAACCCAAAAACTTCCCAGTTTCGACGCCGAAAATACATTTCTCTGGATTCAGCTTCAATCTGAACTTGGCGATCGTTGTGAACAATTCCTCCAAGTCGGCAACGTGCTTGCTCTTTTCCGGCGAGGTCACGACCATGTCATCGACGTACGCTTGCACGTTCCTTCCCAACATTGGTGCAAGTACTCGATCCATCAGCCTCTGGTACGTGGCCCCCGCGTTCTTCAGCCCAAACGGCATCACCTTGTAGCAATAGCACGACCTCTCCGTCATGAAGGCTGTCTTCTCTTCATCCATGGGATGCATCTTGATCTGATTATACCCCGAGAAGGTATCCAGGAAACTCAGCAACTTACACCCTGCAACACTGTCAACCAGGGCGTCTATACTTGGTAAAGGATACGAATCCTTTGGGCAAGCTTTGTTCAGGTCGGTGAAATCGACGCACATGCGCCATTTCCCGTTACTCTTCTTCACCAGCACGACATTTGCTAGCCACTCAGGGTACTGGACTTCCCTGATGTGGCCTGCAGCAAGGAGTTTCTGTGTTTCATCTCTAATCGCCTGCCTCCTCTCCTCGTTGAACTTTCTTCTTCTTTGTCGCACTGGTCTCACCAAGTTGTCCATCGCCAGATGATGGCACAGGAAGTCGGGATCGATTCCGGGCATGTCCGAAGCGGACCATGCAAACGCGTCCAGATGCCGCTCAATCACCTTGGCGATCTGGTCCTGGAGCTCGACCTCCAGAGATCTTCCCAGCTTGAAGATCTTTCCCCCGATCTCTTTCTCGAGCCACTGCTCGACAGGTTTTGGCCTGGATTCTCTGGCGATCACCGCCCTGGCAATTCCCTGCTCTCTCGCTTCCTCAGGGCTATTCCGCGCCTCTCCCTCCTC
Organism: Phaseolus vulgaris; assembly: GCF_051622355.1. NCBI lineage: Eukaryota > Viridiplantae > Streptophyta > Magnoliopsida > Fabales > Fabaceae > Phaseolus > Phaseolus vulgaris. The sequence continues at coordinate 32,014,640 of NC_143505.1, read as the reverse complement.
CAGACCAGCGTCCACCATCTCCACGTCCCTTCCGGCGGTCTCTTCTGTTACCGTCGACCTGGGCTTCACACCGGGAGGTGGGGTGGTTGTTACATAACTCACTGATCTCTTGTTTTTAAGGCTATTCTCATAGCACTTTTTTGCTTCTTTCTGATCATACTTAATCGTGATCACCACCCCCTCCATAGACGGCAACTTCACCTTCATGTGCCGAGTCGACGGAATGGCGCCTATCCTGTTAAGCGTGGGCCTTCCCAACAGGATGTTGTATGCTGAAGGAGCGTTTACAATGAGGTACTTGATTTTCTCCGTCCTCGAACCAGCCTCATCTGTAAACGTGGTTCTCAACTCAATGTACCCCCTGACCTCCACCTGGTCACCAGCGAACCCATACAGGCACCCTCCATAGGGCCTTAGCTGGTCAAGGGGCAGCTTCAGCTGCGTGAAAGTCGGCCAGAACATCACGTCTGCCGAACTTCCCTGGTCCACCTGAACTCTGTGGACCTTCCTTCCCGCCGTAATCAACGAAATGACTATGGGATCGTTGTCATGGGGCACAACGTCCCGGAGATCCTGCTTGGTGAACGTAATGTCCACCTCCGGCGAGTGATCTTCAAACATATCCACTGTCATCACCGACCGCGCGTACTTCTTCCTCTGCGATGCGGTGCATCCACCACCTTAGAAGCCTCCTGCAATGGTGTGGATTTCCCCGTGGATAGGCATCACGTGTTGCTGGGCTTCTCCACCCGCTGGCTGGGAACTCGACGCTCCCCCCGTCCTCCTGTCCAGCAGATAGTCATTTAGGAACCCGCTCTTAACCAGATCATCGAGCTGATACCCTAAAGACAAACACGAGTCCAAAGCCCTGGTGAAACTCGCACCAGGCGTCTGGCTTTGGTCCCAGCACCTTGTCGCCCACCTTCTCAGGCGCTTTCAACCTAGCAGATATATTGGGAATGGCGATCAGGTCCGCCAATCCCATAACAAACTTGTGCTTAGGCGGGCGATTGTATTCCCGGCGTGCTGGTTGCTGGCGTCCCTGGCCCCTCCCCTTGTTCCTCCTATCATAAGGATGGCGAGTCCTCTGGTCCTTCCTGGCCGCCGCCGCTGTCTCCAGCACCCTTTGCGGCTGGATCCTGGTCTGGGCGCGTGGCCTAGCGGGAGCCACGCTACCTCTCTTCTCGGCGACCTCACTCTCGTCGGCGATGTGAGCCACCGCAAGTCGCCTGACCTCAGCAAACGTTGCAGGGTGATCGCAGAATGGTCCCGGCAGCACGCCCTTCTTGAATGCATAGACCAGCATTTCCTCATCTTTAGCCGGCGATCTGACCATCTGCGCTCCAAAGCGATTCAGGTAGTCTCTGAGGGACTCTCCCTGGTACTGCCTTATATCAAACAAATCATAAGACACCCTGGGCGGTGCCTTGTTCACGATGTATTGCTCGACGAAAACCTTCGAGAACTGCTGAAAATTGGTTATGTGACCGTTAGGTAGGCTCACAAACCACTCCAACGCCGTTCCCTGGAGCGTGCTCACGAACATCTTGCAATACACGGCGTCTGACCCTCCCGACAGCATCATCTGTGTATGGAACGTGGTTAGATGAGCCTCTGGATCCTCCACGCCGGTAAAGACAGCCTTGACAGGGACCACGCTCGTAGGAATAGGCGTGTCAGTAATCCCCTGAGCGAAAGGCATAGGAAAAACACGAGGTGGCGACGACGGCGCGATCTCTTCAGCAATAGGACGCCCTTGCTGCTCCTGAAGAGCTTGACGCAACTCCTCAGTCACCTTGGTAAGCTCATCATTCCTAGCCCGAGAGGCGGCCAGGTCCTCATGCATTCGCGCCTGCTCTATGCGCGAGGCTTCCACAGTCGCCTGCAACGAGCGCATAATATCTACCATCTGCGCCATGGTCATGGCGGCGTCACCTTCAGCAGCGACAGGCGCCACGGGGCTTGAACGATTGCTTCTCATTTTTCTCATGAACTTAGCGAATCACAGAATGCAGCGAACGACACTTACTTCAGCTACGATCGATTCAGCGATCAATCGGAAGAAACTGTGTGAAACTCCGCAAGAAAACTCAAGAACACCGCAAACCTTCAAAGAAACTTGCAACTCCACCAGAAACCACTGCTCTTCCCACGGACAACCAAACGAGCGAAAGAACTCAGCTCCACCGAACAAATTACGCGTATACAGTAGGGAAACCTCACTTCACCGATCGAAAACCCAAACGAACGGTATAAAACGCGACTTCACCGAACAAATTTCAAGCAAACAGCGAACGATGGTTGCACCAGCACACAACCACGCAGAAAGCTTCGAAAACCTTCAAGAACTCACGCTGTGGATGGGAGCAAGTTTTACACGGCCCCATGGTGGGCGCCTGATGATCCTGCTTGTTGACCGGGACGCTGGAAACTGCCTCGTCAAAGGATCGACGTGCGCACCGCTTCAAACCTCCGTTCTTCTTCGAGATCCACCTCAAGAACCTGCAAAGGAACAGAGCGGCGCCGCTGCGGCCGATCGCACTCCAACGCCCAAGTCAGTGACCGAATCACCAAATACTAAGAGAACAGGAACCGTGCAAATTCTCTCTCACAGTAAGCTCTATAACTCGCAAGCGTAAAGAGTGTAATCTGAACGTGCGTACCTCAGAAAGTTCGTTGAGAACTCTTATATACCTGGTTACTTTCTCTCTCCTGGCAGTTACAGACTTGGATACGTGGCTCGCATCCAGCTGTACACGTGCCATCATCTGGAGCCTCCTTGACTTGGGCGCTGCTTCTGACTCTCTTCTTGGCTAAGTTATTTATGCATGGTGCTGCCCAGTACATAGCTAACTTGGGAGTGCGATCTCTACTGGAACTGGCGAGTTAGGGTGCCTTCATACACCTTCCCTGTGGTCTCGCCGGCCGCCTTCATAATCTGCACCACCTTCATCTCTGGCGATGTGCTTGCTCTGGCGATCTCCAATCACTAGGTCGCATGTGTTTACATCTGGCGACTTCATCTTTAACCCGGCGATCGCCGATTCTGGTATGCTGGAGATCGGAACACGCCAACTTAATAACTGGCGACTTCACGAGCCCCCCGACTTCCTTCCCTTCTGCTAACCTGGCGCCTTGTCAACACGCCTATACTGTAGCTAGATGCCACGTCATCACTTCCGACTACCAGGGCGGTACAACTATCATCGCTGGAATCTTGCTTTCCTTTGTGCTTGGATGTTTTTAAGCTATGCTCCTAGTGTGCTTATCTTCACTCTCTTGAACATTGAGTCTATTCATCTCTAATTCATGTTCCCTAAGCTTTCCAAACGAAGAAGCAACACTTAATGATGTTAGATCTTTAGATTCGAAAATAGCAGTTACCTTTGGTTGCCATGCTCTATCAAGACATTTCAAGATCTTGATGTTCATTTCTTCTTTATCAAAGGTCTTGTCAAGGCTCACAAGGTGATTGATGATGTGCGTGAATCTTTTCTGCACCTCAGCAATTGTCTCTCCTTTAAGCATTCTAAACATTTCATACTCTTGGATAAGAGCATGCTTTCTAGCTCTTTTCACCTCATTTGTTCCTTCATGAGTGACTTCCAAGGTGTCCCACATTTCTTTTGATGATTTGCATTGCGAGACCCTGAAAAACTCATCAAAATTTAAAGCAGAGGTTATAATATTTTTGGTAATGCAATCGAATTTGGCCTTTTTGCTTTCTGCATCAGTCCATTGAGACCATGGTTTCTCAATGACATATCCATCCTTTTCAAACTCTGGGACAAAAGGATCATTTTCAATTGCATCCCAAATTCCTTTGTCAAGAGATTCCATAAATATTTTCATTCTTACTTTCCAAAATTGGTAGTTCAAACCACAAAACAGAGGTGGTCTGTTACTTGAAGCACCTTCCCCAAAAGGTAGTCTATCAGCCATTAAAAAAGATTTTTAGGATCAACTTGAATAACTTTCAAGAACCAAGCTCTTGATGCCAATTGTTAGAATGGATGGCTTTAAACTAGAGGGGGGTGAATTGTTTAAAGAGGATTTTCGTAAACTTTTAAAACAAGAATGAATTTATCTCAGGAAACTATTTGTACCGCCCTGGTAGTCGGAAGTGATGACGTGGCACCAAGCCACAGAGTAGGCGTGTTGACAAGGCGCCAGATTTGCAGAAGGGAAGGAAGTCGGGGGGTTCGTGTAATCGCCAGTTATTAAGTTGGCGTGCTCCGATCTCCAGCATACCAGGTATCACAGGTTCGTGTAAACTCAGGCGACCAAGTGATTGGAGATCGCCAGAGCAAGCACATCGCCGAAGATGAAGGTGGTGCAGATTATGAAGGCGGTCGGCGAGACCACAGGGAAGGTGTACGAGAGCACCCTAACTCGCCAATTCCAGTATAGATCGCGCTCCCAAGTTATCTATGCACTGGGCAGTACCATGCATGAGTAACTTAGCCAAAAAGAGAGTCAGAAGCAGCGCCCAAGTCAAGGAGGCTCCAGATGATGGCACGTGTACGACTGGATGCAAGCCACGTGTCCAGGTCTGTAACTGCCAGGAGAGAGAAAGTGACCAGGTATATAAGAGTTCTCAACGAACTTTCTGAGGTACGCACGTTCAGATTATACTCTTTACGCTTGCGAGTTCTAGAGCTTACTGTGAGAGAGAACATTGCACGGTTCCTTGAGATTTCTTGAGCGTTCTCGCTCTTAGTATTTGGTGGTTCGGTCACTGACTTGGGCGTTGGAGTGCAATCGGCCGCAGCGGCGCCGCTCTATTCTTTTGCAGGTTCTTGAGGTGGATCTCGAAGAAGGATGGAGGTTTGAAGCGGTGCACACGTCGATCCTTTGACGAGGCAGGTTCCAGCGTTCTGGTCAACAGGCAGGATCATCAGGGGCCCACCGTGGTGCCGTGTAAAACTTGCTCCCATCCACAGCGTGAGTTCTTGAAGGTTTTCGCAGTTTTCTGCGTGGTTGTGTGCTGGTGCAACCATCGTTCGCTGTTCGCTTGAGATTTGTTCGGTGATTTCGCGTTTTATACCGTTCGTTTGGATTTTTGATCGGTGAAGTGAGGTTTTTTGTTGTTGACGCGTGATTTGTTCGGTGGAGTTTGAGAAGCGGTGGTTTCTGGTGGACTTGCAGGTTTCTTTGAAGGTTCGCGGTGTTCTTGAGTTTTCTTGCGGAGTTTCGCACAAGTTTTTTCCGATTGATCTCTGAATCGATCGTAGCTGAAGTAAGTGTTGTTCGCTGCATTCTGTGATTCGTTAAGTTTCATGAGAAAAATGAGAAGCAATCGTTCAAGTCCAGTTGCGCCCGTCGCTGCTGAAGGCGCCGCCGCCATGACCATGGCGCAGATGGTAGAGATTATGCGCTCGTTGCAGGCAACTGTGGAAGCCTCGCGCATAGAACAGGCGAGAATGCACGAGGACCTGGCCGCCTCTCGGGCCAGGAATGACGAGCTTCGCAAGGTGATTGAGGAGCTGCGTCAAGCTCTTCAGGAGCAGCAAGGGCGTTCTGTTGCTGAAGAGGTCGCGCCGACGTCGCCACCTCGTGTTTTTCCTATGCCTTTTGATCAGGCGATTACTGACACGCCTATTCCTGCGAGCGTGGTTCCGGTTAAGGCTATTTTCACCGGCGTGGAGGATCCTGAAGCTCATCTCACCACGTTCCATACGCAGATGATGCTGTCAGGGGGATCAGACGCCGTGTATTGCAAGATGTTTGTGAGCACGCTCCAGGGAACGGCGCTGGAATGGTTTGTGAGCCTGCCTAACGGTCACATAACCAGTTTTCAACAGTTCTCGAAGATTTTCGTCGAGCAGTACATCGTGAATAAGGCACCGCCCAGGGTATCTTACGACCTGTTTGATATAAGGCAGTACCAGGGAGAGTCCCTCAGGGACTACCTGAATCGTTTTGGGGCGCAGATGGTCAGATCGCCGGCCAAGGATGAAGAGATGCTAGTCTATGCATTTAAGAAAGGCGTGCTGCCGGGACCATTCTGCGAGGCGTTGATCAGGGCACACCCTGCCACGTTTGCTGAGGTCAGGCGACTTGCGGTGGCCCACATCGCCGACGAGAGCGAAGTCGCTGAGAAGAGAGTAAGCGTGGCCCCCACTAGGCCACGCGCCCAGACCAGGATCCAGCCACAGAGGGTGCTGGAGACAGCAGCGGCCAGGAGGGATCAGAGGACTCGCCATCCCTATGATCCAAGGAAGAACAAGGGCAGGGGCCAAGGACGCCAGCAACCAGCACGCCGGGAATACAATCGCCCGCCTAAGCACAAGTTTGTCATGGGATTGGCGGATCTGATCGCCATTCCCAATATATCCGCTAGGTTGAAGGCGCCAGAAAAGGTGGGTGACAAGGTGCTGGGACCAAATCCAGACGCCTAGTGTGAGTTTCACCAGGGCTTTGGCCATACAGTGGACTCGTGCTTAGCATTAGGATACCAACTCGACGATCTGGTAAAGAGCGGGTTCCTAAATGACTATTTGCTGGACAGAAGGACGGGGGGTGCGTCGAGCTCCCAACCAGCGGGTGTTGAAGCTCAACAGCACGAGATGCCTACGCACGGAGAAATCCACACCATTGCAGGGGGTTTCTCAAGAGGTGGATGCACCGCATCACAGAGGAAGAGGTACGCGAGGTCTGTGATGACGGTGGATATGTTTGAAGACCACTCGCCGGAAGTGGATATTACATTCACCAAGCAAGATCTCCGGGATGTTGTGCCTCATGACAACGATCCCATAGTAATTTCGTTGATAACAGCAGGAAGAAAGGTCCACAGGGTGCTGGTGGACCAAGGAAGCTCGGCAGATGTGATGTTTTGGCCGACTTTCACGCAGCTAGAGCTGCCCCTTGACCAACTGAGGCCCTATGGAGGGTGTTTGTATGGGTTCGCTGGTGACCAGGTGGAGGTCAGGGGGTACATAGAATTGAGGACAACGTTTACAGATGTGGCGGGTTCAAGAACGGAGAAAATCAAATACCTCGTTGTAAACGCTCCTTCAGCATACAACATCCTGTTGGGAAGGCCCACGCTCAACAGGATAGGTGCCATACCGTCGACCCGGCACATGAAGGTGAAGTTGCCATCCATGGAGGGGGTGGTTATCACCATCAAATCCGATCAGAAGGAAGCAAAGAAGTGCTATGAGAATAGCCTGAAAAACAAGAGATCGGTGAGTTACGTAACGACCACCCCGCCTCCTGGTGTGAAGCCCAGATCGACGGTAACAGAAGAGACCGCCGGAAGGGACGTGGAGATGGTGGATGCTGAGCTAGGGGAGGGGAATGCCGGTCTGGAGGAGGAAGAGGCAAGGAATCGCCCTGAGGAAGCGAGAGAACTGGGAATCGCCAGGGCGGTGATCGCCAGAGAAACCAGACCAAAACCCGTCGAGCAGTGGCTCAAGAGAGAAATCGGGGGAAAGATCTTCAAGCTGGGAAGATCCCTGGAGGTTGAGCTCCAGGACCAGATCGCCAAGGTGATTGAGCGGCATCTGAACGCGTTTGCATGGTCCGCTTCGGACATGCCCGGGATCGATCCCGACTTCTTGTGCCATCATCTGGCCATGGATAACTTGGTGAGACCAGTGCGACAAAGAAGAAGAAAGTTCAACAAGGAGAGGAGGCAGGAGATCAGGGACGAAACACAGAAACTCCTCGCTGCAGGCCACTTTAGGGAAGTCCAGTACCCTGAATGGCTGGCAAATGTCGTGCTGGTGAAGAAGAGTAACGGGAAATGGCGCATGTGCGTCGATTTCACTGACCTGAACAAGGCTTGCCCAAAGGATTCGTATCCTTTACCAAGCATAGACGCCCTGGTAGATAGTGCTGCAGGGTGTAAGTTGCTGAGCTTCCTGGATGCCTTCTTGGGGTACAATCAGATCAAGATGCATCCCATGGATGAAGAGAAGACAGCCTTCATGACGGAGAGATCGTGCTATTGCTATAAGGTGATGCCGTTTGGGCTGAAGAACGCGGGGGCCACGTACCAGAGGCTGATGGATCGAGTACTTGCACCGATGCTGGGAAGGAACGTGCAAGCGTACGTCGATGACATGGTCGTGACCTCACCGGAAAAGAGCAAGCACGTTGCAGACTTGGAAGAATTGTTCACGACGATCGCCAAGTTCAGATTAAAGCTTAATCCAGAGAAATGCATATTCGGCGTGGAGGCTGGAAAGTTTTTGGGTTTCCTCTTGACTGAAAGAGGCATAGAGGCCAACCCTGACAAGTGTGCCGCCATCTTGGTGATGAGGAGCCCAACTACGGTGAAGGAAGTCCAGCAGCTAACAGGTCGGATGGCAGCCCTGTCTCGCTTCGTGTCAGCTAGCGGAGAAAAGGGCCATCCCTATTTTCAGTGCTTGAGGCGCAATAACAAGTTTGTTTGGACGAAGGAGTGCGAGGAAGCCTTCGTCAAGCTGAAGGAGTATCTGGCGAGCCCGCCGGTTTTGTGCAAACCGCTGGTGGGAACCCCTCTCAGGTTGTATTTCGCTGTAACTGAGAGGGCGGTGAGTGCGGTATTCGCCCAGGATCAAGATCAGGCTCAGAAGCCTATTTATTTTGTTAGTAAGGTGTTGCAGGGCCCCGAGACGAGGTATCAGGCCCTGGAAAAGGCTGCGCTGGCTGTGGTGTTTTCGGCGAGGAGGTTGCGCCATTATTTTCATAGCTTCACCATACTGGTGATGACTGACCTGCCCATCCAGAAGGTCTTGAAGAAGCCTGACGTTGCGGGAAGGATGGTGAAGTGGGCAGTAGAATTGTCAGAGTTTGATATTAAATATGAGCCCCGAGGCCCGATCAAGGGGCAAATCTTTGCGGATTTCGTGGTCGAGCTCTCATCTGAGGCGACACGACTTGAAGGGGACGATTTCCGTTGGGTACTCTCGGTGGATGGATCGTCGAACCAGCAGGGTAGCGGTGCTGGAGTCATTTTGGAAGGACCCAACGGCGTGCTGATCGAACAATCTTTGAGATTTGCCTTCAAAGCCAGTAACAATCAAGCAGAATATGAGGCGCTGATCGCCGGGATTTTGCTGGCCAAAGAGATGGGAGCCAGGGTGCTAATGGCTAAGAGTGACTCGCTGCTAGTCACAGGGCAAGTAACAGGCGAGTTCCAGGCTAAAGATCCACAAATGGCGGCTTACTTGGAGTATGTGCAGGAATTGGAGAGTTCCTTTGCCTCCTTTGAAGTAGTGCATGTGCCCAGAGAGCAGAATGCCCGAGCTGACTTGCTAGCTAAGCTCGCCAGTTCAGGCAAGGGGGGTAGGCAGAGGACGGTGATTCAAGAAACTCTGAAGACGCCGAGAGCTTTCGTGGCATATCACCTGGTTCTTCAGATAAGCAAGTCGTCGGAGAAAGCAGCGAGAAGTCATAAGTCCCTGACGCAAGAAACTTTGAGATCGCCGAGAATTAGAGCATGTCGAGGAGAGAAGGTGAACATGACGCAGGTCTACGCTATCCATGAGCCAGACACCTGGATAACACAGTACAAGCGGTGCCTGGCAGATGGCCTTCTCCCACTGGATCCGACAGAGGCTAGGAAGGTAAAGAAAAACAGAGGCCAGGTGGAGTCAGCTAATCGGGTGTTGCTGAGAGGTTTGAAGAGAAGGCTAGAGAAAGCCAAAGGAAGCTGGGCTGAGGAGGTACCCCGTATAGTCTGGGCGTACCACACCACCGAGCAGTCAGGAACCCATGAGACCCCGTTTAGCTTGGTCTATGGGTGTGATGCAATGATTCCAGTAGAGATCCAGGAGAGCTCGCCGAGATTCCATAACTTTGTAGAGGAAGACTCGAATGAAGAGAGAAGGCTGAACCTGGATCTACTGGATGAGGTCAGGGAAGAGGCGAGATTGAAGGCTGAAGCGGTGAAGAGAAGGATTGAACGAAGATATAACTCGAAGGTGATGCCGAGACAGTTTAGAGAAGGCGACCTGGTGATGAGGAAAGCCCACCAGTACGAGATGGAGAATAAACTGTCGCCCAAGTGGACTGGACCGTTCAGAATAACCGAGGCGCTCGGGAACGGCGCCTACCGCTTAGAGACATTGGAAGGAGGGGCGATTCCTCGCACCTAGAACGCCACGCACCTGAAGTTGTATTACAGTTGAGAACTTTGTAAGTAAAGATAAACACGAAGTTACATTACAATGTCTCTGTTAAAACAGCTTGAAGGGGGCACTCTTTTTTCCCTAAGGAGGGTTTTTAATGAGGCCACCCAATAAAGAGAAGTTTTCAAAGTACAAGTTGTTTTAGATTGCGTGCCTGTTGTTTTCAGAAAGCTTTGAAGAAAGACCTTGTCACTTATATGTGACTTAAGGCAAGTTAAAGATATATTGCATGCTTTCTAAAAGTTTTAAGTCCTCATCGTTATTGGCGATCGGAGGCATCAGTTAAAAGTTTTAAGTCCTCATCGTTTTTCGGCGATCGGAGGCATCAGTTAAAAGTTTTAAGTCCTCATCGTCTTTCGGCGATCGGAGGCACCAGTTAAAAGACCTCAGCGCCCTCGCGCGTTCTGAGGCAAGATAAAGACCTCCTCGCCATCGAGCGAGCGCAGGCGAGGAAGAGTGAAAAGTCCTCAGTGTTTCTGGGGGCGAGAAGATGTAACCCCTGGGGCAATGTAGAGGCACCAGCGAAAAGTCCTCAGTGTTTCTGGTGGCGAGAAGATGTAACCCCTGGAGCAATGTAGAGGCACCAGCGAAAAGTCCTCAGTGTTTCTGGGGGCGAGAAGATGTAACCCCTGGGGCAATGTAGAGGCAAGTAAAAGACCTTTTCGCCTATGAGCGAGTTCAGGCGAGTTAAAAGACCTTCTCGCCTATGAGCGAGTTCAGGCGAGTTAAAGACCTTCTCTCCCTGAGCGAGCTCGGGCAAGATAAAATCATTCTCATCTCGAACGAGTTCAGGTATGGTGTTAAGGGTGGACGAAGTTTGGAAGGTGGCTAAGGTAGGTTCGAAGAGAGCGCCTAGGCACCCGGTCTTTTGTCCTGAAGTTCAGGAAGGTAGAGGAGGATCCGAAAGGCGCCTCTACCCCCAGATCAAAGAACAATGGCCAAGGCATGAAGCCAGAAAGAAGCTGATATCGCCAAGAGTCTTTGGCGACCAGGAAAAGTTCAAACAGTGGCAAGAAAGTTAAAGACCCGTTTTGATGAAGCAGATCGGGTGAAGCGATGTTTTAAGCCAGTAGTTGAGTTAAAGTTCGTTGCTTGAGGAATGATTTTGCGCTAAGGTTAATTGCCTTGAGATTACAAGTTTTAAAGCGATTATTATTTGAAGTCGAAGTGGTTCTAAGCAGTTAAGTATACGCCCGCGCTTACAAAATCGCTAAGTTAATTTCTTGAAGCAAACTGTGCAAGGAAAGTTAAAGCAGTTGAAGAAGTCATAAGAGGAAATACACAAACTTTGTCATTAAAGGTAAATATCAGTTCAGAACATATGTACGGGAAGATATAAAGTTTATTACAAGTTATACACAAAAGGAAAGTGTAAAGGCAGTGGATGGAGTAAATTGATTAGTCTTCAGCAGGAACCACTTTTCCATCCACCACCTCATTGTTAAGAGACACCATGCTGAGATCCAGATCGGGGAACAAGCAGGCGAACTGTTCCCGTGCAGCTTCGAATCCAGCAGCCAGAATTTGGGCAGAACTCAAATTAAGTTCTTCAATCTGCTTCTTGAGTTCTTCAGTTTGTTCCTTCAGCCCCTTATTCTGCTGCTCCAGCTCTTCAACTTGCTTCTTGAGTTGTTCGTTGGTTTCTTGAGCCTGGAGAAGGTCTTCAGCAACCTTCTTGGATTCTGCTTGCACCTTGCCCAGTTCAGCAGCAAGCTCCCCTTTTTCCTTGTTGGCTTCGTCGAGCTCAGCCATGGCGTCATCCCTCGCCTTCTCCACCTTGCCAAGGAAGATCTCCCGGTCGGCTGACCTTTGCTCCAGTTTCTTCACCTTGGCGGCGTCAGTTTTTATGAGAGCCTCCAGGTCAGCCACCCTGACGCGATAAGGAACAATCTTGCTCTCTAGTTCGATCTTTTCTTGAGCCAGTTGCTGCACCTTATGGCGGAGTTCAGTGGCCTCCTTGCGCGCCACCCTGAGCTTGGTGCTCATTGTGTCTTCTACTCGGGAGTGTTCAATCTCCGCGAGTGTCAGATTGAAGGACAACTTCTCCACCTCAACCCTCATGGTGCTATTCTCAGTTCTAAGGTTGAAGAGGTCATCCTGGAGCTTCCTGGTGGAGCTCTCCACAGCTCTGGTTATGATGGCGGGGATGTCTTCTGCTATCGTCTTCAGCTTGGCAGATAAAGGCTCCCACACCCTCGTGACCTCAAGAGGGAGGTTTGCTGCTTGTAGAGGCGCCGGGTGGGCCTGTTCTTGGTTTTCGTCGCCACCTTCTTTAGTTGGTTCTTCAGCAAGTGCTTCTTGGCGCGGTGGCGACGTCGGGGATTCGGTGATCAGAATTGGAGAGGTATGGGCAACCTCATCCCCGATTGGAGCAACATCTGCGGCTGAGGCATTTGAAGGAGGACCCCCTCCAGCTGATACATATGGCGTGGAGGCGCTCGGGGGGTCCTCCATGAAATTTGGCTCAGGAGCCTCATCCGCAGGTGGCGCAGTCGCCAGTGGAATGGCTTGGACTGGTGAGGCAGGAGCTGGTGGAGGTGGCAGAGTTGGAGGTGGAGCAGGCGTGGATGGAGGTGTTGATGTTGGAAGAGGGGGTGGGGCAGGTGGTGAAGAAGGTGCCACCCTTTTCCTCTTCGTAACAAGGCCATCTTCGGTGACCTCGTCGTCTTCTTCCTCCTCCTCGTGGACTACTTGGGGAGCTTTCCTTTTGGGCCTTTTGAGGACAAGTTTTTTGCGTTGGGCGGCGGGTTGGACATCGGAGGGAGCTGCACCCTTGGGTGGCGATCTGCCTTGAGCAGCGGCGATCTCCACCACAGAGTTTGGCACTGTTTGAGAGCCCGTTGCCAACCCGTGGGTTCGGGCGAGCGCCCTCAATTCAGCGAGTTTGCCCTGGCCAAACATATTATCTGCATAGAGCAAAAATGCATGGGTTAGTTCAGAGAGAAAATCAATGCATAAGGCAGTATGCAACAGCAAAGCAGATAAAGAGTGCAGAAAAATAAAACCAAAGTCTTGTGCACAACGCACAAGACGCCCAGAAACAGTTAACAGAAGCAGTATTAAAACAAGAACTTAGGCGTTCTAACCTATACGAATCTCGAGTTGGTCTTCGAAGAACTCGAAGCTGATAAGTGTGGTGGTGAGGAAGGTGATGTTGGCGTCCGCCACACTCTTCCAAAAGAAACAGAGATCTCTGTCCAAGGCGTCCATGCTATCAGGACTTCTGGGTTTCCTGAAGCAGCTCTTGGACTCTTTGTTCCCCTTGTTCACCCAGTACAAGGGGAAACCGTCGAGTAGGGAAGCGTCCTTGTCGTTGGGGCGTACTTGGACGAACTTCCCCTTCCAGTCTTTATAGGATTGCTGAAAGATGGAGAGGATCGACCTCCCAGCAATCCCATTCAAGCTTACCCACAGGCGGTCTCCTGGGTGCTTGGCTTCAAAGAGAAATAAGAATACATCTACGGATGCTGGCAACCCCAGATGGTCGCACATCACTTGGAACGCTCGCACAAACGCCCAGCTGTTGGGATGGAGCTGGGCAGCGGCGATGTTGAGCTCGGTGAGGAGCTCCCTCTCGAAACGAGTAAAGGGAAACTTTAGTTTCACCTTCTTGAATAGAGTTGTGTAGACGAAGCAGAAGGGCCCGTCATTGCTCGCCTTATCGTCGGCGCAAACTGGCAGGTCGGGGGGGCAAGGTAGCACCGTCATCTTCTCATCGTGCTCCTTGTGGAATGTTTGGTGAGGCTCATCCCCCTTTGTCAATCGCAAAACTGCCCCAGTAGTGTTCACGGAAGAGGTTTCCCTTAACAGGGTCGAGTTGGCCCAGGGATAGAGTTTTTTGAAGTCTGGTGGGGGGACGGGGGCTCCTCCGGTGACAGGCGGAGTCGCCTGGGCCAGGTTGGGGCGGGAAGGTGCAAGCCTCTCAGCCTGAGAAGATGAAGCGCCGCGTGCTCGCGGTGGGTCGTGTGCTTGTGAGGAAGGGTTTCGCGATGAAGGTGGAGGATTTGGGGTGATCTTTGAGCGAGTCATTGTCGAAGCTGCAAAGGAAGAAGAAAAGGAAAAATGGTCAGGGTTCATAGAGGCTGACTCGATCATGGGAGAAGGGTGAAAAACGAACGAACGTAGGTTCGTTGCAACGTTTGACGAAGCCCTAAGTTACGAGAAAGGAGAAATGGAAAAACAACCCACAACGTATGCACCAGACAGTTACAGGATGATGCGAATCGGTTAAAATGCAGGAAAAACCAGCAGAAGAAGGAAAGGAGGTACCTTTTGATGATCAAGAAGACGATGAAGGATGCTGGTGATTCAAAATGTTGAAGAACGCTGAGAGCTTTTTTGCAGGAGAAAGTTAGAGCGTTTGAGAATACGAAGAAAAGTGATGGAACAGTGGAGTGAAAATGGGTTTAAGGGTTTTTTCGAAATGGGTTTGGGAAGCGCAAACGGTAACTGAAGGTAACCGTTGATGAAGCCACGTGTCGAGCGATGGGTGAGGGGTTTGGTGGAGCGTCAGAGAAGCAGAAAGTACAACCGCTTGGAATTCTGCGTCAGTGCCACGTAGATCGGTGTTGACGTGACTCTTTCAGTCTTTTCGCTGGACAAGTCTTCGCTTAAGACTGGCGGGCTTGTGTACCGCCCTGGTAGTCGGAAGTGATGATGTGGCACCAAGCCACAGAGTAGGCGTGTTGACAAGGCGCCAGATTTGCAGAAGGGAAGGAAGTCGAGGGGTTCGTGTAATCGCCAGTTATTAAGTTGGCATGCTCCGATCTCCAGCATACCAGGTATCACAGGTTCGTGTAAACTCAGGCGACCAAGTGATTGGAGATCGCCAGAGCAAGCACATCGCCGAAGATGAAGGTGGTGCAGATTATGAAGGCGGCCGGCGAGACCACAGGGAAGGTGTACGAGAGCACCCTAACTCGCCAATTCCAGTATAGATCGCGCTCCCAAGTTATCTAAGCACTGGGCAGTACCATGCATAAGTAACTTAGCCAAAAAGAGAGTCAGAAGAAGCGCCCAAGTCAAGGAGGCTCCAGATGATGGCACGTGTACGACTGGATGCAAGCCACGTGTCCAGGTCTGTAACTGCTAGGAGAGAGAAAGTGACCAAGTATATAAGAGTTCTCAACGAACTTTCTGAGGTACGCACGTTCAGATTATACTCTTTACGCTTGCGAGTTCTAGAGCTTACTGTGAGAGAGAACATTGCACGGTTCCTTGAGATTTCTTGAGTGTTCTCGCTCTTAGTATTTGGTGGTTCGGTCACTGACTTGGGCGTTGGAGTGCGATCGGCCGCAGCGGCGCCGCTCTGTTCTTTTGCAGGTTCTTGAGGTGGATCTCGAAGAAGGACGAAGGTTTGAAGCGGTGCACACGTCGATCCTTTGACGAGGCAGGTTCCAGCGTTCTGGTCAACAGGCAGGATCACTATTGATAAGAAATTCAGTTTACCAAAAACAGCAAACAAAATCAGCACAACCAGAAAAACAATCGGTTGTTTCACAGAAACAGTCGCTTGTTTATACCAGCAAACAATAAGTAAAACTGAATTTAAAGAGTTAGAGATAGAGAGATTGCACACAGATGTTTATACTGGTTCACTCCAAATTCAGAGCTACATCCAGTCTTCTCAGAACCCTGAGGAAATCCACTTAGCAATCACAACTTGAACACCTCAAGAACCACACTCTCCTTGGCCAACACACCAACACCAAGATTGTTGATCTGGATCCCCTCAAGAACACACAGCCAATCTTAGCAAACACAGAAACGAAACTTATTTTTCAGAGTACAAGGATTACACTTGTTACAGAAGATAATCTAAAATCAATACAAGTAGAATCCTATTCCACAAACTTTGATCAACCACAAACTTTCAGCAATCTCAGCTCTTTGAAAAAATCAAAAACTCTTAGCAAAAACTTGTCAAAGATTTTAATTCTCAAATCTGTTTTTCTGAATTTATTCAAAGATGTAGTTTGTTATCAAATCTTAACAAACTCTTAAAATGCATTAAAAGATTGGTCAAAGTATTTAATGACTGGAGCGTAAGCAGTTAAATCATTTAAAGTTCAGTCAAAGATAAAACAGTTTTTTTGTTATGGTCCCAAAACAAATAATCGGTTGTTTCCTCGAATCAATCGGTTGTTTTGGTTCTTAACAGTTCAACCATTTGAAAAACAGTTTTCAATCTTTTTCTCAAAACACCTAAGTATAAACAATCGGTTGTTTCGACAAAACAATCGCTTGTTTTAACTTAGTTTGAAAACATTTTATCTTCACAAATATTGAGATGCTTTATGCTTTAGATTCGATGAAGGGGTGGATTACAAAACTCAAACTACCCCAGAACTATACTAAACCAGCACAACAACAGCAAGCACAACCAAGGCTTCAACATCCTTCAAAGGGTTTGGATTCTTCAAAGCTTGAACACCACTTAGTTCAACATTATCTAGTTTATAAAGAATTTGTCATTCATAGTGATAATGAGTCTTTAAAATATTTGAAAGGTCAACATAAGTTGAACAAAAGCCAAGCAAAATGGATGGAATTCCTTGAACAATTTCCTTATGTTATCAAGTACAAGAAGGGTAGTACAAACATTGTGGATGATACTCTCTCATGGAGACATGCCCTCTTTTCAAAATTGGAGGCCAAATTCTTAGATTTGACAACATAATTGAACTTTACAAAGAAGATCATGATTTTGCATCCATCTTTGCTAAGTGTAAACATAGAGCACAAGGAGGATTTTATGTGTCTGAGGGGTATCTTCTTAAAGAAGGAAAACTTTGTATACTTCAAGGAACCCATAGAAAACTCCTTGTAAAGGAATCTCATGAAGGAGGTCTCATTGGCCATTTTGGAGTTGATAAGAAACTAGAGCTTTTAAAAGGAAAATTCTTTTGGCCACCCAAGAGGAAAGATGTTCAAAGACATTACCATAGATGCATTTCTTGTTTAAAAACTATCTCTAAGGCAATGTCTCATGAACTCTATGCTCTTTCACCTTTTGCAAGTGCTCCATGGGAAGACATAAGCATAGATTTTATATTAGAACTTCTTAGGACAACAAAGGTTTTGATTCCATTTTTACGGTTGTGGATAGGCTTTTCTTTAGAGAAGTGGTAAGACTTCATGGTTTATCTCCAAGCATAGTTTTTGTCCTAAGCAGTCCTTGGTCATCAACTCAAAGGCTGACCTCAAACATCGCGCACCGGTACTTGGTAATGAGAGGGAGCAATGCGAAGTGGGCCTCAGACACATACCCGGGAGTCAGTCAGTCTTTCAAGTTGCAACCCTAAGCCTGATGTTGGAGATTGATACCGGACCTCGCCAGTAGAGGGAGAAGATCGGACATTGGCCGTCGGGTGCAACGGAAGAACCGTAAGGTGGGCCCTAGAATTTCGTTAAGATAAACAGTTAAAGACAAAAGATATGTGGGAAGCCTAAGTCGCAAGGAATCCATGCATGTGGTGTGTATGACGCATGAAGGCGCAACACCATGAATAATCCTAGGAGGCGTAAGGGCCCATTCGAATTAGGGTTTTGCATGCATGGCACGTGGGTACTTAGGGCACTCGCGAAACAGATGGCGCAGGATATTAGGTGCACCAAGTTGGTACCTAGGCGACCACTCTGATTATTCGTTGCACTCCAGTTAAGGGAAGTTCATGTGCCAGATACGCTAAGATTACACTGTAGCGGCACAAAGACATTCTCCAAGGAACCCTAGACCGTGGTAACAGAACAGAGGTAAACCCTAGTTTCAACCTATTTAAAGGGTGCTAAGAACCCTAGCAAGGTACGCAGTTTTTAAGGCTGAAGCTATTTTATACTCTTAGTGTTCTTTGCCCTAATACTGAATTGAGCGTCGGAGTGCAAACGGCTGCTAGGGTGCCCCTTTGTCTTTACAGGTGAGTGGTTTCTTGATCAAGAAGGCACGAATCTCAAGCAAGATCGAAGGGCCAAAGCAGGTGTTAGAATCAACCGGTGAAGCAAGTCAACCGGCAAGAACATTTGGCGCCCACCTTGGGGCCCGTTAAAATAAGGTCCCACTCACAGTTACGTAAGGAGTCTTAGCCAGTAATATGAGGAGTACGAGACGAGCAGCAGCTAGATCCGAGGGGAGGGCACCCCCCGAGGGGAATAATGTGACCACGCAGCAGGTCCTGGATACGATGCGCGCTCTCCAAGTAGAAGTAGCAGCGCCCCGAGCGGACAACACAGAATTACGTAGAGCCAATGAGGAATTCTGAAGGGACTTACAACAGGTAGGGGAACGTGCGGCGGACGAGCGTGCACCACCAGTGCCACTTAGGGCACGTCCCATGCCATTCTTGCAAGCGATCATGAATGTCGTGTTACCGACGTGTCTAGGTCCGAAAGTCTCCTTCACATGAGTAAAAGACCCAGAAGCCCAACTCACAGCATTCCACACCCAGATGATGCTCACCCAGATGACTCTCTGCAATCTCTGAGCAGAGAGTCGCGGGACCAAATCTCTGAGGTCATTGCACGACACCT
Organism: Phaseolus vulgaris; assembly: GCF_051622355.1. Taxonomy (NCBI): domain Eukaryota; kingdom Viridiplantae; phylum Streptophyta; class Magnoliopsida; order Fabales; family Fabaceae; genus Phaseolus; species Phaseolus vulgaris. Next base: position 31,995,990 of record NC_143505.1, on the reverse strand, counting down.
CGACGCCTTCGCGTGGTCCACCGCTGATGTGCCCGACATTGACCCTGATTTCCTGTGTCATCGCCTCACTATGGACCCCAGCGTCCAGCCTGTCCGTCAGAGAAGACGAAAGTTCAACGAAGAGAAGCGACAGGTCATCCGGGAGGAGACGGAGAAACTGTTGAGGGCTGGCCACATCAGAGAAATCCAGTACCCTGAATGGTTGGCCAACGTGGTGCTAGTAAAGAAAGCAAATGGGAAGTGGAGAATGTGTGTCGACTTCACGAATCTCAACAAAGCCTGCCCAAAGGATTCTTACCCGCTACCCAACATCGATGCCTTGGTAGATAGTGCCTCGGGGTGTGGGTTGCTCAGCTTCCTAGATGCCTTCTCTGGTTACAACCAGATCATGATGCACCCCAGGGACAAATGCAAGACCGCATTCATGACCGAATCATCATGTTATTGCTACAAAAACGTGCCCCTTGGGTTGAAGAATGCATGGGCCACCTACCAACGGGTAATGGACAGGGTGCTGACACCCATATTGGGATGAAAAGTCCAAGCATATGTAGATGACATGGTGGTCACCACCTAGCAAAGGGCACAACATGCAACTGACTTAGAAGATTTATTCACCACAATAGCAAAATACAGGCTAAAGTTGAACTCGGAGAAGTCGTGTTTGGAGTAGAGGCAGGGACAATTCCTGGGTTTTTTGCTCATTAAACGAGGAATCGAGGGGAATCCCGAGAAGTTTGCTTCCATAATTGATCCTGCCTGTTGACCAAAACGCTGGAGCTTTGCCTCGTCAAACTTGGATCGACGTGTGCGCCGCGTCAACCTCCGTCCTTCACCGCGATCCACCTCAAGAACGTGCAAAAGAACAGAGCGGCGCCGCTGCGGCCGATCGCACTCCAACGCCCAAGTCAGTGACTGAACCACCAAATACTTCAAGAGTAACACTCAAGAACTCTCAAGGAACCGTGAACCAGTTCTCTCTCAGTATACTCAAGAACTCGCAAGCGTAAAGAAGACAATCTGAACGTGCGTACCTCAGAAGTTAGTTGGGAAACCCTTATATACCTGGTCACTTTCTCTCTCCTGGCAGTTACACATCTGGACACGTGGCTCGCATCCAGCTGTACACGTGCCATCGTCTGGAGCCTCCTTGACTTGGGCGCTGCTTCTGACTCTCCTTTGGCTAAGTTACTTATGCATGATACTACTCAGTGCATAGTTGTCTCGGAGTGCGATCTCTACTGGATTGGCGAGTTAGGGTGCCTTCGTACACACCTTCCCTGTGGTCTCGCCGGCCGCCTTCATGATCTGCACCACCTGTTTCACCGTGTATGCTCAAGCAAGCTGTCCCCCGACCTCATCCTCTGGCCAGCTGGGAAATGTCTATCTGCCTTCATCTTCGGCGATGTCCTTATTTCGGCGATCTCTAATCACTTGGTCGCCTGGATTCATATCTGGCGACTTCATCTTTAACCCGGTGACCGCCGGTTCTGGTGTGCTGGAGATCGGAGCACGCCAAATTAATAACTGGCGACTACACGAGCCCCCCGACCTCCTTCCCTTCTGCCAACCTGGCGTCTCATCAACACGCCTATACAGTAGCTTGATGCCACGTCATCACTTCCGACTACCAGGGCAGTACAATAATAAATATGAGAAGCCAAATCTCGGTGAAAGAAATGCGGCAGTTGACAGGGCGCATGGTCGCTTTGTCCAGGTTCGTATCGGCAGGAGGGGACAATGGTCACCCTTATTTCCAATGCCTGAGAAGGAACAACAGGTTCATCTGGACCCGTGAATGTGAGGAGGCTTTCGAAAAATTGAAGAAGTACCTAGCCAGCCCTCCAGTATTGTGCAAACCCGAGCTAAGTACCCCACTCCGCTTGTATTTCGCAGTTATAGAAAGGGCTATCAGTTCAGTTCTGTTACAAGAGCAGGACCAGGTACAACGACCAATCTACTTCGTCAGTAAGGTGTTACAGGGGCCGGAGGTAAGATATCAAGCCTTGGAAAAGGCGGCCTTGGCAGTAGTATTTTCAGCAAGAAGGCTTCGCCATTATTTTCAGAGTTTCACCGTCATGGTAATGACGGACCTTCCAATCCGCAAAAGTCTTGCAGAAACCAGAAGTGGCGGGAAGAATGGCGCGATGCGCGGTGGAACTATCTGAATTGCACATACATTATGAACCCATGGGCCCCATCAAGGTCCAGATCTACGCCGACTTCGTAGTAGAACTCTCCTCAGCAGCTACCCATTAAGAAGGTGCGGATTTCAAGTGGGTACTCTCAGTAGATGGTTCATCAAACCAACAAGGTAGTGGAGCAGGTGTCATTTTGGAGGGTCCGGATGAGTTGCTAATTGAGCTGGCCCTCCGTTTCGCTTTCAAAGCCAGCAACAACCAAACGAGTACGAGGCCCTGATTGCAGGAATGATGCTAGCAAAGGAAATGGGAGCAAGGGGATTGTTAGCAAAAAGTGATTCTTTGTTAGTTACAGGACAGGTCACGGGGGAGTACCAAGCTAAAGATCCTCAGATGGCCGCATATTTAGACCCTCATATGACTTGCTTGCAAAACTCGCCAGTTCGGGCTAGGGGGCAGGCCGAGGACAGTGATTCAGGAAACTCTGAAGACACCTCGAACAACCACGAACAAAATGGCAAAAATCCAGCACGTTGACACTTCGGAAGGGACGAGGAGGAGTCATCGATCGTTAACACAGGAGATGATGAAAATGCCCAGAATAAGCAGGTATCCGATTGCTGGAGAGAGAGTGCCACAGGTTCACCAGATCGAGGTAGGAGAAACTTGGATGACAGCCTACCAGTGTTACCTGGCTGACGGAATACTCCCGTTAGATCCTGCAGAAGCCCGAAAAATAAAGAAAAATTCAAGCAAGTACACCATAATTGATGGAAAGTTATTCAGGCACGAATTCACCCATCCCATACTGGTATGTGTGGATGGTAAGCAATGCACCTGCATCATGGCAGAGCTACACGAAGGAATATGTGGTAGCTACATCGACGACCGATCTCTCTCGTAAAAAGCCCTTCGTGCAGTTTATTACTGGCCAACCATGAGAGAGGACTGCACAAGATACGCCCAATGATGCAAGCAATGCCAACAACACGTTGATTGGCACAACGCGCCCCCAGAAAAGTTGAGATCGATATACAGCCCATGGCCATTCCATACGTGGGGAATCGATATACTCGGGCCCTTTCCTTTGGCAATAAGGATGATGAAGTACCTCGTGGTTGCCATAGAGTACTTCACGAAGTGGATCGAAGCCGAACCAGTAACGCAGATCACGACCCACAAGGTCCAGCATTTCGTGTGGAAAAACATAGTGTGCCGTTTCGGGATCCCGAAAAGGTTAGTATCTGATAATGGTATCCAGTTTGCAAGCCAGCAACTAGGTAAGCTATGTAGAAAGTTGGGGATAAAGCAGGTGTTTGAGTCAGTAGAACACCCCCAGACGAACGAACAGGTCGAGTCGGCCAACCGAGTTCTTCTCAAAGGTTTGAAAAGAAGATTGGACAAAGCCAAAGGGACCTGGGCAGAAGAAGTTCCTAGAATCGTGTGGGCCTACCACACCACCCCTCAGTCCACCACCAAGGAAACACCATTTAATTTGGTGTATGGTTCGGACGCTATGATCCAGTAGAAATCCAGGAGAACTCACCACGTTTCCAAAACTTCGTGGTCGAGGAATCGATCGAGGAAAGAAAGGTTAACTTGGACCTACTGGATGAAGTGAGGGAAGAAGCAAAGATCAAAGTTGAAGCCTTCAAAAGGAGGGTGGAGTACAAGTACAACTCCAAGCTAAGACCTCGGCAGTTCCAAGTCGCCGACTTGGTGATGAGGAAGGCTCACCCGTACCAGCTAGAAAACAAGCTATCTCCCAAGTGGACCGGTCCTTTCAGAATAATGGAGGCCCTTGGGAATGGAGCATATAGACTCGAGACATTAGAAGGTGGTGTGATTCCTCGCACTTGGAATGCGACCAACCTGAAGTTTTACTTTAGTTAAATCTTGCACTTGTACACGTTTATGGGGACACTCTTTTTCCCTTAAAAGGGTTTTTTAACGAGGTCACCCAAATAAAAGTGATTCAGTTAAAAGTACATTGCAAAGTTAATGAACCTCTCCCTTGTAGTGATAAAGTCAAGAGCGGAAGCAATATCGTTCCCCGAATAGACCTCCCTCTTACATGAGTTCACAAAGCCCGAGAATAGTACGGTTCGTAGAAACGAACAAACCTCTCCCTTGTGGAGGTAGTCAAGAGCGGAAGTAGTATAGTTCCCCGAGGAGACCTCCCTCTTGCGAAAAATCACCCAATTCGAGAACGGTATGGTTCGTTAAGATAAAGGAAGAGGTATCATATTCTCAGTTGTACCCTAACTCTATACAGCAAGGGTAAGGTTGAGAAAGTAACCACCCGCTTGGGGTAACCAACATCAGGAAGAGGAAGGCGTACGCCCCCTCTCACGTATTAAACTCCAAGAACAAACAAGCACGCAAATCAGATAAAGGCAACAGTTAGAAGAAATAAATACTTATAAAGTTCGCATACAAAGAAGTTTGGTCGACAACAAAATAGAGTTACAAAAAGAGTCATTCTCGCGGCACAATTTCGCCGTCCACAACGCATTTTGACTCATCGAAGAGGGAGGGGTCTACCTCAGGATATGCGCAAGCAAACTGAGCGACAACGTCTACCTCGGCTTACAACATACTATTGGGAAGACCAGCCTTAAACAGGCTGGGGGCAGTTCCCTCCATAAGAGACATGAAAGTGAAATTGCCCTCCCTTGAGGGAGCAGTAATCACCATCGCGTCTGATCAAGGAGAAACTAAGAAGTGTTACGAAAACAGCCTGAGGACGAAAGGAGGAATATTCTTTGTCACGTCCAGACCACCAAGGGAAGATGGAGTGACCCGAGAAGAGATCATCTGAGAAAACTGTCTCGAGCCTGCCGGAGGTGTGGTAGAGAGGGAGATCGAAAGGAAGATGTTTAAACTTGGGCAATCTCTGAGCAGATAGTCGCGGGACCAAATCTCCGAGGTCATAGCATGACACCTCAATGCCTCCGCGTAGTTCGTCGCTGACATGCCCGACATTGACCCTGATTTCCTGTGTCATCGCCTCACTCTGGACCCCAGCGTCCGGCCTGTCTGGCAGAGAAAATGAAAGTTCAACGAAGAGAAGCGACAGGTCATCCGGGAGGAGACAGAGAAACTGTTGAGGGCTGGCCACATTAGGAAAATCCAGTACCTTGAATGGCTGGCCAGCATGGTGCTAGTCTAGAAAGCAAATGGGAAGTGGAGAATGTGTGTCGACTTCACGGATCTCAACAAAGCCTGCCCAAAGGAATCTTACCCGCTGCCCAACATCAATGCCTTGGTAGATAGTGCCTCGGAGTGTAGGTTGCTCAACTTCCTAGATGCCTTCTCTGGTTACAACCAGATCACGATGCACCCCAGGGATGAATGCAAGACCGCATTCATGACCGAATCATCCTGTTATTGCTACAAAACCATGCTTTCTGGGCTGAAGCATGCATGGGCCACCTACCAACGGCTAATGGACAGGGTGCTGGCACCCATATTGGGACGAAAAGTCCAAGCATATGTAGATGACATGGTGGTCACCACCCAGTAGAGGGAACAACATGCAACTGACTTAAAAGAGTTATTCATCACAATGGCAAAATACAGGCTAAAGTTGAACCCGGAGAAGTGCGTGTTTGGAGTAGAGGCAGGGAAATTCCTGGGTTTTTTGCTCACTGAACGAGGAATCCAGGCGAATCCCGAGAAGTGTGCTTCCATAATAAATATGAGAAGCTCGATCTCGGTGAAAGAAGTGCAGCAATTGACAGGGCGCATGGTCGCACTGTCCAGATTCGTATCGGTAGGAGGGGACAGGGTCACCCTTATTTCCAATGCCTGAGAAGGAACAACAGGTTCGTCTAGACCTGTCTAGTTACAAAAAGGACTATCAGTCCAGTCCTGTTACAAGACCAGGACCCGGTACAACGACCAATCTATTTCGTCAGTAAGGTGTTACAGGGGCCGGAGGTAAGATACCAGACCTTGGAAAAGGCGGCCTTAGCAGTAGTATTTTCAGCAACAAGGCGTCGCCATTATTTTCAGAGTTTCACCGTCATGGTAATGACGGACCTTCCAATCTGCAAAGTCTTGCAGAAACCAGATGTGGCGGGAAGAATGGCGCGATGGGCAGTGGAACTATCTGAATTCGACTTACATTATGAACCCATGGGCCCCATCAAGGGCCAGATCTATGCCAACTTCGTAGTAGAACTCTCCTCAGTAGCTACCCATCAAGAAGGGACGAATTTCAAGTGGGTACTCTTAGTAGATGGTTCATCAAACCAACAAGGTAGTTTAGCAGGTGTCATTTTGGAGGGTCCGGATGAGATGCTAATCTAGCAGGCCCTCCGTTTCGCTTTCAAAGCCAGCAACAACCAAACGAAGTATGAGGCCCTGATTGTAGTAATGCTGCTAGCAAAGGAAATGGGAGCAAGGGGATTCTTAGCAAAAAGTGATTCTTTGTTAGTTACAGGACAGGTCACGGGGGAATACCAAGCTAAAGACCCTCAGATGGCTGCATATTTAGAATACGTCAAAGTGCTGAAAGAATCATTCGACGTGTTTGAGTTAGTCCATGTACCCATAGAACAAAATGCCTGAGCTGACTTGCTTGCAAAACTCGCCAGTTCGGGCAAGGGGGGCAGGCAGAGGACGGTGATTCAGGAAACCCATTCTTCCTCAGTCTACAAGTTAAACAATCCAACGAAGGAATCTTTGTATGCCATTCAAAGTATTACAAAGACATTCTTAAGAAGTTTGAGATGGAAGCATGTAAAGCAACAACAACTCTTATGTCAATAAACTGCTATCTAGGAGCTGATGAAGCTGGACTAGAAGTTAATCAAACCATGTACAGGGGTTTATGGGTTCTCTTCTTTATCTAACCGCAAGCAGACCAGACATTATGTTCGTTGTGTGTCTTTGTGCTAGATTCCAGTCCTGGCCCAAGGAATCACATCTCAAAGCTGCAAAGAGGATCCTGAAATATCTGAAAGGCACAATATCAATGGGCTTATGGTATCCCTCTCTCTCTCTCCTATTCATTTGGAGGTCATTCTGACTCAGATTTTGCAAGTTGCAAATTAGATAGGAATAGTACAAGTGGAACATGCCACTTACTTTGATCAAACCTCATTTCATGGCATAGTAAGAAGCAAGCGTATGTAGCTTTATCCACTGTTGAAGCTAAATATATAGCAGTTGGTAGCTGCTAAGCATAGATTCTATGGATCAAACAACAACTTGAAGATTTTGGATTAAAGATTACCAAAGTTCCTCTTCTTTGTGACAATATAAGTGTCATTAACTTGACAAAGAATCAAGTCCAACACTCTAGAACAAAGCACATTGAAATAAGATACCACTTCATTCCTAACCATATAACCAATGGAGACTGTGAAATCATGTTCGTTTCACAGAGAGATAACTTGCTGATATATTCACCAAACCTTTATCAAAGGACAAGTTCTATTCTCTAAGAAATGAATTAGGAATTCTTGATATGCATGCTTTATCTTAGTTATATCTTCTTTTGTTTTGTCTATTTGATGAGACAAATAGGGGGAAAAGTGTTGTTGGGAGCTGTAATGTTCTCAATTGTGTTAAACTATTATAATTTTTTGGAGTTTTTAAACTGTTGTTTCTGGTTTACATAATTGTAACCGGTTATCTCTGTGATATAACCGATTGTTCTATGCAGCTCTGCTTATTTGAAATCTAATATTTTGTGCATATCTGTTTTGGACTAGACTATTTTGTGTTTGTTCAGTGATTGCAGGATTCAACATATTCTAAACAAAGAACATTCCTAAAAGCATCCCAAGGATTTGTCTCCATCAAATAGGGGGAGATTGTTGAAGATGGGAAGATTTGATGTATCAAATCCTCTTTGAAGCCTGAAGTTGTGTTGTGTTTTAGATTTAGCTTTTGGTTTGGGGTTTAGAATCTTTGTAAGATCAGTCTTAATTGTCAAACAAAGCTTATTCCAATCAATTTTAAAGATTTAAGTGTTTTTCAATGCAAAGGGAAAAACAACCGATTAAAGTTTCGAGATAATCGGTTGTTTGTCACTTAGCTGGAAAAGGTGTTTTGAATCAGTTATATAACTATCAAAACCATTCAACCGGTTAAATCGCAATTTTAACCGATTAAATATGTGTTTGCATAATAGTTTTTTGAAAACTTGTTTTAACTGATTTGGTTGTTAAATCTACCTTCAACGGTAGCTTCTCATGTAATATAAAATTAGTCTTCTTTGAAACGTGAACAGATTGATGAAACAGAAAAGTTTGATACTCTGATTTGAGATTGTTTAGAGAGATTACCAATTGTTTGTGAAAAGGTTTTTACCAAGTTTTAGCAAGATTGCTTTTGAGCTTTGCTGTGATTCAAAGAACTAATCAATAGGGTTCTGGTGTACTGTGATTCCAGGTGTTTTCTATCCCTGTTTAGGTTCTTGTAATTGTTCATATTACTCTTTGATAAGATGTTGTAAAATCCTATAAAGTCAGTGTGATTTTGGCTTGAGGTGTTGGTTGTGTGCAAAGAGGGTGAGTAGGCTTTGTGGGATTCAAAGTCACCTCTTTGTGTGGTGTGTGTGTAATCTGTGATTGGTTGCATAGTGAAATACTCAATGGTTTGATTGAGGACTGGATGTAGCTCTTGGATAGAGTGAACCAGTATAAACCTTGTGTGCATTTTCTCTTTCTCTTCTCTCCATATCTGTTTGTTATTTTTTGCTGTCATAAACAACCGGTTGAATCGTAATATTAACCAATTATATTTCTGTTATTTGTTTATGTTTGGAAATTTGATTGGCTTTCTGAATTGCTTTTCTGAGTTGATTGTTAAAGTTTCATTCTAAGCCAAGTAATTGTGAAAATCTTTTGTAAACAATTCACCCCCCCCTTGTTTTAGCCATCGATCCTAACAGTTCTTGTGTTTCCTTTTCAATTCTGCACTTTATTCTTCATTTCAATCGGTTCATTTGCTTTATATTGTGTTTCTATTCAGTTTAATGTGTTGTTCTATCTTTCCTTTCAATTTCCGCATTCTATTCTAGTTTTCTATTCTGTATTTTGTTGTGTAAGGAGATGACACTCATGTTCGTGAGTTTGGTTCATCATTTGGAAGGCATTAACCTCTATTGATGTTTCCTTAAGCCTCCTGTTTTTGTCCTTATTGTGCCACACCTAGTCAATTTCAAATCATGTGGTATCAGAGCTATGGTTGTGATCAATTTTTTATTTTTGAGTTGATTGGCACTTTAATTCTGATTTTGTGTTAGTTGATTCTGTTTTTGCTTTAATTGTGTATTTCTTGTTGTTTTCTTTGTTACAAATTAATTGTGTTTGAGTCATTTTGATTTTTGAATCCATATATGTAAGGAGATGGCACTCATATCCATGAGTTTGGTTCATCATTTGGAAGGCATTAAACTCCATTGATGTTTCCTTAAGCCTCCTTATTTCGTTCTTAAAGTGTCACATATTAATGAATCTAAAATCAACTCACATCATGAAGGTTCAAGTAATAACAATTAATTTGAACCGAACAAAAAGACAAAAAACACAAAATCAATCGGTCAGCATTCAAGACAATCAAGAAAACTATGAACAACACGGATATTAGAAAAAAATAGAATAAGATCTTACAACCATAGCTCTGAATACCAAATGATGGAAAAACGCTCTTCTTCTAATTGTGATCTTTGTAATTTCTTCTTGGGATGGATGATGAAGGAGATCTGATGAGCGGAAGCATTAAAGAAACTCAAGAGGAGTTTCCATGGATTTGAAGTGGAGTTAGGAATTTATGAAAGTGAGAGGTGAGGCCAACTCACTAGGAAAGAGTCTAGGCTAAGTCTTGAAGGAGACTAACCTAGGGAGAACTTAGGAACAAGTAGAATGGCCAAAATTAGGCAGCATTTCATTACTAATTCCAAGTTAAAGAAATACATGTATAAGAGACTCCTATTTATAGGAGAAAGTCTCTCAAAAACTCTCAAATGAGAGTGTGACAAGTGTCACCACCTTATTGGTGCAAATCCTCTCCATTTAGGAGAAAACATGTGGAGACTCATGCCTTCCTTGCCTACATTTCTATTTGCACTCCTCTTTTACTATTTTACACATTACTTTGCTTTCTATTTACATCTTTCTCTACTTTGGCCCAAAATAAAAGGCCCAAAACATCCTAACTACTCTATACAATTTTTACAAGGCTAAGAAGAAGAAAAAGACTCTACAAACTCTTCATTAAATTTTAATCTTCGTGTATATTCTTGGCCGAAAGTTTTGAGGCTGGACGGTTTCCATCAACATGCCTTCTTAACTGGATACAAACGACATATGAAAGAGGAGCGCCTTGGAGTGCAAGAATTTTCTGGAACATTTTCCAAAAGGAATTTCTTGTTGAAATCTTATGGAAGAATCCCAACAAAATTTGGAAGGAAACGCGAAAAATTTCAGCTAAAACAGACGAGTATTCAGTTAGAAAATGATCAAACAGTTTCACACAGAAACGAACCTTCCTATACGTCGTGGCAATGATGAATAAAAAATTCATTGCAAATATTGTTGAACGAATTTGAGGCTCAAATCTCAGCCACAACTCAATACACACCATAAGGAATGTCTGGTAAAAATTTCAAATAAAAACAGTCAAGGAATGAGGTATAATAAGTCCTAAACCGAGAGCAAACAAAACTGAAAAATTTGTTTTTCCAAAAACAGAACATTTTGGCTTTTCTTGCTTATATCTTTTTTTTGTATTTTCTTTTTGGACATGCCTCATTGACTGGATACAAACAACATATGAAAGTACTTTTGTAAGTGTTTTCGGAACTTTTCAGCGAAATATGAACTCATAATAAAATTGCAGAAAGTAGGCCAAAATTTAGCAAATCTGGAAAGATGAGCGCCTTGGTGTGCAAGAAGTGTCTGGAACATTTCCCAAAAATTATTTCTTGTTGAGATCTTATGGAAGAAATCCCAACAGAATTTGGGATGAAACACGACAAATTTCAACTCAAACAAACGAGTATTCAGTTTGAAAATGATCAAACAGTTTTACAAAGAAACGAACGTTCCTTTCAATCGTGGGAATGATGAATAAAAATTCATTGCAAATATCAAACACAATGCAATACACACAATAAGGAATGTCTAGTAAATATTTCAAATCAACACACCCAAGGAATAAGGCGTAATAAGTCCCAAACCGAGAGCAAACAAAACAGGAAAACTTGTTATTCCAAAAACAAAACGTCCTCGCTTTTCTTCCTTATATCTTTTTTCTAGGTTTTCTTTTTGGAAGTTCCACCTTGACTGTATACGAAAGACATATGAAAGTACTTGCGTAAGTGTTTTTCAGAACTTTCAGCGTAATATGAACTCAGAATAAAATTGTAGAAACTAGGGCAAAATATAGCAAATCTGGAAAGAGTTGCTCCTACGAGTGAAAGAATTTTTTCGAACATTTTCCAAAAAGAATTTCTTGCTGAAATTTTATGGAAGAGTCCTAACAAAATTTAGGACGAAACGCGACAGATTTTAACTCAAAGGGACGAGTATTCAGTTAGGAAATGATCAAACAGTTTCACACAGAAACGAACCTTCCTTTCAATTATGGCAATAATGAATCAAAACTTCATTGCAAATCTTGTGGAACGATTTCGAGGCTCAAATCTCAGCCACAACTCAATACACATAATAAGGAATGTATGGTAAAAATTTCAAATTGAAACACCCAAGGAATAAAGTGTAATATGTCTCAGACCAAGAGCAAACAAAACTGGAAAACTTATTTTTCTGAAAACAGAACGTCATGGCTTTTCTTCCTTATATCTTTTTCTCTGTTTTCTTTTTTGTCGTGCCTCCTCTACTGGATACAAACGACATATGAAAGTACTTGTGTAAGTGTTTTCGAAACTTTTCAGCGCAATATGAACTCAGAATAAAATTGTAGAAACTAGGGCCAAATTTTGCAAATCTAGAAAGAGGAGCGCCTTGGAGTGGAAGATGTTTATGGAACATTTTCCAAAACGAATTTCTTGCTGAAATTTTATGCAAGAGTCCTAACAGAATTAGGGATGAAACGCGATAGATTTAGCTCAAATGGACGAGTATTCAACTAGGAAATGATCAAACTGTTTCACACATAAACGAACCTTCCTTTCAGTCGTGGCAGTGATGAATAAAAAATTCATTGCAAATCTTGTGGAAAGAAATTGAGGCCTAAAACTCAGCCACAACACAATAAGGAATGTCTGGTAAAAATTTCAAATCTAACACCAAAGGAAGAAGGCGTAATAAGTCCTTGACCGAGAGCAAACAAAATTAGAAAACTTGTTTTTCCGAAAACAGAACGTCCTGGCTTTTCTTTCTTATTTATTTTTCTGTGTTTTCTTTTTGGACGTGCCTCCTTGACTAGATACATACGACATATGAAATTACTTGTGTGTTTTCGGAACTTTTCAGCGAAATATAAACTCAGAATAAAATTGGAGAAACTCATGTGAAATTTTGCAAATCTGGAAAGAGCAGCGCCTTGGAGTGCAAGAAGTGTCTCGAAAATTTTCCAAAAAGAATTTCTTGAGGAAATTTTATGGAAGAATCCCAATAGAATTTGGGACGACACTTGAAAAATTTCAACTCCAACAGACCAATATTCAGTTGGAAAATGATCAAACAGTTTCATACAAAAATGAACCTTCATTTCAATCGTGGCAATGATGACTAAAAAAATCATTGCAAATCTTTGGAACGAATTTAGGGCTCAAATATCTACCACAACTTAATACTGAAAATAAGGAATGTTTAGTAAAATTTTCAAATGAAAACACCCTACGAATAAGGCATAATAAGTCCTAAACCGAGAGCAAACAAAATTAGAAAACTTGTTTTTCTGAAAACAGAATCTCCAAGCTTTTCTTCCTTAGATATTTTTTTGTGTTTTCTATTTGGACGTGCCTCCTTGACTATATACAAACGACATATGAAAGTACTTTTGTAAGTGTTTTCAAAACTTTTTAGCGCAATATGAACTCAATAAAATTGAAGAAACAAGGGCAAAATATTGCAAATCAGGAAAAAGCAGCTCCATGGAATGAAATAAGTTTGTAGAAAATTTTCAAAAATATTTTCTTGCTGAAATCTTATGGAAGAGTCCTAAATGAATTTGGGACGAAACTAGAGTGATTTCAGCTCAAAAGGACGAGTAGTCAGTTAGGAAATGATCAAACAGTTTCACACAGAAACGAACCTTCCTTTCAGTCGTGACAATGATGAATAAAAAATTCATTGCAAATCTTGTGGAACAGATTTGGGCTAAAAACTCAGCCATAACTCAATAAACACAATAAGAAATGTTTGGTAAAAATTTCAAATCTAAACACCAAAGGAATAAGGCGTAATAAGTCCCTGACCGAGGGCAAACAAAATTGGAAAACTTTTTTTTTCGGAAAATAGACGTCCTGGCTTTTCTTTCTTATATCTTTTTCTGTGTTTTCTTTTTGGACGTGCCTCCTTGACTGGATACAAATGACATATGAAATTACTTGTGTAAGTTTTTTCGGAACTTTTCAGCGTAATATGAACTTAGAATAAAATTATAGAAACTTGGGCGAAATTTTTCAAGTCAGGAAAGAGGAGCGCTATGGAGTGTGAGAAGTGTCTGGAAGATTTTCCAAGAAGAATTTCTTGGGGAAATTTTATGGAAGAATCCCAACAGAATTTGGTACGACACTCGACAAATTTCAGCTCAAACAAACCAGTATTCAGTTAGAAAATGAGCAAACAGTTTCACCACAGAAATGAACCTTCATTTCAATCGTGGCAATGATGAATAAAAAGTTCATTGCAAATCTTGTGGAACGAATTTAAGGCTCAAATATTTGCCACAACTCAATACACACAATAAGGAATGTCTAGTAAAAATTTCAAATCAAAACACACAAGGAATAAGGCGTAATAAGTCCAGGACCGAGAGCAAACAAAAGTGGAAAACTTGTTTTTCTGAAAACAGATCGTCTAGGCTTTTCTTCCTTGGATCTTTTTACGTGTTTTCTTCTTGTACGTTCCTCCTTGACTGGATACAAACTACATATCAATGTACTTGTGCAAGTGGTTTTGAAACTTTTCAGCGCAAAATGAACTCAAAATAAAATTGTAGATACTAGGGCAAAATTCGCAAATTTTGAAATCTTATGAAAGAAACCCTTAAGAATTTCGTATGAAACGCGACAAATTTCAGCTCACACGAACGAGTATTCAGTTAGAAAATCATCAAACAGTTTCTCACAAAAACAAACCTTCCTTTCAATCGTGACAATGATGAATCAATAATTCATTGCAAATATTTTAGAACGATTTTGAGGCTCAAATCTTAGCCATAACTCAATACACACAATAAGGAATGTCTGGTATAAATTTCAAATCAAAACACCCAAGGAATAATGTGTAATAAGTCTCGGACCAAGAGCAAACAAAACTGGAAAACTTGTTATTCTGAAAACAGAACGTCCTCGCTATTTTTCCTTATATCTTTTTCTGTGTTTTCTTTTTGGACGTGCCTCCTTCACTGGATACAAACGACATATGAAAGTAGTTGGGTAAGTGTTTTCGAAAATTTTCAGCACAATATGAACTCACAATAAAATTGCAGAAACTAGGGCAAAATTTGGTAAATCTGGAAAGAGGAGCGTCTTGGAGTGCAAGAAGTTTCTGGATCAGTTTCCAAAAGGAATTTCTTGTTAAGATCTTATGGAAGAATCCCAATAGAATTTGGGACGAAACGCAACAAATTTTAGATCAAACGGACAAGTATTCAGTTAGAAAATTATCAAAAAGTTTCACATAGAAACAAAACCTTTCTTTTAGTCGTGGCAATGATGAATAAAAAATTCATTGAATATCTTGTGGAACAAATTTGAGGCTCAAATCTCAGTCAAAAACTCAATAAACACATTACGCAATGTCTTGTAAAAATTTCAAATCAAAACACCACGGACTAAGGCGTAATAAGTCCTGGACCGAGAGCAAACAAAACTGGAAGACACGTTCTTCCGAAAACAGAATGTCCTAGCTTTTCTATCTTATATCTTATATCTGTGTTTTTTTTTTGGACGTGGTTCCTTGACTGGATACAAATGACATAAGAAAGTACTTGTGCAAGTGTTTTCGAAACTTTTCAGATCAAAATAAAATTGCGGAAACTAGGGAAAAATTTTGCAAATCTGGAAAGAGAAGTGCCTTGGAGTGTAAGAAGTTTATGGAACATTTTCCAAAACGAATTTCTTGGTGAAATTTTATGGCAGAGTCCTTACAGAATTTGGGACGAAACGTGAAAAATTTTAGCTCAAACGAACGAGTATTCAATTAGGAAATCATCAAACAGTTTGCCACACAAACGAACCTTCCTTTCAATCGTGGCAATGATGAATAAAAAAATCATTGCAAATATTGTTAAACGAATTTGAGGCTCAAATATCCGCCACAACTCAATACACACAATAAGGATTGTCTGGTAAAAATTTCAAATCAAAACACTCAAGGAATAAGGCGTAATAAGTCCTCGACCTAGAGCAAAAAATACTGGAAAACTTATTTTTCTGAAAACAGAACGTCCAGGCTTTTCTTCCTTAGATCTTTTTATATGTTTTCTTTTTTGGACCTGCCTCCTTGACAGGATACAAACGACATATGAAAGTTCTTGTATAAATGTTTTCAAAACTTTTTAGCACAATATGAACTCATAATAAAATTGCAGAAACAAGGGCAAAATTTTGCAAATCTGGAAAGATGAGCTCCTTCGAGTGAAAGAAGTTTCTGGAACATTTTCCAAAAAGAATTTCTTGCTGAAATCTTATGGAATATTCCTAACAGAATTTGGGGCGAAACGTGACAAATTTCAGGTCAAACGGACGAGTACTCAGTTAGGAAATGATCAAACAGTTTCACACAGAAACAAACCTTCCTCTCAGTTGGGGCAATGATGAATAACAAAGTCATTGCAAATCTTGCGAAATGAATGTGAGGCTCAAAACTCGCCACAACTTAATACACACAATAAGGAATGTCTGGTAAAAATTTTAAATCTAAACACCAAAGGAATAAGGCGTATGAAGTCCCTGACCGAGAGCAAACAAAAATGGAATACTTGTTTTTTCGAAAACAAAAAGTCCTGGCTTTTCCTTCTTATATCTTTTACTGTGTTTTCTTCTAGGACGTGCCTCCTTGACTGAATACAAATGACATATGAAATTACTTGTGTAAGTTTTTTCGGAACTTTTTAGCGTAATATGAACTCAGAATAAAATTGCAGAAACTTGGGCGAAATTTGGCATATCAGGAAAGAGGAGCGCCTTGGAGTGCAAGAAGTGTATAGAACATTTTCCAAAAATAATTTCTTGTGGAAATTTTATGGAAGAATCCAAAAATAATTTAGGACGACACTCAAGAAATTTCAACTAAAACGGACGAGTATTCAGTTAGAAAATGATCAAATAGTTTCTCACAGAAATGAACCTTCATTTCAATCGTGGCAATGATGAATAAAATATTGATTGAAAATCTTGTGGAATGAATTTGATGCTTAAATATCAGCCACAACTCAATAAGGAATGTCTAGTAAAAATTTCATATCAAAACTCCCAAGGAATAAGGCGTAATAAGTCTCGGACCAAGAGCAAACAAAACTAGAAAACTTGTTTTTCCAAAAACTGAACGTCCTGGCTTTTCTTCCTTATATATTTTTTCTGTCTTTTCTTTTTGGACGTGGTTCCTTGACTCGATACAAACGACATATGAAAGTACTTGTGTAAGTGTTTTTGGAAATTTTAGCGCAAAATGAACTCAAAATAAAATTGCATAAACTACGGCAAAATTTTGCAAATCTGGAAAGAGAATCCCCTTGGAGTGCAAGAAGTTTATGAAACATTCTCCAAAAATGATTTCCTTGTTGAGATCTTATGGAAGAATCCCAAGAGAAATTGGGACGAAACGCAACAAATTTCAGCTAAAACGAATGAGTATTCAGTTAGAAAATGATAAAACAGATTCACACAGGAACGAACCTTCCTTTCAATCGTGGCAATGATGAATAAAAAATTCATTGCAAATCTGAAGGAACAAATTAGAGGCTCAAATCTTAGCCACAACTCAATACCCACAATAAGGAATGTCTGGTAAAAATTTCAAATTAAAACACCCAAGGAATAAGGCGTAATAAGTTTCGGATCAAGAGCAAACAAAACTGAAAAATTTGATTTCCGAAAACAGAACGTCCTGCCTTTTCTTCCTTATATCTTTTTTCTGTATTTTTTTTTGGACGTGCCTTCTTGACTGGATACAAACGATATATGAAAGTACCTATGTAAGTGTTTTCGAACTTTTCAGCTCAAAATGAACTCAGTATAAAGTTGCAAAAAGTAGGGAGAAATTTCACAAATTAGGAAATTGGAGCGCCTTGGAGTGCATGAAGTTTCTGGAACATTTTCCAATAAGAATTTCTTGTGGAAATTTTATGGAATAATCCCAAAAGAATTTAGGACGACACTCGATAAATTTCAGCTAAAGTATTCAGTTAGAAAATGATCAAACAGTTTTACACAGAAATGAACCTTCATATCATTCGTGGCAACGATGAATAAAAAATTCATTGCAAATCTTGTGGAACGAAGTTGAGGTTCAAATCTCAACCACAACTCAATACACACAATAAGGAATGTCTGGTAAAAATTTCAAATCAAAAGACCTAAGGAATTGTTCCTGCCGGTTGACTTGAAATGCCTTTGTGCGCCTACGTCACTCCTTCGTCCAGAATCTTTGTGTTCGCACGTGTCGTTCCTGTGATGAATTCGTGAAAACACAAAGACAAGGGGCACCCTCGAGGCCGTTTGCACTCTGACGCTCAAGTCAGTACTAGGGCTAGGAAACACCAAAATTGTGTAACCGTCGTTGTGTGTGTTAAGCGGCGTAAGGGAATAGCGTACCTTGCCAAGTCTGTTTACCTTACTATTTATAGACTGAAACTAGGGTTTCCTCTTGACCCGAAATGGGCCTTTCTGATGGGGCAGGCCCAACAGTGTTGTTACCTTACTCTTAGGATAACCTAGTGCTTGGGGTCCCTAACTGGAGTGCAACCTCTGACGGGGTGACCACCTGGGCGCCTCCTCGTGCACCTGATCTCTGGGGTCACCCGCCTCTGGGAGTGCCCTAGTTGTTCACGTGCCATGCATGCAGCTCACCCTTGGAACGCGACCCTTACGAGTCATATCTTTCCAGTGGCTCTACACTTTGTGTTACGCCTAAACACGTCATCCACTCTACACGCATGGACCCTCGTGATATAGACTTCTCCTTTACTGATAACTGGTGTTTGGTCTGGGATCCACCTCACGTGGCCCAGCTCTACTGTTTGGGTTCCTGATGTCCGATCTCTCCACACTGTCTAATGGCACGTCGGTACATGTTGATGACCGGTGTCTGACCACTCTTTGGCTCCTTGACAGACGTGTTTCGTGGGATACTGGCTCACACCACTCGTGGGACCCGCTCACGTGGCACCAACATTACCAGTGGTCAACAACGCCCAAAGACTGGTCGGTACAGGAATAAAGCGTAATAAGTCTCGGACCGAGAGCAAACAAAACTAGAAAACTTGTTTTTCTGAAAACAGAACGTCATGGCTTTTCTTCCTTATATCTTTTTCTATGTTTTCTTTTTTTGACGTGCCTCCTTGACTGGATACAAATGACATGTGCAAGTATTTGTGTAAGTATTGTCGTAACTTTTACGCGTAATATGAACTCAGAATAAAATTTTAGAAACTATGGCAAAATTTTGCAAATCTGGAAAGAGGAGCCTGTTGGAGTGCAAGAAGTTTCTGGAACATTTTACAAAAAGAATTTCGTGTTGAGATCTTAAGGAAGAATCCCAACAGAATTTGGGATGAAATGCGACAAATTTCAGCTCAAACGGACGAGTATTCAGTTAGAAAATGATCAAACAGATTCACACAGAAACAAATCTTCCTTTGAGTCGTGGCAATGATAAATAAAAAATTCATTACAAATCTGGTGGAACGAGTTTGAGGGTCAAATCTCAGCCACAACTCAATACAAACAATAAGGAATGTCTGGTAAAATTTTCAAATCTAAACACCGAAAGAATAAAGCATAATAAGTCGCAGACTGAGAGGAAACAAAATTGGAAAACTTGTTTTTCCGAAAACTGATCGTTGTGGCCTTCCTTCCTTATATATTTTTCTGTGTTTTCTTTTTGGACGTGCCTCCTTGACTGAATACGACATATGAAAGTTCTTGCGTAAGTGTTTTTTGGAACTTTTCTGCGTAATATGAACCCAAAATAAAATTGCATAAATTAGGCAAAATTTTGCAAATCTGGAAAGAGGAGCGTCTTGGAGTGAAAGAAGTTTCTGTAACATTTTACAAAAAGAATTTCTTGTTGAAATCTCATGAAAGAGTCGTAATAGAATTTGGGGCGAAACGCGACAAATTTCAGCCCAAACGGACGAGTATTCAGTTAGGAAATGATCAAACAGTTTCACACAGAAACGAACCTTCCTTTCAGTCATGGCAATGATGAATAAAAAATTCATTGCAAATGTTGTGGAAAGTTCCGAAAACACTTACACAAGTACTTTCATATATCATTGTATCCAGTCAAGAAGGCACGTTCAAAACAAAAACACAACAAAAGATATGAGGAAGAAGAGCATGGACCTTCTGTTTTTGGAAAAACAAGTTTTCATGTTTTGTTTGCTCTCGGTCAGGGACTTATTACGCCTTATTCTTTGAGTGTTTAGATTTGAAATTTTTACCAGATATTCCTTATTGTGTGTATTGAGTTGTGGCTGCGATTTGAGCCTGGGTTTATGAAAATGCAGGTTTGAATGTCAATTTTTGGTTGAAAATCTGAATTATAACAAAATTATGTCGTTTTAATTTGCGTATCTCGCTCAGGCCAGAAAATTCTCATTCAAGCCAGACAATTTTTGCTCATACGAGAATGAAGTGAAAAATTGGGTGCTTTTGGGTTTGTTTTCACCTAAGAAAGAAGGAATCTCGCTCAAGCGAGACCCATTTTCGCCAAAGCGAGATTGTATCTCGCTCAAGCGAAAACAAGGTGAATTTTAGGGTGCTCTCGTATTGATTTTCTCTCAAGAGAGATAATTTCCCTCAAGCTAAAAAAACTCAAAAAAAAAAATTTCCTATGAAAGTCTGGTTTATTATTATTTTTTATTTTAATTAAGTATAATTTTTTTATTTAATTATGTGATAAAAAGTAAATAATTTATCTATGTGAAATTTGTGATATATATTGAATTGTTTATAAATTTAAGTTTTTATGTGATTTAATGGTGTATTGATGTGTTAAATGAAGTATGTAATGAAGTGAGAATATGATCACGACATAATATTTTTAGAAAGAAAATATCGTGTTGAGATATTTAGGATAATGTATTGATTTGTGATGTACTCTAAAAAGGGATGATCCTGACTCTATTGATATCTTAGAATCATATAGATGAAAAGTATCATGTGGTGAAGGAGGTTGATATGATTCTGTCTAAGTGTGAAAAAGAACTTGGTCTTTCAAATAGTATGAATTAACCATGTCATACGAGGAGGTTGAGGTTGAGATATTTTTATGTGCATGAATATGTGGATTCACAATGGGTTTGATTACATATGCAAGTCTCTGAGTGATAATTTCAATATACTGGTCTTCTAGAAGTAGAGTCAAATGTCTATGTGTTGTGGGCAGTAAAAGTCTGACATGAGAAGGATAAATTATGAATTTGATAGACACTTAATGGTTTAGTGAAAATGATTTGAAAGTTGATGATTTTATGTTTGTTAATTGAAATTGAAATTGAAATGATATAGAATTTTTTTAGCTAACTTACCATATTCTTTGTTTTGTTTTGTTTTGTTTTATTTATTTATGATGATCGTTTATTTACCTGATGACAGACGACGTTGCAGGTGATAAAACTCCTCAATAAACAATTAAAGGATGTGATGTTTTTTCAAAAATGTGTTTTTAAACTTATATGTATATATTAAAATCTTAAGAGATATATATTGAGATATTTATATACATTTATATATGTTTATATATTAATTATATATTATGATGGAAGAGGCCCCATCACCAACTTTATTGAAAGGCCACCAACATGTCAAATGGAGTCAACCACTAGAATTATGGTCAAGATGAACCAAGAGGACGCATTTTACATGCCATAAACTCTAGTATAGAGTTGCATTTTATTTCTTGTCAAAAATTAGCATAGGAACTTTATTTGTAATTTTTCATAGAATTAATTTTGGCACCTAAAACACCAACTCAGGTAAACTTAGAGTTTCTAAAAACCTCTAAATTTACCTAGGCCGGTCTAGAAAGCCCATGGAGGGGGTGAACATACAAACTAGACACACCCCTCCCCATGTGCTCATTTAGGCTCCACTTTTGGGAGGTAATTCATTTGAATTTCCCTTCACTTTCTTTTGAATTTCCAGCCCTCTAAACACTATAAATAAGAGGGTTTGGCTCTTGTATTTGCAAGATTAATATACTTAGTGAATTGCTTCCAAATTGTGCCAATTTCACTTCTTGCCCAAAAAACCTCTTAGGGTAGGCTATTGATCTTCACAAATCTCCCTTACCAAAGAGAGTTGGCCTCACCACTCTCAATCCCTACCTTTCATGCACCTTCAAGGTCACCATAGCTCCTAGGAGGACTTTGTTTCGTTTTCACTCCATGAAGCTTCCGCCAATCACCAACAATTCTACAAACAATGAAGGCACTTCTCCATCATTTGGTATCTAAAGCCATGGTCTTCAAGAGATAAGTGCCTTATTTCGTTTTTGTTTTCGTGTTCATCATTATTCCGTGTTGTCTTCATGTTTTCCATATTGTATTTCTGTTTTTTACATTTTAATTTGATTTAGGTGCTGTTTGGAGAAATTGAATCAGTGCATTGTGTTCAAATTGTTCTTGAGCTTCTAATTTTCAAATTTGTGTAGGATTCCATATACATTTGTGTTGTTGTTCTATTTTTGGTTTATTTGAGTCTTTATTTCAATTTTAATCGGTTCATATTGTGTTGCTTTGAGTCATTTTGAATTTTGAATCCAATTGTGTTTTGTCTAGTTATGTTTCTCCTAAATTGTCATTGATCCTGCCTGTTGACCAGAACGCTGGAACCTGCCTCGTCAAAGGATCGACGTGTGCACCGCTTCAAACCTCCGTCCTTCTTCGAGATCCACCTCAAGAACCTGCAAAAGAACAGAGCGGCGCCGCTGCGGCCGATCGCACTCCAACGCCCAAGTCAGTGACCGAACCACCAAATACTAAGAGCGAGAACGCTCAAGAAATCTCAAGGAACCGTGCAATGTTCTCTCTCACAGTAAGCTCTGGAACTCGCAAGCGTAAAGAGTATAATCTGAACGTGCGTACCTCAGAAAGTTCGTTGAGAACTCTTATATACCTGGTCACTTTCTCTCTCCTGGCAATTACAGACCTGGACACGTGGCTTGCATCCAGTCGTACACGTGCCATCATCTGGAGCCTCCTTGACTTGGGCGCTGCTTCTGACTCTCTTTTTGGCTAAGTTACTTATGCATGGTACTGCCCAGTGCATAGATAACTTGGGAGTGCGATCTATACTGGAATTGGCGAGTTAGGGTGCTCTCGTACACCTTCCCTGTGGTCTCGCCGGCCGCCTTCATAATCTGCACCACCTTCATCTTCGGCGATGTGCTTGCTCTGGCGATCTCCAATCACTTGGTCGCCTGAGTTTACACGAACCTGTGATACCTGGTATGCTGGAGATCGGAGCACGCCAACTTAATAACTGGCGATTACACGAACCCCCCGACTTCCTTCCCTTCTGCAAATCTGGCGCCTTGTCAACACGCCTACTCTGTGGCTTGGTGCCACGTTATCACTTCCGACTACCAGGGCGGTACAGTCATCAATTCAATGTAGTGTTGTTTTTGATAATTTTGGTTTCTTGATTTGCTTTGAATCCAGTTTTTAATCTGAATTTGTTTGATCCTTTGGTGCTTTTTCCTTTTAGATTTGAGTTCATATTTGTGTGTTAGATCCATACAAATTCTATACATCAATTCTATTGTGTTCTTGAAGCTTCTTCAAACTGTTTTTAATTCCAGGATTAGGATCACTTTGTTTTCAATTCTGTGCTGGCTGATTTTACTTATCAAATTAAAATCCGTTGAAGAAAAATTGTGAAATTCTGGATTTATACAGATTGATGTGTTAGAAAAACAAGAAAAAAAGAATCAAATCAAAATACAAAATAGAAAAAAAAATGATAAATCAAATGAAAAAAGTGTACATCCTGGCGCCAAAAGAGACGGTAATTTGACAATATATTTGAAAAATTTATCACAATTATTTGGTACATTGTTTTGGTGTGATTCCAGCACCAAAATTTTTCAGATTCAAAATTCAAATAGCCAGCTCAGCATAAATTTTCGAAGTCACGCTTTTTGTGCCTAAATTTTCCAGTAGTATTGTTTATTTTTTTTAATCAGTTCTAGTGTCATTCTTTAGGTTCAATTTGTGTGCCACCTTTTATTGAGTGCTTATTTGATTGCTTGTCAAATTTATTCAACATTCTTTCAAGTTGTGTCATACAAATTACTCCATTTGTTGTTGTCCTATTCTAAATTTGAATTGTTCTTTGCTTTAATTTGTTGACCTCAAATTGTTGGTTAAAGAATTTCAAAGTGATGCTTGTTAAGTTGGAATTAACCTTTGTGGTGAGTCCATCCCTACTTAGTAGGTACTGTTTTGGAGATTTAAATTGACTAACCATAAGAGGTTAAGGCAAGGAGTTGCAGCAAACAGGATTACAAACACATACAAATTATGGAATGCAGCAAGAAAGAGTAACAAAAGCCAAGGATTGCATAGTTTAGGAAATATGAATTTTACTTTGTAATTCAAGTTCTCTTGTATTTCCTTTGAATTGTAATTACATTCAACTTTGATTAATTAGTGGAATAATTACATATTAGACGGTGAGTGTGTCTTCAATGGCTCTAAGTGTCTAGAAGCCTCACCTTAGGATTCGTCTAGTTTAAAGCTTTTTAGTTGGTAATCTTTAATTTGTGCTTAGTTAATTGTTTTGCTACTTGTTTTATGTTGTTAATTGCTTTGCATTGTTCTCTTTTGCATAAAATAGTGTTTTTCATTCTTAATTGTGATCTAAGTAAATTACTTAGAAAAAGATTTGTGAAAAGTCTTGAGGGATAGATTTTGGCAAGGAAAGACTTGATACTTAAGAGATCCTATTGATCCACCTCTTTTTCCTGGAAAGCTACCTTCATTACTCTCCTTTTCTTTTTTGAGGTAAATTACTTACAACACATAACTTTAACCATGTCTTCTCATCATTCTAATGAAAGTGAAGGAGAGTTTATCAAATCTCTTTTGAAACAACTAGCCTCTCAATCACTTTCATATAGACAAATGGTTAAAGAAAGAAATGAATACACCAAATCCAAAAAAAGTTCGCATGCATCTAGCTCTAGGGGAAATGAGTCATATGGAGAACAAAGTATTAAAATCAATGAATACTACCAATCACCCCCTAGGAGAGTTAGAAAGGAAAAGAAAGAAAGCCCAAGAGAGGTTAGGGTAGATCTACCTCATTTCCATGGCAAAGAGAATGTAGAAATCTATCTAGATTGGGAGATGAAAGTAGAAAAATTGTTTGCTTGTTACAAAGTGAGTGAAGAAAACAAAGTACCCTTGGCCACTCTAAGTTTTCAAGGCAATGCTATGTATTGGTGGACGACCCTAGAGAGAGATAGGCGTCTTCATAAGTATCCTCCCATAGAATATTGGAATGATCTTAGGGGAGCCTTAAGACGTCGTCATATTCCCTCCTACTATAATAGGGAGTTAATGGACAAGCTCCAAAGACTCAAACAAAAGACCATGAGTGTAGAGGAATATAAGCAGAAAATGGAAATATACATGATGAGAGCCTCAATTAGGGAGTCTGAACCCACCACCAGAGCAAGATTCTTAAGTGGGCTTAACCTTGAGATTAGAGATAAAGTTGAACTTTTGCCTTACCAAGACTTGAATGATTTGATTCAACTATGTATCAAAGTGGAACAACAAATTTTGAGGAAAACTTCAAGTTATAGGGAAAACTCATACTCTAACTCTTATCCCAAAGAGGAGTATAAAGGGGAGGAAAGTGTATCTAAAGAAAAACCAAGAGAAACTCCCAAGAATGTAGGAAAAGATGTGCTCACTCCACCCACTCATAGTAGAGATGTTAAATACTTTAAATGTTATGGTAGAGGTCATGTTCAAGCCCAATGCCCAAACCAAAGAACTATGTTCTTAAGAGGGGTAGATGAATATAGTAGCCATGACGATGAAACTAGTGGGGGAGAAGAAAAAGAAAAAGAAAATAGCGAAGGAGCATATCCATGTGAGGGTGAGTTAATGATGATCCAAAGATCCCTCAACAACCAATCTAGTGTGAACCAAGAGACACAAAGAGAGAACATTTTCCATACAAGATGTAAAGTTTTTGAAAATGTTTGTTCTCTCATTGTGGATAGTGGCTCTTGCTGCAATTGTTGTAGCACTAGAATGGTTGAAAAGTTAAATCTATAATTAATACCTCATCCTAAACCTTATAAACTTCAATGGATCAATGAATATGGGGAATTAGTTGTATATAAGCAAGTGAAAGTCGAGTTGTCTATGGAAAACTATAAAGACAAAGTTTTATGTGATATAGTTTCCATGGAAGCTTGTCATATTTTGTTGGGTAGACCTTGGCAATTTGATAAGAAAACTATGCACAATGGTCTTACCAATGAGATTACTTTCACTCACAAAGAAAATAAGTTTATACTTTATCCCTTATCACCTTCACAAGTGGTAGAGGATCAAGTGCAAATGAAAAAAAAAAAGAGAGGAAGAAAAAATAATAAAAATAGAAAACCAAGAAAAAACCCTTAGAGAGAAAATGGTGTTGGAGAAGAGTGTTCCTTCCCACAAGGTCATTCAACAAGAAAAAAGAATTAAAAACACACTTGAAAATATGTTTCTTGTTGAACAACCTTCAAGCCTTTTAAAAGGAACACATAGAAAAAATCTTAAAGAGGTTAAAAACAAAAATTTAGAACAAGGGAAGAAAAACTTAGAAAAGAAATTTTTTTTACTCCTCTTTAAAGAAACTTTGTGAAAAGTTGCCGAAAACAATAGAAAAACAAAAGGAATGGCAACTTAATAAAATTGATTTTTATACAACTTCTCAAACTGACACATTTGCTTTGTTTGATGATTCCCATAGATGGACATTTGATCTAGGAGGACGAGCATAGTTGTCAAAGCAAGAAAAAGGTTGTTATTCGGGATCGACCCTGTAGATATAAGGATAGATATTCTCAAGAAGGAGGAGATGATGGACACCATCCAGCCACATACATTCCCCTACTAATGACGAGGACGAAGCCTTGGATTTGAGGACAAATCCTTTTCAAGAGGGAGGGGATGATGGAAGAGGCTCCATCACCAACTCTATTGAAAGGCCACCAACATGTCAAATGGAGTCAACCACTACAATTATGGTCAAGATGAACCAAGAGGACGCCTTTTACATGCCATAAAATCTAGTATAGAGTTGCATTTTATTTCTTGTCAAAAATTAGTATGGAAATTTTATTTGTAATTTTTCTTAGAATTAATTTTGGCACCTAAAACACCAACCTAAGTAAACTTAGAGTTTCTAAAAACCTCTAAATTTACCTATGTCGGTCTAGAAAGCCCATGGAGGGGGTGAGCATACAAACTAGACACATCCCTCCCCATGTGCTCATTTAGGCTCCACTTTTGGGAGGGAATTCATTTGAATTTCTCTCCACTTTCTTTTGAATTTCCAGCCCTCTAAACACTATAAATAAGAGGGTTTGGCTCATGTATTTGCAAGATTAATATACTTTGTGAATTGCTAGCAAATTGTGCCAATTTCACTTCTTGCCCAAAAACCTCTTAGGTTAGGCTATTGATCTTCACAAATCCCCCTTACCAAAGAGAGTTGGCCTCACCACTCTCAATCCCTATCTTTCATGCACCTTCAAAGTTATCATAGCTCCTAGGAGGACCTTGTTTCGTTTTCACTTCATGAAGCTTCCGCCAATCACCAAGAATTCTTCAATGAAGGCATTTCTCCATCTAATTAGATGCATATTATATTAGATTTTATATATGAAAATTTAGTAACGTTACACTTTTTACTTTAAAATAATTAAATAACATTTTATTAAAAAATAATCACCACAACTATTTTTTAATATTGTTCTTATAAAATTATATATATACTAAATTATATTATTTTAATGTCTTTAATATTACTTTAAAAAAAATTTATATATATATATATATATTAAAATTATATTATTTGAATATCATAAAAATACGAATATACATCTACTCCTTATATATGTTTTCGCCAGTAAATAATAGTGTAAACAGATTTAATGTCTGTGAAACAATTTCAAATATATAGAATATGTTTTCTATTTTCATATTCTAAAATTTAAATGTAATTCTTAAATGTTTGTTAGCATTGATTATACACAAAATAATAATGATATTTTTGAAAAATAAATGTTACATTTAAAAGTGATTTTCAGTAAATATATAATTAATACATGATTAAATATATAACTAATACTGATTTTAATTAAATATAAAATTAGTACATGATTAAATATCTAATTAATACTATGTTATGGTTATTATCAATGTAAGTTTTCTATTTATTATTATTTAAAGAACTTAAAAAATGAGTTTAAATTCTAGAAAATCTAAAAGAATATATTTAAATTTTATAAAGACAAAAACAATGAGAAAATCTTTTGGATAACATGTTTAATATTTAAAATAATTTATAATGGCTCACCATGTTTCATTCTAAATAAATTAACACATGCAGGTAGAAGAGAGAAGTTTTCTTCTGTTGCATATTTTTGCTCATCTAAACTGAAAATTATAATATATGCAAGCCGCTACTGACTCGATAACTGCGTCAAGACTTTTTAATTGGAAAATTTTCAACTTGCAAAACAAGCAGAAATGACAAAGATTTTTCAACTTCAATAGCGTAAGAATTGCACATTCATGAATAAAAAGTTCCAAAACATAACATTCAAAACACCCAAATTCTAGCAGCAGCAGCACATGTTTTTGAAAAAAGAAAACTGACATATATATCGAATAGATTATGTGATCAGCCAATTACAGCAATGTGTGGCAACTAAATAACAAGGCTGTTCCACAAGCTACAAAGCAAACAGACCAAAGAACCTAACATAGTTTAATTTTCTAGAAAGAAATCAGATATTCAGTATCATGTAGCAGAGGGTCAGGAACCAAACTACATGATAAACATTTGTGACTAAACTCGTTTCCCCTGTGAAGTGAAACAAGACTTTCTGTATATCTAGCAGCCCTTATAGAATCATATTTTCCATAAACCTGAAGATCCCTTGTTTTCTCCGAATCATAAAGCACCAATCTTTCGTTGTTGTCCTTCCAAAGAAACCGATTGCTCCCATAAAACCCCACGAGCTTGTAAATAACTTGCACGGGTCCTACACTGTATAGCTTCACCCACGACCCTTCGTTCCAATAATCTCTCATCACCCACACGTCAAAGTACTTCTCTGACCCTCTCACGGGGTAAACAACAACACCAATTGAAGCAGATTCCTCAAAGGGTGCCAGAGTTGCAAACTTCTCGTCTGAAGAGTCACGTATTCTTGGCACTTTTATCTTCCTGAAGGACTCATTGACCATGTCAAATGCTAGAACAACGTCTTCTGAGGCACCTGACTCTTCAACAAACCCCCACCAGTGGCAACAATTGTTGGCATAAGTGTAGACCCGAGAAGAACCCCAAATTTCAATTGGGAGTGGGAGAGCAGCATCAACTTTTCTCCAAGAGTTGGAGTTAAGGCTATACAACTCAGCTGTCCAGTACCCAACTTGTCTTTCATCTGTTTCCTTCAACCAAAGGTCTTTGATCACAACAACTTTGTAGTCATTTCTTCTGGGGTCAAATCCAAAGCCTGCATAATCTGTGAAAGAATAAGTCCCATGAGGACTTGTGAAAGGGGATTCAGGCAAAGCCTTGAACTGTCCCAATGAAGGGTTCATCAAGACATTAGGATTGCCTTCTAGGAAGTATATGCCATTGCAAGGACCCATTATTTCGGTCCAGTATTTGTGATCAGAGTTGTGCTCATAGGGAGGGTTCAAAACATCGGAGGAAAGGAGTTCTTTGGGGTCATTGACGTTCCAAGAAAGGACAGAGATGTAAGTTTTGAGGCCAGAAAAAAAGGGTCTTCGAATGACCAAGAGATGTTCCTCTTGGCTCTGAAGATTGTTGTAGACAACAGAGTAATTGGTAACAAAATGAGGATCAGTTATGAGATCAAACCAGGATTTGCAAACGCACTTGCATAGCAGCAACACCTTCGCTGGCAACCTTGAGAACACGTTGGACACCAATTCTCGTGGCAAATGCTCCATGATATGGTCACCTTCTTTGAGCACTTGCAAATTGCAAACTGCGAGTTTGCTCCTTCTCTATTCTGATTCAGAACATGTTCAATAGGCAACTAGACAGTGACTAAAACAAAGTATACTCATTGTTTTTCTATCTCTTCATCTCTAAACTAATATGCGGGTCAACTTTGGCTGTCTATAAAATATCTTCAATTATAAAGGTATTAATGAATGAATGGTAGCCAAACGGAATTCAATAGATATTTTGTGGATTTCATTTTATATTTTTCCTATTACATTTATTGCTTTATTTCACTGTTTTAGCTGTGTGAATTACCTTCAATTTCCAATCCAAGTCAGGAGTTCTTAACGAGGCGTAATTAAGTTTTAATTACCTTCATTTGCAATTGAAGTCAAAACTCACAAGTATTCTGTTAGTTTGTTTTTTATCACTAATAAGATAGTTTCATACTAATTTATGTATTATAGTCTTCAACTTATCAATCACTTGACAAAAAAATAAAAAATATTTTTAACACTTAATAAAACTAAAAAATTAAATTAAAAATATCAAAATTTAGAACAAAAAATAAAACTTCGTTAAAAATTTTAATTACTATAAATTTTGTATTTTTGAAGTTATAGAAAAGGAAAATAGACTTTTTTTTATATAAGAAAGGAAAGGGAAAAATTTGTTTTGGATTTCACATTTTTTTTAGCTATGTACTTGTATGGATTATTTATAGTAAAAAGCAATTATCAATATTGATAGAGACTTTGAGCATATCCAATGGAACTATTCTATATTTAAAATAGTGGTTTTAAGATTCAACAATGAACTATTTCATTAACGAATACAAATCACTATTACTTAATAAAATATAATTATTTATTTATTTTTTTCATAAAAAATACTTAAAATTTAAAAATATTTATTTAGATTTCATTGAAATGGGTAGATTTATTTTGAAAATATAAATTTTTACTTTTATTAAAAAGAAGAAAAGTTTGTAATTTGAAACGATGTTTTTTATTTTTATGAAAATAAAGAAGTATTCAAAATTAGGAAAGAAGTTTTATCTAAAAAAGGAAATATTTAAAAATTCGAAGAGACTTTATTTTTTTAGTTTTATTTAGAAAAGAAATCAAAATTTAAAAAGATAATTGAAAGGGTATTTTGCTTTAAATAATATGATTTTTTATAATTTTTAAACGTAAAGCTAGAAAACGAAAAATTAGTAGATATTTAAATGTTTACTAATTTTAGGAGAGGCATTCACTCAAGTTTCAACAAGTCAATCAACAACACACAAAATAAATGATAATTGTTTAGACAACATAAACTTATGCAATGGAATCTCACAAGTTTTTGCAAACTATCTTTTCCAACGTTTTGTATTTGAGAGTTGTTGATTTCTTGTCTTCCTCTTATTGAATATTTTAAATTCAATATCATAAAATTTAAATTTAATTTGGAGAAATAATCATCAACTATAACATTTCTTAATACTTACGGGTGGAGTTTTGAACAATTTAATAGAAAAATATCAATGTACTTTTCTCTAAAGGTGTAAGAGTGAAAGTTGATCAACTTCCCACTTGTATGCCTATTTGAAGATAGATAATTTGAAGATATTTGCTTTCATTTAGGACGATCATCAATACATTAACTTCTAAACCTTACTCGATTTCTTCATACAATTTAGATCTTCTTTAATTAAGATCACATATTGATGGAAGCATCTCCGGAGTAGCGGAAGATTTAGAAAAATCTTAGAAATCTTAGAAATTTTTCCATGTTTCTTAGAAGAAACTCAAAACTAGGGTTCGTCTTTCAAGGAAGACGTCTTGGAGAAGATCCCTTCAAAGAATACTTCCATTTTAGAGACATTCAAAGAACAAGAACACAAACAAATATCCACAGTCAAATTCAAGTTCAATTTAAAAGCAAGTGTTTTCAAAAGGTAATGAGCTCTATATATAGATGGGGAACCCTCTTGCATTTCATGATTCAAAGGATGTGAGATTAAATTACAAGAGCATATGTACATGTTCAAAAGGGAAAAACCATACAAAGAAGTCCCACATCAAGTAAGACTTTATGTTTTTAATCCTTTATAATCTCTCCTCTTGTATAATTATTTGCATAAAGTGGTGTGAGCTTGTAGTTGTGTGTTGACTAGGATTTGTAGGGATTTTTTACGTCTATAGAAAATTATAAGGGTTAAGTCTTCTTCCATGAGGAATGTTGTGTTCCCTCCCTCTGGTGTTGTGTCACATTAAATGCACATGACAATTATAACATGTTAATACAACCTAAGAAATGTGTATTAAGGGTTCTTTGTTTCATAATAAATGCCCTTAAATGTCTTTATTCTCTATGATTACACACTTTAAAGTGTAATCTAGTCCTGTTCAAACTTAACAACACACATTATTACTAATATAGCTAATCATGAGTATAAGAATTCAATCAAATTTAAATTATTTTTAATAAAATAAAAGTGTGTTAAAGACAATGCTTTAGTAAAGATATTAGTCTATTGATTATTTGTTTTAACAAACTTAAGTTCAAAGAGATTTTCTGGACATAATCATGAATGAAGTGATATCTTACTTTTATATACTTAGTCTTAGAATGTTGGATAAGGCTTTTAGATAGGTTGATTGTATTAGTGTTGTCACAATATACGAGTATATTATTTTCAAAACTGTAATCTTTCAGTTGATACTTTACCCATAGAAGTTGAGAGAGGCAGCTTATAGATGACATGTACTTTGTCTCTGTTTTAGATAAAACGATGAAGTTCTTCTTATTGCTTGGTCGAGAAATCATATAAGGTCTAATGAACTAACATTCTCTAGTTTTGCTTTTTCTGTCAATAGGATTTCTAGAATAGTCTATGTCAAGAAGCCTTCTAACAGGTTTCTTATAGCACAAACACATTATTTGACCCCACAAGATGCTTTGAGATCCTTTTTAAAGCCTTTAAATGAGACTCTTCAACATTTAATTGGAATCTTACTCATAGACAAATGTTATGAATTATATCAAGTATACTAGCGGTAAGGTAAAGAAGGGATCCGATCATACCTCTGTAGATCTTCTTATCTACTTTCTTACCATTTTCGTCCTTGTCAAGTGAGACTTACACATGCATGAGAGTCTTCATAAGTTTTGCGCCCGACATGGTGAAATTCTTCAACATTTCTTTGATATACTTATGTTGATGTATAATAATACCTTTTTCTCTATGTTTGATCTACAAGTTAATAAAATTCAACTTATGTTTTCTTAAAGCAAGATGGTTTCAAAAGGACCCCTATAGAATACGAGTCTATATAAGCTTGAAAAGTGAGGAGCTTAGAGATTTTGAGAAAGAATCTCCCTCCATATCCTCTCACATAGAAAAGCTTTACATTGGTGCAACAAGTTTGTACTTCTTAAGGCCAACACAACAATACTCACCCAACAATGTGACCATGATTTCCTTAAAGAACTATCATTTGAATTTTGGAAAACTTTTAAAAGAATTCAGCAAAAAGTAACTATAATTGGGTTCTAAGATATGCACACTACAACTTTAGATGCTATCCAACCTAAGCTTGATTATAACATACCATATGTTATAGAGAAAAAGTGTCTAGAAGCTAAGTTGAAAAAGAAGATAGAGGTAGATTTGTTAGCAAGGTAGGAAGAAGTTAAAGCTCTAATTGAAGCTCAGTCTCAAGTAGAGGCACAAACTAAAGAAGATGAAGAAGAAAGAGTTGTTGCAAAAGCTTTAGGCAGAATCATACAAAGGTTGAGGTGGGTGGAAACTGTGTAATTCTTATGCAAGACATTTTGTCAAGCTCCCAAGGTGATGTGAGTTGATTTTAGATTGATACATTTTTTAGGTTACTCTTTAGATTAGCTTTTTGAGATTAACAATTTAAGGTGAGAACCCAAAGAAGATCCCCACTGGACACGAACTTAATCAAGTGGTTAAGTAAGTGTAAAGGTTCACTTCTAGAGGGCAAAGAGAAAAACACAATATGGTGAGTATGATGAGATGGTTGCGGAAATTAAGAGAACACAATGATGATGATGACAAAATGAATACCAAAATTAAAGAACATAACAAAATAAAGAAGACATGGGAGGTGGCGCAAAAGAAAATAACAAAAGAGAAAAGATGAAAGGATGAGAAAGCTTATGGAGTAATGGACAAGAATCACACCACTAGGAGGATGGGATACTCCAAGATGATTGGTGAAAGAGCCGCCAATTAAAGTTCTCACACACTCAAGATAAGACAAACTATAAGAACTCTCAAGTCTCACTAAAATACTCCCGCAGAGTTTCATTACTATATTCAAATTCAATGTGTGATTTACAAGAGAGGAGACACCCTATTTATAGATATGAGTGCCTTAGAGACGGAGAAAGGAAGGGTAGGGGTGTAAATGACTACAAGCTTCTAGAAACTAGGTTAAATGGGAGCACATGGGGGAGTCTTCTAGAATCTACGTCAAAGATGAGCACATGGGTGAGTTTTTATAAGCTAGGTTATTGTGGGCTTTGGCATAAGCCCAATTTACTAAGTACACCCTTTTATAGCTTATTTTTCTAATTGAAGCTCGAAGTGAGCCCAATTTATTTGCTTAACTTGTCTTGTAAGAAGACTAGAAGAAAAAACAAATGGATTCTGGTTCATGTTCGGTTCTTCCTTTGTTGAGGCTCTTCTGAGATTTGGTGGAGCCTTGTCTTGTGTCTTGTGAAGAGTATGTGGTGTCCTTAGTCATCTATTTGTCGAGTTGGTCTGTATCACAAGGCACTGTCAAGATCCCAAGGCTTAAGCCCATCCATGTTGTACCTGTTAATAGTCAACCCAAAAATATGGTTTACGAAATACAACTTCTAATCCAATATGTGTTGTGTTAAGAACGTCTTGCCACTACAATATAATTATTGGCCATGGTAGAGCACCAAACGTAGAGGATAAAGCAAGTTGTGTGTACTTTAGCATATCAAATCTAAAGTTTCTTTGTCTTGCTTCTATGAACTCTCAACATACAACCTACTAAATTTGCTCAGTTAGTTGAACTTGCTACCTAACAAACCTCTAGTCAACAACAACAACCATGACCACTACAACCATGGTGCCAAAAGGTGGATAAGTTAGAAATGTTGAATTATTGAACATTTTCTTTCTTGTATATGTCTTATGTTGTCATTTTCATAACATTCATAAACATGTATATTATGATTATCCTTTTTATTCAATTTGTGCATTATTTGATAATACATGTGTTCATGTTTTGCTTATCATTATATCAATTATCGTTAAGTATTTGTTATCATGAAAAAGGGGAAGATTATTGAAACCTAAATGGTCTAATCTTATAATTTCCTATAGAGTTTCATGGTAATAAAAACTAAACAAGCTATATATATTATTGTTACATGAACCTTTTAATGTGGTTTTATGAAAGTTAAAGTGGGGTCCAAATAGCAAGATAGGCTAGAATAGGTGCCTTTAGCATAATAGGGGGTCTAGTTATCATTTTAGCTTGTTTTTTTTACCTAGTTTCTAGAAGAAGTGGCCTAAGGTGTGGTTTTGACTTAGTCAAACCCTAAAGGCAGCCCTCTCACACATTTACCATCCTACCCTTGTTTCTTGTTTTCCAAGGCACCATCTCCTATAAATAGGGAGTCTTCCTCCTTGTATTTTCAAGTTGAATTTTATAGAAGAAGGAAAACTTTGTTTTGTGTTGTGTTTTTATTCGTATATAAGATAAGGATGATGTAATATGTGTGTGGAAGAAAGAGAAACTTCCACTACAAGAAAAAAATGTTTTAACGGAGGTTATTTAGCGGAGGATAATATAACCCTAGAAATTAATTTAACTAACGGAGGTTTTTGTAACATTTATTAAGTTCCAAATGTTTATTCTAAAACCTCAGCAAAATAATGGAGGTTTTTTTAACCTTCGTTAAATTCCAAAGTTTATTCTAAAACCTTAGTAAAATAACAGAGATTTTTTAACCTTCGTTAAGTTCCAAAGATTTATCATTTTTCTCCATTACTTTCCCATTTTTTCTTCTTTTATCACTAAAAAAATTATTTATCAAAAACTAATATAACCTATATAAATTTAAATAAAAAATATTTTTTTAAATTTTAATTAAATTACAAAAAAATTTCACACAACCTCTACAAAATACCTAAGGTTTTCTCAAACCTCCCTAAATAAATATAATTAATATTTTCATCTTCCTCTTTGTTTCCCACCACATACTCACGACATCTGCATTGCTACGACGCCAACCATTACACTTTCATCAAAGAAGCCATAAAAACCATTCTCCATTTGTTGCTCCAGAGAACCTCCTTTCGCCTTTGCTTTACCACGAAATCTGTATTGGTCGGCACCAGATGAGTATGTGTTTGATGAGAATAAAAAAGATGCTATTAATAGGAGGAATGGACAAGGGCCAAAACATCTAAAGTTCTTCTTATTAGTTTTTTCAAAAGATGAGGCCCAAGCCCAAGAAGCCCAAGCCCAACCATGAGGAGCAAGGCCAAGGCTTTAGGAGATGAGCATCATTGGATGTCTCTATTTGTAATTTCCTTTTGTGTAGTTTTAGTAGAACTTTAAAAGGAAGGTGTAGGTATTAAATAAGGGGTGCTAATGTACAAAACAAAGTCACACCTTCCATGTGACATAAAGAGTAGGTGTAGATATAGTTTTAGGAGGTGCCAAATAAAGAAACCAAGTCACACCTCCCATGTGAAGTCACACCTCCCATGTGAAGTCACACCTTCCATGTGACTTGTTTTTTGTGGCAATTTCAAATGAGTTTCATTTGAATTTTCCCACCTAAATTTCAGCACCCTCACA
The DNA here is from genome assembly GCF_051622355.1 of Phaseolus vulgaris. Taxonomy (NCBI): domain Eukaryota; kingdom Viridiplantae; phylum Streptophyta; class Magnoliopsida; order Fabales; family Fabaceae; genus Phaseolus; species Phaseolus vulgaris. Next base: position 31,959,391 of record NC_143505.1, on the reverse strand, counting down.
CTATAAATAGAGGTGTCATGCTCTTGTAAATTAAAAATTTAGAAATTGAAGAAAGGAAACTTTACTCAAATTGAGAGAGATTTGATCTCCTTCACTAAGTCTTATCTTGTGAGCTTTGGAGGGCTTCAAGTGGCGGCAACTAGCACTCATCTTGGAGCTTTCACCATCCAAGTGGCGTGTCCATCTCCTTCAAGTCTTCATCCAATTAAGTTCCATCTTCCTTCCATCTCCATTTCCATGTTTCTAGCAATTCCAATCGATAGTTTTTCTTTTTCGGTTTTGTTCTTTAATTTCCACCGTTTGTTCTTGTTTCTCTTGTGTTTCCTTTAATTTCCAGCACTTAATTCTCTTTTCAATCGGTTCATATGTGTTAGTTGCTATTTTTAATCAGTTTAATTGTTCTATATTGTGTTTCTACTTGTGTTCATGTGTTGATCTTGCTTTCCTTTCCATATTCTCCCTATATTTGTGTATAAGGTTATGACACTCATGATTCTTATGAGTTTGGCTCTTCATTTGGAAGGCAATGTCCTCCATTGTACTGTCCTTAAGCCTCCTTGATGGACGAGGGCCCAAGCTTCCAAGACTAAGACCGTCTAGCCATGATGGGAGCGTCTAGCCTCAAAAAAGGAGCGTCTAGCCATGATGAGGAGCGTCTAGGCCATGAAGAGGAGCGGCTACATAAGGAGCATCTATGAAGAGTCCTAGACCGTCTAGCTTCACATATACATGGGCCAAGCTACGGTTTGTGAAGAGAAGGCTTTGTTGCATAAAGGCCCATTAGGGGTACTTAGTAAATAGAGTAGTGCTAGAAAGTAAAAGAGAGTGAACATTCTAGAATGGTGCTTACTTGGCCGGACATGAAGCATGTGCCATGTGCCTTGTCATTGTTGCATTTCATTTGGCTCTCATTTCATTTACACTTAGCTTAGCTTTTACGGTTTTATAGCCTATAAATAGGAAGGCTATCTCTTGTATTTTCCAAGTTTATTGTGAGTAAAGTTATGCTGTCATTTTGTGCCAAGCTTTGCTTCTCCCTAGAATCCTAGGCTCTAAACTTCAATTCCTTCATCTTTTCCCTTGGGCTGGCCGAACCACCCAATACCCACACTTAACATGCACCTACAAGATCAACACCACTCTTAGGAGGATCTTGCTCACCTCATCCATTGCTTCCGCCCCTTTACTCTACTTTGATTCAAGAAGAACTTCATGAAAATGCCATCATTTGGTATCATGAGCTTTGGTTCTTCAAGATGAGTAGCTCTTGGTCTTTTCAATTTTAGTTCTTCTTTATTTCATATTGTCATTTATTTTCCATACTTGTCTTGCTGTTTTTTACATTTTAATTTGTTCTTGGTGTGCTTTGTGGAAGATCCAACCGAAGCACTCTTGTTCAATTGATCTTGAACAAGTTCTTGTGCAATTTGTGATAGGATTCCATACACCTTTGAGTTGTTATTTTCTTTTAGGCTTTTGAGTCTTTATTGCTTTCATTATTTGGTTCATATTATGCTTTGAGTCTTTAATTTTCTGAATCTATACATGTTTTGTCAAGTCATGTTCATCCTTATTGTCAACAATTCATAGTAGTCCTTTTATTTGGCTTGATTGTTTCTTGATTTTGGGTCTCTTTAATTGCTTGAATCTGCTGTTCTTTGCTCTTTTGATGCCTTTTTAATTTTTAGTTTGAGTTCATGTTGTGTTTAGATCCTACACAATTCTATTTCACAAATTTCCATTGTGTCTAAACTTTGGTATCTTGCTGTTTTTGTTTCCAGTTTTTAGAATCCCCTGTTTCAGATTTTCTGTGCTGACTGTTTTGATCCAGAAAAATATTTCCACTCATAGGAAAATTTTCATTCTCTAGAATTTGAAAGTTTGAAGTGTTATAGAAAGGACAAAAAAAGAATTAGTCCAAAAGAAGCAACAGAAAAAAAATGATAAATCTTTTAAAATCAGTGTGCAAACTTGAGGCGCTACAGCTGGCGTAGCTGAACACCAAAATTGCAAAATTTATTAAAAAAACTTGGTGCATGCGTTTTGAGTGATTCCAAAGCCAGGATTTAGCTAAGATCTTGAATATCTTGCATATCAAATTTCAGAGTCATATCTTAAAAACACAGCTCAGCATAAATTGGGGAAAAATACGTTTCTGGCCCACAACATTTTCCAGTGGTGCTGTTTTTTTTATTTGGTCATCTAAATCTAGTGCCATTCTTAGGATTCTTTTGTGTGCCTACCTTTATTTTGGTACCTTTTATTTGTTTGCTTTAATTTCTTGACTCTCTTTCTAGTTGTCATAATCTAAATCCTTTTGGTGGTACTGTTTTATTCAATTAAATTTGTTTCTTGCTTTTGTTCTTTGACCTCTAATTTGGGTGCTGGAATTTATTCTTCTTTGGTGCTTATGTGAATGGGAACTTGACTTGGTTAAGGTTTAGCCCTTTGATAGGTGCTGGAAATTGGAGAATTAAGACCATCATTCTAAGGAGAAGACAAAGCCAAAGCCGAAACAAGCATTCTTGAAAAACACTACAAACACTTGGAAGATCAACAAGCAAAGACAACAAGGAAGTGCACTAACCAAAAAGAGGATCAACAAAGGGAGTTTTCTTAATTCCTTTGCAACTTGGTTTATGTTAATTACCTTTTAATTACGTCTTAGACGGTGAGTGTGTCTTCAAGGGCTCCAAGTGTCCAAGAAGCCTCACCTAGGGCCGAATAGTATAGCATTCTTGTTTAGTAATTGTTACTTGTTTGTATTTGCTTTTCTATTGCTTTAGTAGTAACACTTTGCATGGTTAGTTTTGTTTAGAACCGACTAGCTTTGTTGCATAGATAGCTTACATTGTTTTCTTGCATCTAATTTCTCTACTTATTTGTGTTCTAAGTGTTTCACTAAGAGAAAGTTTTGTGTGAAGGCATTGGAGGATAGTTTTTGGCAAGGAAAAGGCTTGGTACTTAAGTAGTCCATTGTGACTCACCTCCCTTACCTGGAAAACTACCTTCTTTAACTTCCCTAAATTTTCTCAAAGTAAAACACCTAAATACACAAGGTTTTAGCCATGTCTTCTTCTTCTCACTCTCCAAAGTCTATTGAAAGTGAAGTAAAATCTTTGAAAACTCTTTTAAAAGAAGTTTCACAAGTGGTACAATTAATCTCTTTTAGACAATTGGAGAATGAGAACAAAATCAATGAGTTGGCTAGAGCTCAAGAAGAGAAATCACAAAACTCACAAAAAAAAAAAAAAAACTCATGCATCCCATTCTAAAAGTAATGAGAAAAGATGAGTACACAAGTGGTGAGGATGAACCTAGTACACAAGAAAAGGGGGAAGGAGAGAGGATAAATCCTTTGGAGAGGGACTTATTGATGATTCAAAGAATCCTCCACAATCAACCTAGTGCATCCATTGAGACACAACGAGAGAACATTTTTCATACTAGATGCAAAGTTTTAGAAAATATATGCTCTCTTATTGTGGATGATGGATCATGCTGCAATTGCTGTAGCACTAGATTGATTGAGAAACTAAATCTACAAGTAGTTCCTCATCCAAAACCTTACAATTTACAATGGATCAATGAGGATGGAGAACTACGTGTAGACAAACAAGTGGAAATCGAGTTTTCTATAGGTAACTACAAAGATAATGTTTTGTGTGATGTAGTACCTATGGAAGCTTGCCACATCTTATTAGGTAGGCCATGGCAATTTGATAAGAAAACCTCGCATAATGGTCTAACTAACGAGATTTCTTTCATCCACAAGCACAAGAAGTTTGTACTTAGCCCTTTACCACATTCCCAAGTGGTAAAAGACCAAATACAAATGAAACACAAAAGGGATGAAGAAAAAATAGAAAAAGAGAAAAATTTTGGGAAACAAAAGGCGTGGGAGAATAATGTTCCTTCCCACAAGGTCATTCAACAAGCCAAGCACAATGAAAATACCTTTACAAACATGCTTCTTGTTGAACAACCTAGCATTTCCTATTGTAAAGGAACACTTGCAAGCATAAGCACAAAAGAAAAGTCTTTAAAAGAAGCTTGCATAGATCAAGACTATTTCTCAAATGTGTTAAGATATCCCCAAAAGAATGACAAGTTATCTATAAGCACCTACCAATTTTTGTATGAAGTAGTGCCTAGAACAACTTGCCATGTCTTATTGAGACAACCATTGCAAAATGTATAAATTTTCATAAACCATGGTTGTACCAACAAGACTCTCTTTGCACATAAGAGAAAAAGTCTACAAGAAGGAGAAGTCATGGGACAAATGAGAGTTGATAAAACTCTAGAGCTTTTAAGAGGAAAACTTTTGTCACCCATGAGAAAAGAAGTTCAAAGACATTACTTTAGGTATACCTCTTGTTTTCAAACTACACCTAAAGCAAAGTCCCAAGAACTCTATCCTCCTTCACCTTTTGTAAAAGATCCTTGGGAAGACACACATTTCAAATTAGAACTTCCTAGGACGACAAAAGGTTATATTTCATTTTTCATGGATGTGGATAAACTCATCCCAAGAAACGTGACAAGCTTCCATGAATTATTTTCAAATGAAAGAGCTTCAACATTTGCAAACATAGCTCTTCCTTTTATGCTTCACGAAATCATGAAAGACACTCACAAATCTTGGGATAAGAATCCTTTTCCTTATAAGCATGCATACAATGGAGTAGTCCACAAGATTACTCATATTTCTCCATTTGAAGTTGTATGTGCCCAATGTCCTCTTGCCTTTTTAAAGTTGTTACCATCTCTTAAAAGGCTTATGCCTAAGGGAAAAGTAACTACTTTTGGAAATTTTAGAAAATATAAAAGGATTAGAGGGCACCTACAACCCTCAAAAGGGAGGTATTGTGAGAAGTTGGCCAAAACAAGAGAAAAATGGAAACTTCATGCAATTATTTGTTCTCCAAAGGCTCACCCTAACCCCTTTGCTTTGTTTCAAGATTCACATAGATTGATATTTGATTCGGGAGGACACACCTTGACGAAGCAAGAGGCTGCTATCCGAGATCAAGAATGCACATCTGAGGATAGATCTTCTCAAGAAGGAGGAGATGATGGACACCATCCAGCCACAACCATCCCCTTAGCAAAAGCCTTGGATTTGAGGACAAATCCTTTTCAAGAGGGAGGGGATGATGGAGGAGGGCCCAAGCTCACCACACTATGAAAGCCAAGCTTCCAAGACTAAGACCGTCTAGCCATGATGGGAGCGTCTAGCCTCAAAAAAGGAGCGTCTAGCCATGATGAGGAGCGTCTAGGCCATGAAGAGGAGCGGCTACATAAGGAGCATCTATGAAGAGTCCTAGACCGTCTAGCTTCACATATACATGGGCCAAGCTACGGTTTGTGAAGAGAAGGCTTTGTTGCATAAAGGCCCATTAGGGGTACTTAGTAAATAGAGTAGTGCTAGAAAGTAAAAGAGAGTGAACATTCTAGAATGGTGCTTACTTGGCCGGACATGAAGCATGTGCCATGTGCCTTGTCATTGTTGCATTTCATTTGGCTCTCATTTCATTTACACTTAGCTTAGCTTTTACGGTTTTATAGCCTATAAATAGGAAGGCTATCTCTTGTATTTTCCAAGTTTATTGTGAGTAAAGTTATGCTGCCATTTTGTGCCAAACTTTGCTTCTCCCTAGAATCCTAGGCTCTAAACTTCAATTCCTTCATCTTTTCCCTTGGGCTGGCCGAACCACCCAATACCCACACTTAACATGCTCCTACAAGATCAACACGAGGATCTTGCTCACCTCATCCATTGCTTCCGCCCCTTTACTCTACTTTGATTCAAGAAGAACTTCATGAAAATGCCATCACTCCTTATTGATGGGAAAAATGCACACGGAAGCAACACACATAATCACGAATCAACTGCAGAAAATAAACAACACAGGATTTAACGTGGTTCGATCGCCAACTGCAACCTACATCCACACGGGCAACTATTAAGTTTTCATTATATCCTGTTGCACACCAATTACAAGTACAATGATCTCTTTAAATAGTGACAAATAGAGATAATAAAGGGACACAATGATTAAGCCCACTCACTAAAACATGGTGTCTACTCAGCCCAACCCAATTGGTCTTGGCTTCATACCTAACAATCTCCCACTTGAAGTCAGGGAACAATGTTCACCTGCGCTTCAACTGTGTACATTGTGTCTTGTCAGCCCAACCCAATTGGTCTTGACTTCATACCCAACACTTATTGTGTTCCTAAAGTGTATATGCTTGATTCAACTCACATCAGTGTTGGACACAGTGACCAACCGATCGAGTCAAAGGACACTTCGAATCGCGCATTGAATAAGAATCACCACATTTACAAGAGCATTTAATGTGTTGTAACCGTATCTGAAATATGTGGGGAAACATCTCCGCAAAAATCAGTCAAATACTAATTAACTGAAAGGTGTTATAGATATTCCTTAAATAGCACACCTCCCTATTAATCATGGATCAGGATGCATCAATTAATAACTAATATTCAACCCATCATGAAGAAAGCCCATAACTAGCACTATAAATAAAACTTCGACAAAGTTATAAGGTACGTTTTTACTCTAAAAGAACATTCCAAAAATACTAATACTGACTTGAGTGTTGGAGTGCGCAGGTACACCGACCGCCTGAGTTCAACCGTGAAAGAAGGAAGCTCGAAGTTACTCAAAGGAGAACCAACGGGCACCGACATGTCACCAGATTGTGTTACCTGAGTCCCCTTTTCCCTACACAAGTACAGGATCGATTCTCTACAAGGTAACCTGAGTCCCCTTTTCCCTACACAAGTATAGAATCGATTCTCTACAAGGTAAGTTCCACGATCCGTTCCTTTATATTTTACCCAAACTGCAAACCGATTTCCTGCGCGACTTTGTTCTGCGCATGGTTATGAGTTTTTGCTAGTGCGATTTTTTTTTCCAGTTCTCCATAACTAGAGTGATTATAGGTTGGATTATCCCATAATCAAGCTCTGTGAAGAAGGAAAGTACATAATTCAAATTAAGTGTTTGGATGAAGAGAAAATCCTAAACTAGCTACTTAGATTTTGGCTATTTGAGAAGTTAGCTAGTTAGTTACCTTGAAGTAAGTAACCGGCATCACTATGATTTTAGCGCATTCTAATTAAGTTCTTACATTATATCTTTCTCATGTTATAATATTAGGATATTAGTAAGTGTTTATGATATTATTAGTGTTTTTATATAAATTTTCTTTTCCATTCAGTTCATGTTCTCTCCTTTCTGGTTTGTTCTTTGCCTTGCTTCTTGTAGGATTTGTTTTATAAAATGTAGCTATGATTTTTTCAGTCCTGCATAATTCTCTATTTTCCGACTCCAGCAATGTTTACGAGTCACATGAATCTGATACATGTAGTCTTTTAAGAGATGGAGTTACAATTTTGTATCAAGTTTATTTGCTCTACTGTAACTATTATTAGAGTTCACACAATGTCTTACCAGAATTTGTTAGTATAAATTTATACTTTCATGTCTGTTGTTTTTCCATTACATAAACAAGTGTAGCTACGTTCAAAATATTCTCTGTTGAGAAGAGGAAGTGTGAGAATAAGACCAGTTCTCTATGTTCATCTTAAAAAAAGAGTTGCCAAATTGAAATTTTGGTCTCTAACTTCTTTCATTAATTCTCTCTCTACTTATAGGATTTTATTTACAAACTGAACTTTCTTTTTAAAGTTTTGGTTTTCAAAATTGAATGTTTGTCTTCCTTATTGATTAATGGATAACTAACAGTATTGTCTGCATGTATTTATTGTTTTCAAATATATAAATGTTTATGCATATATATATATATATATATATATATATATATATATATTTATACATGTTTCCCATAAGGGTCATCATGTCTTCTTTTCACTTGTTTTTTTTTTTTTGGGAGAATCTCGTTTTTATCCATTTTCTCCTTTAAGCTTTCTTAACTATTTCTTTCATTAAAAGCTAAAGTTAGAACAGGGAAGAGGGATGGAGCACTGCTTGAAAGAAAAGAAGAAGGGAATAGTATCATTAATCTGAAAAGTGTTACCGAAAAAACCTAAAAAGCATTTATATACATGTGGTGTGAATAGGAAGAATGGCACATTGCATACAACGCATACAACAGAAAAGCAGAAAAGGGAAACCCCAACTGGTCTAGAAGTCCAAAAAAAAGCTTAAGAAAAAAAAACTTCTAATATTTTAACATTTGACCAAATTCTTTCCAATTCCGGTTGTGTCTCTTTAGTCTATTATTTTGGCAATTTTTATTTTTTTTATATTCATACGTAACCTTTTAAACTCAACTTTGCCCTTGTCACAAATTTGCTTATGGATATTAATATCTGGAAGTCACAAATTGGCTTACGGATATCAATATCCGGAAGTCACATATTTGTCTATGAATATTGGCATCCGGAAGTGTCAGCTTTGCCTATGGATATTGACATCTGGAAATGTCAGTTTTGCCTACGGATATTGGTATCCAAAAGTGTCATGTTTGCCTACGGATATTGTCATCCAAAATTTTACTCTTTAAATGTGAACATCTTTTTCTGGAAGGCACATCATGCTTCTAGATATACATATCCGGAAGCCAATAATCCTCTACTCTTTTTTTGACAGTTGATGATTTTGGTACTTTTAATGGATTAAAACCCACTAAACTAAAAAAATTTAAAGAATTAATGTTATGGACTTTAATCTAAAAGCAACTAGAAAAGGCAAAATAAAATTGTGAAACCATGTGCCTAATTGCCATTGAAGTAGCAAACCAATAGTTTGGTGAAGCACTCTGAAAATTCTTGAGCGGAAATGCAATGGAAAGAAATGGTTGCATTCCTCAAATCAATTGGACCGAGAGAGTGAGGTTTGTAGGACCCTTTTATCTCCAACGAATGGGACAGTGCCATGTGTTGGCAGGGGCCACATGAGATTCAAAGAAAAAGTTAAAGGGATTGGCAGGGTACATTCTGAATTTTTTCATTAGAGCAAAATATTCTTTCGCTCATAATTATCTGAAACTATTCTAGATATATACATCTGGAACACAATAACATATATATCTAGAAGTCAATAATTTATAAAAATTTGTTGTTATACTAGATGCAGTTAACTTTAATCTAATTTTTATTTCATTAAGGATACAATTGTAATTTGAAATTGACATGTTGGGTGTCAAATGATACGGTGCAGGTAAAATCTGCCTATTAATTTTGTATATATTCCAGAAACTTCTTCTAAATTACTACTATTGACCACATTCTCCCTCAATTCTAATATATATTTAAGATTGGCTAGAAATGATTCTTTGAAGTTTGAACTTTATTTTCAAAACTGATTTTTACATGCATGTTCATATTCTGGTGGCATGTGAGATAGAAACACTAATGGAGGTTTTTAATGTGATTCTATAGGTGAGAAGGTATGTGTACCATGAAGTGGTTCGATTGGATGCTCTAAAGCTTGTCGATTGCTCCAATATTTAGGTCTAACAAAAAAGTAATTCTTTTCAAGAAATTACATTATCTGCCATAAAAAAAAATACATGAATAAAGATTCACTAATTAGTAAGATTAAGAGCATATCTTGTGGTAAAAGTGAAAGATGATCACAATAATTACAGTGAGTTTAACTGAATTGATGGTTTGGATTGGATTGGATGGGAGCCATACACCATTAGTGATACTAAATTGATATTTTTAAATCAGAGGCCACAGTTAAGGTCATTTAAACTTGTTGTATTTGTTGATTTGGCTCACACGATCCAACTTCTATTCCAAAACGTTAGAAATTTGATTTCTTAGGTAGTTATTGCCGCACTCATAGTCCCTAGGATTTGCCATATCAGTTGTTTTTTTTTTATCGATAATAAAAAATAAATAAATAAAAACCACTTCAGGGGTGGTTCAACCCTTATACACGGTACCCAACTACCATTCCTGCCTAAACCCTCCCAAACTTAACTAAAACTTACCTTGCCCTTGCAACAACTAACACTCTCAAAAGATTAACCTCATGCACAACATAGGTTCTAAACACCAATCTGAAAAGGAAAACAAAGCTGACCTAAAATTTAAAGAGACTCAAGACCAAACCTTTACTTGCACCAAAGAAAAAACTTCAGACGCAACTTCAGACGCATCCGCCACCCCTCTCTTAAAAATAAAGTTGTTCCTGTGATTCCATATCTCACTCACCACCCCAATATCAGTGGCTTTGCCATTACAAGGGTGTCTAAAGATAAAGATGGTGCATATGAAGAATAAAAAACCATAGGTTTTTTTCGGTTTGAAGAAGACTTTGATATTGAAACAATGACTTTTTGGAGATTTTTCAAATGCAGGTAACAGAGAGCGAGGTCAAGCTTCTAATATAATATTTACCCAATTTTCCTATCTGTGGGCCTGTGACAGATTTATATTTTGGGTCTTCTCAATAACCTTTCAAGGTTCTCACTATATTTTTTCTATTATATATTTTCTAAAAGTTTAGAATAATGGGTGTTTTCTAGAATCCATATCAACCTGTTAATTCATTGTGTGTATGGAGTTTTTTCTCAGTGACTTAGGAATGAATATGTCTTCAAGTATAAGCTTCAGCTTGTCTTTGAAAGTATTATTGTTCATCTTATAGTGTTTTTTATTACTGGATGTACTTTTGATAGTTGTCTCGTGCTTATAGTTTTAAACATCTCCATTGTACACCAAAAATAAGTGTAAGATACTAGGAAAATATGAGAACTTGAACTTGTGTTCATTATGCATGTTGTGTGCACTATTGATTATTATGTTGCTACTTTTTACACAATACTAGTTGCCATATATGGTTTATATTTTAGATTTATTTACTGATTAAGTTACTTTTATAATTTATTAATTTTACAGTTTGTAAGACGACAATCCAAATTTGGACAGATTCAAAGTATGTTTGTTCTAAGCTATTGTCAGTAAGTTTGGATATCGTGCAGGTATAGATCCCTTCCCCCTTGACCATGCATTATTCTTATAATTAACTTCTTGTTATTTGCTTATATAAGTTAAAAGTTTTGCTTTTCTTAATATAGGTTTGTTTTTTCCCCTAATTATTTTGGTTTGGGAATTAACTTTCATTTCAACAACTTTTTGTGTTGTGGAATTTTTTTATCTTTCTCTCTTTATTTTGGATGTGGGATGGGTTGGTTTCTTTATGAAATTTCGTGCCTATTTTTATTTTCAGTATATATGCTCATGTTACAAGTACTTGGATATTGTGTTCCGATTGCCATTTAGTTTTGTGTTTTCACACTTTCAGAATAGGTTTTGGGATGCCGAAGAGATAGGGTCTTTGCCAAGAAGCAACCATATATGGTTTTTATGTTTCTGCTTTCTTTCAGGGTACTATGTTTTGTAGGGGTGTGAAAACTGTCAAATTATGCCTGTTAGAGTTCACTGACCAAGTAGTTGTTTTCCCTGAATTCATATTTTTTTTTACTAACTTAAAGTGTTAATATTTTTATTTCGAAAACTGGGCTATGCACTAATCAATAAAATAAACCCTTTTATAATTGGTGAATATTCAGGTTTGAGACCTGGAACACTTGTTGGTTATGTTGCATTTTACCTTTTCCCCATCCATGCTCTTTTTGTAGTAGTTCTAAAAGCAAAAGAACTGAAGATTATTGATGATCTAGGAGTGTGGCTGGTGGAGCTGTTTTGGTGATTTTGGGCTTACATTTGGTTATATAAAATTTCGGAGGTAATCTTCTAAAATTTTGTAAATATGCATTGTTTGCTTCCTTTTTATTTTCATTAACTTATTTTTTATTGTTTAAGAACTCTAATATGATCTACATTTCTCGTTAGAAGACTTTTCAAGTTAAAAACTTCAATCTTGTCCAATTGAACAAGTGCTTATTTTTCATTTAGTTAGGTAACTAGAAACATTAAAATTAAATTGTGCAATAATGTACAGTTAAATTAAATTATGCAATAATGTGCAATTTTTGTGTAGTGTTAGAACTGTGATGAGATAATATTCAAGAATAAACAAGGTAGTTATTCAAATTGAGATATGATAATATATAGATTGTGTTTGTGGTATATTGGCTTTATAGTGGCTTCACTGTTACAGTATCATTGTAATAATCACCCGTGGGTATGCTTGAATAGTTTATGATTTCATTGACTTACCACTGATTTGCATGAAAATAACTTCAAATGGTGAACACCATTCATGTAGAATAAAAGGTCATTGTTTAAAAAAATTGAAATCTTAAGTAAAACAAAACCACATTAAGATTTATACTAGATATGAGAAGAACGTTATAAAAGATAGTTAAATTATAATTTATAGATAGTTTATCAATGAAATGTTGGGTAGAATAGTTATATATGAGGAGTGTCCCATGCACATGGTCATATATGTACTAAGTACGATTAAGAATACTAGTTTATTTCATAAACTATTTTGCATCATCGACCCTAACAAATATATTAATAATAACTTTTTTAATATAATGATGTGAGTTGATTTAGGTTGATTCATTAGTTGACACTTTTTAAAATTATGATCGGTAATTCTTAAGCAATTAAGATGAAAAGTCTAAGGAAAATCCCAGCTGGACATTAACTGAACAAGTGTTAAGTATATGTGAAGCTTCATTTCCAAACACCAAAGGAAAAACACAAGTATAGGTGAATATGAATGACAATTAGTGGTGCGGAATCAAGAACACAATACAAAGCTAATGAACCGATTAGAAATCAAGGACAATACAATTGCACCGATTGAAATTAAGAAACAAACACATTGCACCGATTAAAATTGAAAGAACCGAATAGAAAACAAGAACAACAACACAAGACATATTTAGAATTTTGAAATGGAATGGAAATGGAATTGGAAGATGAATGATAGGAAAACTTATGTGGTTGAAGCTAGGAAGAGGTTCACGCCACTTGGAAGGTGAATAGGCTCGAAGATAAGTGAGGTTGCCGCCACTTGAGAGCTCCCAAACACTCATAAGATAAGACTAAGCTAGGAGAAAAGGGTCTCACTAATTCTCACTCAATTTGAGTATAGTAACTTTACTTCAATTTCAATGTGTTTTTACATGAACCAAGCAGCCCTATTTATAGTATTAGTGTTTTGATCAAAGAAAATAGGTAGGAAATTCAAATGAAACCCATTTGAAATTGCCGCCTAATACAAGTCACATGTAAGGTGTAACTTCACATGGAAAGTGTGACTTTGCTACTTCTTCTCATAAGTCCTAAACTCATATCCACACCTCCCTTTTATGTTCTTTTTAAATCTACTCTAATGAAATTACAAAAAGAGACATCAATTGATGCTCATCTCGTAATACTTGTTCCTTCCTTCTAGTAATCCTCCGAGGCATGGTGGATGATGTAATCATGGATTGGACTTGGGTTTCAAATTGGACTTAGCGTTGTTGGGCTTGGGCCTCCGGTGTCCTCTCTTTTTGGTCCTCATCATATAATGACTCAGTTTAAGAAATACTGTTATGAAGATTATTTATAAAAAAATAGAAAGATTTAAGGATTAATTAGAATAAAACAAAACTTTTTACTGTAGGATAAACTACATTAAATAAACCTTATTCTTGATAAACAGCTGCAAGCCTGATCCGAAATTTATTTCAGTAAAAAAAATACAGCTGCATGTTACACAGGTGTAAAAAAATATTAAAAGAAATTAGTTCTAAACTCCTATCCACGCCTCCCTTTTATGTTCTTTTTAAATCTACTCTAAAGAAATTACAAAAAGAGACATCAATTGATGCTCATCTCCTAATGCTTGTACCTTCTTTCTAGTAATCCTCTGAAACATGGTGGATGATGTAATCATGGGTTGGGCTTGGGTCTCAAATTGGACTTGGCATTGTTGGGCTTGGGCCTCAGGCGTCCTCTCTCTTTGGTACTCATCATATAACACTACAAGAAAATCATGAAATAGAAACCAACTTTTTAGAGACCAAAATAATTTGCAATTGTAACTAAATTAGAGACTAATTTAAAAATAAAAATAAAAAATTTGTTTCTAAATTATTTTCTATTATTGTTAAATAGTTTCTAAATTGGTATCTAATTAGCAACCAAGATTTTAGAGACCAAATATAGAAACTAAATAATTGGTAGTTAAAACCTTGGTTGCTAATTAGATACCAATTTAGAAACCATTTAATAATAATAGAAATTTCATAATACTGTCCAGCCAAACTCTGTATCTTACTCTGCACACAAATTCGGTCCAACAAAAATCATGAATGAATCCAATACTCAAGAAAACATAAAAAAAAAACTTGTATTCTGGCGAGGCAAACAGAAGAATCGTTATCCTTAAAACTTTACAAAGTGATGGAAACCAAGTAGAGGATGCTCAAGGCCATGAAGCCCAAGCCCAACAAGGGGCCCAAGCCCATCAAGGGGTCCAAGCCCAACAAGGGGCCCAAGCCCAACGAATTACTAGGAGCATGGCAAGAGCTTTGGGACAAGAGTATAATAAAATGGCTCTTCTTATTTCTTTTGTAGAATAGGGGTGTGAATGTAATAAAAAGGTGTAAGTAGTAAGGGGGTCTAGGGGGGAGTGTAGATAGGAGCCTAGGGGGTGCCAATCTAGGAAGGAAAGTCACACTTCCTTCATTGTCTAGATTGGCGCCGAATTTCATTGCATTTGTGTGCCATTTAGCTTGCATTTTCAGCACCTCTAGGCTATAAATAAAGGTGCTTAGCTTGTACAATTCAGATTGGAATTTTATAGTAGAGAGACTATACTCAAATTTGGAGAGAAATTGTGAGTCTTGGGTCTTCTTCTTCCTTTGCCTTATCTTGTAAGCAATGGTGAGCTTCAAGTGGCGGCACTCCATCACTTATCTTGGAACAAGGAACCAAGTGGCGTGAATGGCTTCTCCAATTCTCAAAATCCAGCAAGCTTCTTCTATAAGTGTTCTTCTTCCTTTTCTTCAATTTTCATTCGGTAGTTTTTAATTTCCTAGTCTTTCCTTTCATTTGCACCATTTAAATTTGTGTTTCCAACTTTGTTTCTTTGATGCTGTTCGGTTTAGTAGCTTAGCATTTCAATTCTGTCCAGCTTTTCAATTCTTGTTCTTCATTCCTTGTGTTTGATTCCATTTGACAATATATGGACTTCCATATGAGCTTTGGTTTGGTGCAAAGTCTTGGTGAGTTCTTGAATTAGAACATTGATCCAATTCTAAGTAAAGTGCCATTTCATGACCAACTCAAGTTGCTTCTAAGAATGTCAAAGAATCATGTATTCTTGCTATTGCATTCACATCACAAAGATTATACAAAATCGATTTCAGGAAGTGCAAAACAGTTAAGGATACCTTGAGAGCACTGACTAGATCGGTGCGATTGTCTTCATTGAGGGATTTACAGGAAAACCAAGCGAAGTGAGAAAAATTATAATTGAAAAAAATTAGGGAGAAACAGAGATATGACACGATATAAAAAACACATAGCAATTGAAGAATCTGAGTCGAAACACATCGTTCAGTGCTGTAAGAGAAAGAAATCAAATTGGAGAGAGAGAAAAGGTAGAAAAGAACTCACCGATTGAAGGGAGAACGAGAAGAAGAAGCATGTGAGGAAAAGGTACCAATGAATAGAATCGATACCTATCAACAAAATCATAATCAAACTCTTGATTAAGCTATACATATGCAAAACTAATTAACATTAAACTCATAGAAACAGAAGAAGAAAAAACTAATTATTACCTTTGTTCGGCCTTCTTCAAATTAGGATTCCAAGATCGTCAAATAAATAACAAACATCACATCACTAATCGCGAAACATACTTGCGCTTTGCAGACAAGCGGTTCTGTGGTGGAGCGAAGGTTGAAGCAAGTTCCTTGGTGGAGTAGCAGAACCATGTTTCGTGCTGGAATAGTAGAAGCACGTTTCGTGTTGAAGCAGTAGAAACAAAGGTCCAGTGGTGTGCGATGGGAGTGAGGTGCGAGTTGGACAAAAATGAGACTGAAGAAAAGAGAAGATGGAAATGAAAGGCGAGTTTAGGTCTACCGGAAGTGAAGAGGAAATGAAAAAAAATAAGGAAAAAAGAAGAAGAAAGAATTTGAAATAAAATTAGAATAGTTTACTAAGGTTTTAAAATAAACCTCTGCCATTTACCACAGGTTCTCAAATTGACCTCTGCTATTTACCAGAGGTTTTAAAATAAACTCTGCCATTTACCACAGGTTTTCAAAATTAACCTATGCTATTTACCAGAGGTTTTCAAGTAAACCTCTGCCATTTACAGGAGGTTTTCAATAAACCTCTACTATTTGTTTTCAAATAAATCTCGTTAAATAGATCTTTGATATCTAATGGAGTTTAAAAAAGTTTTTCTTAATTAAATTTATTCTGAAAGTTATATTAAGCATTGATAAATAAATTTCTTTTAATATAATATTTCTCTATAAACATATTAAAAATATAATTAATAATATTTTTAGTTTATGATAGTTTTTAATAAAAAAATTATATAAAATAAACAAAAAAAATTAATAATTTTTTATTAAATAAATATTTCAGATTAATTTTAAAAAACGTTAACATATTTAAATTTACACTTTCAAAACTTTAAAAGATTTAGTTATCAAATATATTAAAATTATATTTTTAATTATTTGTTTATAAAAAAAATTTAATTACATTTATTTATTGAGATGTGAGAAAATCTAAAATATTTTATTGATGTTTTAAAATAAACATGTCAAACTTAACAAAAATTTAAAAAAATCATTATTTAGATGAGGTTTTAGAATAATCTTTTGAAACTTAACGAAAGTTAAAAAACTCTACACTATTTTGTATAGGTTTTAAAATAAACCTTTGAAAATTAACTAAAGTTAAAAAACACTTCAGCTATTTTATAGAGGTTTTAAAATAAATCTTTGAAAATTAACTAAGGTTAAGAAAGACTCCGTTATTTTATGGAGGTTTTAAAATAAACCTTTGGAAATTAATGAAAGTTAAAAACACCTTCGTTATTTTGTCGAGATTTTAAAATAAACCTTTGAAAATTAACAAAGGTTATAAAAACTTTCATTATTTTGCTAAGGTTTTAGAACAAACCTTTGAAAATTAACTAAGGTTAAAAAACCTCCCTTATTTTGTTGAGGTTTCAGAAAAAAACCTCCATTAATTAAATCAATTCATAGGGTTATATTAACCTCCGCTAAATAACCTCCATTAAAACCTTTTTTTTTGTAGTGAAACTAATTTAGAAACCAATTTTTTATTTAGTTTCTAAAATAGTTTCTAATTTAGTTACTATTGCAACTAATTATTTTGGTGTCTAAAAATTAATTTCTACTTCATGATTTTCTTGTAGTGTAATGACTCATATTAAGAAATACTGTTATGAAGATTATTTATAAAAAAAATGGAAAGATTTAAGGATTAATTAGAATAAAACAAAACCTTTTACTGCAGGATAAACTGCATTAAATAAACCTTATTCTAGATATACAGCTGCAAGCCTGATCAAAAATTTATTTCAGTAAAAAAAATACAACTGCATGTTACACAGGTGTAAAAAAGTATTAAAAGAAATAATATATAAAGGATTTTACCAAAATTGTCTCACCTTTTTAATAAATACATTACATTGAAATGAAAAACACTGAATTTTCATGTTTGTGTCAAAATTTTAGAGACAAATTTAAAAATGTAACACTATTAAAGTTTTTGTTGTTATCAGAGTAAATAGTTCTTATGAGTTATAAAAATTCCTTTTGAGTGAACTAATAATATTGTGTTCAAAATTATAAATAATTTGAATAAATGTCCGCAATGATTAAGAGGAAACAAGGAAAGTTCTTATAATTAATTTACTCTATTAGAATTTTACAATTGATAATTTTTTTCTTTAAGGTTAATTGAATCGTGAGTTGATTATGTTGAATTCTTCGTCGATAATGTTTAAAAAGGTTAAATAACTTGTTTTATTTTTCAAATTTACATTTCTAATTGTGATACATGTTTGTATTGTAGGTTTTTTATCAAGGAATTTTGGATATCATGAGGAGCATATGTTATTGTTGAAGAATATAATATAACACTAATACAAAATATTAATACTACGACATTATACAAAGACGGTTAAACCAAAATCATTGTAAAAAAAAGGGTGGTGGCAAACTTGTAAATATAGAATGGTCTTTAAAAATCACTTCAGACACTTATAACGACGGTTCTCTGTAGAGTCGTCTTTAAAAATCACTTCCAGACACTTATAACGATGGTTCTCTGTAGAACCGTCTTTAAAAATCACTTCAAGACACTTATAACGACGGTTCTTTATAGAACCGTGTTTGATTGTTAGTGTAGGGACATTTACAGACTTTTAAAATCTCGTCTTTAAGCTTCTTCGCTACCCACTCCTTCATTCTAAAAAACCCCTTATTCTTTCTTGCGTCGTGCAACCACCTCCTCGCGCCACCAATCTCCTGCACTACATCCACAACCCTAAGCTGCCACCATACCCCTCTACCTACGTTGCTTGTCTCGCGCCCCTGAGGGCCACCATGCCCCGCGCCACCGCGCCCTCGCCCTGCGCATCCACCGCGACTCAAGACCCTTCCATCGCTCCGCACCGCGACCCTGTGTGGACAACCGTGTCGCGCCTCCAACACAACCAGTGCTGCTTTCGAAGCCGTGCACCAGTGTTCCCCTTCACCGCCCATCAAAACCCATGCACCGAGTGAAATTGCAAAATCTCAATCCTACCCTCTCGAACACAACCAAACATGGTTCCTTTCGTTGACGATGCAACACAGAAGAAGATACCCAACCCTAGGTTCCCCCTCACTAATTCTCACTCTTTTTTCCTTTTTTCTTGTTTTAATTAACAAAATGTGATTCCACTCCTTTCTCTTATTGATGTTTGGTGTATAATTTTTGAGCGTGTTGTCAAGATGACGACGCTCCCGTTGTAGAAGACTTGAAGGACGAAGCTGATGGTGATGAAGACAATAATGGCAAGGAGCTCAAGGTGTTCCTCTCTTGCATTGCATTTTTTTACTGCTTTTATGTGTTAACCTAATGAAATCCTTATTTAGTACTTCTTTTATTGTTTTGTTAATAAAACCCCATATTTTCTAATTTATTAACTTTTATTATTGAATTTCCATGTTCTTTAGCACTTCTTTAGGGTTTGGGTAGAAGTCCTCACTTAACTCATTACACTAGTTATGACTCCCTTTAATCCAATTTATTTTAAAGAGACACACTTATAACGATGGTTCCAACCGTCTTTAAAAATATTTTTTAAAAATTTAGTTATTTAGTAACTAATGTAACGACGGTTGATTATACGTGTCGTTATAATTCATTTATAACGATTGTTCCCCAACTGTCGTTATAAATGGCTTATTTATAACGACACCCAGATTAATGACGGTTCGAAAATCGTATTTATATGTCCTTTTTAAATCGTATTCATTTGTGATACTTCATAACACTATTCGTTTTAAATTGCTTCGTAGTATTTATTTATTTATTTTTGAATTTCAATATATTTATTTTGGTATATTTTTATCAATATTTTGACATATTTTGTCAATTGATAAATGTTATATCTATTTATGTGTTTTATTTATTGAAAAAGTACTTTAACAAATATAAATAAATAAATACAATAGATGTAAATAATTTAAAAAACACAAGAATGCCTAAATGATAAATGAATAAAAAAAAACATTTTAAGGTACATTTTACGAAGGTTCTGGAAGCTATGATATTTTATGAAAGTTCTGAAAGCTATGATATTTTATGAAAGTTCTGAAAGCTATGATATTTTACGAAGGTTATGAAACCTATGATATTTTACGAAGGTTATGACACCTATGATATTTTAAGGAGGTTTTGAAACACGTGATATTTTACCAATGTTCTGAAACCTATGGTATTTTTTGGAGTTTTGAAACTCATGATATTTTACGGAGGTTTTGAAACTCATGGTATTTTACGGAGGTTTTGAAACCCATGGTATTTTATGGAGGTTTTGAAATTCATGATATTTTACGGAGATTCTTAAATTCATAGTATTTAACAAGGGTTCTGAAAGACTTTTCCTGATGTTTAAGAAAAGCTCGAGAACACGTTCCCCAGAGATAGTTTAGCGAGAGGAATTTCAACAGGTAAATGACGTAATGGACGTTTTAACCATGACTAATGAAAAAATAAACCTCCTTAATACCATTTTTTCTTATCCCTCACATTATTTTTCTTTTCTGAGATGTGAAGAATAAACTAAAAAATTTATTAATTTATAAAATAACCATTAAATACATTAATACACTATCACTATTACATTAATATACGTGTCATTATTGTTTACAAACGAGGAATCCTACAATTTAAGAAATTTAATCACGTATAATCACTAATTTCTCTTTGTACCACTTTATTTATTAATATTAATTAAACTTGTTTCCTTTTGCTTAAACAATTTTGTACTGGACAAGAGTGCTCGAGGGCTCAGGACCTCGAGTATTGGGTCCAAAGGGTGGGTCACGAATTTGGCCTAGATGTTGGTCAGCCCAAAAAAGGTAATTAAGATCAAATATATAATTTTTATTATCATATTATTCTGAAGATAAAAGATAGAGAGATATTTTATCTGTTGTGATATTATATTTTATTTGTTGTGATATTATATTTTATCTGTTGTAATATTATGTTTTATTTGTGTTGATATTATTCTGAAGATAAAATATAAAGAGATATTTTATCTGTTGTGATATTATTCTAAAGATAAAAGATAAAAGAGATATTTTATCACCTGTGATATTATTCTGAAGATAAAAGATAGATATTTTATCTCTTGTAATATTATTCTGAAGATAAAAGATATAATATGTTGTTGTTAAGTTTGTTATCATATAATTCTGAAGATGAAAGATATAATTGTTATCTCTTGTGATAATATGCATGTTAGTTACATAATAATTAATAGTTGTTGAGAATGAAAGAGGAGCACTTGAGAATAATGGTGCACACGTAAAATATTTGTTGATAGTTGTTGTTAACCCTAAAAGATAGGGACGTGCAATTAAAACAGAATGTTGGCCTGCGGTTTAGCACCTGAAGATCATTGGTGCCCGTGACAGGTGGTTTTTCTGTTAGAGATGAAAGATTAATGTGCTTAGTATATTTTCAGTTAAGATTTTATTCGATCAAGGGAGAAACTGTTGCATGTGCGGTTATAAAAGGGGTCTAAGACCCCAGATGAAGGTATGTTGTGTTGAATCAAGTGTGTTCAAGCTTTGAAGAATCCAAACCCCTTTGAAGGTTGATGAAAGGCTGGATGTGCTTGCTGTTGCAGAGCTGTCTTTAGATAGGATCTGGGGTAGAATTTATGTGTAAATCCACTTTTGATTGAATCCAAAGCATAAGCATTCTCAAACCTTTTAATTGAAAGTGTTTTTCAAACTAAGTGAAAAACAACCTGTTTTTTTGTCGAAACAACCGATTTTTTTATACTTAGGTGTTTTTAGAAAGGTTGAAAACTGTTTTTGATGGTTGACTTGCTGTCAAACCAAAACAACCGATTGATTCGTGAAAACAACCGATTGTTTGTTGTGGGACCATAACAGAAAATTGTTTTGTACTTTGACTGAGCATTAAATGATTTTATAACTGAATACGCTCCAGTTTTAAATGCTTTGACCAGTCTTTAATTGCAATAAATAGTTTGTTCAGTTTTTGTAACAAACAACTTAGTTTTAATCAAAGAAAAACAGATTTGAGTTTTTCACTGATTTTTCTTTTGAAAGAGTTAGAGATTGCTAGATCAAAGAGAGTGTGATATAGGATTTTCATCTTGTATTGATTTTAGATCTTTTCTGTAACAAGTGTAATCCTTTGTACTTTGAAAGAAACTTTGTGTGTGAAGCTGAGAAGTGTTGTGTTTTCCTGAGGTTGTCAACGTCAGCATTCTTAGTGGTGTTGTGCTGAAGCCAAAGGAAGTGTGTGTCTTGAGGGGATCAAGGTCATTCTTTGGTGGTGTTGTAAGTAATCTAAGGTTGATTGCTTAGTGGATTCCCAGTGGTTTATGGGAAGACTGGATGTAGCTCTTGGTTAAGAGTGAACCGGTATAAACCTCTGTGTGCATTCTCTCTATCCTTAAACTCTTTAAATTCAGTTTTTTATTTGTGAACTGGTATAAACAACCGATTATTTCTGCGAAACAACCGATTGTTTCTGCGAAACAACCGATTTTTTTTCTGGTGCTGTGCTTATTTGCTTTGTGTTTTGGCAAACTGAATTCTGATTCAAGTATTTTTCGAAGTAATTTCATTCTAGACTTAAAACTTTGCGAAAAGCCTCATTAAACCATTCACCCCCCTCTAGTTTAAAGCCATACATTCTAACATGTTGTTTTTGCATACTAGACTGAAAACTGTTTACTTTTTGTGAGCCCTTATTGACTTGAGCGTTGGATTGCAATCGATAGGTAGGCCGCCCTCTGTCACAATAGGGTCACCTTTCAGTTCAACAAAGAGACACAAGTCAATACTCAACTGTGGCAGATCTAAGAGAAGGTGTTTAACCTAGTCAACCGGCGGGAGAGTCAACCGACTAGAACATATTTAAATATTAGTTTCGCACATTTCAAGTCATTACAAATAAAGTACACAATTTTATTTGTTCCTGCCGGTTGACCCGAAACGCCTTCATGCGTCTACGACAATCTCACGCCCAAGAATCCCTGCGTTCACTCGTGCTTTCCTTCCTATTGAACACCTGAAACACAAAGACAAAGGGCACCCTAGAGGCCGTTTGCACTCCGACGCTCAAGTCAATCATAGGGCTAGAAAACACCAAAAATTGTAAGCGTAAAGCTCTGTGTCACTATGTGTGTTAAGCGGCGCAAATGAATAGCGTACCTTACTAAGTTTGTTACTTCCCTTTATATAGCCTAGGGTTTCCGTTGTTTCCGTTACCCAAAATAGACTTCCTAAGGGGGTGGGCCTCAGCACCACTGTTACCCACTCTTAGGATAACCTAGCGCATGGGGTTCCCTAACTGAAGTGCAACCTCTGACAGGATGACAACCTGGATGCCTCCTCGTGCACTTGATCTTTGAGGTCACCCGTCTGGGAGTGCCCTAGCTGTTCACGTGTCATGCATGCAGCTCACCGATGGAACGTGACCCTCACAAGTCGTATTCTTTCCATAGGCTCTATATTTGTGGCGTCATCCACTCCACACGCATGGACTCTCGTGACCTAGGCTTCTCCCTTACTAATAACTGGTGTGTGGTCTGGGATCCACCTCTCGTGGCCCAGCTCTATTATTCGAGTTCCCGATGTCCGACCTCTCTACACTGCCTAGTGACACGTCGATACATCCTGGTGACCGATCTCTGACCACTTCTTTGGTTTCTAGGCATACGTGCCTCGCGTGACACTGCCCCACGCCGCTCATGGGACCCCCCGCTTATGTGGCCCCAACATTACTAGTGGTCAACGATGCCCGAGGATGGGTCGGTACACAAGCCCCCAGTCTCAAGCTGTAACTTGTTCAGCGTTCTCGCCTTTGGTGACCTACGTGGCTCTGTATGACAGGACGTAAAGTGCGCCAAAGTGACGCCTCTCTGAGCCTGTTTTAACTGCGCACACGTGTTTTGATCAACGACCATGGCTTAACGTTGCTTACGCTTCTTAGTTTACGTTAAGTATTCGAAAATGCGCGATTCCATTCACTGTTGCATCATTCTCTGAAACACCCTTGGTTGCTTCGTCTTTTTCTTTGAGCGCTCTCACGTTTCTCTATACAAAGTCCTAAACAGAACTGCAACTGGGTCGTGTTGAGGCTGAGCTCCTCCAACAAGCCGAGAGGTTCAATCTATTGTTCGCTTGTAACTTACTTGCTCAGATGCTTAGCTGCTTTAACTCCCTTAATCTTGATTTGAGTAAAAACTACTTTTTTATCTTATTCAACTGTGGTACCCTGCCCTTGTTGTATAAAGCTAAAGGGGGGGTTTAACTATGAACTAGGTCTCCAAGGTCTTTCTTGGAGGGAGGGAATGATGCGGACATCCAAGCCCAAGGGCCACGCACAACAAGATTGGAGTATTAAAATAAAATAATATTATTATTTTATTTGGAGTTAGGATTTGAACTCAAGACCAAGTACAAAGTATCAACCTAACCACTGGGACAAATGATCATTCTTGAAATATAAGGATTGTAGTATTGTCTTATTTTATTACAAACAAGAAAAGACCTTTGTAATTTATACACTATTGGAACTCAGATTAGGGGGACGAATATTTTGATAATTTTATAGAGTGTTTCCCTGCTAGGGTTTTTCCCTATATCTTGCGATCTTATCAAGAATCCACCAATTCTTGTGGCGATCATCCTTAGGCTTATCAAACTTTGTTTGTGGCGCCTTCCTTTATCCAGGTTTCTATTGTTACTGTTTTGAATTTATTCCGTTCCGTAACCCTAAATTCCCAATTTTATTGTCATGTCTATTTGGATTCATATCAGTACCCTTCCACTCACGAGACTTCGAACGCAAGGGAAACAATTCCTTGACTAACCTCAGCTTCGCTCAAGGGTGAGGAGGATTTATTTGGTGAACTATTTCGTTCAACCTTGGCGTTCTCACTTGAGGAGGGAGGCGTTCTCTATGAACCCGTCTTTCCACCCACGAGACCTCTAGCGCAAGGAAAACAAGTTCTTAACTGACCTCAGCTTCACTCAAGGGCGAGGAGGATTTATCTGGTGAACTATTTCGTTCAACCTTAACGTTCTCACTCGAGGGGGGAGGCGTTCTCTACGAACCTACCTTTCCACTCTCAAGACCTCTAATGCAAGGGAAACAAGTTCTTAACTTACCTCAGGTTCGCTCAAGGGCAAGGAAGATTTATCTAGCGAACTATTTCCTTCAACCTTTACGTTCTCACTCGAGGGGGGAGGTGTTCTCTACGAACCTACCTTTCCACTCTCGAGACCTCTAACGCAAGGGAAACAAGTTCTTAACTGCATTGTACAAAACTCGAGAAAATATTTCAATCGAAATTTATTGGGTGACCTCATTAAAAAACCTTATAAGGGAAAAAGAGCGTCCCCTAATACAATGCACAATGTTGTTGGTTAATTGAAATAAAACTTGAAGTTGACCGCATTCCATGTGTGAGGATCCGCGCCTCCTTCCACCGTCTCAAGTATGTATGTTTTGTTTCCAAGGACCTCTGCCATTCTAAAAGGACCAACCCACATGGGGGAGAGCTGACATGGGACTGCCAAGGCCGCCCTCTCCAGTACTTGGTGTCTTTCCTCAGGCCCTTGCCATACTTTGCTCACAAAGCATATGACTTTCTGAAACTGGTCCTGTTTTGGAACAAGGACTGAACTGATCGCTTGATCGATCACCGCTAAATACAAGCTAAGTGAAGTGCTTGGCTGCGGTTTTCACAAGACTGGAGGGTTGGCTAAGTACTCCCTCAACCTGATGAACGCCTCTTTACACTCTTGGTAAGGGAGGCCACCCTCTCCTATGGCTGACGCAAATCCAGACAGGACAGCCACGCGCCTCGTCAGTGCGCACCTTTCTGGGCTTACCTCCATACCACGCTCGGTGAGCAAGAAACCCAGAAACTTCCCTGCTTCTATTCTGAACACACGTTTATCGGGGTCCGGTTTCAGCCCACGCTTAGCTATTGTCGCAAATAGCTCTTCTAAGTCAGGTAGGTGTGTCCCTGTGTCGTTTGGTCGAGGGTGTTGCCAAGCTTGGAGACATTTCCTCCAATCTCTCTTTCCCCTGCATCGCCAACCGGCTCAACTCGGCCTTCCCGGGCAATCCTTGCACAGGCGATCTCTGCTTCGGCCTGGGTGATTTCGATGTGATTGATCTCGGGCTGGGCGACGTCTTCTGAGTGCAGTAGGCGCGTAGTGACCATGAATACCCCTCTCTTCATTTTGAGGTTGTTCTCATAACACCTCTTGGCCTTCTTCTGGTCTGACTTGATGGTAATCACCTTTCCTGCCAAGTCAGAAAGCTTCATCTTCATATGCCTCGTCAACGGCACCGCCCCCAACCTATTTAGCGTAGGTCTACCCAACAACATGTTATAAGCAGAGGGGGCATTGACGACGAGATACCTGATGTTCTCCGTACGAGAAGCAGTGCCATCCGTGAAGGTGGTCCTCAACTTTAAGTGCCCACGCACCTCCACCTGGTCTCCCACGAAACCGTACAGGCAACCAGTGTAGGGCCTCAGCATGTCAGGGGACAACTGCAGTTTGTTGAAAGTGATCAGAACATTACGTCTACTGAGCTTCCTTGATCCACTAGCACATGGTGCACCTTCCTACCAGCGGTTACTACTGAGATTACCACCGGGTCGTTGTCATGGGGAACAACGTCCTGGAGGTCGGCCTTGGTGAAGACAAGGTCGACATCAAAAGCATTGTCGGCCCTCTGTGCTTCTACCGACATCACCGCCCGTGCGTACCTCTTCCGCTGAGAAGCGGTGCAACCTCCTCCCGAAAAACCTCTCGCGATGGTGTGAATCTCACCATGCACGGGAACTTCATGCCCCGTGTCACCCCCTGTCACCGCAACGTCCTCGGCACCCTACTTTTCCTGCAAGTAATCCCTTAGGAAACCGTTCTTCACCAACTCGTCTAGCTGGTGCCCCAGTGCCAAACAGTTAAGTATGGGGTGGCCGAATGCTTGGTGGAACTCACAACAGGCGTTCTTGTTGGGCCCGAGCTTCTTGTCGGTCTTAGGGGGTTCCTTTAGCCTCTCCGCTATGTTGGGGATAGCGATGAAGTCCTTCAAATCTACTACGAAGTCGTGCCTTGGTGGCCTGTTCTCCCTCTCACGCCCCCTGGTTTGAGGCTTTCTTGGTTGATAGAGTTGCTGCTTCGCGGGGGTCTTCTTCTCTCTCGTTGCCTCATGCACCCTTAGGGGTTAAGGACTACCTGATACACGCGGGCGCGTGGGAAGCACACACGTGCACTTCTCGTTAGCTTCCCCTTCCGCCGCAATATGAGCCACCGTGCGGCGCCTTATCTCGGCGAAAGTCTTAGGGTGGTTTCTGATAAGTGACTCACTGAAGGGCCCTGGCACGATGCCCTTTCTGAACACATGCACCATCATCGTCTCTTCCTTGAGGTTCAACCTCACCACCTGTGCTCCAAAACAGTGAAGGAACTTCTTCAGGGACTCCCCCTAATATTGTCTTATGTAAAAGAGATCATAAGAGATGGGTGGGGGCGCCCAATTCGTGATGTACTGGGTTATGAACAGCTTGGTGAGTTGTGGGAACGACATTACGTGGCCATCAGGGAGGCTGATGAACCAATCCATCGCTGTTCTCACCAGGGTGCTCATGAACAGTTTTCATCTCACCGCGTCGGATCCCCCAACCAGCATCATTTGCGTATGGAAAGCCGTGAGATAGGCCTCCGGGTCCTCCGTACCAGTGAAGGTAACTTTGGGCCCTACAAACGTGGTTGGTATCACAACCTCCATGATCTCTTGCGAGAACGGCATCGGAAACTCCTGGGGTGGCATTGCAGGCTCTTGATCTCCTTCCTCGCGTTCGCCTGCCTGATTTTGCATATCCCTGCGCAATTCCTCATTCAAACGACGCAGTTCTTCGTTTGTGGCCTGCGACGCCGCCAAATCAGCCTGGATGCATTCTTGGTTGGCTTTTCACGCAGCCACCTCTTCTTGAAGGGCCTGCATCGTTTCCATAACCTGTTGCAGGGTGAGGCTCTCTCCACCGTTTGGTGCAACAGGTCCCTGCCTCGTATTTCTCATCTTTTCGATCTTTCTTGTTCTTTTTGGTGGGAAAATGTTTTGTATCGTGCCCCATGGTAGGCGCCAAATGTTCCTGCCGGTTGACCCGAAACGCCTTTATGCGTCTACGACAATCTCACGCCCAAGAATCCCTGCGTTCACTCGTGCTTTCCTTCCAATTGAACACTTGAAACACAAAGACAAAGGGCGTCCTAGAGGTCGTTTGCACTCCGATGCTCAAGTCAATCTTAAGGCTAGGAAACACCAAAAACTGTAAGCATAAACCTTTGTGTCACTGTGTGTGTTAAGTGACACAAATGAATAGCGTACCTTACTAAGTTTGTTACTTCCCTTTATATAGCCTAGGGTTTTCGCTGTTTCCGTTACCCAAACTAGGCTTCCTGAGGGGGTGGGCCCCAGCGCCACTGTTACCCACTCTTAGGATAACCTAGCACGTGGGGTTCCCTAACTGGAGTGCAACCTCTGACAGGATGATCACCTGGATGCCTCCTCGTGCACCTGATCTCTGGGGTCACCCGTCCTGGGAGCGCCCTAGCTGTTCACATGCCATGCATGCAGCTCACCGATGGAACGTGACCCTCACAGGTCGTATCCTTTCCATTGGCTCTATACTTGTGTTACACCTGAACGCGTCATCCACTCCACACGCATGGACTCTCGTGACCTAGGCTTCTTCCTTATTGATAACTGGTGTGTGGTCTGGGATCCACCTCTCGTGGCCCAGCTCTACTGTTCGAGTCCCCGATGTCCGACCTCTTTACACTACCTAGTGGCACGTCGATACATCCCGGTAACCGATGTCTGACCACTTCTTTGGTTCCTCAATGTACGTGCCTCGCGAGACACTGCTCCACGCCGCTCGTGGCACCCCGCTTACGTGACCCCAACATTACTAGTGGTCAACAACGCCCAACGACAAGTCGGTACATTATTAATAATCATTATATCAAATATTTTATTTACACCAACTTAAAATTAACTTAACTTTCACATTTTCAAATAATCTTAATATTCATTTTCATTACTTGAATTTATTTTATACTAAATTTTTTGTAAATTATTATTATGATACAAAATTTTATTATAACTTTAATTTAATTTAAAAACATTTTAAATAAATTTATATTATATTTTTAAATTTTTAATTTATTTTTAAATTTTTAATTTATTTTTAAATTTAATTTTACTTATTACTACTAATATGAACAATGTTTAGTTTTTTTATTCTAATCTAAGGATTTATTAATTAAAACTATTAATCCATTATTTCAATACTTTATATAATATATTTATTTTAATATTACTAAATTATTTCAATTTATATAAAAATTATTCATTACAATATTATTGTTAATTCATTTAATTAATCTTACATGGGCAAATTAATATTTTAAATTTACTATTTTAGTATATATTAAATTATTTATATTTTATTATTTAAATGATTTTAAATTTAATTCATTATGAAAAATGAAAAAAATATGAATATAAATATTAATTTCAAACTACTACTTAAATTTTTAAACATTTTCTAGTTTCGATTGTTTCTTTTAAAAATTTCAAATATTTATTTTAAATTTATTTGATCAATAATCATAATGTCATATAATTTCTTACTTTTTTTGTTTTATTAAAATATTTTTTGCAATTGAGTCAGCGTGTGATGGTAACTACATCTCCCAGAATTATTCGTTTTGATGATAAATCCAAATATGTGTAGCTCCCTCTTTTGCATCGTGGTCAAGAGTGGATGTAAAGGATTTCCAAAACGAAAACATCAATAATTATTGATGAGCATTTCCTTGTCTCATTCCCCGTCTCTATCTATAGCAAGGTCCCAGTAGCAATCACCTTTACCTGCAAATCTGCAATTGCAGCTCCACCGTTCCTCTGCCCCTTGTCTTTTTCCTTCTATTCCGTTCTTTTATAATTAAAGGTTAAATTAAATACTCATATTCATATATTTTGCTTTTAATTATAAATATATTACATTTTTTATTTTTATTTTTATTTTTTTTATTAATTTTATTTAAATTTCGTTAATGATCAAAGTAATTAAATATACATTTTAATTTTTTAATTTTTTTCTTTAAGATTAGTTATATATAAATATATCATTTTTAATAAATATATATAACAATTGTTAAAAATAAAGTATGTGTTCAATTATTCAAAAAAATTAAAAAATTAAAATTTTAATATTAGAATTGTAATTTTTTTATTATACTAAAATTATAATACATTATTATTTATTAATAATATTATTTAGAAACTCACACAAATCTTACTTTTATCAAACTTATGATCATTGAATCTTACATGAATAACTTCTTCAATAATAGACGTCCCAGAGTTGTACACTTTATATGTTTTAGATGTTTTAAAATATTCAAGTAAAATCCTTTCATAATTTTTGGAATCAAACTTTCTAGGATCGTCTTTTGTATTCAAGATAAAACTT
This sequence comes from Phaseolus vulgaris, assembly GCF_051622355.1. Classification (NCBI taxonomy): domain Eukaryota; kingdom Viridiplantae; phylum Streptophyta; class Magnoliopsida; order Fabales; family Fabaceae; genus Phaseolus; species Phaseolus vulgaris. The sequence continues at coordinate 31,929,086 of NC_143505.1, read as the reverse complement.
TGGACTCCAAAAGGATGGAAATAGGAAATGTTGGGTTTTCTATCCTTATACATTTCATAAGGAGTCTTATTAGTCAAGGGTCTAATGTAAATTCGTTTTTGTAAATAGTAGGTTGTATTTATTGCCTCTGCACAGAAGAATTTTGGTGAGGAGTTGGCTTTTAACATAGTTCAAGTCATTTCTTGTTAAGATATATTATTCCTCTCAACAATACCATTTTGTTGCGGTGTTCTTGAAGTAGAAAAGTTAGGGTTTATGCAAATAGTTTTCACAAAAGACTCGAAAAATTTCATTTTCAAGTTCTCCACCATTATCACTTCTGATAGCAACAATATATAAGCCTTTCTTGTTTTGAACTTGTTTAAAGATTTTATAGAAGACTTTGAAAGTCTCATCCTTATGGCTCAAGAATTTGGCACATGTTCACCTTATAAAATCATCAATAATGACTAGACCATACATTTTGCCTCCAATAGACCCAATTATGGTGGGTCAAAAAAGATCCAAGTGTATAAGGTAAGAGGTCTTTGAGTGGACATGTCATGTTTGCTCTTCAATGAGCTATTAACTTGTTTTAAGTACCATAAAAAAGAGGGAGATTGTTATAGTAAAAGTCCAACAACCTATGATTTTGATTAAGTTCTTAAAACAACTAAATATAACACATGGTCATTCTTCATTTGTAAGACAATAACTTTTCAACTACAGATCACGTAAGACATAAGTATTTCATCTAACAGGCGATACAACATTGAGCAATATTATTTTTACATATGATAAGCATAGTTGATGCTTAGACGATACACACATAGTTTAAGCTAACCTTGTTCTATACAAAAACATATATGCTTATCTATGTTGTAGGGGATGTTCGTACTTCCGTTTGCTAAGAAGTTTCGTATACAAGAACAAGTCACATAAAATGATCTCTTGGATGAAGACCTAGAGTTTCTTTTCTTCATAATTTCCCTGACATTAGCAAGGACAACTATAGAAAGACTATCTACTTCGTACGACTTTGCATTTTAGAGAAAGTCAGGTAAAGGCACACTTCCCAAAAAGACATAAGTACATATTCAACTATTGGAAGGTTATGTAAAAGAAGAAAATGCCTTTTAATGTTGCATGAAGTTCTTTTAATGCATCCTTCACATTCAAGCTCATTAGAAGAAAGAAGGACATTCAGAAGGGCTGAAGTTACTCAACAACTAGAAACAAATTTACAACGACTACTTTTAGAGCCTATATAAAGCAATTCAAGAAGAAGAAGAAAGTGTGAGACTACGCTTTATAATACTAAAACACTACTTAATTTTCTATGCCTATTAAAAGCTTCATAGATAACCCTATTTGTGTTCAATTAACAAACTAGTTTTGCATATGTCTATAGACGATATTTCTCTCTAGTGGGCAATTGTGTGATTCCTTGATCACCACACAGATAGTCTTCCTATTTTAGCTAGGATTGTTGCTTGCTAAAGAATACTTGTTTTTAGCTAGAAGTGGTTGTTGTTTAAAGAATACTCAGTTAAATTAGAAGTGACTTAGAGACAAATATTTGGTTAGCCAGAAATGGCTTATCAAAAAAGTACTTGGTTAAGCCAGGAGTGGCTTATGAAAGAATACTTTGTTAAGCCAAGAGTAGCTTATGAAAGAATACTTTGTTAAGCTAGGAGTGACTTGTGAAAGAAAGTACTTGGTTAAGCCAAAAGTGACTTGTGACTGAATACTTGGTTAAGCCAGAAGTGACTTGTGAAAGAATACTTGGTTATGCTTGAAGTGACTTATGGAAAGAATACTTGAATGAGATCAACCAAGAGTGACTGAGAGCATAAACAATACTCGAGGTGTTAGTTAGGAGTGACTACAAGCCTAAACAATACTCAAGGGCTTAGTCATGTGCTTTCCACAACCCTCTATTTTTGTGTTTTTCACAATCCTCTTATGTGATCAAGAGTTGATTAGGTTGGTATCCTCTTGGAGTCTTCCAAAGGTAGAACATATCCTCTTCAGTGTGTTCATGAGTTGATTTCGTAGTGTTTGTTGTCTTGTGTTTGTTTTCATGTTGTGAGTGCTTGTACAAACATTTGAAGATATTGGATTACAGTTATTCTAGGTTGAATAATTGAGACTAGATGTAAGATAATTTGTGATATAAACCAGTAGAAAAAATTTTATGCAATATTTTATCAATCTTGATTCTCAATTTCATTGTATTCGGTTTTTCAAATTAAAATAGGTTTTAAAGAACTTGAAGAAAGGGTAAATATTTTTTAAAAAGTTTTTAAAACCAATTCACCCCCTCTTGGTTTTTCTAAGCCTCGTTCTCTTTTATAACACTTTTGCTCTAAATTCTTGAAACATAGACCTTTCTCATGTCATGTGTTGTGAGCGTGACAAGCATTTGTTTGTTATTGTTAAGAAAATATGTGAGAGGTATTATTTTTATCTTAGGTACCTACTTAGATTTGGGTCCTTTCAAGTTAGTGTGTATAGGTCATTTCTTCTTTGGAATGCCATGAGACAATGTAAAATAATTGAATGCGTGTTTGGACTTTTCATGAGGCTTATCCTCGCTATAGGAAATCTCATATTTAACACGAGGTTTCCTCAAAGTTCTTATAAAAATTTTAAGCCTTTTATCCCCTATAGAATTTGGGACATAACTTTTCTTGGTGTTAAATTTCATCTTGTATTCCATTTATTGCTTTGTTTGAGTCTACAAATGGCCTTTTACCGAGAATTTTGGTTTTCAAAAGAATTTCCTTTTTGAATTTCCAAAATTTGTACTTTGAATTTTAAGGTTTTACTTCAAATCCTAATTTTCTTCATACAACTTGTTAATTTGTTTGAGCTCAAGCTTTTTTCATTAACAAGAGCATATGATGGGTCATGCCTGAGTTTTAAAGATTTGAGTTGATAAGTGAATGCATATGCATAGGAAAGATCTTTATTAAATGCAAATAAAAGCATGTTCTAGATTAGAAGTTACTTTGATTGTAATTATAATTTACTTTCAATTGTAAATTTTGTTCAATTTACAAAATAAATACAAAATAGTAATTATAATATTTTGGCCCATTAAGCCCAACAAGTTTAGAGTCTGGACCGTAGAAGTCAAGGGAGGCAAGGAGCATTTGGGGCCACTTTTCTAGCCCACAAACTATACATGGATGCCCTAATAAACAAACAAGGAACACATGGAGCAAGCATGGAACATATTTAACACGTGTTAAATGTGAAAAGCAAGTTAGATCAAAGCACATGGCTTATCTTTCGATGAATGAAAAAAAAATGTTGTTACTATAGTTGAATTTTTTTAAAGGAATTTTATTTCTAGAAGAGTCTTATCTTGTCTATTAGATTTAAGTGGAAATTCACCATCATCATTCATCTTGAAAGACTATCCAAGTGGTGTGGCTTCAACATGTTTCCATTTCATATAAGTTCATTCTTCCCTCTTTTTCTTCTTTAATTTTTTCTCATATTTGTCTAGTTATCCATCTATGTGTTTGTTTCTCCATTGTCATGTTGCTATTGTATGTTTTTTTTTAATTCTTTTCTCTTACTGATGTAAGCTTTCACACTTATTTAATTTTTTCAGATTAAATTCGTGTCCAGTGTTCATCGAGTTTCAATCCTTTTCCATTTCTAAAATCCAAAAATAACACATAAACCACCTAAAATACTAATTGTTTGATGAAATCATTTTTGAGCAATTTCAACTCATATAATGGGTTCTTTTGTCACATTTTAAAATTATTTCTTATAGTTTTCCAAGTTTAGAAATAGTAGAGATAAATTTATTAAAGGATTGAATAATAGTGTAAGTCATTGGAAATCTAACCCTTTATCGGATTTGTTAGACGATGGATCACAAGGTGTGTTGGTAATGATATTTGTACTTTTCATTCTTTTCTTCTTTAGATTTAAAAGAATCCAAATCTTCCCACGATTACATAAGACTTTTCTTTTTGAAGAAGTTTTTCTTCTAACTTTTATCTTGTTTTGGGAGTTTTGATATAAAATGTCGTGACTTCTTGCGATCATAGCATCTTTGCATTCATTTTGATCTTTGCCTATAAAGTTTTTTTTTAAAGACTACATTCCTTCTCCACATTATGTTGAGCTTTTTTGAGGGGAAAAGGAACTCGTCCTCTTCTTCGAACTCCTTTCCATTTGAAGAATTAAAGGCTTCTTTTATTTATAGGCATTAAGAACAAGAGACTCTCTCTCTTCTTTTTCTAGGCATCATGTTGCAAAGCTACTTCATGGGCCTTGAGGATACCAATGAGTTCTTCTAAAGTTATATTGCCCGGTTTCTTAGATGCTCGTTGAGTTGTTTCTTGTGATCTGGTGTGGGGAAACTTCTTCTGATTTTATGAATGTGTAGTTCTTATGAACCTTAATAGAGGGAAAAGCTCATTGATGATGATCTAAATCATTATAACATAGCTTGAAAACTTTCATCTTATCCATGAAAAAAAGACCCTTCATAGATAATAGTAAGGGTGTCCCACATTTGTTTGCATGAACTTTTGAATATTCTTCTTTTCACATGACACACATGGGATCATGTTTTACTCTAGCATTGATGTGGTACAAATGATTTTGTTCCTCTATTATAATGCTTTTGGTAGATGGGTTTTATTCATTATCTAATAGGATGTAGTTCCCATTCTCCATGATATATAACATGTCCATATGACATGATTAAATGAATGCTAACATTATTTTCTTCCAGTAGTTGTATTAAACTCCTTTTAAACTCTTTTTAAAGTAAGTGGTTTGTTAATCACATGACCTTTGAACTCCACAAGTCTTGCAAGGATCGTGTCTCTCATTCTGTCAAGAACTAACCGTAAGAGGTTAGATTTAATACCTAATAAGGTACAAGCACGCTCTACAAAGGTAGGGGTTGAATAGAGCACATATATTTTTTTTCATAGAACATTAGATCATCTAGTGGCAAATATTACATCTTATATTAGGCTGTTGGAGACTATTTTTGAATGGATTGTGTTAGTTTCAGTAGTGCATCTTACCTTGTATGTTTAGTTATTATATATAGAAAATAGTTGGACATTGTTTGATAAGTGTCACTATTTAGTGAAATTTCATGTAAAAAAAATGTTAGACATTTATTGATTTTAATTGTTGATTAAGCTATAACTCAACCCTAATTTGAAAAATTATAATTTAATAATATATTTTGGAGTTATGAGATTAATATAACTATTTATTCCTAATTTTATGTTATTTTTAGGAATTTAATGAGAAATGAAGCAAAGAGATATATTATGAATAAAAATATCACTTAGCCCAAGCTCAATTAGGTTAAATAAGGGCGTAAGGCAGAGAGAAAGAACGGAGGGAGGAAACCCTAGGAAGCAACCGTTAAAGAAAATTATGTTTTGGATCTCCTTCGTTTGTTTTGGTGCATGTAATGACCATCATGAATGGCTAATTCCTTTCTTTTGGGATTGAATGTAATATTTTCAAACTCTGATGAATCCTGGTAATATTCATATATGATATTTTCTTCTTCTTTGATATTGGTATTGCCATTTTATGCTTAAAGCTTGAATTTTTATTCATTAACTTGATTATTATATTTTTTGCTTAAATCTTTAATATTTATTCATGAACTTGATTCTTGGATCTTGTGCTTAAAGCTTGAATTTTTATCCATGAACTTGATTCTTGTATTTTGTGTGTAAAGCTTGAATTTTTATTCATGAACTTGATTCTTGGATTTAACTAAAAAGTCCTTCTAAGAATCTGACCTAAATGAGAATACTTGATATGTTTTGATACTAGACATAGATTAGAATATATCAATTGCTATATAACATCTCACCAAAAAAAAACATGTAAGTTGTGACAATTTTAATATGATGGTTATTAAAAATTGTAACAATTAAAATCACCAATTTCGTATTCAAAATATACATTTACAATTGTCATTTTATACAATATACCATATTTTAAATCCCGCTTTTTCATTCCCTCAATCAGATTTACTTTATTTTTTCTCCCAAAAAAATTCATTTCCTACACTTCGTCAAAGTTTCAATTTTTCAAAACCCTATTCTATTATTCATTTCCTAATTCCCCAAAATTTTCCAAAATCTTTTGAACCCTATTCCATGACTATTTGGAAAATCCTTCATTGCGCGTGTCAGCTCATGTGTCGTTGTCCTGTCACAATGATTCTTAACAAGGAAAAACGACGAGGAGGTCGGGGTTGACATTGAACTAGACAAAGGAGTCACACACCTGTTCAAAAAACGATTAGACAGTTCTATTCCATGCTAGAGATGTCGATGGTGGGAGGAGATAAGCCTTTGCAAATGAGGAAGGTGGTGAGGGATACATACTGGTACTAGAGTTCGAGGAAAAAAAACTGGCTCGTCCTCTCTACTTGGAACTAACTTAAGGGCTTTATCCTTTTCCCTACCAAAAATACACTTCTTGGGGCATTTGCTTTCATATAAATCATTATTTGTTCATGAGAGGTATATATGGAGGTTTCCTCTAAAAGGTTCTCGGGTGCCCAGGGGTACATAGCTTGATAATCCATCAAACAGAGTATGTAGAACAGAAAACAACAAGCAAATGCAGGCACACATTCAGGCATACATCTAGGCAAAGAAAATCACACTTAAAGTTGCATTTCACATTCAAGCAAAACTATTAGCAAAGATAACGGCGAGCATACGCAGAGAAGGATAAATCTAAAAACAGACCCAACCTAGGTAGTAAGGTCACAGCAGGTATTCCAAGCAAGTTATCATGCGAACAACAAGGTAATGGTTTAGGTAAGAAAAACATACCTTGGTTCAAGGAGCAATTGAGGGCAAAGAGATTTCCTAGGTTGAGGAAGGAGGTGCAAAGTGTTTGAGAAAGGCACAAAAAATTCGTGAGAGTGAAAGAAATGAAACAGTAAGAGGCAAGCGTTTTCGAATGGTAACTTAAGCAAATGAGAGAAAAACAAGCGACAACGCCTTTCCACCAGCGATGAAGAGGCCATGTGTACGTTCCCAATTAAGTATGGTGAAATGTCACCTCAGAAACGCTTCGTGCATTGTGCCACGTCTGCCCATTGTGAGACTGACACATAAGCCATTAGTGCACGCGATTATCCCTTGGGCGTGGCCCTCTCCCGGGTCGTATCTATCCCAGGGATTCTCCAAAGGTGGCGTGGGTACTTCACGAGTCAGGTTACTCCCTACTGGTACTGGGGATATGGCCTTGAAGCCACCTTTCTCTTTCCCTTATCACTGTTCTGAGGTACCGGGGCCCGAGGCCTCCTCGTCTGTATCGTGGCCTCTTATTGTATCGTCCCCTCCACGGTCTTCCCAACCCGTGGGTATCGGGGAATGGTAACATCGACGCCTGAATCTGGCGACGCCCACACATGGCGACGCCCACACCTGGCGACGCCCACACCTGGCGATGCTCACACCCGGCGACGCCCACACTTGGCGACGCCCACACATGGCGACGCCCACACCTGGCGATGCTCACACCCGGCGACGCCCACACTTGGCGACGCCCAAATTGGTCAACTCTGACTTTCCTCCTTGGAGCCCCCCTTGGTGGGTCCCGCCATATGTTTGACTTTGACTTTGACTTTGTTCAATGCCCGGGGACGGGTCGGTACAGTTCAGGTAAGAAAAAAATACCTCGGTTCAAGGAGCAATTGAGGGCAAAGAGATTTCCCAGGTTTAGGAAGGAGGTGCAAAGAGTTTGAGAAAGGCACAAAAGATTCGTGTGAGTGAAAGAAATGAAACAATAAGAGGCAAGCGTTTTCGAATGGTAACTTAAGCAAATGAGAGAAAAGCAAGCGACAACGCCTTTCCACCGGCGATGAAGAGGCCATGTGTACGTTCCCAGTTAAGTATGGTGAAATGTCACCTCAGAAACGCTTCGTGCATTGTGCCACGTCTGCCCGTTGTGAGACTGACACATAAGCCATTAGTGCACGCGAGTAGTCTCTTCGCTGAAGCAAGCTCAGCTCGAGCCTGGGGGGCTTGTGTACCAGACCAGAGCGCTCAAAACTCAGCACTCGGTGGTCAAACCTCGGCACATGTCGAAGACAGGTCAGCTCGGCCTCTTGGCTAGAGTAGCGAGCCATGTAATTGGGCCCCAGTTGTATGGGTAAGTCTGTTTCTGTATAACTAAGGTAATCCTTCGCATGTAAAACCTACATGGCTAGTGAAAGGTAATTGTGGACCTAGGGTGCACTTAGTGCGTATGGGGTCTATGTTAAGTAAGTGTTTTCTTTTAAACCTAAGCCCATGTGTGTTAGGGCACGTAGAGGTTAGGTTGCATGTAGAATGAAAAGTAACATAGCACCACATAGAGGGTTCCTACGTAAACAGACTGGACCCTTGATGTTGGTACATGAGTTGGTACCCTGGTGGTTATTCTGTTATTATTTTATGCACTCCCTGGAGGAAAGATTTCGTTTTGTTACAGCACCAATAGAGTGTGCCTCTGAACAAAATATTTTCCTGGTGAGTATGCTTTTAGTTGAGATTAGATTATCGTATGGAAAGTTGTTACAAGAGGTAACCTATAAAAGGGGCTTGAGACCCCAGGTAAAGGTACGCTGTTTCTAAGACTGAAACTTACTACTTCTTAAATTCTTATAAGCCCTGTACTTACTTGCTCATTGGAATGCAATCAACAGGTAGGGCTCTCAACGGAGCTACGCTCCAGAGCAGCAAGAGATAGGACGGACTCGTGATGAAACATATGGAACTAGAACTTGTCATCAGAGTCAACTGACGAGCAAGTCAACCGGTTAAAAATAGATAAGTCGTGTAAAAGATGATAACTTAAATTTGAAGTAGTTGTGAGTAATTTTTTTTCCAAATCAGAAGTCATGCTCTAAAATTCGACTTCTAAATTTGATTTTTTTTAACTAAAGTTGTTGTTCTTGCCGGTTGACCTGGTCGCCGGACGACTTCAATCCCAAGCTCTAGCTCCGTCTATCTCTGGTGAACTCTTCCCTTTGGGGTGCTGGAACGCGGCTCCGTTGAGACAAATGGCTTATAAGAATCAAGAAGTAACTAGTTCCAGTCTCAGAAACAACGTCCCTTTACCTGGGATCTCAAGTCCCTTTTATAGCCTACATGCAGCAATTTTCTATCACGAGAGTCCCTCTCAACTGAAAGCCTGTGTCAATAAAGATATTTTGTTTTAGGGCACATTATTTTAGCGTCGCAGCTAAACAAAATCTCTCCTTTTTGGAGTGCATCAAATCTTAACGGAATAACCACCAGGTTACCAACTCATGTACCAACATCAGGGGTCCAATCTATTTCACGTAGATACCTGCAACGAGGCACTACGTACTACACATTCAACCTACTCATTTTGCCCTAGCACACATGGGCTTAGGTTTAGAGGAAACATTTTGCTTGTGCTAGACCCACACACACTAAGCACACCCTTAGGTCCATTACTACCCCTTGCTAACCGCCTGAGCCTTGCGCGGGGGGGTTACCTTAAGTATATAGAAAAAAGTCAAACCATGTCTCGAGTCCAACCCCTAGACCCATAAAATTAGCTTAGAAGTCGAGCTAGCCTAACTGAGGCTGATCTATGTGCGCTGAGCTCTGAGCGCTCTTGCCAGTACACAAGCCCTCCAGGCTCGAGCTTAGCTTGCTTATGCGAAAAGGCTATCTGCTCTCCCTGGGGATCCTACATGTCTAGTGAGTAGTGGCGCTCGTGGCACGACGCATGAAGCGTCCCTGAGTGGACATCTCACCACACTCCATCGCAAGCGCACACGTGGTCTTTCACCAACGGCCAAGACTTATTGTTGTTTACCCTTCCCAACACAGGGTTTTATAACGTTCGAAACTTTGTCGTTTTCTTAGAGTTCCATTTCTCTGCACGAAACTTGCGCGCCTTTACTGAAATTCTCTAAACCTTCCTCCTTATCCTAGGCAACCTCCTCGCCTCATCTCGCTCCTCGACACAAGGTACTTCCCTTAATCCACGTTCATGAACTGATACCCTTTAATGCTTTCATTATTATTGTATCTAGTGTTGTGGGACTATTTCTGCATTTGTTTGTTATTTCTTCTAGCCTTGCTATTTTCTCGAATGCGCGCTGTTCTTTATTATTTGAATGTGTGGTTGTGCCTTGCTTTTCTTGTTTTAGATATACTAAATGATGGATTACCAAACCATGTATCCCTGGGCCTCTGATACCTTATTAGAAGAAGCCTCCATATACATCTCATCCGAGGAAATAGTACGTTATATGAAGAGTGAGCGACCTAAAAAGTGTATTCTAGGTAGTGAGGATGATAGGGGTCTTAGGGTTGTGCCTTGTAGGGAGGATGAGCCGGTCTACTGCGATGAATCCTCGAACCCAGATGGTTCTTTCTTGTTACTTCTACAACACGATTTTTAAAAAGGTGCTTCTTCACCTTCCCCTGTATAACTTTGAGAAAGCCATTCTCACTGAAATTAATGTTGCCCCAGCCCAACTACACCCAAATAGTTGGGCATTTGTTTGAGGTTTTTCTATCCTCTGCTCTCACTTCGGCCATCTGCCATCAGTGGAGGTTTTTCTATACTTCTTTGAAGCCAAACGCCTAGGTCGCCAACTGTGGGTATCCTTCAATGGAAGCTTGAACTTCTTTCCCGCAATCTCTTTCTCTTGAGTCTCACCTGCAGGCTCAGGTCGCCTCTTGCTGACGATCTTTGCACGAGTGATCCCTTTAGACTCCTAGATCTGCTCAGCGATCACACATATTCCTCTCTTGTTCTTCAAGCTGTTCTTGTAACATTTCTTCGCCGTCTCCTGGTCAGACTTGATAACGATTACTCCTCCTTCAAAGGAAGGAAACTTCATCTTCATGTGCCTCGTCAAGGCCACTGCGCCTAACTTGTTCAAAGCAGGTCTGATATTGATCATCCGGGACGAGGTGCCATTTGAGAAGGTTGTCCTTAACTCCACGTGGCCCCTCACTTCAACCTGGTCTCCAGCAAAACCAAACAAATAACCTTCGTAAGGTCTTAGCTGCTCAGGCAACAGTTGCAACTTGTTGAAAGTCCCCAAAACATCACGTCGGCTGAGCTCCCTTGGTCGATGAGGACCCTATGTACTCTTTTGCCCAAAATCACGAACGAGATCACCACTAGATCGTCCTCATGTGGGACTACATCTCTCAATTCAGCCTTGGTGAAACAGAGGTCGGGCTCATCCGGCTAATCGGGCTCTTGTGCCTCTATTGTCATCACCTCCCTTGCATATCTCCTACATTGAGAGGCAGTATATCCTCATCTCGAAAAACCTCTTGAGATTGTATTAATCTCGTTGTGAACAGGCACCTCGTGCCTCTTGTCTACTGATTGGAGTTCCTCCTTTGTCCCTTCTCGGCTTCCTTCAAGGTATTCTTTCAGGACGCCTTCCTTCACCAGCCCTGCTAGCTGGTGTTGAACTTTGGAGCTTTGATGTTTCAAATCCACATAAAGCCTGAAGTTGTGCTGCTTATTGGTTTGGGTTTAGATTATGTTGTTTAGAGTATTTGTTAAGATCAGATATAATTCCTACACAAAGCTTGATCAATCAGTTTTTAAAGAAACAAAGTGTTTTTCCAAGCAAAGAGAAAACAACCGGTTGAATCATCGAGATAATCGGTTGTTTGTCACTTAGCTGGCTTGAGGTTTTTGAAACTATTTTTTGAATTAGTTATGCAACAACTTAACTCATTCAACTAGTTAAATCATGGTTTCAACCGGTTAAATGTGTGTTTTCATAACAGTTTTTTGAAAACTTGTTTTAACTGATTCAGTGATTAAACGACTAGATTTCAAATGCTATAAATATAACCTTCTTTCAAATTTTTAACATACGAGTTTAATACATTGTTGTGGAATCAAGAGAGAAGTTTTTCAAAGTTTAGCAAGATTGATGATAAAGCTTTGCTCTGGTGCAATAACTGATCATAAGACTTCTGGTTTTGTAATTCCAAGTGTTTTCTATTCTTGCTTAGTTTCCTGAAATTGTACTTTGATGTGTAAGTGTTGGTAAAATCTTGTAAAGTCAGTGGGATTCTGGCTAGAGGTGTGAAGTGTTGCAAAGAGGGTGAGTAGGCTTTGTGAGATTCAAAGTCACCTCTTTGTGGTGTGTTGTAGTAATTTGGATTTTGATTGATAGTGGAATACTCAGAGGTTGTTCTGAGGACTGGATGTAGCTCAAGGTTGAGTGAACCAATATAATCTGATTGTGTGAATCTCTCTATCTCTCTCTCTGTTATAATTTGTTTGTTATTTGATTTGTTGTCATAATCAACCGATTATTTCATATTTCAACCGGTTAATATTCCTGCTTTATAAAATGCTTATACTTGCTTTTATCTCTGTGATATAAACAACTTGTTATATCGAACTTGTATGAACTATGAACTGTGGTGCATAAGAATGAAATTCTTTGTTGAATCTATAGGTAGAAATATCTGGAATGTTATTACAAATAGCTATCTCATGCCTATATCTAAAAATGTTTCTTCTGAAAGAGAACATCTTGACTGTGTAGCTATGAACATCATTGTATCTGCCCTTGATTCTAATGAACTACTTAGAATTTCAAAGTGTGTTTCAGCTAAAGATATGTAGGACACTCTTGAAAGAACTCATAAAGATTCAAGAAGTGCTTGGTTGAACAATGACATGCTTTCCTCTGGATCATTCTCTGAAAGTTCAAAAGCCAACATGTGTCTGATGGAAAAAGAGGAATCTGCATCAAATACTTTAAGTTCAAACTTATCCATCAATAATGAAAATTATTTTCAATTTCTTGAGCCTTTTAAAAAGACTCATGAAGAAGCCTCTAGATTAACCCTTTTGAATAATTAGTTGAATAGTAAAAACAACTGGTTGAAAGAGAGTCAAGGTTTTGTAAGAAGATTTGAACAATTCAAAAATTAATTTTGAAAACCTTGAAATGATTTATCAAAATTCTTCTTGCAAATGTGATTCTAGTGTTTCTGAAAACTGTGAATCTCTTCAAAAGAAAGTTTTGTATCTTATAAAAATTGTGGACAAGCTTTCTAAAGGGAAGTCCAATTTTGAAACTATGCTTGCCTCGCATAATTGTGTTTTTGGAAAATCTGGTTTGAGTTTTAACCAACAAAGCAAGAACCGTGACTGTTTAAAACCTTTTTCAACCATTACAAAAAATCAACCGATTAAAAAGTTGAAACAACCGGTTGTTTGTTGTTTCTACTGTATGAGAAAGGGTCATTCTGAGAGATTTTGCAAAGTTCGTAAAATTCTTGTTCCCAAAGGCTTGTTAAAGTGGTTTCCTAAGATTTTGAAGGTTCCTAATATTGCTACTAACATCATTGGACCCAAATTCATAAGGGGACCAAATCTTGTTTTTTAATCTTTTCTTGTAAGTAGCCTTGAGAACCAAGTATTACTTTTGGACTTGAAGAATGACTGCTAAGGGAAAAAAAAACAAGAGTTTTGGTGAAGGATTTGGACTTTCTCTATTTCAAAACTCCTGTCACAGAAAATTAACTAGTTGATTCTGCTAAACAACCGATTATTCTAGCCCTGACAGTACTGTATCTTATTCTGCTTTATTTGTTTAAGCTTTAATTTGACTATTTGATTCTTCTTTGTATCGTTAGCGGTCAAATACACATTTATTGCAATATTGAACATGATCTTTCTGAGCAGTTATTACCTTTTAGAAGAATATATTCGTATTTGTATTGGAAATCAAAATTCTTTAATGTTTAGTCAAATTTGCATGTGTTTACTGATATGGTCTGAAAAAACAACTTTATTGGCTTTGATTTGATTCCCTTACGTTTGAATTTAATCCACTAAATGCCAAATGCTTGACTGCCTTTTCTAGGTTTATAAATTTAAAGTAATTGATTATTCTTCCTCACAAAAACAATCAGTTGTTTTTCTCTCTGCACTAACTTGTTCTGCAGTGTGCCTTTTTCTGATTTCTTTTTGTTTAGCCACGGAATCAACCCCTCTCTCTTCAAAGAGAATGAAAACAAGAGCAGTAAGAAGGAGTGGAAAACTAGAGAGTTGGTTTTCAAGTGATACAGACTTGATAAACAAATATTTACAAGAGTCAAGTAGGAAAATGATTAACACTCCAAAAGTTATCTCTTTCAACTGGTTGAAGGAACAAAAGCTCATGGAAGTGAGAAGGTTGTTGAAGGTTCAAATGCGGAGACATTTTCTGGATATGTCTGGAAAAATCTATCCAGACTTGGTAAAGGTATTCTACACCAATCTCCAATTTAATGGTGATACTCTTCTCTCCCATGTTAAATGAGGAAATTTGGAGATAACCAATGAAGTATGGACTGCTTTCACTGGACTGAAGTTTTCTGGTCTAAGAATTAACAAGGGAAACATTGGAGCAGTTGATGAGTTCAACAAAATGCAATTTTATAAAAGCTGTCTCAAAAACCCACTTTCATGGGTAAAAAGTTTTTCAGTTGGAGGACTGAAATTGAGTGAAAGGTTGGTGGCTTTCATTGTCTCCTGGATTTTAACACCAAGGGGCAGCAACCATTCAACCTTGTCAAAAGAAGATTTGGTGTTGATCTATTGCATCATAAACCCAAGTCAAGATAAACTGGATTCAAATAATCAAGGATCATATGCAGAAGGCCACAAGGTTATGTGATTTTCATTATCCCTATGCCATTTTAATTACTAAATTTCTTCAATATTTTGAAGTGGACTTAGAACAAGAGTTGGTTGAAGTGGTGAAATCCTCAAGTGAGATTAATAGTGGCTCACTTAGTAAAATGGGGTTCACCAAGATCAATGGCTTTTGGGTAAGTAAAGGGTGATCCAACTGCCTCAACCAGTGAAGCTCAAGAGAAACAAAATGCCACTAAGGAGGTTGCTACTGCTACTGATGATGCTGGTCCAAGTGAAGGTGTTGGACAAGAAAGGATGACAACAATGTCACCTTTTGAAAGATTGATGATCAATTGTATGGACACCTTTCCTGAAAATCAAAAGAATCTCTATGACATGTGTGAATCAAGATTTAACAATATGGATTCACGTTTCTCAACACTGGATGAACAGATTAAAGAAGTTCAAAATCAGATTCTAGAACTCCAATTTGAAAGGGAGGATAGTCTTTCTTTCTAGTTCATTGGTTTAAGTTTCTGTTTTCGAATTTCTTTTTCCTTATGATGTTTTTAATCTTGCCTTTTGTCTATTTGATGAGACAAATAGGGGGAGAAGTTAGTTGGTTTTGTAATGTTCTTAATAACTGTTTTCTTTATTACTTTGAACATTGTTGCTATGAACTGCTTTAACTGGTTTAAATTTGAGTTTGTTTTAAACTGTTAAACTCTGCTTTACAAAATTTCAACCGGTTATTCCTACGAAATAACCAATTGTTTATTTATGATGTACCTGTGTATGTGTGCTAGTTTCTCATATGAATTGGCTGATGTTCCTGTTTTGGAAATCACCAAGAGAGAACTGGTTTCTTGTACTTATTTGATTTGGAATAGATTATCCTGTGCTCATGTGTTTGCTCATGAATGCAGGTTAAACCGATTCTAAACAAAGAACATTCATAAAAGCATCCAAGGATTTGTCTCCATCAAAAAGGGGGAGATTGTTGAACTTTGGAGGTTTGATGTTTCAAATCCACATAAAGCCTGAAGTTGTGCTGCTTTTTGGTTTGGGTTTAGATTAGGTTGTTTAGAATCTTTGTTAAGATCATATCTAATTTCTACACAAAGCTTGATCAATCAGTTTTAAAAGAAAAAAGTGTTTTTCCAAGCAAAGGGAAAACAACCGATTGAATCATCGAGATAATTGGTTGTTTGTCACTTAGCTGGCTTGAGGTTTTTGAAACTGTTTTTTGAATTAGTTATGCAACAACTTAACTAATTCAACTGGTTAAATCGTGGTTTCAACCGGTTAAATGTGTGTTTTTATAAAAGTTTTTTGAACACTTGTTTTAACTGATTCAGTGATTAAAATTGCCTTAAACGACTAGATTTCAAGTGCTATAAATATAGCCTTCTTTCAAATGTTTTAGATACGAGTTTAACACATTGTTGTTGAATCAAGAGAGAGTTTAAAGATTCATTTTTGAAAGTAGGTTTTCAAAGTTTAGCAAGATTGCTGATAAAACTTTGCTCTAGTGCAAGAACTGATCATAAGGCTTCTAGTTTTGTAATTCCAGGTGTTTTCTATTCTCGCTTAGTTTCCTGTAATTGTACTTTGATAAACCTGTGTAAGTGTTGGTAAAATTTTGTAAAGTCAGTGGGATTCTGGCCTGAGGTGTGAAGTGTTGCAAAGAGGGTGAGTAGACTTTGTGAGATTCAAAGTCACTTCTTTGTGGTGTGTTGTAGTAATCTGGATTTTGATTGATAGTGGAATACTCAGAGGTTGTTCTGAGGACTGGATGTAGCTTAGGGTTGAGTGAACCAGTATAATATGATTGTGTGAATTTCTCTATCTCTCTCTATTATAATTTGTTTGTTATTTGATTTTTTGTCATAATCAACCGGTTATTTCATATTTCAACCGGTTAATATTCCTGCTTTATAAAATGCTTATACTTGCTTTTATCTCTGTGATATAAACAACTTGTTATATCAAAATATCTATCGATTGTTTTACTGATAACAATTTTAATAGCTTATTTCTTTTGGCTTCTTTGATTCTTCTTTCTATAAATCATTAAAGAACTTCATTCTTAGTCATTATTTGCGAAAAACTTTCATAAACAATTCACCCCCCTCATTATTTGAGCCATCAATTCTAACAGCTGGTAGCCGAAAGCTATGCAGTGCTCTACGTCATGCCCAAAGGCTTGGTGGAAATCACACCAAACTCCCTTGCACGGTCCCAAATTGCTATCGGATTTCGGGGAAACCTCAGTTGGTCTGCCATCCCCGGCGTTGCCAGTAATTCTTTATAAGACATCTTGAACTTAGGTCGAAAAGGGAAGTCATACTTCGCCTTTGGCCTAGCTTGGTATTTTCTCGGTGCATAAGGTGCTCGTCGGGCGTCCAACCTCTTCCAGTCATAGCCTCATGCACTCTCATTGGTTGGGCTCAACCGCTCTCTATGGGCTTGGTCTGCCCTGAGTACGAGCTCCCATGTTTAACCGTCACAGCTTCCTCTACGACGATGTGGGCAACAGCTTGCTGCCTGATCTCCCCAAAAGTCCTTAACCCGAAAGCATGAGCCATCAAAGCCTCATCCTGTGTTTGAAGCTTTACCACGAACGCCCCGAACCTGATGGAGGAGGGCCAAGCACACCTCACCATGGAAGCCAAGACCCAAGACTAGACCGTGATGAGCGTCTAGACTCAAGAAGGGAGCGTCTAGGACATGATGAAGGGAGGCTACACATGGAGCGTCTAGGAGGAGGCCTAGACCGTCTAGGCCCTATTACAACGTCAATGGCTAAGCACATTCACGCCCAAATGGATCTAGCCACGGATGGAAGAGAGAAGACCTTGTATATGTTACATGGAGGCCCATTAGGGGTGGCTTAGTAATTAGTGTAGTGTTAGAAAGCACAAACTTGTCTTATATGTGATTTACCCTAGATTTTGTGCACATTCTAGAAGTTTAGCACACATGACCGGCCATGTGGTCCATGTGCCATGTGCTTTCTCATTTCCATTTCATTTTGCTCACATTTCATGTGTAATTATCTTAGGATTTACGGCCTCCTTGGCTTATAAAAGGAGAAGCCATCTCTTTTATTTTTCAAGATTAATGAGAGTAAAGTTATGCTGCCAACATTGTGCCATACTTTGTTTTTCCCTAGTTTCTAGGATCTAATCTTCACCTTCATCACCTACCATAGGGCTGGCCGAACCTCCCTACTTCCATACACATCATGCACCTTCAAGATCACCATAGCTCCTAGGAGAATCTTGCACATTTACATCCACAGCTTTCGCACCATTTTTCACATGATTCCGAGAAGAGCTCCATGAATTTGCCATCATTTGGTATCATGAGCATAGGTTCTTCAAAGATGAGTAGTTCTTGGCCTTTTCATTTTGAGTTCTTCTTTATTTCATGTTGTTCATCTTGTTACCATAATTGTCTTGTTGTTTTTTAATTTTTACTTTGTTTTGGTGTGCTATTTGGAAGATCCAACCGGTGCACTTTGTTCAATTGATCTTGAACAATCCTTGTGCAATTTGTGATAGGATTCCATACAACTTGAGTTGATGTTTTTTTATTTTAGGTATTTGAGTCTTTATTGCACTTTTCTTTGGTTCATTTTATGCTCTTTGAGTCTTTTAATTTCTGAATCCATATATGTTTTGTCAAGTCATGTTCATCCACAATGTCATCAACTCATAGTAGTCCTTTGTTTGGCTTGATTGTTTCTTGATTTTGGGTATTTTTGCTTGATTTGAAACTGCTGTGATATTGATCTTTTGGTGCCTTTTATTTTTAGTTTGAGTTCATATTTGTGTTTAGATCTACACAAATTCCTTTACATTAATTCCATTGTGTTTATCTTTTGGTCTCGCTGTTTTTTTTTTCAGTTTTCCAGAATCCCTTGTTTTACATTCTCTGTGCTGGCTATTTTGTTTCAGAAAATTATTTTCCCTCATAAGAAATTTTTTATTCTCTGGATTATGCAAGATTGAGGTGTTACAGAAAAGACAAAAAAAGAATCAGCTCAAAAGAGTCAATAGAAAAAAAATGATAAATATTTTAAAAACAGAGTGCAAATCTGGGTGCTACAGTTGGCGTAACTGAACACTGAAATTGAAAAATTTATTAAAAAACAATGTTTCATGCGTTTGGAGTGATTTCAACGCCAGATTTTAGTTAAGATCTTGAATATTTTGCATATCAATTTTCAGAGGCAAATTCTAAAAGGGCAGCTGAGCATAAATTGGGAAAAAACACATTCTCTGGCCCACAACAATTTTCCAGTGATGCTGTTTTTTATTTTGAAATCTAATTCTAGTGCTATTCTTAGGATTCATTTTGTGTGCCTACCTTTATTTGCTTGTCTAATATTTCTTGGAACTCTTTCTAGTTGTCACAATCTAACTCCATTTGTGTGGTACTGTTTTTTTTCAATTAATTTGTTTCTTGCTTTTATTCTTTGACCTCTAAATTTGGTGCTGGAATTTATTCTCATTTGGTGCTTATTTGAGTGGAAAATTGACTTGAGTAAGGTCTAGTCTTCTTGATAGGTGCTGGAATTGGAGAATTAAGTCCTTAATTCTAAGGGGAACAAAGGCAAAGGCAGAATCAAACACTTCTCAAAACACCACAAACACTTGGAGGGCCCAACAAGAAAAGACAACCAAGGAAGTGCCAATAGCAAAAAGGATCAACAAAGGGAGTTTTCTTAATTTTTTCTTTGCAACTTAACTTGTGTTAATTACTTCTTTAATTACGTGATTAGACGGTGAGTGTGTCTTCAAGGGCTCCAAGTGTCCAAGAAGCCTCACCTAGGGCCGACTAGTATAGAGTTTACTAATTAGCAAATTGTGAATTGTTTTAACTACTTTTCCTTGCTTAATTAGCTACGCTTTTCACTTGTATTGCTTTGTTTAAGCTTTGGTTAATTCGTCTTGCTTGGTTCATTAGTTAGCTTGCATTGTTTTCTTGCATTAAAATCTGATTTCTCAACTTAATTGTGTTCTAAGTAGTTTACTAAGAGAAAGCTTTGTGTGAAGACATTGAGGGATAGTTTTTGGCTAAGGCAAAGGCTTGGTACTTAAGTAGTCCTTTGTGACTCACCTCCCTTACCTGGAAAACTACCTTCTTTGAATTTCCTAAATTTTCTCAAGGTAAAATACTTGTATACACAAAACTTTAGCCATGTCTTCTTCTCCTCACTCTCCAAAGTCTATTGAAAGTGAAGTAAAATCTATAAAAACTCTTTTGAAAGAAGTTTCACAAGCTGTGCAATTGATTTCATTTAGACAATTGGAGAAAGAGAATAAAATTAATGAATTGACTAAAGCCCGAGAAGAGAAATCACAAAAATCACAAAAATCAAAGAAATCTCATACTCATGCATCTAGGAGTAATGAGTCTCTAGAGGAGGGGAGCCTTAGAATCAATGACTATTACCAACCACCCCCTAGAAGAAATAGGCAAAGGGAACAAGAGGGGCCAAGGGAGGTTAGAGTAGACCTACCTCACTTCCATGGTAAAGAAAATGTAGAAATCTATCTAGATTGGGAGATGAAAGTAGAATAACTCTTTGCTTGCCATAGGGTGAGTGAAGAACGTAAGGTACCCCTAGCCGCCCTTAGTTTCCAAAGGAACGCCATGTATTGGTGGACCTCTCTCGAAAGAGAAAGACGTCTTCATAGGGAACCTCCCATTACATATTGGAATGACCTTAGGGGAGCCCTAAGACGTCGCCACATACCTTCCTACTACCATAGGGAGTTGATGGACAAGCTCCAAAGACTCCAACAAAAGAACATGAGTGTGGAAGAGTATAGGCAAAAAATGGAGCTCTACATGATGAGAGCATCCATTAGGGAAGAGGAGGACACCACCATTGCTAGGTTCCTTAGTGGCCTATCACTTGAGATAAGAGATAGGGTAGAACTCCTACCTTACCAAGACTTGAATGACTTGGTTCAACTTTGCATTAAAGTTGAACAACAAATCTTGCGCAAAACTTCAAGTCAAAGGGTGAGTTCCTACTCTAGCTTTTATCCCAAGAAAGAGTTTAGAAGGGAGGGTAGTACATCAAAGGAAAAACAAAAAGAACCTACCAAACCCTTAACCAAGGAAACCTCCACCCCACCCATCCGAGCTAGAGATGTTAAGTGTTTCAAGTGCTATGGTAGAGGGCATGTGCAAGCACAATGCCCAAACCAAAGGACTTTGTTTCTTAAGGGTATAGATGAATACACTAGTGGCGAGGATGAGCCTAGTGAGAGAGAGGAGGGGGGAGAGGATGAGAGGGTAGCTCCATTAGAGGGAGAATTGCTTATGATTAGGAGAACCCTCAACAATCACCCTAGCACATCCATGGAAACACAAAGAGAGAACATATTTCATACAAGATGCAATGTTTTAGAAAACATATGTTCCCTCATTGTGGATAATGGATCTAGTTGTAATTGTTGTAGTGCTAGAATGGTGGAAAAGCTTAATCTACAATTAGTTCCTCACCCAAAACCTTACAAACTTCAATGGCTTAATGAAAATGGGGAACTAAGTGTAGACAAGCAAGTGGAAATCAAGTTTTCCATAGGGAACTACAAAGACAAAGTTTTATGTGATGTAGTGCCTATGGAAGCTTGCCACATCTTATTAGGGAGACCATGGCAATTTGACAAGAAAACCTTGCATGATGGTCTCACTAACGAGATTTCCTTCACCCACAAGCATAAGAAATTTGTACTTAGTCCTTTACCACATTCTCAAGTGGTGAAAGACAATATACAAATGAAACATAAAAGGGATGAGGAAAACAAAAAAAAAAGCGCTAGAAAAAGAGAAAATCCTTAGGGATAGGAAGGCGTGGGAGAAGAGTGTTCCTTCCCACAAGGTTGCTCAACAAGAAAAGCCTTTTGAAAACATTTTTGAAAATTTGGTTCTTGTTGAACAACCAAGCCTTGTCTTTTGTAAAGGAGCACTTGCATGCACTGCCACAAGTAGTGAACTCATGAATCTACCTCCTCCAATCGAAAAACTTTTAAGTGAATTTGAAGATATATTCTCTAATGAGGGGCCCATTGGACTCCCTCCCATTAGAGGTATAGAACATCAAATTGACTTCATTCCGAGGGCAAGCCTACCAAATAGGCCCGCTTATAGAACAAACCCCGAGGAAACCAAGGAGATAGAATCACAAGTTCAAGACTTGTTGGAGAAGGGTTGGGTTCAAAAGAGCCTAAGCCCTTGTGTTGTACCTGTCTTGTTGGTGCCCAAAAAGGATGGAAAATGGCGTATGTGTTGTGATTGTCGAGCAATCAACAACATCACCATCAAGTATAGGCATCCAATCCCAAGGCTTGATGATATGCTTGATGAATTACATGGGTCAACCATATTCTCCAAAATTGACCTTAAAAGTGGATATCACCAAATTCAAATCAAAGAAGGTAATGAGTGGAAAACCGCTTTTAAGACCAAATTTGGATTATATGAGTGGTTGGTGATGCCCTTTGGGCTCACTAATGCCCCAAGACATTCATGAGGCTCATGAATCACACCTTGAGAGATTGCATAGGTAAATATGTAGTAGTTTATTTTGATGATATCCTAGTGTATAGTAAAACCCTAGAAGACCATCTAAGTCACCTTAGGGAAGTTCTTCTAGTGCTTAGGAAAAATAGTCTTTTTGCCAATAGGGATAAGTGTACCTTTTGTGTAGATAGTGTAGTTTTCTTAGGTTTCATAGTCAATAAAAAGGGGGTGCATGTAGATCCCGAGAAAATCAAAGCCATCCGAGAGTGGCCCACTCCACAAAATGTAAGTGATGTAAGGAGTTTTCATGGGTTAGCTAGCTTCTTGATCCTGCTGGTTGACCAGAACGCAAGAGCCTCGCCTCGTCCAAGCTGTTCTTCCTCTGGATCGGCTTTGCACCAAGCTAGCTTCTGTCCTCGCACCTCGATTCACCTCAAGAACCTGCAAAGGACAGAGTGGCGCCACTGCGGCCGATCGCGCTCCGACGCTCAAGTTAGTGACGGAACCACCAAAACTCTAAGAGAGAAAACTAAGAACTCAAGGAACCGTGCGAAAACTCTCTCTGTCACTCAAGTATTCTCCAAGCGTAAAGAAGTGTTCTAAACACGCGTACCTCAGAAGTTCGTTAGAACCTCTTATATACCTGTGCACTTTCTCTCTCCTGATGGTTGCACATCTGAACACGTGGCTCGCATCCAACTGTACACGTGTCACCATCTGGAGCGTCCTCTGCTTGAGCGTCACTTCTTACTCTTCAGGCTGTTCGACTAAGTTAGCCATGCAAGGAGTAACTCGGTGTATAGCTGCCTTGGAGCGCGATCTCTTCTGTACGGGGTGTCACCATGCACACCTTCCCTGTGGTCTCGCCGGCTGCCATCATAATCTGCTTCACTTGCTTCACCGTGCATGTCCTGGTAAGCTGTTCCCTGGCCTCAACCTTTGGCTAGCTAGGGAATGATCATCTGATAACTTCATCCTTCGCACTCGTGCCCTTCGAAAGCCTTGAACAAGCTTTCCTGATCTTTCGGCGATGTCCTCCTCTCGGCGATCTCTGATCACTTGGTCGCCTGGGTTCGCATCCGGCGACTACGACACAAACCTGGTGACCGCCGGTTTAGATCTGCTAGAGATCAGAGCATGCCAACTTAACGATTGGTGACTACACGAGCTCCCCGACTTCCTTCCCTTCTGTCAGCCAGGTGTTCCGTTCAACACGCCTATATTATCGCTTGCTGCCACGTCATCACTTCCGACTACTTGGGCGGTACACAAGCCCCCCAGTCTTAAGCGAAGACTTGTCCAGCAAAAAGACTAAGAGGTCACATCACCGTCGATCTACGTGGCGCTGGCATGGAATTCCAAACGTTCGTACCCTCTGCTTTTCTGACGCTCCACCAAACCCCTTTTTCCAATCGCTCGACACGTGGCTTCATCAACGGTCATCTTCGGCTGTCGTTTGCGCTTCCGAAAACGTTCGAAAAACCCTTAAACCCTTTCATTTCCACTGTTTCATCATCTTTCTGCATTCTCAAACGCTCTAAGTTTTCTCTGCGAACCCACGAAGCTTCTCAACTCTCTCAATCTCCAACTCCCTTCAACGCTCATCCGATCATCGAAAGGTACCCCTTTTACTTCTTTTGTTGATGTTTGCTACATTTTAACCGATTCGCATCATCCATTATCTGTCTGGTGCATACGTTGTGGGTTGTTTTCTCCTTTTCTCCCCTCTCGTAACTTAGGGCTTCGTCTTCCATTTCGTTCGTCCCAACGAACTCCCGTTCGTTCGTTCTCCTTTCTTCGTCCTCAATCGAGTCATTCTCTGTAACCTTTGTTCATCCCTTTCCTTTTTCCTTTGCATTTCCTGCGATGGCTCATACAAAATCCACCGCGAACCCCCCTTCTTCGTTGCGAAACCCTCCACCCCAAGCGCGCAGGGTTGCTCCTGGGCAAATCCTCCACCAGCGCGTGACCCAACACGAGCATCTGGCGCTCCTTCTTCCCAGGCTGAGAGGCCTGCAACTTCTCATGCCAACCCCGCTCAGGCAACTCCACCAGTCGCCGGAGGCGCCCCCCTACCCCCGAAAGACTACAAGGAGCTCTACCCTTGGGCCACCTCAGCTTTGTTGAAAGAAACCTCTTCAATAAACACGGAGTTGGGCGTGCACCGACTAAGGAAAGGGGACCAATCCGAGCTCTCATTCCATAAGGAGCACGACAACAAAATGGCTGTGCTTCCTTGCTTCCCGGGTGAGCCGATCTGCGCCGACGATAAAGTGAATAACGGCGAGCTGTTCTGCTTCCTCTACGCGACGTTCTTCAAGAAGGTGAAGCTCAGACTTCCCTTCACTCGCTTCGAGAGAGAACTGTTAACCGAGCTCGATATCGCCCCTGCCCAGCTTCATCCTAACAGTTGGGCGTTCGTAAGGGCGTTCCAAATTATGTGCGCACACCTGGGACTACCAGCTTCAGTTGACGTTTTCCTCTTCCTGTTTGAAGCTAAGAATCCAGGAGACCGCCTCTGGATTAGCCTGAATGGGATTGTTGGGAGGTCAATCCTCTCAATCTTCCAGCAATCTTACAAAGATTGGAAGGGATAATTCGTGAAGGTGTGCGCCAACGACCAAGATCCCTCCCTGCTCGACGGCTTCCCCTTGTACTGGGTACACAAGGGGAACAAAGACGCCAAAGAAAGCTTTAGGAGGCCCAGAAGTCCCGACACCATGGGCGAGCTAGACAAAGATCTCTGCCTTTTCTGGAAGAGTGTAGCAGCCGCCAACATCACCTTCCCCACCTCCTCAATAATCTCCTTTGAGTTCCTCGAGGGCCAACTTGAAGCTCATGTAGGTTAGCCCTTACCTCGACACCAAGGTTTTCGTTTTGTGTTGGGACTGACTTCGCATTTCTGTCATCTTTCATTGGGCGTCCTGTGTGTTGCGTACTGGTCTTGGTTTTTAATTCATGTGCCACTTGTTTGCATTATTCGTGCATATACTCGTATATTTTGCCTTTGTTTTTGTGCTTACCCATCCATTTTTACCCTGTGCAGACCTCATGTTGGGCAAAGGCAAACTAGCTGAATTGAGGGCGATCGCCCGAACTCACAAGTTGGCGACGGGTTCCCAAACCGTGCCCAACTCGGTGGTGGAGATCGTCGCTGCTCAGGGCAGATCTCCTCCCCAAGGTCCAACTCCTCCGGAGACACTGCCCGCCCCTCAACGAAAAAAACTTGTCTTGAGGAAGCCAAAAAGGAAAACCCCTCAAGTGATACAAGAGGA
Source organism: Phaseolus vulgaris (assembly GCF_051622355.1). NCBI lineage: Eukaryota > Viridiplantae > Streptophyta > Magnoliopsida > Fabales > Fabaceae > Phaseolus > Phaseolus vulgaris. The sequence goes on along the minus strand of NC_143505.1, from coordinate 31,903,617 downwards.
TGAGGATGACGAGGCGACTGAGGATGACCTCGTCACCAAAAGAACAAGGGTGACACCCTCTTCACCACCCGCTCTCCCAACACCAACACCGCCCTCTCCCCCAGCTCCAACACCGCCAGTCCAAGCAACACCCTTGGCGGTCACGCTCCCTGTGGTTGAAGGCAGCGAGCCTAACTTCATAGAGAACCCTCCAAGCGCCTCCACGCCGTTCGTATCTGCTGGAGAGGGTCCTCCTTCAACCACCTCTATTGCTGGGGCCGCACCAGGTGGAGATGAAGGTGCCCACAACTTGCCGATACTTATAACTGAATCTCCCACTTCACCACCACGCCAAGAAGGCCCCCTTGCTCTACAGACTCAAGAGGGTGGTGGTGAAAGTCAGCACTAGGCTCCTTCAGCACCTCCACCAACAACAGCTGCAAGCCTTCCCCCCTCCATCGAAGAGGTCTGGGGGCCCTTCACAGCCAAACTAAAGATGATGGCAGAGGATCTCCCCTCGATCATAACGAAGGCTGTGAAGAACTCGAACAAGAGGCTTCAGGACGAGAATTCAGCGCTCCAGGAGGAGAACCGCCTGATAAGGATTGAGGCAGAAAAACTGTTTTGCAACCTGATGATGGCAGAAATCGATCATTCAAGGCTGGAGGACGCCATGAGCGCTGAACTAAGAGGCGCACGTAAGGAGGCCTCCGATCTGCGCCAGAAACTGCACCTTCTAGTTCAAGAGAAAATCGAGCTGGAGAGTAAGCTGGTACCCTACAAGCTCAAGGTGGCCAACTTGGAGGCATCAATAAAAGCAGATGCGGCCAAGGTGGAAAACCTTGAAAAAAGGTCAGCTGATCGGGAGGTCCTCCTCGGAAAGGTCGAGAAGGAGAGGGACGACGCCATGGCTGAGCTCGCCAAGGCTCAAGAGGAAAACAAGAAAACTGCTGCAGAGCTGGCCCAGGCGCGGGACGAAGGCAAAAAGGTTGCTGAAGACCTTGCTCAAGCTCGCGGGGAAACTGAAGAACTGAAGAAACGAGCTGACGAGCTGAATCGCTTGCCAGTACCCCGAGCTCGACCTCTCCATGGTTTCGATCTGCCTCGAAGTGGTGGATGGGAAGATCGTGCCTTCTGAAGATTAATTGTCTCCCTCCATCACTTTGCTCTTTGAAAGCTTGTTGCTTATCTCTGTTTGTACGAACTTTGCTTGTATTTTTTCTTCTTATGTATTTGAACTGACACTGCTTCTATTATAACTTCTTCCGCTTTTGCACCTCGTCTTTCTGTTTACTTCGCATTCTTTAACCTTCATCTGCTTTCTCCCTCGTTGTATGGTTGATCAACTTATCTTGTAGAACTCACTTTAAACAAACTAACTTAGCGATTCCTGGGGCTTAACCGTTTACTCACTGCTTTAAACTCGAGCAAACTATCAATCTTATATCAATTCATAAACTGTTAACTCAAAGTAAACTTGAGCAACTTATTAACCTTCAAGTGATGACATTTAACGTAACTTGCAAACTTAAGGCAATAAGCTACTTACTAGGCAGCAGGTTTTAACTTAAACCGGTATCACAATACAGTTTACCTGATCTGCCCGGCAAGGTTAGCCTTTACTCCTATCATCGCCTGGAATTCTTCTGATCGCCATAGGGTTCTGGCGATGTAAGCTTTCTCTGCCTTCATAACTTGGCTATTGTTCCCTCATCTGGGGGGTAGAGGCGCCTTTCAGATCCTTCTCTACCTCCCTGAGTTTCAGAACAATAAGCCGGATAACGAGGTGTTCTCTTTGAACCTACCTTAGCTGTCCTTTAACTTCTTTCACCCTTCACGCCATACCTGAACTCGTTCAAGACGAGAAGGATTTTATCTGTCTTCACACCGCCCGCAGGCGTGGAAGTCTTCTTTGGTCTTACTAAGTCAATATTGATGTTTCACTTAAAAGGGGGAAAGGCGTTTTCCTTCCTTTCCCGCTGTTTAAGGTCACGAACACCCCTGACTTTTCAGTTCATCTTGCCTGAACTCACTCTGAGGTGAGAAGGAATTTTTCTCGCCTGAACTCGCTCGACGACGAGAAGGAATTTATCTGGCCTGAATTCGCTCGACGGCGATAAGGACTTTATCTGGCCTGAACTCGCTCGACGGCGAGAAGGACTTTATCTGGTGCCTCAACTTGCCCAGGGTGTACATCTCCTCCCCCCTGGATGCACTGAGGACCTTTTCTCTTTCTCGCCTGCGCTCGCTCGACGGCGAGGAGGTCTTGATCTTGCCTGAACTCGCTCGACGACGAGAAGGACTTTATCTGGTGCCTCAACTTGCTCAGGGTGTACATCTCCTCCCCCCTGGATGCACTGAGGACTTTTTCTCTTTCTCGCCTGCACTCGCTCGAGGGCGAGGAGGTCTTTTCTTTTCTCGCCTCCAAACGCACGAGAGCGCTGGGGTCTTTAGTCATTGTTGGTGCCTCTGATCGCCGAAAGACGATGAGGACTTTAAAACTTTAACTGATGCCGCCAATCGCCGAAAAGCGATGGGAACTTTAAAACTTTTCTTTAGAAAGCATGCAACATAACTTTAAACTTGCCTTGAATAACGTACGAGTGATATGGTCTTTTTCTAAAACTCTCAAAACAACAAGCATGCAATCTTAGAAACTTTAAACTTTGAAAACTCTTCTTTATTGGGTGGCCTCATTAAAAACCCTCCTTAGGGAAAAAAGAGTGTCCCCTTCAAACTGTTTTAAGAGAAAGCTTGCAAATCTTTTCATGTTCGTTTTTACTTACAAAGCTTTAACTGTAATATAACTTGAGGTGTGTGGCGTTCCAAGTGCGAGGAATCGCCCCTCCTTCCAATGTCTCTAGGCGGTAGGCGCCGTTCCCGAGCGCCTCGGTTATTCTGAACGGTCCTGTCCACTTAGGCGATAACTTGTTTTCCATCTCGTACTGGTGGGCCTTCCTCATCACCAGGTCGCCCTCTTTAAACTTCCTTGGCATCACCTTCGAGTTATATCTTCGTTCAATCCTCCTTTTCACTGCCTCGGCTTTTACTCTCGCGTCCTCCCTAACCTCATCCAGCAAATCCAGATTCAACCTTCTTTCTTCATTCGAGTCTTTCGCTACAAAGTGCTGGAATCTCGGCGAGCTCTCTTGGATTTCCACTGGAATCATTGCATCGCATCCATAGACCAAGCTAAACAGGGTCTCGTGGGTTCCTGGCTGCTCGGTGGTGTGGTACGCCCAAACTATGCGGGGTACCTCCTCAGCCCACGATCCCTTGGCTTTCTCTAGCCTTCTCTTCAAGCCTCTTAGCAACACCCGATTGGCGGACTCTACTTGGCCATTTGTCTGAGGGTGCTCGACGGATGCAAACACCTGCTGAATTCCCACCTCTTCGCACAGCTTCTTCAGTAGGTGACTTGCAAAATGAGTCCCGTTGTCTGACACTAGGCGCTTAGGCACACCAAACCGGCACACGATGTTCTTCCATACAAAGCTCTCGATCTTGTGTGCGGTGATCTGGGCTACTGGTTCTGCTTCGATCCACTTGGTGAAGTATTCAATCACCACCACCAAGTACTTCATCTGCCTGATCGCCATTGGAAAGGTCCCAGAATGTCAATTCCCCACGTATGAAACGACCAAGGGCTGTAAATCGACTTTAACTCTTCTGGAGGCGCTTTGTGCCAATCGACGTGCTGCTGACATTGCTTGCAACACTGTGCATACTTCTTGCAGTCCTCCCTCATTGTTGGCCAGTAGTAACCTGCACGGAGAGTTCTTGCAGCCAGAGCTCGACCCCCGACGTGACTTCCACATATCCCTTCATGGAGCTCGGTCATGATTCTTGTACATTTTTCTCCGTGTACACATTCCAGGAGTGGGTGTGTGAACCCAAATCTGTACAACTCGCCATCAATCATTGTGAATTTGCTGGAATTCTTCTTTATCTTTCTAGCCTCCGTCGGATCCAGCGGGAGAAGGCCATCTGCCAGGCAGCGCTGATACTGGGTTATCCACGTGTCTGGCTCATGTGTGGCACAGACTTGCGTCATGTTCACCCTCTCCCCCCGACATGCTCTTATTCTCGGCGATCTCAAGGTCTCCTGAGTCAAGGACCTGTGACTCCTCGCCGCTTTCTCCGTCGACTTGCTTATCTGAAGAACTAGGTGGTCTGCCACAAATGCTCTAGGCGTCTTCAGAGTTTCTTGGATCACTGTCCTCTACCTACCCCCCTTGCCCGAACTGGCGAAGCTTAGCTAGCAAGTCTGCTCGGGCATTCTACTCTCTGGGCACATGCACCACTTCAAACGAGACAAAAGAACTCTTCAACTCCTGCACATACTCCAGGTAAGCCGCCATTTGTGGATCCTTGGCCTGGAACTCGCCTGTTACTTGTCCCGTGACTAATAACGAGTCACTCTTAGCCATCAGCACCCTAGCTCCCATCTCCTTGGCCAGCAAGATTCCGGCGATCAACGCCTCATACTCTGCTTGATTGTTGCTGGCTTTGAAGGCAAACCTCAGGGACTGTTCTATCAGCACGCCGTTGGGCCCTTCTAGAATGACTCCAGCACCGCTACCCTGCTGGTTCGACGATCCATCCACCGAGAGCACCCAACGAAAATCATCCCCTTCAACTCGTGCTGCTCCTGACTAGAGTTCGACCACAAAATCGGCAAAAATCTGCCCCTTGATCGGACCTCGGGGCTCATACTTGATGTCGAACTCCGACAGCTCGACCGCCCATTTCACCATTCTCCCAGCTACATCAGGCTTCTTTAGGACTTTCTGGATGGGCAAGTCGGTCATCACCAACACTATGAAACTGTGAAAATAGTGGCGCAACCTCCTCGTCGAAAATACTACAGCCAGTGCAGCTTTCTCCAAGGCCTGATACCTCACCTCCGGGCCTTGCAACACCTTGCTGACGAAATAAATAGGCTTCTGAGCCTGGTCTTGATCTTGGGCGAGCATCGCAATCACCGTCCTCTCAGTCACAGCAAAATACAACCTGAGAGGGGTTCCTACCAAGGGTTTACACAAAACCGGCGGGCTCGCCAAGTATTCTTTAAGCTTCACGAAGGCTTCCTCACACTCCTTCGACCAGAAAAACTTATTGTTTCGCCTCAAACACTGGAAGTACGGATGGCCTTTCTCTCCGCTAGCCGATACGAAACGAGACGGGGCGGCCATCCGACCTGTAAGTTGCTGCACCTCCTTCACGGTAGCCGGGCTCCTCATCGCCAATATGGCAGCACACTTATCAGGATTTGCCTCTATTCCTCTTTCAGTTAAGAGGAATCCCAAGAACTTCCCTGCCTCCACGCCAAAAATGCACTTCTCGGGGTTCAGCTTCAATCTGAACTTGGCGATTGTGGTGAACAACTCATCTAGATCCGCAACGTGCTTGCTCTTTTCTGGTGAGGTCACGACCATATCATCCACGTACGCTTGCACATTCCTTCCCAGCATTGGTGCAAGTACCTTATCCATCAATCTTTGGTACGTGGCCCCCGCATTCTTCAGCCCAAAGGGCATCACCTTGTAACAGTAGCACGACCTCTCAGTCATGAAGGCAGTTTTCTCTTCGTCCATAGGATGCATCTTTATCTGATTATACCCCGAGAAGGCGTCCAGAAAGCTCAGCAACTTGCACCCTGCTGCACTGTCGACCAGGGCATCTATGCTTGGCAAAGGGTACGAATCCTTTGGGCAAGCCTTGTTCAGGTCAGTGAAGTCGACGCACATGCGCAACTTCCCATTGCTTTTCTTCACCAGTACGACATTGGCCAACCACTCAGGGTACTGGACTTCCCTGATATGACCTGCGGCGAGGAGCTTGTGTTTCATCCCTGATCGCCTGTCTCCTCTCCTCATTGAACTTCCTTCTTCTCTACCGCACTGGTCTGACCTGGTTGTCCATTGCTAGATGGTGGCACAAGAAGTCGGGGTCAATTCCCGGCATGTCCGAAGCAGACCATGCAAAAGCATCCAGATGCCGTTCGATCACCTTGGCGATTTGGTCTTGGAGCTCAGCCTCCAAAGATCTTCCCAGCTTGAAGACCTTTCCCCCGATCTCCCTTTCGAGCCACTCCTCGACGGGTTTGGGTCTGGCTTCCCTGGCGATCACCGCCCTGGCGATTCCTAATTCCCTCGCTTCCTCGGGGCGGTTCCTCGCCTCTTCCTCCCGTCCCCCGCTCTCTCCCTCAACCTCAGCATCCAGCATGGTGACATCGCCTCCGGCGGCCACCTCCATCGCCGCATCAACAACTCGCCATTCTGTTGGCTTGGGCTTCACACCAGGAGGCGGCGTCGTTGTGATGTAACTTACTGACCTCTTATTCTTGAGGCTATTCTCATAGCATTTCTTCGCTTCCTTGTGGTCAGATTTGATGGTGATCACCACCCCCTCCATCGATGGTAACTTAACCTTCATGTGCCTGGTTGAGGGCACAGCTCCTATTCTGTTGAGGGTTGGTCTCCCCAACAGAATGTTGTATGCTGAGGGGGCGTTCACAACGAGGTACTTGATTTTCTCCGTCCTCGAGGCCACCTCATTCGTGAACGTCGTTCTTAGCTCGATGTACCCCCTGACCTCCACCTGATCGCCAGCAAACCCATACAAGCACCCTCCATAGGGTCTCTGCTGGTCAAGGGGCAGTTGCAGCTGCGTGAAAGTTGGCCAAAACATTACATCCGCCAAGCTTCCTTGGTCCACCAGCACCCGGTGGACTTTCCTTCCCGCTGTGACGAGCAAGATAACTATGGGATCGTTGTCGTGAGGCACAACGTCCCTGAGATCTTCTTTTGTGAACATGATGTCCACATCTGGCGAGTGGTCCTCGAACATGTCCACCGTCATCACAGACCTTGCATATTTCTTCCTCTGTGATGCAGTGCATCCACCACCCGAGAAACCTTCAGCGATGGTGTGGATCTCGCCATGAGTGGGCATCTCGTGCTGCTGAGCCTCACCACCCGCCGGCTGGGAGCTCGACGCGCCCCCCGTCCTCCTGTCCAGCAGGTAATCATTCAAGAAACCGCTCTTGACCAGGTCGTCGAGCTGGTACCCAGTGCCAAACACGAATCAACGGTGTGACCAAAACTCTGGTGGAACTCGCACCAGGCGTCTGGTTTTGGTCCTAACACCTTGTCGCCCACTTTCTCAGGTGCCTTAAGCCCGACTGCTATATTGGGAATGGCGATCAGATCCGCCAACCCCATGACAAACTTGTGCTTTGGTGGGCGATTGTACTCCCTAGGGCGTCCTGGGCCTCTTCCCTTGTTCCTCCTCGGATCATAAGGATGGCGAGTCCTTTGATCCTTCTTAGCCGCCATCGTCTCCAGCACCCTCTGCGGCTGGATTCTAGTCTGGGCACGTGGCCTAGCAGGGGCCACGCTCCCTCTCTTCTCGGTGACCTCACTCTCATCGGCGATGTGGGCCACTGCAAGTCGCCTAACCTCAGCAAACGTGGCGAGGTGAGCCCTAATCAGCGCCTCACAGAAAGGTCCCGGCAGCACGCCCTTTTTGAAGGCGTATACCAGCATCTCCTCGTCTTTGGCTGGCGAGCGGACCATCTGCGCTCCAAAGCGATTCAAGTAGTCCCTGAGGGACTCTCCCTGGTACTGCCTTATGTCGAACAGGTCATAAGACACCCTAGGTGGCGCCTTATTCACAATGTACTGCTCGACGAAAAGCTTCGAAAACTGCTGGAAATTGGTTATGTGACCTGTAGGCAAGCTCACAAACCATTCCAGCACTGTTCCCTGGAGCGTGCTCACAAACATCTTGCAATATACATCATCCGAGCCCCCTGACAGCATCATTTGCGTGTGGAACGTGGTGAGGTGTGCCTCAGGGTCCTCCACGCCGGTGAAAGAAGCCTTCACAGGTACCACGCTCGCAGGGATAGGCGTGTTTGTGATCGCCTGAGCAAACGGCATAGGGAAAACGCGAGGTGGCGACGACGACGCGACCTCTTCAGCGACTGGGCGTCCTCTCTGCTCCTGAAGAGCTTGACGCAACTCCTCAGTCACTTTGCTGATCTCTTCATTCCTGGCCTGAGAAGCGACCAGGTCCTCATGCATCTTCGCCTGCTCTATGCGCGAGGCCTCCACATTCGCCTGCAGCGCACGCATGATCTCCATCATCTGCGCCATGGTCATGGCGCCTTCTGCAGCAACTGGCACAACGGGACTTGAACGGTTGCTTCTCATCTTTCTCATGAAAACTCAGCGAAACGAAATTCAACGAACAAAACCTTCTCCAGCAAACGATCGATCCAGCAATCAATCGGTCAGAAACTTTTTTACTCCCACGAGCTTCCGAAAACGCAGCTGCGACAGCATGCCGATAGATTCGGACTTCGAAACCTTCACAGAAACTTGCAACTTCACCACGAAACTACTGCTTCTCCAGCAAGCTCCCGATTCACTAACCAGAAACGCAATCGAACGGAAAAAGCACCGAACAACCGATTCAAAACTGCGCGAACAGCAAGAAACTCCAAGAATCCGATCGAAAGCTCGAACGAACGGTGGAAAACTTCAAACTACCGATTAAAATCCAAACGAACGGTAGAAAACTCGAAATCACCGAACAAAACTCGAACGAACGGTGGAAAACTTGAATTCACCGAACAAAAACTCGAACAAACGGTGAAAAATGGTTGCACCAGCACACAACCACACAGAAGCTACAGAAACCTCAAGAACTCACACTGTGGATGGGCACAGATTTTACACGGCCCCACGGTGGGCGCCTGATGATCCTGCCAGTTGACCAGAACGCAAGAGCCTCGCCTCGTCAAAGGTATTCTTCCTCTGGATCGGCTTTGCACCACGCTAGCTTCCGTCCTCGCACCTCGATTCACCTCAAGAACCTGCAAAGGACAGAGTGGCGCCGCTGCGGCCGATCGCGCTCCGACGCTCAAGTCAGTGACGGAACCACCAAAACTCTAAGAGAGAAAACTAAGAACTCAAGGAACCGTGCGAAAATTCTCTCTGTCACTCAAGTATTCTCCAAGCGTAAAGAAGTGTTCTAAACGCGCGTACCTCAGAAGTTCGTTAGAATCTCTTATATACCTGTGCACTTTCTCTCTCCTGACGGTTGCACATCTGAACACGTGGCTCGCATCCAGCTGTACACGTGTCACCATCTGGAGCGTCCTCTGCTTGAGCGTCACTTCTTACTCTTCAGGCTGTTCGACTAAGTTAGCCATGCAAGGAGTAACTCGGTGTATAGCTGCCTTGGAGCGCGATCTCTTCTGTATGGCGAGTACGGGGTGTCACCATGCACACCTTCCCTGTGGTCTCGCCGGCCGCCATCATAATCTGCTTCACTTGCTTCACCGTGCATGTCCTGGTAAGCTGTTCCCTGGCCTCAACCTCTGGCTAGCTAGGGAATGATCATCTGATAACTTCATCCTTCGCACTCGTGCCCTTCGAAAGCCTTGACAAGCTTTCCTAATCTTTCGGCGATGTCCTCCTCTCGGCGATCTCTGATCACTTGGTCGCCTGGGTTCGCATTCGGCGACTACGACACAAACCTGGTGACCGCCGGTTTAGATCTGGTAGAGATCGGAGCACGCCAACTTAACGATTGGCGACTACACGAGCTCCCCGACTTCCTTCCCTTCTGTCAGCCAGGTGTTCCGTTCAACACGCCTATATTATCGCTTGCTGCCACGTCATCACTTCCGACTACCTGGGCGGTACACTTCTATAGAAGGTTTGTGCCTAATTTTTCAAGCCTAGCTTCTCCTTTGAATGAACTTGTTAAAAAAGATGTTGCATTTTGTTGGAATGAAAAGCATGAGCAAGCCTTCCAAAGGCTAAAAGCCCAACTCACCAATGCACTAATTCTATCTCTTCCAAATTTTTCCAAAACTTTTGAGATAGAATGTGATGCATCGGGGGTAGGCATAGGTGCGGTATTGTTGCAAGGTGGACACCCCATTGCCTATTTTAGTGAAAAACTCCATGGTGCGACCCTCAACTATCCCACCTATGACAAAGAGCTCTATGCTTGTGTGCGAGCCCTAAAGACTTGGGAACACTACCTTGTGTCCAAAGAATTTGTCATCCATAGTGATCACGAGTCTTTAAAATATTTAAAGGGCCAACACAAGCTCAACAAAAGACATGCTAAATGGATGGAATTCCTTGAACAATTTCCTTATGTAATCAAATACAAGAAAGGAAGCACCAATATAGTGGCCGATGCTCTTTCAAGACGGCATACACTCTTTTCAAAATTGGGTGCCCAAATTCTTGGATTTGATCACATAAGAGAGCTTTACCAAGAAGATCAAGAACTTTCATCCATCTATGCCCAATGTCAACATAGAGCGCAAGGAGGTTACTATGTGTCCGAGGGATATCTTTTTAAAGAGGGAAAACTTTGCATTCCCCAAGATACACATAGGAAACTCCTTGTCAAGGAATCACATGAGGGGGGACTCATGGGCCATTTTGGAGTTGATAAGACTCTAGACCTTTTAAAAGCAAAATTTTGTTGGCCACACATGAGGAAAGATGTCCAAAGACATTTTTCTAGATGCATATCATGTTTAAAAGCAAAGTCTCGAACAATGCCTCATGGACTCTACACCCCTTTGCCAATTGCAAATGCTCCTTGGGAAGACATTAGCATGGATTTCATTTTAGGACTTCCTAGGACTGCAAGAGGCCATGACTCTATCTTTGTGGTAGTGGACCGTTTTAGCAAAATGTCCCATTTTATTCCTTGCCACAATGTAGATGATGCTCAAAATATTTCTAGACTGTTCTTTAGAGAAGTGGTGAGACTTCATGGTCTCCCTAGAAGTATAGTATCCGATCGAGATCCCAAGTTTATAAGCCACTTTTGGAAAACTCTTTGGGGCAAACTTGGAACAAGACTACAATTTTCAACTTCTTGTCATCCTCAAAAGGATGGCCAAACCGAAGTAGTCAATAGATCTCTTGGGACTATGCTTAGGGCTATCATGAAGGGCAACCATAAATCTTGGGATGAGTATCTTCCCCACATTGAGTTTGCTTACAATCGAGTAGTTCACAAGACTACTAATGCTTCTCCTTTTGAAGTAGTATATGGTTTTAATCCTCTCACACCCATGGATTTGTTGCCTCTTCCTAATCCACAAGAATTTGTGCATGAGGAAGGAGTAGTCAAAGCCAACTTTGTGAAGAAAATGCATGAGAAGATTAAACTCCAAATACAACACCAAAATGAGAAGTACACAAAATACAACAATAAAGGGAAGAAAGAAATAATTTTTGAGGAAGGAGACTTAGTTTGGCTTCACCTTCGCAAAGATAGATTTCCAACTCAAAGGAAGTCCAAACTAAGTCCCCGAGGTGATGGACCCTTTCAAGTCCTCAAGCGAGTCAACAACAATGCATATAAATTGGACCTACCTCTTGAATATGGAGTACATGACACTTTTAATGTAATTGATCTTTCTCCATTTGTAGGTACCAATGACGACAAGGACGAGCTGGATTTGAGGACAAATCCTTTCCAAGGGGGAGGGGATGATGGAGGAGGGCCAAGCACACCTCTCCATGGAAGCCAAGACCCAAGACTAGACCGTGATGAGCGTCTAGACTCAAGAAGGGAGCGTCTAGGACATGATGAAGGGAGGCTACACATGGAGCGTCCTGGAGGAGGCCTAGACCGTCTAGGCCCTATTACAAGGTCAATGGCTAAGCACATTCACGCCCAAATGGATCTAGCCACGGATGGAAGAGAGAAGACCTTGTATATGTTACATGGAGGCCCATTACGGGTGGCTTAGTAATTAGTGTAGTGTTAGAAAGCACAAACTTGTCTTATATGTGATTTACCCTAGATTTTGTGCACATTCTAGAACTTTAGCACACATGACCGGCCATGTGGTCCATTTGCCATGTGCTTTCTCATTTCCATTTCATTTTGCTCACATTTCATGTGTAATTAGCTTAGGATTTACGGCCTCCTTGGATTATAAAAGGAGAAGCCATCTCTTGTATTTTTCAAGATTAATGAGAGTAAAGTTATGCTGCCAACATTGTGCCATACTTTGCTTTTCCCTAGGTTCTAGGATCTAATCTTCACCTTCATCACCTACCATAGGGCTGGCCGAACCTCCCTACTTCCATACACATCATGCACCTTCAAGATCACCATAGCTCCTAGGAGGATCTTGCACATATACATCCATAGCTTCCGCACCATTTTTCATATCATTCCGAGAAGAGCTCCATGAATTTGCCATCAGAACCTGTTTAAGAAGTCTTTCAAAGATTCTCCCTGCCTCTCTTTTACCCTGAAGTGGTCGAAAGGGACATGTCGTCGTTCTCTGTTCACTATGAACTGTTCCTTGAACAACGCAGAGAACTGGTTGAAAGAGATGATGTGGCTATCTGGGAGACCGACGAACCACTGCAACACTATGCTTGTGAATGTGGCGTGAACAACATACAGTGCATGGCATCCGTTCCTCCCGAGATCATCATCTGAGCCTTAAACGCTGTGAGATGGGCCTTTAGGTCTTCCGTACCTGTAAAGACAATCTTGGGCGTCATGAAGTTAGTCGGCACGACTGCGTCCATGATCGCCTATGAGAAAGGCATGGGGCGAGCCCTTTCTTCCGTTGTTGAGCTTTGTTCTCCCATGGAGCGCTCCCCTAGCCGTTGTAGGTCTCTACGCAACTCCTCATTGGCTTTGTGTAGTTCTTCGTTGCTCACTCGTGACGGATCTAGCTCCGTTTTGAACTGATCTTGTCTATGCACTTGTTCAACTCGAACCTCGGCCATGAGTTTGTCCTGGTCAGCCTTGGATGCTGCCACCGTCTCTTGAAGGACATTAATTGTCTCCATGAGTTGTTGTAGGGTTGGATTATCATTCCCTTCTAGTCCTGTTGGACCTTGCCTCGTGTTCCTCATTCCTCTCGAGAGCTTTAACACAACTGTGGGTGGGACCTGGTTTTATCGGGCCCCACGGTGGGCGCCAAATGTTCTTGCTGGTTGACCTGGTCGTCGAGCGACTTCAATCCCAAGCTTTGTCTCCGTCTATCTCTGGTGAACTCTTTCGTTTGGGGTGCTAGAACACGGCTCTGTTGAGACAGAGGGGGCCCTACCTGTTGATTGCACTCCGATGATCAAGTCAGTACAAAGCTTATAAGAATCAAGAAGTAACTAGTTTCTGTAGTAAAATATGCTTTAAAACACGAACAAAAATTGGTTTCCCGAAGCGTGAGCAATCACTGTTCGTAAGGACTTATCCGTGGTGTATTGCTCAAGTCCCCCAGGATGCAATAGGAACTTCCCGGTAATTTTCGAGGATCAGAATTAGCAAGTTACTCTTAGAAGAGTAATACCCAATAGAACCCAAAAATATAATAAGAATAAATTATGAGAGAGAAAACTAAAAAATTAAAGGTGATAGGAAGAAGAGGGTTTCACGGTGGTGTTGGGTGAAGAACATGAAGAAGGTGAGTGAGAGTTGTGTGTTTTTTGAAGCAAAGGGTTGCGCCTTTTATAGATGAAGAAAGCACATTGTCGCATCTTCAAACCCTAAAAGAGCGGTCATGGCCATCGGAGATGGAGGAAGACCGCGGGAATGGAGGAGCCTACCACCCACAAATCTCGCAACGTTCTCAAGATTCAACACGACCAGCAGTGCGGAGGCGAGAGCGTTCCCAGTCATGTGGCTATGATTTAGGATGGAAGGGGAAACGTTGCGCGATAACCTCGGAGTAGATCCAATCTTCGCCGAACTTCCATGATCTCCTCCAACGTCACTGAAGAATTTTAGGGTTTTACCACATACTCTGTTTTCTGTTTCACACACTCTGTTTTTCGTTTTTATTTTGTTATATTAGGTTCTGTTTTACAACAATCCCCCACATATTGCAAAAGATAAAACATAGAAATATTGAAAGAAAAGATTTTGGGTTCATCTAAGATGTAATGCATCAAAGCTGGTATAACATGCTATATGAACCAGTCTTAGATTGATGAACTTAACACATAGTGTAGTTGGTATAGCATGCTATATGAACAAAGATACTTAGTACGTGTTAGAGGTTTATCAGTCACATTACACCCCCACATTACTTGTTGTTATCGCTGTGTTGCGCACCTAGGCCATGCACGTGCCCGGTTTTCATGAGTGCTATAGAGATTTTGCCAAGATCTCATGCATGCGGCCCCACTTGACACTCATATAGGTGATTTCATCAAGTGTATGCTGCAAATCATACACCACCCATAAGGGATATGAAAATCTTTAAAACTTTGTAAATCGTTGAAACTCTTGTACATCAGAATTTAAACCACAAAGTTTATCCTCTCGATAATGCAGTATCTAGCACTTACACACACACCATAGGTGATGGCATTGAGCTCTTCTCTTTTGCGTTTTTGGGTGGTGGCAGAAGCTTGGACGGATTGGAGGTGGATCAAGGCCCTCCTAGGAGGTGTGGTGGCCTTGTAGGTGCAGGAAGAGTAGGGATGTGAGGGAGGTTCGGCCAGCCCTCTTTGGTAGGTGAATGGGTTGAAGATCAATGACCTAAAGCTAGTGAGATTGTAGGCAAAGGGAGTATGTATGGCTCAAGTTTGGCAGCATAACAATACTCAAATTAATCTTACAAAATGAGAGCCAAGCACCTCAATTTATAGTGTTTAGGGCTGGAAATTCAAAGGAAAGTGGAGGGAAATTCAAATGAATTCCCTCCCAAAAGTGGAGCCTAAATGAGCACACAGGGAGGGGTGTGTCTAGTTTGTATGCTCACCCCCTCCATGGGCTCTCTAGACTGGCCTTGGTAAATTTAGAGGTTTTTTTAGAAACTTTAAGTTTACCTAGGTTGGTGTTTTAGGTGCCAAAATTAATTCTAAGAAAAATTACAAATAAAGTTCTTATGCTAATTTTGACAAGAAATTAAAGTCTACTCTACGCTAGAGTTTATGGCATTTGAACATGTAAAAGAACGTCTTCTTGGATCCTCTTGGCCATAACTCTAGGGTTGGCCCAAATCTACCCTTTGGTGGGCTTGCATGTGGGCTTGTTCTTGGGCCTCTTCCATCAATAGGAATGGACAAAATTGATTTAAAATCAATATTAGTGCTAGAAGAACTAACAAGTGACTTGTTTTTACCCATACAAACCTTATTCATGGGATCTCCAATCACAAAGGTTGGGTTTCCATCACTTGTTTGTTTGCAAGTGGCTTAAGTCTCATTCCCCTCGATGTTTCTAAAATCATTTTTCTCCCTAGGGGTTTTGTCAGAGGATCTGCCAGATTCCGTTCTGATTTGACATAGTCAATAGAAATCGTTCCACTCTTTAACAACTGTTTCACCAAATTATGTCTCAATTGTATATGTCTATTCTTTCCATTGTAGCTTTTATTTTTAGCTATAGTTATTGTCGATTGGCAATCACAATGCATTGATACAGATGGGGTTGGTTTCATTCCTAAAGGAATGTTTGCTAAGAAGTTTTTCAACCACTCAGTTTCACTACCAGCCATTTCTAGAGCAACAAACTCAGATTCCATTGTTGCTCTTGCAATAATAGGTTGTCTGGCTAATCTCCATGTAACTGCACCACCCCCAAGTGTAAATACATAACCACTAGTTGATTTTGTCTCATCTGAATCAGATATCCAGTTAGCATCACTGTACCTTTCTAGCACAGCAGGAAATCCACTATATTCAATGGCATAATCCATTGAACCTCTCAAATATTTCATGAGTCTCGAAAGTGAATCCCAATGATCCTGACTAGGACATTAAGTGTATCTACTCAATCTACCTACTGCATAAGCAATATCTGGTCTAGAAAAGCTCATTAAATGCAGTAAGCTCCTAATTATCTGGGCATACTGAGTTTGAGATATAGATTATCCTCTGTTCTTCTTTAATTTAGAGTTAGCATCATAAGGGGTACTCACTGACTTAAAGTCATAGTAACCAAACTTCTTAAGAAGTTTCTCAGTGTATTTTTTTTTGGATAGTAATATACTATCTCCCTTCCTTATAATTTTAACTCCTAGAATCACACTTGCTTCACCCATGTTTTTCATCTCAAACTTAGATCCAAGAAACAATTTTGTTTGAAAAACTATATCATTGCATGTACCAAAAATTAGCATGTCATCCACATACAAACATATAATGACATATATTCACCATTTTCAGATCTAGAATACACACATTTGTTAGCATCATTGGTAGAAAAACCTTCACAAAGTAAAACATTATCAAGTTTTTCATGCCATTGTTTTGGTGCTTGTTTCAAACCATACAAAGATTTTAAAAGTTTGCATACTTTTTTCCTTTTGACCTGGAACTACACATCCTTCAGGTTGAGTCATATAAATTTCCTCTTCTAATTCACCATTAAGAAAAGTTGTTTTAACATCCATTTGGTGAATTACTAACTTATGGATAGATGTTAAGGCTAGCAACACACGAATAGAGGAAATCCTAGTAACAGGTGCAAAAGTATCAAAGTAATCTATGTTATGTTTTTTAGTAAAACCTTTAGTTACTAATCTTGCCTTATATTTCTCTATGGATCCATCAGGATGGTACTTCTTCTTAATGATCCACTTACAACCAATGGGTTTTGCTCCTTTAGGCAGATCTACTAAGATCCACGTATTATTTTTCTAAATTGAATCAAGCTCAGTTTTAATGGCCTAATCAATGTTTAGCATCAGGAGCACTAGTAGCTTCTAAAAAACTTATTGGATCATTCTCAACTAGATAAGTATAAAAGTCATCTCCAAAAGTTGTTTCCTTTCTTTGTCTTTTACTTCTCCTAACATCCTCACTCAAGGCATCACTAGCACTATCTATAGGTTGTTCAGATGCCACTACTCTTTAGAGGAAAGATGTGTTCAAAGAACTCAACGTTTTTCGTCTCTACTACAGTGCTACATTCAATTATATCACTATTAAGAACTATAAACCTATAGGCAACACTATGTTTTGCATATCCTTAGAACATACAATCAGATGTTTTAGAGCCTATTTTCCTTTTCTTAGGATCAGGTAACATCACTTTAGCTAAACACCCCCCACACTCTTAGGTATTTCAGGTTAGGTTGATAACCTTTCCACAACTCATAGGGAAAAACATAGGTTGGTATCCTATTTTGCAAAAAAACACGCAGTAAGCAGAGATTCACCCCTTAAATTATCAGGAGCATTAGAACTAATAAGCATGACTCTCATCATTTCTTTAAGAGTCCTATTTTTCCTTTCAGCTACTCCATTAGACTCAGGTGAATACGGTGGGGTTACTTCATGAATAATACCTTCTTTTACACAATAATCATTAAATAAAACATATTCACCACCTCTATCTAATATAATTCTCTTAATTTTCCTATTCAGTTGATTTTCTACTTTTGCTTTATAAGTTAAAAACATGTCAAAAGCTTCATCCTTATGTTTAATTAAATACACTTTGGTGTATCTAGAAAAATCATCTATAAAAGTTACAAAATAATTTTTACCACCTCTAGTCATGGTTTGTTTTAAATCAACAAGGTCGGTATGAAGTAAACCAAGAAGTTCAGTTTGACGTTCTACAAAGTGACATGTTTTCTTCGTTATTTTAGATTCTACGCATACATCACATTTACTATTTTGTTTGTCATGCATGTTGATTAATCCTAGTCGTTGCAATTTTATAACATACGAATAATTCACATGTCACAATCTAGCATGCCATATATCATACGAGTGAACAATATAAGCAGAAGATTCAGATTCATTCATAATTTCATAAATGTTCAGTACAAAAAGGCCCTGATCACAATATTCCTTTCCCACAAAAAACATTGTTTTTTGTCATAACAATTTTGTCAGATTCAAATGACACTTTAACCCCAACCTTGCTTAGCAATGCCACAGAGATCAAATTAACTCTAATTGATGGAAGATGTAGCACATCACTCAAAGCTAGAGTTTTACCAGATGTGAGCTTCAGAAGAACTTTTCCTTTTCCTAAGACAGGAGTTGTCCTGGAGTCACCGAGATAAACTTGTTCTTCTCCATCCCCCACACTTGTGTAGGAGGTAAACACATTTCTGTTTGCACAGATGTGTCTCGTAGCCCTAGAGTCTACCACCCACTTGCTCACATTTGTCACAAGATTTACTTGTGAAACGACTGCCACAATAGTATCTTCCCCTTCAGCTAGATTTTCCTTAGGAGGATAGTCATTTTTGGCCCTATGTCTGCACTGAGGTGCATGATGACCTGGCTTTCCACAGACAAAAAAATTACCCTTTTTCTTGAAAGTGGGGTTAGTTCCACTAGGACGAGAAGATTTATTATATTTCTTTTTATGATCAAATTTTTTCTCGTACCTTTTTGGAGCTAGTTTGTCTTCTACCACGTTTGCTTTGGCAGACAAAGTTTTGGCCTTTGCAGCAGCACACTCCTTCTTGTTTGTGTCTTCGATGATGATGTGGGTGATCAGGTCTGATAGTAACATTTGTTTGTGTCTGTGCTTCAGTTGTTGTTTGTAATCCGTCCAAGATTGCGGAAGCTTTTCGATCAAAAGTTCGAAAACGAATTCATCCAGAAAGGTTATGCTTTCAGTTTTGATATCTTCAATCAGCTTGTGATATTCATTTATCTGGATTTTGATGTCTTTGCCTTCGATCATCTCCCAACGGTAGTAGTTTGTAATTACGAACCTTTGTCTGACGATGTCTTCGGCAGTATATTTGAGGATAAGAGAATCCCAAATATATTTTGCATTCTTATAAGAAGCATAGACATCAAACAGATCGTTAGATAACACACTGAGCAAGGTGTGACGACATACCTTATTTGCATGGATCCAATCATCAACTTGTTTCGCAGCCGTGGTTGAGTCGGGTTTGGAAGTTGTAAGTGCAAGAGAAACTTCGTACATGTCCAATAGGGTGGACAGCGTTCTTGCCAACGTCGGAAATTCTGACCGGTGAAGACTTCAATTTTCGAGACATCCGGAAATGGTTTCACAAAAATGGTTTGCATTGCGGAAACAACATTTGACGTTCCTGGAGCATTGTTGTTGTTGTTCGTATTTTCAACCATAAGTCCTTACGATTGTAGTAAAATAGGCTTTAGAAAACGAACAAAAATTGGTTTTCCGAAGCGTGAGTAATCACTGTCCGTAAGGACTTATCCGCGGTGTATTGCACAAGTCCCCTAGGATACAGCAGGAACTTCCAGGTAATTTCCGAGAATCAGAACTAGCAAGTTACTCTTAGAAGAATAATACCCAATAAAACCCAAAAATATAATAATAATAATAAATTATGAGAGAGAAAACTAAAAATTTAAAGGTGATAGGAAGAAGAGGGTTTCACGGTGGTGTTGGGTGAAGAAGATGAAGAAGGTGAGTGAGAGTTGTGTGTTTTCTGAAGCAAAGGGTTGCGCCTTTTATAGATGAAGAAAGCACATTGCCGCATCTTCAAACCCTAAAAGAGCGATCATGGCCGCCGAAGATGGAGAAAGACCCGCGGGAATGGAGGAGCTAACCACCCACAAATCTCACAATGTTCTCCAACATTCTCAAGATTCCACACGACCAACAGTGCAGAGGCGAGAGCGTTCCCAGTCGTGCGGCTACGATTTAGGAAGGAAGGGGCAACGTCGCGTGATAACCTCATAGTAGATCCAATCTTCGCCAAACTTCCGCGATCTCCTCCAACGTCACTGAAGAATTTTACGGTTTTACCACATACTCTGTTTTCCGTTTCACACACTCTGTTTTTCGTTTTTATTTTTCTATATTAGGTTCTGTTTTACAACAGTTTCAGTCTTAGAAATAACGTCCTTTTACCAAGGATCTCAAGTCCCTTTTATAGCCTACCTCTTGTAGCAACTTTCTATCACGAGAGTCCCTCTCAACTGAAAGCCTGCGTCAATAAAGATATTCTGTTTTAGGGCACATTCTTTTAGCGCGCAGCTAAACAGAATCTCTCTTTTTTTGGAGTGCATCAAATCTTAACAGAATAACCACCAGGGTACCAACTCATGTACCAACATCAGGGGTCCAATTTGTTTCACGTAGATATCTGCGGCGAGGCGCTACGAACTACACATGCAACCTACTCATTGTGCCCTAACACACATGAGTTTAGGTTTAGAGGAAACATTTTGCTCGTGCTAGACCCACATGCACTAAGCACACCCCTAGGTCCATTACTATCCCTTGCTGACCGCCTGGGCCTTGTGCGAGGGGGTTACGTTAAGTATATAGAAAAGAGTCAAACCATGTCTCGAACCCAACCTTTAGGCCCATCAACTTAGCTTAAAAGTCAAGCTGACCTAACTGAGGTTGAGCTCTGTGCACTGAGCTTTAAGCGCTCTGATCAGTACTGTTGTGTTTAATTTCTATTTTTTTTTTTCAATTTTAATGTTTTTTAATATTTTTGAATAGTTTTTCGATTTTATCATATCATTATTAAGTATTTATTTAAATTATAATAATAGGTTAATTAATTATATTTGTTTAAATTACAATAATAAATTGTATTTATTATTTATAATTAGAAATAATTAAATATATAATTTCGAAATAAATAAATAATTTAAATTAACTAAATGTTTATTTAAATTGTAATAATAAACTATTTAAATTATATTCAATGTACATTTGCTTCTTAAATTTAATTTATATATCATTATTATATATTCAATGAGATTTTATTTTATTCTTATTATATTTTTTTATTATAATATAAATAAATATTAGTTAATTTAAGTAATTAATTAATTCATTTTTGAAATTTTGTTTTTAATTATTTATAAATGAATATAATTTAGATAGTTGATTATTATAATTTAAATAAATATTTAGTTAGTTTAAATAATTAATTAACTTATTTTTTTAATTTAAACAAATATTTAATAATAACATAATAAAATTGGAAAACTAAAAATAAAAAATTTGAAAAAATAAATTATTAAATCAATAAGAAATCATTTAAATAAAAAAAAATAAAAAATGAAAGCCATTGGTTTAGAGCAGGACTTCTAATTTGAAGAAGAAAAAAAACTTCACAAACGTTACGACTCTCACAAATCAAAATTGTAGTCCTGTTCACGACTTACTCATTTTTTATAACCTTTTACAATTTATTGCATTTTTGTAAAAACAGAAAAAATTACTTAAATGCTTAAATTTCCCTATTTTGTTAAGTAAATTGTGAAATGTGAAAATGTTTAAATTCGATACTTTTTATTTAATGAAATTAATTAATATATGTGATTAATATCAGTTTGTTGATTAAACTTTTTTTTACATTTATATTCATTCTAAATTCTAAACATTGTACAGCAATCTACACTAATAATAAACTAGAGGAAATGGAAAGAACACGTCACATCATTGCTCTAGAAAATATAGCCGTTAGTGTGGCCAAACCACAAAGCAATTCAGAATAATTCGACCGTTGGATAAATATTCAAAACAATTGGTGGTACTGTGTGAGTGAGACTATTGCCCCCCTTAACAGTTGCAAAGTCCAGGAGATATGGAGAACAGAAGAATGGCAGTCAACGGAGAACAGAAACTTAGCCCCAGAAACCAAAAGATCCCATTAGCAGATTCCAATGTCCAAAACATGGCGACCCTTTTAACCCCAAGGTTCAAATCTGCAGCTGCTATGGCTGGTTGGGATGAAGAGACACTGTTATTGGCCAGCCTCATCGTTGAGGACACACCAGATAGAGATTCCAAGCACAAGAGACGCTCTCTTTTGAATTCCAAATCTCCATCCACCAACTCTTCAAGGTACTCTCTTTTTTCTCGACAAAACTTAGATACAATAATCAGAATTGGAGTTTAACCCTTCATAATCCATGTTACCCTCATTGTGAGATGAACTTTAATTTTGACTGAAGAGTGGTATAATTTTTTTTGTGATTTTGTCATTCTTTTTGTCCTTTTTCTTAGTATAAAGATCTTTTTCTGAATAATTCTGCGTTTAGGAAACGTAGAGCTCGGAGGACTTCACAAAAACCAATCCCTGTAATTCTTGATCTTAATGCAGAAGAAACTCCCGTAAAAGGTAATTTCATTATCTTAGAAGTCTGAATGTTATATTTATTTGCTTTCTTGTGTTCTCTTTTGACTAATTATTTTGATGGACAGATAGTGGGAGAAAGAAGAAAGAAGAAAGGGTTTGTGTTGATAATGAGGGAAGCAAAGTAGGAGGAGGGGATGGGGATGAGTCGAAAGAGAAGACTCGGAGCGCTCCTTCTTCTAGTTCTGCTCTACCCTTCATTGATAAACTTAGGGACGAGCTTTCCTGTGCTGTAAGATCCTTGTGATGTTTCGTGCTGATTTTGATCTAGTTTCAAATTTTGTTTCGATGTGAATGTGACCATGTATTTGCTTTCTGCAGATTTGTTTGGAAATATGCTTTGAGCCAAGTACCACTCCTTGTGGTCACAGGTAAATGACAAATCAAAGTCAAACACCCCACAAAACTGAACTTTTCGTTTGAACCATTGAAATCAATTTAGTAGATTTCTGATCAAGAATCTACAAATTTTCAGCTATTTCAGATAATTGTGCTAGAAATTTCCTTTAAGGATACCCCAACTTCAAAATTTATTGTGATATCAACTCCTAGATTTCTTGTGTGAGTACAGTTTTTCAGCTTTTGCAGAAAACTATGCTAGAAATTTTCCATGGGGTACTAAATTTAAGTTTTACTACTTGAATCCCTTGATTTCTGATTCTTCAATTTTGCAGCTTCTGTAGAAAATGTCTACGATCTGCTGCAGACAAGTGTGGCAAAAAGTGCCCCAAATGCAGGCAATTAATAAGGTGTTAGTCTATTATTATTATTTTACTTTACGAAAACAAATGTTCTGAATTAACTTCTGTCCCAAAAACATTCTACTTCGCTAGCTTATTATGCATATAATCCCTCTTGATTTATTGCAGCAATGGACGATCATGTAGTGTGAACACTGTCCTCTGGAACACAATTCAGCTTCTGTTTCCCCAAGAAATTGAGGCAAGAAAAGCAGCTGGCTCCTTGAATGGTCGCCAACAAGCTCAAAATCTGAGTCCAGAAACAGCATTCTATGCTAACCTAAGGAGTACAAGCATACAACCTTCTGGTGGGGCATCAAGCAGAAACATGAATTCAAGGAGGAGTGTGGCAATAACATCAACACAGGAGGATGAGGATGCTGCATTGGCTAGAAGGTTACAGAGAGAAATAGATGAACAAAGCCCGGGAACAAGTCGAAGTCGACCAAGAATGAGGACAAGAAGAGGGGTTTCTACTAGCCAACATGAGGATGCAGCTTTGGCTCTGAGGTTGCAGAGAGAAGAGTTCATCCAAACTTTTAGAGGGGGCAGCCAGGAACAGACTATTAGGCTACCTTCATCAACATTTGCTAGAGCAAATTTGAGGGCTATGGCATCTAGAGCCGTCAATCTTAGGACTAATGACAGAAGAAGATAATCCTCGGGTTAACCATATGATTTTTTCTTTTACAGGAGACTGTTAACCATGTTAACAACTGTAGTTAATTATCCTGATCTTTGTGTATTGCTTTTGGTTTTCAAACTGAAGTCTCAGTTAACAAGACTTAATCAGCATTTGAGTTGATTAATTTTGTTTTGTTGTTGTTGACTATTGTGTTATTGACCATGGAGATTTTACAACAACTCTACTTCTATTTCTTTGTCATTTTATGGGATCTCATAATTTGAAGTGCTTTGATGGTTTGAAGGACCATGCAAACTCAACCTCCATTCTGAGCTATTCTTTTGTTTCATCAAGTCCACACAATGCTTATTATATGTATAGAGAGAGGTGGTTGTAGTAGACAGAACAGAAAAGGGTGATTATATCATATAACACAGTAAAAACACTTGAAAAGAACCAAAAAGAAACCTTGTCAGAATTTTGAAGAATATAAATGATAACACAGTAAAAACACTTGAAAAGAACCAAAAAGAAACCTTGTCACAATTTCGAAGAATATAAAGATGTTTGACATTTCAATGAATGGTTTTTACTTATTTTTAAATTAATTTAATTTTTAAAAAATCTTTTCTTTTTCAGGTGAAGATGACAGTAGAGGAAAATAGAGAACAAAGAAGAGAATGAGAGAAAAGATTCCATTTTTTTTACTTAGTGATTGTTTTTTTAAAAAAACTAGCCATGATTAGGTGGGAGTCCTTAAGAGATAAGTCCTCGATTCTTTCTTTGTTATCTTAATTTTTTTTCTTGTTAATATTTTCTTTAATTTTAGGTTCGTTTACTCTTTTTTTTCTATGCCTAATTTTTTTCTTAATTGTTTCAATAGATTTGTTCCAACTTCCTTGAATCAACTGAATGTTCTAGGAAACTCTAATATTTTTGCTCAATCTTTAGTCATAGTTTGATTTCATTTTTTACATGTATTACTGAGCTTTAATTTTTTTAATCTTCTAAAGTTGTTTAGAGTCTAGTCCTTCATATGTTCCTAATTCTCTTAGAAGTACCTAAACTTTTTTACACAATTCTCCCAAGTCTAGAACATGAAAACCGAAATGTTTAGCTTATTTTTATTCTTGATTTGAGTTCTCCTATGCATTCATTTCTCAACCAAAGTTGTAAGAAAAATTTACTTAAATACTTGTAGTAGTTCAAGACATTATAATCCATTTCCCTTCAATTTCTAAGGTGAATCTTTTGCTTGAGATGCACTTCTTAGTTAATTTGCAGTTGAATTTAAGCCTAACTAAATGAGTTGTTTGCAAAACTGATTGAAGAAAATTGAATTATGGCTTATAATATGAAAAATAGAAAACAATTCTTAGAATTAAAAAGAAAACAAAGAGGTCGAACCATGTACAAGCTAAAAACAAAAGATTAAGATAACTAACATTATATTTTACTATGCATTTGTTTGCTATAATTCAAATTGTATGCGAAGCATCTTTGAGTGAATTCTTCTTTTGAATTCAATTGAAACTGAAATTGTATGTGTTTGAAGTCTTCATGATTCAACTTGCTTAATTTTTTATTTTTTTAGTAAAAGCTTTCATGTTAGGCATCACTATGCAACTTGACATCTTAGCTAGGCTGACACCTCAAGTAACAATAATCATCTGCCATCACATGAAAAAAAAATATTATTAAAAAAAAAAAACAGAAAGAAAATTAAAAAAAATGGGGGAACTAGACCAAAACTCATATGTTAACAAAACCGATACATAGGTAGACTATACCTATCCATCGATTACGAAACATCCACGAAACATTAGTTCTAGCAGTAAATGCAACACAAACCAAGGCAAAATCACATTCAATATATACATTAGTAAGCCACATCTTTTGAGCTTCCTCCATATCATGTATAACACCATAAAACTCAGCAACCATAGCAGTCTGAACTTCAAGAAACGCAGAGAAAGCACCAATAAACTCCCTCATACTCCTACAGAAAATACCTCCACAAGTAGCAAAACTAGAATATCCCCTAGCAGCCCCATCAATGTTAATTTTAATCCTGCCTGGTGAAGGGAACTCTCATCTAATAGGAAGAGGATGAAGAACTTTACCAGGACGAGTATTAATACCAAAGAACTTAATTACTTTGAAATCCAACATATCATTCTTCATTGAAGCTTTAGAAAAATTTCCTACTAGACAAGTTAAATCTTTAATTACCGAAATAGTCCTAGAACCATCAATCTTATCCTGAAATCTAGCATAATTCCTCATACACCATATCATCCAAATAGAAAAATTTATCGCAACAAGCTTAATCAATTTAAACAAAGGACTACCACCACTCTTAATAAAAGAAAGAAGAACATCCTTATTAGAAAAATGAGAAGTAAGAAAAATCTTTCGAACCCAACTCGAAATATGCAAAGCATTAGAACATTCAAAAAAATAAATCCATAATAGATTCCTCGTGCTTTTCACAAAGAGTACACATAGAACATATATGCAAACCTTTATTATGAATATGTTGATCTGTAGGAAGCTGCCCATGAAAAACTTTCTAGAGTAGAAGAGTTTTGGAAGGCGTAATATATGAAGACCAAATGAATTTACCTGAAAAACAGGGAACTCCTGGTTCCAAGAAAAAAGTCCTAACCGATTTAAAAGTGAAATGACCAAATTCATTTATAATCCAATTAGGAATATTATGTTCCTCCCTAACCATAATATGATTAAAAAATGAGGCATCTATTGTAAAGACAAGGGAATATTCCAATCACAAGCAGTCCAAAACTGAGAGACTATATCCAAAATGCTAGCATCATCAGATAACCCTGGAATATTTTCTAAAGAAGTAGTAGAACACCATTTATCATTCCAGAAATTAATAAAAGTACTTGTACCAACAGTCCAAGAAGTATTATCAAGTATAATAGAATAAAACTACTTAATTCCAGGCCAAAGAGATGAGGATCTATAAATCATTCTAAACTCGTATTTTGATTTAAGAACCCTGACTTTCAGGAGAAAAGACCAAGGCCTGCTGTTATAAGAAAATTTTCAAGAAAGCTTAAGAATGTACGCATTATTTTCATAATGAAGGTTAATAATCTTCAAACTTTCATTCTCAAGAGGAAAACAAATTGTAGCCCAATTAACGGTAGCTATGCCTTTTTTTTTCTTCAGAATATCACCAGTCCAAATAAAATTTCGACATCACTGTTCAACATGCTTAAGAAGTGAAACTGGCTATTTGTACATATTAAAGCTATAAGTTATAAATACAGTAATTACCGTATTGACCAATTGAATCCAACTCATCATGCTAAGAGATTTACCTTTCCAAGATGTTAGCTTCAATTTGACTTTATCAACCAAAATTTGAAGGCATCGACACTTGGAGCACCAACAAAAATAGACACTCCTAAATAAGTGAAAGGCAAACAACTATGACTAGAAGAAAAAATACGTTGAATTTTGGTGACAAATCTTGTAGAATTATCCATGGTGAAAAAACTGCTCTTAGAATTATTAACATATTGATCCAAAAAATCACCATATGTTTTAAAAAAAATACTCAAATTTCTAAAAGACTTATTATCTGCCCTACGGAAAACAAATATGTGATCAGCATATAAAATATGAAAGGGAGTGAGATAAGCTAGTGGACTAGACATATGTAGAATCTTCTTATCATTCACAAGCTTAGAGATACCTCTACTAAGAACTTCCTTTGCAAGACAAAAAAATTAAAGGAGACAATGTATCACATTGTCTGACACCTTTACTACAAGGAAAAAAACCCACCAAATTGCCATTTATTCTGATAGAAATCATAGCTAAACGAAGAATTGTACTAATCCAACTGACAAACGAGGGGTGAAAACCAAAGCGTGTCAAAACTAATAATAAGAACTTCCAACTCAGAGTGTCAAAGGCTTTATGAATATCAACTATGAAAGCCACATTACCTCCTCAAACCTTTTTAGAAAGCATGCTAATAGCTTTAGAAGCAATACCAATACAATCATGAATCTGTCTACCCTGCACAAATCCATATTGATTAGGAGAAATGATTCTAGTAGCCACAAGTGCAAGCCTATCCACCAGTATCTTCAAAATAATCTTAAATTTGAAATTAACAACATCAATAGGTCTATAATCTTTAATGGATTCACCCTGAATCTTAGGAATAAGAGATACCACATTACTTCCAGGGAGAACCCAATTTTGTTTAAAAAACTATTGAACAACATTGCAAACATCTGTCCCAATAATTTCCCAACAAGAATGATAGAAAACACCACCAAAACCATTAGGACCAGGAGCACTATTACCATTAAGATTAAAAACAACATTTTTTATTTCCAAAAAAAAATCAGGACATTTAATCAACATCATATTCTTCTAAGAGGAAACCAGCTCAAGAATATAAGTACTAATAAAATCTTCCATATTGCCTCTATCCTAAACACTAGAAATAGACTCAGCAGAAATATTTTTATGAAAGTTCAAAATATGATCCTCAACAAGTTTAGGATCCTCAATAACTGCATTCTTAATCTGTAGATGGTGAATCCCACTAGAATTATTTCTCCTCTTGAACACAAGATGGAAAAAAACAGTATTTCTATCCTCATCTTTAAACCAAAGCATCTTAGCCCTTTCTTTCCAAAACTTATTGACAATGAAGAGCATGATCAAGCTTCTTCTTAGAAATCTTTTCTTGACAAAGAAGCCCATCAATATCAGACATACTAGCAGTCTCTAAGCTTTGTTGAATACCAAGGAGGAGACCTTGCTTAAGCAGAACTACATTGTGAACATTACCAAAAGAATTTTTATTCCAGTCTCGGAGCTTAATTTTCAACCTTTTTAACTTATGTTGCAAAATAAACATAGGACAACCAACAACCTTATTAGCCCAAGAATAATTAATAAGCTTTATACATGAAGTGTCCTGAAGCCACATAGAAAAGAAATGAAAATTGTTAACCTTTCTTAAAGAATTACTAGCAAGACTAGCAAGAAAGAGGAATGGTTAGAACAACTTTTAGCAAGAACCTGATAAGTACAAGAATCTCATTCATCCAGACACACTTGATTACATAAAGCCCTATCCAGTCTTCTATGAATTCTATTCAACCCTCTCCTTCAATTACACTAAGTATAACAAGGTCCAGTAAAAGGAATACAAGAAATATAATTAGTATTAATCCAATCAAGGAATTCATTACAAGAAACCTGATTAGAAGCCACCCCCTTTTGTAGTCATCCACCGAGAGCACAACATTAAAATCTCCCAGAATACACCAAGACCCTATGAAGAAACTAAGATCCCTCCACAAAAATTGTCTGACTAAGTATGTGTTGGCACCATAAACACCTGTAAAGCTAAAACATTTATCATGCAGAAGGCAAGTTACAAAAATAAACTAATCATTGACTAAGAAATTTTGGACAAGATTTGAAACTGGCAAACACCAAAGCTTATCAGCTTTTTTAACAATAGAAGACGTAGCCACAAATGCATATTAACAAATTTGAAAAGGACATCGAAAGCATCAGTGTATGACATCATAGGTTCAACAAGAAAAATAAGGAGGGGTTTATGTAGTTTATGTAAACTAATGAACATCTCCATAATTTTGTGGTTTCCAAGTCCTCTGACATTCCAGAAAAATGAAGAGACCTTCATTGCAACTTTTTAGAGAGAATTGTCTTAGCAGCTTTTTTGGATTTACCAGTCCCCTTAGGTGTTCTCCCTGGTTTTCTAGTAGTGCGAACAATTTCCTCCCCAATATCACTAGCATGCTCCTCCATATCACTAGGAGCCGCCCAAAATTTGGAGACGACCTGGTTTTCAACAGTGATATGCTCATAATTAAATTCAACAATGGCAGTTAGAATAATTAACGTACCAGTATAAGGATCACCTCCCGCATCTGTAGTTTCCAAACCATCAAGAGAGGATGCATGACCAATGTATCATTATATAGGAATAGTGCTTTGGCATCCCCAAGTGATTTAGCCTTCCGATGAGAGGAATGACACGACGGAGATGGTACAACAACAATAATAGAGACCTCCACATGATGACCATCAATAAGAGTCGTTACTAGTGGTTTAGCATCCCTAAGTGATTTAGCCTTCCGAAGATAGGTATGACATGATAGAGATGGTACAACCACAGTAGTAAAGACCTCCACATGATGAGCATCAATAAGAGTCGTAATAGAATCTACTACAAGTTGTGACTCTGACCCTTGACTTGCATAACAGTCAGTGAATTTGTTACCATCCCTGGTTTTGAAACCCGAACTGTATCAGAATTGAGAATCAACAACCCCTGCCTAGGTGATGACCTATCATGATCCGAGGCATATCTGCAAAATCATCCCCCCCCCCCCCTCCATCTGTTTTATCATAAGCAAGGTGATCCAAGAGTGACCCTATATTAGCCCCACCAAGAGAATCAGTTGTCAAATCTTCCATGAGCTTCGGCTGTGAATCTTTTTTCTAATACTCTTTATGTGTTGTTTAGGAACCCCGACCTTCCCCTGTTCCAGTTCATCAGGAGTTGTCTTTTGAGAGGACTTATGTTGAGGCCCAGGAACACGTCTATGATAATGAATCACACGACACTGAGCCAAAGTTCTACCGCAAAGGATGGATATATTGAGTCAAAATTCTTCCATGCTATAGAATCAACCGGATGTCTCATTTTCCCATCTTCCCTAAAAGACCTATCTTTGTGCCACCTCATTTCTTTAGCAGTATTAGATGTCACATACAATTGTTGTAACCTTGGAGTTAAAGGAAAATAACGCATAACTTTATGAGGTAACTTTTTGTGTGGATCTTTATATCGAGCAAATTTATAGGTTGGACAAGAAGTTGATTTCTAATAGTCACCTCGATAAAGAATGCAATCATTCACACAATCATCTATTTTTTGTGTAATCATGCCCAAGTTCATGAAAAATTTTCTGAGCCTCAAAGTATGATTTTGGAACTTTATTTCCTTGCAAAAATGCTTTTGTTAATAAAGTAAGTATGATATCGATTGCTTTTACGTCAAACGAAAAAGACATTTGATATTCAATAGTTGAATGATAAATGATAACTTTGAGAAGTTTATGCAACCAGGATATAATTCTTGTTCAACGTCCTTTAGTAGTTTATAAAACTTAGATGTTTTTTCAATCATTATATTATACTTTGGACTTTTCGTATATCTTGTTTCCTTGCTTTCTTTGGTGTCTTCAACATTAATAGAACTCCCAATATCATGTACATACTATGAATCCCATCATTATAATTTTGTTTGTTATCATCTTTATATTATTCGTTCGCTCTTTCTCCATGAAGATTCTATATTCTTATCCCATTTTTGATCAAATGCTCATATATGGTTCTTAGACCGAAAGAGATTATTGTTGCCCCTTTACACGAAAAACATCTTAGCTTTCTTTCCTGAAAATTAGTAAATGCAAATTCAATATAGTCAAGAACTCCTTTTTCATATAAATGTTTTGTTCTAATAATAATTTGTACCAACTTTTATCTACTCTCATATACCTATTAAAGAAATTTATTATATTAACAATTTGAGAAAGTGGACAATTAAATGCGCTAAAGTGCAAATGAAACACATATAATAAAAATTATAGAATAATTAAAGATTAAAAATTTCATATCCTCATAGGAAATTATTTTTTAATCGGATGAAAAAAATTTGTATGACTGTGTTTTGATAAATTTAAAAAATTTAAAATAAATTTAACAAAAAATATTAATAAAAATTTTATGGCTTTATTTTACTGACTTTTTTTTTATTCAAATACATATTATTTTGTTTTCCTTAAACGTACGGTTACATAATAGATGTATTTTTTTTTTACTTTTTCATTTTTAATTATATAATTTTATTTTTATTTAATGAAAATAGTTATATTATTTATAATTGTATAATTTCGCAATCTAAAATAACTATTTAATTCACCAACCTAAAAATAATAATATCACTCCTCAACTTTGATTATTATAAAATTATTTACTTTTCATTTTCAAAATTTATACTATTTTATCTAATCCTATATATTAAATACATTTATTATATTAATAATTTGAAAAAGTGGGCTAAACTGCAAATGAAAACATATAATAAAAATTATAAAATAATTAAAAATTTCATCTTCAAGAGAAAAATATTGTTGTTTTATCGGATGAAAAAAAAAATCTGTATGACAGTGTTTTGATAAGTTTATAAAATTTAAAATAAATTTAAAAAAAATGATTAACATTTGCTGGCTTTATTTTACTGACTGTGTTTTTATTCAAATACATATTACTTTTTTTTCTTATACGTACGGTTGCATAATCTATAGCTATATATAAAGGGGATTCCCCTCTTAACTGTTTTTAATTTTTTTCCTATTTTATCCTTATATTAATATTTAATTTTATTATTATATTATGATCATTGTGTCATTTTTTATTCCCCTCTTAACTGTTCTTAATTTTTTTTTCATTTTATCCTTACTTAATAATTTATTGTATTAATTTATTTTGGTTATTTGGACATTTTATAATTTCAAAAATTAATAAAATAATTTTTTAATTTATTTTATTTGTTATTATTTAACTGGAGAGTGGAGAGAATGAAGAGAGTGTAGATTTGGTACGTTACTTTTCTGATTTAAACTGATATTTTTTTTTATTAAAATTAATTTAAGAAATAGATTTTATGATTCTCCACTACACATAACCCACATATCCTACTTTTCACTTTCTCTCTCCTATATAGGTACCTACTTCTCACTTTCTCTCTCCACTACTCTTTAACTTCTCATTTTAATGTTATTAAGAAAAATTGTTTTTGAAAAATAAAAAAAATACTAAAGAAATAAAAAATGTGGATACACAGCCGGCAATGACGTGCCTGTGTTCCTGCTAGTAGATGTAATTTTTTTACTTTTTTCATTTTAATTATATAATTTTATTTTTATTTAATGAAAATAGTTATTATTTATAATCGTATAATTTCGCAATCTAAAAAAAACTATTTAACTCCTCAACTTAAAAATAATAATATCACTCCTCAAATTTTATTATTATTATAACATTATTTACTTTTCCTTTTTAAAATTTATACTATTTTAATATAGTATCAATGTAAAACTTTACATTTATTCTACAAATATATTATAAATATTTCGAGTTTATTGTGTAATATTTATATATGTTGTTAAATTTGAGGATGCATGCATATTTCTAAAAAATAAAGTTTATCAATATTTTTAATATATTTTAAGTTTTTAGTTGTTTAGAAAAATATGTTATTAAAATCATAAATATAGAGAATAATAAAAGGTAGGTAATTTGAACACTTATATTAAAAAAATTAATTCACCAATAAAATCAATTGAAATAAAATTAATGGATGTTCTTACCGAGTAGGAGCGTGAATAATTCGAGGTGGAACAAATGAGATTTCAAAAATGTCAAATTGTATTCTTGAAAGAATGTGCACAGAGTTGTGAGAAATAGAAATCCACTTATAGAAGATTATTCAATGCTTAAGTTAGTAGAAATTAGAAAATTATTAATCAATAAAATCAACTGAAATAAAATTTTATGGATGTTCTTACCGAGTAGGAGCATGAATAATTCGAGGTGGAACAAATAAGATTTTAAAAAATTCGAATTGTATTCTTGGAAAAATGGTCGTCGAGTTGTGAGAAATAGAAATCTACCTATAAAATATTATTCAATGCTTAAGTTAGTAGAAATTCAAAAAATCAATTAATCAATAAAATCAATTGAAATAAAATTTATGAATGTTCTTAAGAAATTCGAATTGTATTTTAGAAAGAATGGTCACTGTGTGAGAAATAGAGATCCACAATTCTTCAATGCTAGAATCAATAGGAAGTAAAGAAATTTAAGAGTGTAAGTATATGAGTATTAATGAAAAAATTAAGTGAATACTTTCTAAATAATCAATATATATTTATAGACTTTCAGTATAGTAGATAAATTCAAAATAAATCATTTATAACAAAATTATTTATTATGTATATATTAATATTTAAGTTGTTAAGATTATAGATAATTATTTATATATATATATATATATATCTTTAAATATTAATAAATTATCTTTATACAACTGATTTATTTATAGAAGAAACAATTAATCTATCTCTCAATATTTTAAAGTCAGGTAGCATAAATAAAAAATTAATATTTAGATCTCTAATTATGAAAAAAAAAACTCATTTAATCTCTTTTAAAATAAGTTTTTCAATTTATTAATTTTTTTCATAAAATATAGAATAAAACCTGTTATTAACATTGTAATATACAATTATTTAATTATAATAATGTTCAAACTCATGAATATATTCGTCAACATTGTTTGTTATTTGATGTGAATTGCTTGTTATTTCTTGTTGGCTTATTTATTTTAGTTTATTTTATCATTTGACTTGGTCAAATATAAGCTAAAGTTCACTTCAACGTAGATCCATCTTCAAGTGAGAAAACATCCTAGCTTTTTGTTCGCAGGAGACATGTCTAAATATAAAGAACAATAGGCTACAAAGAATTGCAAAAAACAAAACAAAACTAGAGGTTTTGGGATTATCACATTTAGCTTATTCTTTCAAAGTCCCAACTCAAAATACCATGAATAAGAATGGAACAGAAAGAGATGAAGAGCATGATGAAGAGTATAGACTCAAAGAATTAGAAGAGTTTCAATATTCAAGTGAAGATGAAAAATACAATAAAAAAAATGGTATGTAATGATATTCTTAAAATGTACAAATCTTTGTGTTAGTTTAATTACACGAGTAACATGTATCTAATTTAGGTTGATATTGTAACTCATTCTTAAACTTTTGTGATTATTTACTTTTATATTTTGTAGATAACAAGACCATTAAAATTAAATTATAATAGGATCAATGCCTCTGAGTTGGTTAATGTTGAGCAACATGAAACAAGTATTGGCTTTTGTATAACATGTTTATTTAAATTGAATAAATAATTATTAAAATTGGTATTGATTTATTTTTCTAATTTAATTTAGGTCAACATGTTCTTAAGAAGTGACGTGGGCATACCATTAATGTAAAACTCCCAAAGAAAAGAGAAAAGTAAATGATAATGGGAAATACTTTTGACATCCAATTTCCCCCTTCCTATTTTAAGCTTTGTCGAAAATATGCAAAATATTTCAAGGCTGAAGCAATTGTGTGTATACGCCAAAAGGCTCATTTACAAGTTAAAACTTGGAAGGAGATATCTAAAGATGAGTTAACTCTAATGTGGAAACATATGAATGTTATTATAACTTTATTCATGTAACTATACTTAATTAATTTTTATTTATATATTTAATCTATTTTGATTATTTGGTACTGCTTTTAACTTCATAACTTTAGGATGCATTATGTTTGATGGAACACGATAAAGAACATGCTATGAAATAATTTCAAAAGTAATATAGAAATAAACATCACCATTTTTATCAAACATATATCCAAAACAAAGGTAGCCCACATGATGTAGTACATGAAGATTGAAATTGGTTAATACATAACAAATGGAATGATTCTAAGTTTAAGGTAAGGTTACTTTCTTTGTATATCTATATCTTAAATTTGAATTTTATTTTTTATGTATTATATTAAATTATTTCTACATTTATAGGAAATGAGCATGAAAAATAAAGCTAGTTGAAGTAAACAAAGAATTAAATCAATTATTGGCACAAAATCAATTGTCCAAAAGGCATTTGAAATGGTAATGTTACTTTTATTCATCTATACAAATTTGTGAAAAATTTATATAGGTTTTATATGATTTTTTTATGTTTCATATATAAAAGTTTGTTTTGTTCTTTAATTTAATGCATCACTATATTACCTTATTTATTTGTTTTCAATAGAAAAAAGAATTAAAATGTGAGGAATGTCTGAATGCAATGGAAGTATGGAAGGATACACAAATGAGATCTGATGATACTTGGTGTATTGCTAATGGAGAAGAAATTATGGTAAGTAAAAAAAGGTAGTGTAATGATTTAATGCAATGCTAGTTTCCAATGTTAATTATTTTGTGTTAACATTGTGTAGGAAAATTTGAAAAATGTGAGTGAAGTGTATGGAGAAGAAATTTCAAAAGCACCTGCGCCATTGGTTAAACATTTTGCATATGTACTAGGACCAAAATCAAATCACTCACAAGGTATAGGAAGTGTATCAATGATAGGGTGGATCAGGATGTTCCTAATTGGATTCTAGATGAGTCTGATCGGTTCACTCTTAAATCGACTAGGACTTTTTTCTTGGAAACTGGAGTTCCCTTTGGTTGGGGTAAATTTATTTGGTCTTCAGATATCCCACCTTCCAAAACTCTTGTCCTTTGGAAAGTTTTTCATGGGCGACTTCCTACAGATCAGCATATTCAAAATAAAGGTCTCCATATTTTTTCTATATGTACGCTTTGTGAGAAGCATGAGGAATCTATTCATCATTTATTTTTTCAATGCCCTAATGCTTTGTATATTTGGAGTTGGGTTGACAGATTTTTCCTACTTCTCATTTCTCTAATAAGGATGATCTTCTTTCTTTTATTAAGAGTAATGATAGTCCTTTGGTTAAATTGATTAAGCTTGTTGTGATAAATTTTTCTATTTGGATGTTATGGCGTATGAAGAATTATGCTCGTTTTCAGGATAAGATTGAGGTTTCTAGGGCTATTTTAGGGTTTAGGGTTTAGGGTACGATAAAGATTTAACTTGTCTAGTGGGAAAGTCGTCTAAAGCTTCAATGAAGAACTATATGATGGATTTCAGTGTAATTAAGTGTTTTGGTATTAATACTCGTACTGGTAAAGTTCTTCATCCTCTTCCTATTAGATGGGAGTTTCCTTCGCCAGGCTGGGTTAAAATTAACACTGATGTGGCTGTTAGGGGTTATGCAGGTCTTGCCACTTGTGGAGGTATTTTTCGTGGGAGTATGGAGGAGTTTATTGGAACTTTCTCTGCGTTTCTTGATGTTCAGACTGCTTTGGTTACTGAATTTTATGGAGTTATATATGCTTTGGAGGAAGCTCAAAAGTTAGGACTTACTAATGTCTGGCTGGAATGTGACTCTGCCTTGGTTTGTGCTGCGTTTACTGCTAGGACAAATGTTCCTTGGATGCTTCGTAATCGATGGAATACTTGTCTTAATTACTATGGAAAAATCAGGTTAAGGGTTACTCATATCTTTCATGAAGGGAATGTGTGTGCTGATAAGTTGGCTAATTTAGGATTTATTTATAGAGAATCCTTTCATTGGTATAATAGGCTTCCATCTAGTCTGTTCTTAAAATTCTTTATTAATAGGTATAGTCTACCTATGTATCGTTTTTGTTAACATATGGGTTTTGGCCTAGTCCCCCCATATTTTTGTATTTTCTTTCTCTTTCTTTTTTTTAATAATACTTATTTTAACATGAATTTGTTTTATAAAAAAAATAAAAATGGAGAGAGATAGTTTGTTCAAAGTCAAATGGAGAATGAACAAAAAAGAGTGAATGATTTAGAGTTAGAAGTGCAAAATTTGACTAGCATAATCTAATAAAAAGAAGAGGCTAATAATCAACTTCAAAGTGAATTGCAATATCAACATCAATTAATTGAAGATCAAAAACTTTCTATGAAAACTCAACATGACCAAATGAAGCAAGAAATTGAAAGGAAGATGAAAAGTCAAATGGCTACTTTATTAGGAGCTTTATCATTTAAAAATTCAAATGTTCCTTCAAATACAATAAGTTGTGTTAAGTTGTTCCATTATTATGTCTATAATTACATTTTACATTTCTAAAATATTATTAGTTAATTTTTTTATTAATATTAGTGATTTATTTTGCAGGATCAAAATCCTTAAAGATATTAAAGACCATTTATTCTTATTTTTCAAATACATTTGTAGTTTAAATGTTTTAAAGTAGAATTAAGTCTCATCTCATATATGCATGTTTTAATTTATTGTTGAATATTTTAGTTATGGTCATTTTGAATGTAATGAATATTTTATATTTTATTTTGAAATTTTAAATATGATTTGTCTATTAATTGTGATATCATACTTATTTGTGAAACTACAGATTATCAAAAGACCTATTTTCATATTTCACATACTTTTGGTGCCTTTGTTTTCAAATGTGTATGAAAACCTTAGCTAGATAGTGCCTTATTATTTAGTGTTGTGTATGTGATTATCTGTTTATGTACTGTTGTATTCTGTTATTGATTTATTATGCAAGATTTTTGGTGGTTAGTTGATCTAGCCTGCCTAACAGTGAATATGTTCCTAGATGTGCCAAACAACTAGTCTTGGAGGACATTTCGTATGCATAATTTTATGCTCAATTCACATTTCTTAAGGACAAATGGGTGCAAAAGAGTCCAAGGAACATCTGGTGCAGTTCTAAAGGTCCTTGTTATTTTTGGGTTCTTGGAACACTTTTCTGGATGGGGTTTTGTCAGTGTGTAAGTAGTATCACATGTAATGTACATAGATTACTTAAAACCTTTTGGTTATGAAGGGAGGAATTAAGGGTTGCACTTATTTTTTGTGGCTGTTGTGAGAGGTTTTTGGGTTTTTTGTGTCTGAGTTTTATATGTAATCATCTTTCTTTTTCTATTTTGGTCTTTTTACATTGAACATGGGTTGAAACACTCTTAATGTTTCTATATTTCAATATATTTTTTATTTAATATATTTTTTGTTATTGATAAAAAAAAGACTCATAATTTCTAATAATGATATAAAATAATTGTCACATAAAATTTCATATTAAAATGATTGTTTTATATAGTTGTGATAAATCATTATTATCACCATTACATAGAATTAAATTATCACTATTGTTTTTATGTATTTGTGAAATTTTATTATTGTCACTATTACATAGAATTATTAGTGATAATGATTTTTGTCACAATAGAACTTAGTTTTAGTGAGATTTAAATTTTTTTCATATGTACAATAGTGACATGAGTACTAGTGGAAATTTATGTCATAAAATATTAATAGTGACATATTTATAACATTTAGTGATGAATATTTATATCACTAAAACTATTTTTTCTTGTATTGGACCCAATGCAACTCTCGACCATCTAGGATGCACAGTAAATTACTATAATGAAAATAGAAAGAATGGAGTGGCAAGGAAGGCATGAAGGTCCACATGTCATCTCCTTAATGGAGAGGATTTCCATCAATGCCAAAAGGACATTTTTCTTCATGGGAATGGAGAGGATTCTCTCCAATTAGAGGAGGACACTTGTCAACCTCTAATTTGAGAGGATTTGATCCAATTAGAGAGAGAAATACTTGTCCTTCTATGGGTGGAGAGTTTTTAAGGTTAAAGCTTGCACCTTGGCTGCCCACAGCATTATAAACACAAGTACTAGCTCCCTTGAATAGACTATTGAATTGCTGCCAAAATTTCAGCCTCAGCTAGTCTCTCAGCTCACTCTTTGCTAGCCTTATTTCTAAGTGTTTTAGCATGGAACCTCTTAGGAGTTGTCCTAACCTCTCTTAAGCTTCATTATCATTCTCCATACACCAATACTTCAAAATTTCTTTCACTCATTTTAGCCACCCAATCCCACCAAATTTCACAACCCCAAAATATAAAACAAAAGACTCATAGTAATGCAAGTTAGGATTGCATCACTTAATACAGGGAGTAGGTAGCTGGGACAAAGTAATGTCACATGTATTTCCCAAAGCTTAAACAAGTGTCTTCCTTTGGCCTGGATAGCAGGTGATTTCCTATCCGAAGACCTTTCTCGATCCATTAGACAACCCAATGGAATGAGCAAACTCGTAGTGCCTCCCACCATTCCAAAAGGCTAACCTAGCCCTCCAAAACCCTACGGAGGAAAAGGAAAGAATACCACGTTCTGCACTTCTAGCCTCTTGAACTCAAGTGATCCAACACCCTCCACAAATCTAGTTGCAAGTGCAAC
This sequence comes from Phaseolus vulgaris, assembly GCF_051622355.1. Lineage (NCBI taxonomy): Eukaryota > Viridiplantae > Streptophyta > Magnoliopsida > Fabales > Fabaceae > Phaseolus > Phaseolus vulgaris. The sequence goes on along the minus strand of NC_143505.1, from coordinate 31,864,126 downwards.
ACTCCTCAATCTGCCCCACTCACACAAAAAATAGTGGACTGCACAACCAACCTCACACCAACTTGCACAGAAAACCCGCACCACCCCTTCCATGAAAAAAGATCAGAACATTACCTTCCACGAATGCCGATTTGCAGACGTCGCACTTCTTACAATCCCGCACCAGCCCCTCCACAAACAGGACTAGATCCCATCTGCACATGCGCACCAGACCAACCACGATCAACCATGCGCACCAAAACGCTAGTTGTGTCGCCCACGCATGTCGCGAACCACTGTCGCACAAGAACTGCACGTTCGCGACCCACATCACTGCACGTCGCACACTGCTCGCAACCCTCACTGTAGAACAACAACCAAATGCTGCCTACTGCATCGCCCATGCACAGACTAACCAACGCGCACCACTAGTGCTAGTTGCACCGCCACACTCCCAATCTGCACTTCCTAACTCCCTCGTGCCACGAAACTCTAGTTGCTCCGAAACCCTTCGGAGGAGAGAGAAAAAAGCTCAAATGAAAACTTATTTCATATATACATGTATATATATATATATGTATATATATATAACTTTCTTCGCAAATATCTTATAAGAAGCAAAGAAAGTTTGAAACTAAAAACTGCTTTTTATTTGCGTGTTTTTTATCATATGCTAGACCTAATGACTAGGTTTCTTATAAGTATCTTCTTTCTAATTTTTACCTTAATATTTTATTGTCGTTTCTTTTGAATTATTTGAGTTTTGTGATTTCCATTCTTTCATTTAAAAGTTGTCCATTGATAAGTGTCAGATTCAGTAATATTTCATATTAAAATACATACACTTATTGATATTAATTGATAAAATAAACATAAAATAATAATTAATTTATGAAATTATACTTTTTTACATATTTTATGATTTTAATTTGAATAAAAACGATTTATTCCCAAATTTGTGTTAATTTCAGGATTGTAGGGAAGAATGGAGATGATTGGGCGAAAAAAGAATATACAAAGCTAAGAAGGGAAAGTTGGAACGCATCAACACTCAACAAAGCTCACCCAAACTCTCCTAAGCAAGACTCCCCCAGAGGATTTCACCCAAGTGAGCTCAATATCGCCTAGACCAGATTACTCTAATGATGTTGGGCATTTTTTCGTGCAATTCGCCCAGACTAGCCCAATAATGCCCAAGCAATAAGTCACTTAACCCAAACCAATTAGTTTAAATAGGAGGTTTGAGGCACAACCATAGATGCATGATTGAGAGGAAAAAATCATTGAGTAAATTTTAATCCAATTGGGAGAATAAGAGGTGTTAGACACCGTAGAGGAGGCAACTGTCAAGGAGAAACATCCGGAATCTTCTTTTCTTGCTCAACCTTGTTGCTAATTCTACCCTTTGAGATTGGGAGTAATTTGTTGAAATTCTTATAATATTATGTTCTTGATTGATGATTGGTATTATCATTTTGTTAGTAATGCTTATTTGCCACAATCTCGAAATTTAGATTTGACTAGAAAGTACTTCTAAGTTTCTGACCCAAATGATAATGCTTAACATATTTGAATGCTAGGAATAAATTTGAGATGTTAATTTCTATCAAAGTCTGATCTTACTGATAAAAAGTTTTTATAAATGTGCGAGGAATCGATATTTAGGAAGCATCTTAATAATTTTATACACTAGGAATCGGTATAAATGATTTTTATACGAGCATCAATATCAATCAAAGGAAACAATATTGTTGTCCTTGCCGGTTAACTTGCTCGCTGTTGACTCTGGTGACAAGCTCTAGCTCCGTCTGTCTCTTCATGAATTTGTTCTATCTCATGTTGCTCTGCAACGTAGCTCCATTGAAACAGAGGGGGGCCTACCTGTTGATTGCACTCCGACGATCAAGTCAGTAAAGGGCTTACTAAAATTTAAGAAGTATTCAATTTCAGTCTTAGAAACAATGTACCTTTACCTGGGGTCTTAAGCACCCTTTTATAGCTTATCTTTTGTAACAACTTTCTCTCACCAGAATCCTATCTCAACTAAAAGCAGACTTAACAGGAGAAACACATTCTGTTCAGGGGAGCCTTCTCTCAAGGTGCTACAACATAACGAAATATCGTCTCCAAGGAGTGCATAAAATAATAACAGAATAACCACCTGCCAATAAGGCACCAGCTCATGCGCTAACATTAGGGGAACATTCTGCTTACATGGGCACCCTACTCGTGGTGCAATGTTATCATTCGATGTACATGCATCCTAACCACTACAAGCCCTAGAACACACGGGCTTAGGATAAAAGAAACCATTTACTTGACCTAGACTCCACATACACTAAACTTACCCCTAGGTCCATAAATACCCTTTATTAGTAGCCTTATATTTACGTTTAAAGGTTACTTCAAATTTACCAAAATGGGTTTACTAACCAAACTGGGCCCAATCAAATGACTCATTTTACTGGCCCAACAGTCAAGCTGACATGCCTACTCCACGCTTTGAGATCCGACCTCCGAGCACTGAGCCCTGAGCGCTCTGTCTAGTACACAAGCCACTCAGGCTCGAACTGAGCTTAACTGTGCGAAGAGACTTTTCGAGTGATCTGGTGGCTTACGTGGCAATCTTGCTACATGAGGTGTGGCACGGCGCATGAAGCGTTTTTGAGGTGACATTTCACCATACTTAATCGTGAGCGCACAAGTGACACTCTTATCAACGGTGGAAATAAGTTGTCGTTTAACATTCTCACAACCCCTAAGTAATGTTTAGAATCACGCTACTACTCACTGTTCCATTTCTTCAAACTCCATAACCTATTCGTGCCTTCCTCACACTCTCTGCACCATCTTTGCAAATCAGGGAAACCTCCTCGCCCTCAACCGCTTCTCACAACAAGGTACTCTTTCCTCATCCAAAAGTATTTGCATTCTGTATTCATGACGAACACATTGCCTGAACTGGGATTTCCTAAATAGATCTTTTACTACATACACTGATTGTTATATTTGCTAGCTACCTTGCTTTTCTTGAAAATTGTACTATTGCATCTGATTGTTCCTGCCTGAATGTGTGTATGCCCCTTGCTTGTGTTTGTATTTTTAGATACTCTTACAAAGGATTACCAAACTTTGTATCCCTGGGCACCCTATAACCTATCAGAAGAAGTTTCCACATATACCTCTCACGAACAAATAGTGGCCTTTATGAAAAGCAATCTCCAAAAATAAGTGCCATTTTGGCAGAAAACGATGGAGCTCTTAGTGTAATCCCGCGTAGAGAATATGAGTCTGTCTTTTGTGACGAGTCCTCGGACCCTGAAGGTCCCTTTTGCTATTTTTATGCCATCATGTTCATAAAGATTCTTCTACGTTTACCCTGTTCAATTTTGAAAAAGAACTCCTCACTGATATCAACGTGGCCCTGTCCAGCTACATCCAAATAGGTGGGCATTTGTTCAGGGATTCTCTAGTTTTTGCACACAGTTTGGCCTTTTTCCATATGTGGAAGTCTTTTTGTACTTCTTTGAGGCCAAACACTTGGGTTGCCAACTCTGGATTTCCTTCAACGGGGTGGCTAGGTGGGCATTATTATCGCTCTTCCAACAATCCTACAAAAGCTTCAAAGGCAAATTCTTAAAGATATGTTGCAAAAAAAAAAGGATCAAACTCTTCTAGATGAGTTTCCTTTATAATGGACCAAGAAACCAAATTTTCAAGGTGCTCGATGCCTAGAAAACATGTCTCATCGTGACTAGGAGGTCTATCATTTCTTCTCAAGCTTAAAGGTGGTCTTTGATACTGCCCCACTCATAAGCAAAGAGTTCTCCCCAGGGGCGTTAAAGAATTACATTGATACTTTTCATTCTCTAATCTCAATGATGCGGACTTTATTATTGTTGCTAAATTCCTCTTGTCTTCTTTGTAGACAACATGTTGGCCCGGATCAACAAGAAGGATCTAGCAAAGACGACCAAGAAGATGAAGGCAGTTGCTCAATCGCCCCAAGCCCAAGATCTCAAATTTAAGGCTCTTGTCATAGCATCTCTAACCCCCACTAAGGACGACGAGGAGACCTTCTCTAGGCCAGCCTTCAAAAGGAGAAGGAAAACAGTGTTAAAATTAATGGCTTAAACAAGAGAAGGGGATGAATTGTTTGTCAAAAGATTTTTGAAAATATTACACAAGAATGAAGTTTTAACAAAAATCACAGAAAAAGTAATCAAGGAAGCCAATCAAACAATGTAAAAGAATTTGTTTGTAGAATTTCAATCAGTTGAAACTTCGTTTTAACCAGTTGTTTATGGAAGCAATAAAAATAGAATTAAATCAAACAGTTTATAAGGACTGAGAGAGAGATATTACACAACCAATTTATACTGGTTCACTCAACCTTGAGCTACATCCAGTTCCCAGAACAACCATTGGGTTCCACTAGTAACCAATCATAGATTACAATACACACAATCACAAAGAGGTGATCTTGATACCACAAGAACCATTCACCCTCTTTGCTAAACACACAACCTTAGTCAGAACACCCTCTGACCTTACATGTTTTCACACACTTCACAAGTTTATAAAAGAACAAATAAAAGAATAAAAAAGAAACATATTACACCTGAATTTACAGGAATCATATAGCTCCTAAGATCAGACCTTGAACCAGTGCACAACTATTTAGCAATATTGCAAAACTTGATTTGAATCTCTTCTCAAAAGCAATTTCAATCTCATTGTAAATGTGTTTACTTGTTTTTTTTTTTTTTTAAATACAAAGAGAAGCCAAATTTATAGCTCTTAAAGCTAGCCGTTCTAGGCAGTCAATTATGAGCAAAAATAGTTTTAATCCAACTGAAAACAGATCCAACAGGTTTTTGAAAAGCTGTTATAAAATGTGACAATCAACCAGTTGAAAAATCGTTTTAACCGGTTGAATTAGTTAGAAAGTTATTTAACCAAGTCAAAAGCATTTTTGAAAACCTTTACTCAAGCTAAGTGACAAACAACCGATTATATCGTGGTTTCAACCGGTTGTTTTTCTCTTTGCTTAGAAAAAAACTTTTCTCTTTTAAAATAGATTGAACTAGCTTGTGCAAGGGACTAGGAATGATCTTTACAAGCATTCTAAACAACCTAGACTAAGTTCAAACCAGAAGCAGCACAACTTCAACCTTTAACACATATTTGAATCATACATTTAACTTGATTCAACAAACTATTCAAATACATTCATTAACTCGTTCGATTCCAAACTCATATACATTCTACAACATCTACTATATCTACAATTTCACATTTCAATTTCAATCAATTTCCAATCTACTCAAAACAAGAAATCCTGCAAATAAAAAATTTGGAACTAGTGACCACGTCACCCCCACATCCAGATCTTCTAGCCTAGGGTTCTATTGAAAATTTAAATTAGCTTCCCTTACCTGAACTTAAGCAGATATTCACTAAGAGCTCCAAATCTACCAAAAGTTTAAAGGTCACTTAACCTGCACCAAAGAGTCTTGATCAAAAATCTAACTATACCACAAAGATCTTGAGCTAACAAAGACTACTTCTGAAGATACAAACATCACATGCAAGATTAACTAAAGGTAAACCTAATCAAATAAAAACTAACTCAAAGGAAATGGATCCAGGAATGAACTTACTCTATCTAAGATTTTGATTAGGCAATCTTGTAGAGTTCACTAGCTAGGAGTCCAATGGCGGACTCCGATCGTCAAACTGGTGAGCGAGGAGGTTAGAATCTTAGAGAGAAGACAGAAGAAAGGAAAAATGAGTTTTTAGAGAGATGATGGTTCTTTTAAAATGAAATCTGAATAACTGAATTTCAATTTATATGCTCTTTTAACTTTAATAATAAAATATTTAGGTGTCATTTTTATTATGCTAGTTTTACTCCAAAACTAATTTTTTTGGTCCTTACAAAAATTATGAAACTAATACACCAAAATTTCGTAACAAAAGTATACTACAACAAGATTGAATTAGTCATAGATTTAGTGGTGGAATTTGAGATTTCCAAGAGTCATTTCCATCATTAATCTGTTTTTTCTTTTCTATTTGCTTTTCTTGTTTTGGTTTTGTGATGTTCCGGTCCAACCTCTTTTTTGAAGTGTTGGGCACTCACAAATGTGCTTCTTTTCCTTCACCTTCAATAAAATCTTTATACTATCTCATCCTCCAACACCTAAGATGTTATCTTAAGAAGTGGTGAGTTTCATGTGCTCATTTATGTGCCATATTCACGTGCTAGTTTCTTCTTGTTTCCATAATGTTTTTTACATATTTGGATGTATTCCAAATTTTGGGCCTTTATTTCTAGGCCTTTCTAGTTTTTGTTATTCCCACCACCATTCTAATCAAAATCGTATTAAGTTGTGTTAAAAAATAAATATATTTAACTTATTTCATTTGCACCAATTTATTTAATATAATTTCATAGTTTATACTATCTTTATATTAAAGAATCATTTAGATGTATGTATTGTTGCATGCGTCATCTCATATCTAGTGCTTTTGATGAGTAGATTTTTAGTCACACTTAGAGTGTTTAACCTCAACTTTCTTAAACTATACTTGAGAATAAATCCACTATTTTAAGCATGATTTACTTCATCAAGATTAATTGGACCTTAATTGAGATTATTGACTGACTGACTTTCTATATTCAACGCAACTACAAAAATAGTTTTATATATGATTTCTAAATTTTCTAAATTTATTTTGGCATTACACACCTCTTCCTCTAGTGTAGTGACTATTTTTCAGCCATTTGTTCAAACCCTTCAGTATAACTTGTTATCTTCTTTATGAGTTTCTTTAAATGCATCTAATAACTAACTGTATTTTTCTCCATTGATAGGAAAGTTAGAACTTACACTATGGATTGATGATTCATAGCCAACCATCAACCATAAATTTTCTTCTTCATCTTCTTTTGATGAAACACTAGATGATATTTCATCAATGTCTTGCCAAGCTATCTATGTCCTTCTTTTTTGGCATTCTTCTCACTTTTCTTGTCAAAACTTTATACTTATTTTGAACATTTGGACAATCAATTATGATATGTCCTTCTTTACCACAAGCAAAATAAGTAAAGTTTGAAGACTAGATTAAGGTTTTATGAAATTATACCTTTTTCTAAGAAGGATTATTTTCTTTGCTCTACGCTTTTTAGAAATTTTACAAACTTCTCGGTCAGCAAGTTTAATGTTTCTAAATCATTGCATTCATCATTTTCATTGGTTTCCTTTTTCTAAACAACAGTCCTAAGTGCAGTGCCATTAACCTTCCCTTCACTGCTCTCTTGACATTCAACCAATTCATTTTTAGATTGTGTTCGCTCAACTTACCAAAGAGTGATGCAGTGGTCAAGGTTAAAAACCCTTGGATTTTGAAATTGCAGCCACTTTAAGCTTCCAACTTCTATAAAGACATTTCAGAACATTTATGTTCAACTTGTCCTTTTTCGAACACGTAAATAATTTTTGCACATCTATTATGATATCTCCTTGTTGCATTCTAAAAATCACATACGCCTGAGTCAATGCATGTTTTCTAGCCCTTTTTACAGCGGAAGTTACTTCATCATGTATAACCTCTAAAATATGATGGAGGACCATCCAACTACCACAAATTTGACTAAGAGGAAATGAGAAGGTGAAGCCTCAATGAGGAAGACTCTATACATGAAGAGTATAATAATATGATTTTCCTCCTTCTTCTTAGTCTTGTAGATAGTCTTGTAAAAAATGTATAGAAGTATAAATAGGCATATTTTTTTCCTATAATTTTGTAGAAACATAAGAGCATAAGTGGGCCACTAATTGGGCTTGGTTTGAGGTCAAAAAACCTTAGGAAAACTAGACACAACACAACCACACAAGGAGGGTACACAGACATGTCCATACATCCAAGTCTAAGCACTTATAAAGGCTTAAAATCACAAAGTTTTGCATGATGTGAGACTTCTAAGAGAAGGAGAAAGAACTTTATATCTACATTTTAGCTTGAGTTTAAGTTCCTCATCCCACAAATCATGAATTGCTAGGGGCTTATGCATCCATAAATAATACCCATTGCCTCCTCTTGTAACTCACCCTTGAATTGAATAAGAATTGAACTTGCTAAAATGCTTGTCTTTTTTTTTTCTTGGGTCATAAAATGGGAGTATTCTTATAAGGGATATTCTCCAAGGAAGCTTCCTTGGAAGAGGAACCCTAGTTTCGAGTTTCTTTTAAAACTTGGGAAAATTTTTGAAAGTTCTTTTGCTAAGTCTTCCATTGCTACTTAGAGGATGATTTCATTAAAGTGTCCTACATGTCCTTAGCAGAAGTACACTATTAAACCCTAAATAACTCATCACGTTTCAAAGTAATTATGTTTTTGGCCATACAATCATATTAAGCTTTCAGTTTCAAACCATTCAGACCAAGGTTTATTAATAAGTTTGTTTATTAATCACATGTTTAGGCATAAAAGGTCCATTTATAATTACATTCCATATCTCTCTATCGATTGATTTAATAAAGATCCTTATTCTAACATTCCACAACTAATAGTTAACACCTCTAAATATGGGTAGTCCTTTGATAAAGGCACCCTTAATAAAGGCAACTTTTTCTTAGTCATTGTCTTGAAAACAAGACCAAATCTTGATTATCTTATAAGAACCATCTCTAGATATAGTTGTTAGAAAATAAGGCCGAGTTCGAGAGGAGGTGAATTGAAATTTCAAAACTTTTTGAAAATTCTAAAGAATTAGAATGAATTACTTTTTGAATTAATTTATTAAAGTGAATCATGTGCTCAATTTTAACATATTAAAAAAAGCAGTTACAACAAAAACAAGTTAAATTCATTCCCAAAAACAAGTGAAAAAGGAAAATCACACTATAATTTTTATACTGATTCACTCTTGACAAGAGTTATATCTAGTTACTCAGCTAAACAAACAAAGTCAACATAAACAATTTTTTACAAGTACAAGATACACCTAGAACACCACTCTTGAACCTTTCAAGAGTGTTCTTAATCCATTATAACATTGTGTTATAGAATCACAACTCAAAATCCTATCTAGTCGAGGTCAAACATCACAAAACAAATATGTACGAAAGAACAATATCACCTTATTATAGCTAGATCAAATTAGATATGAAAAACTCAAGTGAATTTTCTCTAACCGAAGAGATTAATCTCAAGAACTATAAAAGAAAGCTTCAAGAAAACACTTTTTTATTCAGAGGAATAACTCTCTCAATTGCAAGGTTTTTTAAAATCTCAAACTTTAAAAAACATCTAAAGAAATAATCTAAAAATGGGAGTTATATATAATTTATTCTATCGATTTTAATGAATTAAAAACACATTTTATTTAGTTGATTTCACTTACTAGTAAAAAGAATGGATTAAACCATTATTTCAATATGTTAAAATAGATTGCTAAATATCCTTATGATAACATAGAAAATTTCAATATATTAAAAACTTGTTTTAACAAATTAAAATACCCTTTCATAACTATATAGTATCAATCTATTGAATCGATAAAGTAATCAATTAAAATATTTAATATAGTCTAAGATAAGAACATTTTAGTGGATTAAACTATCTTTTAACCAACTAAAATTATGTTTTAACCATAAAAGATTATAACAAAGATATAAATAATATCTCTTAAGAATTTATCAAGATTAATCTAATCTCAAAGAGGAAAGACATACAAATCACAAAAGGACACAACAATACAAAACTAAGTTTTCAATCTTAAAACAAAATTAAGAAATGATTCATCAAATATAGCAACACCAACGAATTCAACAAATTGGTCAAATTTTACTTGATCTATGCTTACCTTCCATTCACTTCTTTTTGTTCTAATTAACATTCTATTCTAACATTCATTTTTTATTAAATTAGATTTATGTTTCTTTCAATACTTCTCATTGATGAGATCAATGTGCCTATAGACTATTCATATCGAAGGAGATACGCATTAATTGATGAGACTTTTTCAACATTTTCAAAAACTTTATATCCAAAGGAAATTTGCCTTAACTCATTTGCTTCATTGTTCATGGTTCTTTCCACATGTTCTAAATCATAGTTGTCAAAGTTCTCTAGTAAATCTGAAGCCTTAAAAAGTATTTACGTTACCATTAGTATACTCTCTGGTATGGTGGTCATAATCCAATCTAGATATAATCCAAATCCAAACAAATGAATTGGATTTAAAATTCGTATTTTAACTAGATTAAATTTTTTAGGATTTTTTAAAAATTTATTTAAAGTGGATTAAATTTAGATTATATCCACTTTGTTAATTAGATTAAGTCCACTTTGTCAATTACATTAAATCCATTTTGATATGAACACAGACTAACTTTGTTCGAACTGGGCCTAGGCCGACTAAACCTGGACGCGGACCAACTTGGCCCGAAATCAGACCGATTTAGTTCGACATAGACCCAGGCTGACTCGACTAAACATGGGACCTGCCGACTCTGTTCAACATCGGGCTAGGCCAACTCCGCTCGACATCGACCCTAACCGACTTGGCTCGACATCGATCCAGGCTGAATCGACACAACATCGGCCCAAACCGACTCAGTTAGACATCGTCCAGGACCGAATTTGCTTGACATAGGCCCGGGCTGACTTCGTTCAACATCGACCCAAGCCGACTCCGCTCAACATCGGCACAGGCTGACTACGCTCGACATCGGCTCTGACTGACTTAGCTCGACATCTACCCAGGCCGACTCGGCTCAACAACGATCTAAACCGACTCGGCTCGACCGAATTTGCTCGACATGCGCTTGGACCGACTCCGTTCGACATCGGCCTAGGCCGACTCGGCACCATATCGGTCCACACTTACTCGGCTCGACACGACATCGCCCCCGACTTATTTGGCATGAGATGGGCCCGGACCAACTCGGCTCGACATTGGTCTAGACTGACTCGGGGCGACATAGGCTCAGACAGTCTTGACTCGACACCAACTCAACTCGACATTGGTACGAATCGGTCCACACTTACTCGGCTCGACACGACATCGCCCCCGACTTATTTGGCATGAGATGGGCCCGGACCAACTCGACTCGACATCGGTCTAGACTGACTCGGGGCGACATGGGCTCTGACGGTCTCGACTCGACACCAACTCAACACGACATTGGTACGAATCGACTTGATTCGAGATACGCCAGGACAAATTCGACTGGACTAGAGATGCGCCAGGACAAATTATGCTCGATATCGGCCTAGACATCGGCACGGGCCCGTTTGTCCTGACATCGGCCCAGACCCGTTCGTCCAGACATCGCCTCAGGCCTGTTCGTCCTTATATCAGCCTGGGCCCGTCCGTCTCTACATTGGCCCAGGCCCGTTCATCTCAACATAGGCCAGGCTTGCTCGTCCCGACATCGGTCAGGGCTGCTCGTCCCAACATCAGCCTAGGCCCGCTCTTCCCAACGTCGGCCCGGGCCCCCTCGTTCTGACATCGGCTCGGGCCCCCTCGTTCTGACATCGGCTCGGGTCCGCTCGTTCTAACATCGACCTGAGCCCGCTCGTCCCGACATCGACCCGGGCCCGCTCGTCCCGACATCGGCCTAGGACCGCTTGACCTGACATTGACCCAGGACTGCTCTGCTTGACATGGGCCCGGGCCTGCTCGACTCGACATCGACATGGGCCCGCTCAGCTCGACATTAGCCCTAACCTAGTCATTTCGATATTGGCCAACAACCGTTGGACTCAATATCGAACCTGAATGTCTCAGGTCGACATGCACCTGGACCGGCTCGACTGGACTCGACATTGGCTTTGGCCGACTCGATATCAGACCGAACAACCTTGGCTTGACATGGGCCTAGATCAACTCAACTCCACATTGGCTCGAGCCGATGTCGACCCACACCAACTGGGCCTGAAATCGACCAGCAACAACTCGACTTGACATCGGCCCGAGGCAACTCAGTTGGACATGGCCCGGGTCGACTTGACTCCATATGGGTTTGGACTGACTCGTCTCGACATGGGCCCAGACCAACTCTACTGGACATGGGCCCAGGACGACTTGGCTCGAAATGGGCTCGGTGCCGACTCAACCTGGTTTGGGTGCCAATTTGACTTGGGCTTTGACCCACTCAGCTCGACTTGGCCCAAGATTGACTCGGCTCGACTTTGACCTGGAATGACGTGGCTCAATGTTGCCCCATACAGGCTCGATTTGACTTGGGGGCGGGCGTCTAGGCTTGACATGGATTTGGGCCAACTTTGCTCAACTTGGGCCCGAATTGTCTTGGCTCAACTTGGATCGGGCCAAGTCAAAATCCAACCCAAAATGCAATTTGGATAATCCAAAAATGTATCCAATTTATATCTAATTCATATCCAATTAAATGGATTAGATTTAAAATCCAAAAATATGAATTTGGATTTGAGATAAATCCATTTAAATGGATTAAAAGTAATATGGATTTGGATAATTATGGATTGGATTTTGTAATTTGGATTTTTTTTCACCCATACTCTCTTACTCTCTAGTTAATTTTTTTTACTAGTTTTGAATTCCTCTAATAATTATGTTTTTTCACCTAATACTATAAATGATTTTAAACTTGCTAATAAAGTCTTATATTTTGCTTCATTTTCGAGCATGAAGGTTTTATTTTGAACAATAACTTAGAGGGAATTTTTTGTGTGTGAAATTATAACAATTACAGTACTTAGCCTTGAAAATTATTCAAACTATGAAAGTATAATACCCAAAGCTTCAATCTCCTTGGAGCATCAACTTATGGTTGCTCCAATGGTTGTTGTTGTCATCATCGTGGAGGTCCTATGGGAATTGAACATCTTGGTGCATTTTTAGATGTTTAGGGGCACGTCCAACATATAAAAAGGAAGAACATTATATGCTCTTGGTGTGTCTTCCCATTGGACACCAATGTGTGGTCCAATATGCACTCTCAGAGGGGTTAAAAAATCATAATCTATAGTTGGGTCTTGTTGACTAAGGTTCTGTTTCTTCTTTATTATAACATGTTCTTCTTGGTTCAAACAACTTATAATATTTGGCATTAATATGTGGGGGTTCTAGGTTGTTAGCATAATGATTAGCACATGAGTTCAGGTCAAACTCCATTACAAGAAAATTACATTTTTTAAAAAAAAAACCTTAATTATTACATAATTTGTATCAAATACTGTATCCTTAGTATTTTGAAATTCATCAATCACTTTCCATCTGATTCAAAAATGCCTTATAAAAGAAAGTATCTAGAATTTAATACAACTTCTCAGTTATATAATCTAGAATGATTCGAATGAGTGTTCTTTCTTAATAATGCAATCTAAAAGTTCTACTATTATAACAACGGGTTGTACTTTGTATAATACACTTTTTGCATTCCTAAAGCAAAATATGTAACAACATAGTATCCAAAATTTATATTCTTAATTGTTTTATCGATTTTTTTTTTTAAAGGTCTAGAAAAAATAAGTGTAAAATAAACTCTAGTTTTCTTTTTCTAAATGCTTTCCAAACTAAATCTTAGTACCACTTACGGAACACAACCAAGGGACAACGACAGAGTCCTAATGTTGTTATAGAAAAGCAGGAAAAGTTGTTATTTTGAAAAATTGGAGACGCAGAAAGAAATTGAAGTGAATGAAGCAAAAACCTTTCACCTTTCTTCAGTGTGAATCCCGTAAGCGTAGGTGAACATACCCATAATTATGTTTCTGAAATAGAAGGTATTGCTAATGTACTTTCTATGCATTGATTTCTATGTTGTTATAAATAGAAAATTATAAATAGAAAATCAAATCATCCTATTGATTTCTCTTTTTCCATCAAAACAATCTTTCTTTTTACTTAATCTTATCTCCTTTTTCTCTTTTTTTTCCTTCTCTATCTTTCCCTATCTTTCCTTATTTTGACCAAAAGGAAAGAAAAATATTCATCTGGTCTTAAAGGGGAAAAAAAGCACAAAGTCTTAATGTGAACTATTTGTACAATCAACTGTTAAATTCAACTTGAATGTGTTTATCTAATGATTCTGAAGATCATCCTCTGGTTAGATTAGGACAAATGTTGAGTGAAACAGTATGAAAAACTTTAGATTCCTCAGATTCAGGAAAAAATTGCAAAATATCGTCGTAAAACGATGATACAACAGCAGCAAAACCAGCCTCGGCAAATGTAAAAGACGCTAATACTATACTATCCATCTAAATGTTACAACAGTTTTCACAGGAATACCGGCATAAACTCGATGAGCCGATAGACCCTGCTCGTTCTACTGGAAACCAAATATCTAACACCAATGACCTACTTTAACAATCATCGAAACAATTATACATTGCACATACATACACGTGGCACTCTCCTGTCAGGTTCTAAGAAAGTGGTGTGGAAATTTTCAGTGCCTGTGAGAATGCTTTCGGCTGCTATAAGTAGCCTCTTTCTTTTCGCCGTTCCAGCTACCCAACATTCTTAGGCCGAAGGAAATGCCCCCCACAGCACTCATAACATAAAACGCTCTGTACGGAGCCAAAGTGAGACCAGAAAAATATGACCAGTATCCAGCTATAAGATAGATAAAATAGAGTCTAACGTTTCGGATGGGGATCCCACTAAAGGACACGAAGAAGGAATTGAACTTAGGCTTCGAGTTGCAGAGGCCATGAAGTATGACTCCAATGCAAAGTACTGAATCCAGGAGCCATGGGAGGCTCTGACCCAATGCTAGTCTCTGCAAAAATTAATAATTTATAAGTAAATAATAGAGAATTTCCAGCGTGAATGCAATCATAAAATATATTAGTGAATTGTCTTTCAAGCAGTGACCAAGTAAAAATTTATATGAACTATGCTTCTAATCTATGCAATAAAAGTTTAAACAAAACACTGGATCTTGGATTTTCATTTCAACATGAGTTCAACTTCATTATCAACTGCACTGATTTATTTCTTATCCACGCCGAAAGCGATGAGAACGAACAAGGTGCACATTGAACTGAAGGGTTCACTATTTTGAAAGTGAAAAGGCCTCGAGAGGAAAGAAAGATCCATTGAAAGACAACAAGAATAAAAGAAACTGAATCGTATTTCTTCAGGTGCGTATAGAGGGAGAAACAAAATCATGTAAAAATAATGGGTAAGATTATGTAAGATCATGTCTCTCCTGGTCTTCATCAGGGAGAAACAAAATCAGGTGTAAAATTACGTTGTGGGAATTCAATCAATCACATTCCACTTTCCCCTTTCCCAATCCCCCAAGAAAAGTGATAGCATGACAGATTATGTTTAGAATGTAAGATGACAATAATTTATATATATCATCTACCTGGAACCAAGCAACAACGGATGGAGCAAACATCATCGTTGCAACAAGATGCAATATCAACAAGCCATGGCGATGGTGAAATAAATCTAATTGTGTGTCACCAAAACTTTTTGACGAATCAGGACTGTTGGAGAAGTTGTCTTCTGAAGGGAAAGTCCGCTTAAAACTACCATCAAATTTGAAATTCTTCTTTTCAGACCCCATATAATCTTCACTGTTACAATCAAAATTTTCATTAATTTGTTCATGGCTGCGACAAGATGCTGTCAGGAAACTGCTACATAAACAAAAGCAAAAATCAGTCTCAAATAGTCAAGCACGTCATGATAGGATGGGCCTAAGGCCTAAAAAAGAATCATATTAGATGAGTTTAGTATAAATTGATAGTACAGTATTTATATTTTAAAGCAATTTATTTTAAACCTAACTTAAGATGATGACAGTTGTGGGTTCATCGATAGTAGCAATTAGGTTACAAAATTGTAATCTCATTAACTCATTATCAATTAAAAATATGGTATTTTTTAATCTTCTATGTAGCTCATTTAATAGTAGATTACTAGTATAATTAGCAGCAAAGTAGTTGATAGCATCCTAACAATGGTGCTTTTGTCATCGTAGTCACCTCTCACCCCTTAGCCCAAGTACATTATACAACACCCGTTTTCATTCTCAATGTGATAGGAACTTGGGTATTATGGGGTGCTTAAGTCCCACATCAAGTAGTATGGGATGCTCAATGGAGTACGTAAGTGCTTGGTTCACCCCCTTTAATAGCAATAATTTGAAGGTGAGTTCCTTAAGTGCTTGGGTACTATTTATTGATATAACAGCTAGTTGATGGTGTCTTGGAAAGGGCTAACTATGGAGGTTCTGATTGTTGGATGATTCTGACCAATTGGGAGTTGATTGAAGCGTCAGTGAGTGAAGTGTCATTAAGTAAAAGCCACTGAGACGTCAGCTCTTAGAGGCGGTGCTATGATAGGAATTTGGTTATGATTGGGTACCTAAGTGTGATGAGTGCAAGGATTAAAGACTCAAAATGAAATTTTAGGTCTTTGTATTTGTTACTACATTTTTCTAATTAGAGACTTTTAATAAAAACTATTTTCTGTTAGTTAATTACTTATCGAATGGACCTAATTAGTTTAAGATATATTTTAAAATTGAAGTTTATGTTGTGAGAGAAATTGTCTTTTGGTTCTTGAGTAACAATTTTTGAAATTCTTATCTTTGAATTGTTAATTTAAGGTAGCAAATCTTATTTGACTTATCAATCATATCAATCATTCATGATTGTGGTGTTTTCATCATCTTCTGTTCTCCTTCTACGTTTTCTATTTTTCTAATTGATCACGATCTTATGTCCCTGATCCCTTTTACGTTTTCCATTTTCTAATTGATGGAAATTGTCGAAAACGATCGTACATTCCTAATCCTAGAGAGAAGCTAGATCTTCATCTTCCAATCTTCTTATCTCCTTCTACATCAAGTTCAAGGATCAAAACTAGTTCTATCATCACAAAATATTGAGATTATTCCTCTTCTCTTCAATTACTATTCTCAATGTACTTGGTTGCTTTTAATGAAAAATAGTTAGAAGTTATATTGAGATTATTCCTCTTCTCTTCAATTACTATTCTCAATGTACTTAGTTGCTTTTAATGAAAAGTACCTAGAAGTTGTTTTCCATATATTCAATCCTTTTAGAATGAAGTTAAAAATCAATTTGGTACTTTGATTCATATTTTTCTTAGTGATAACACTTGTGAATGCCTCTCCCATTATTTTGAGATACTCATAGTTAACATGGTATTCTTCATTAAACCACCTATGCATAGGCCTCTCAACAAAAGACATTGGTAGAGCACAAAAATAGACAACTAATTAAAACAACTAGAACCCTTCTGTTGAACAAGATGCTTTGATGTCTCCAAATCTAAGTGGAAAGCTTGAAGACCTTGTTGCTGTTGTGTGTGTCTAGTTGTTTGAAACTTGTTAATCCACTCCTTAAGATGATCCAAGTTCATTTGAATCTTTAACATTTTGAAAAGATGGGTTTTCTAAAAGGAAGTGAAAATTTCAAAACAACAGGTTGTTTGACACTTAGTGGTTTTTAAAATGATTTGGAAAAGTTTTGTCTTTGCCTTTGCTATCAAACAAATTTCAACAGGTTGAAATTTTGAAACAACAGGTTATTTGACACTTAGTGGATTTTAATGCTGTCAAATAAAAATCAATCGATTGTTTTGCTGAAAACCTTAACAGAATTTTGTTAAGTGTTTTTTCTGTTTTAAATGACTCCAACAGCTTTTGGGCTTTTGTTGTAACTATTTTAACCATTTGATTGAAAGATAAAAAGGTGGTTTTATGCTCCTATGCATTAACTAAGTGAGAGAGATCAATCAAAGAGAGTTTTCAAGTTTTCAAAGAGCTTTTGGATCATCTCAAGTGTGTGGAATAGGATTGGTCTTGTATTCTGATCTTTGATCTTGTGATTTACCCAGGTGCATTAACTAAGTGAGAGAGATCAATCAAAAAGAGTTTTCAAGTTTTCAAAGAGCTTTTGGATCATCTCAAGTGTGTGGAATAGGATTGAGTCTTGTATTCTGATCTTTGATCTTGTGATTTACCAGGTGTATTTTATCCCCTTCCTTCTTAATAATTGTATTTTTGTACTAGTGTTGCCAAGAAGTGTTGTGTGTTCTTGAGGGATTCAAGATCAACATTCTTGGAGTGGTGTGGTGTTTGACAAGGAGTGGTGTGTGTTCTTGAGTGGTACAAGATCATCACTTTTGGTGTGTGTGAAACCCTGGGTGTTCTAACTAGAGGTGTGTGTTTGGCAAAGAGGGTGAGTGGGTCTTGTGGTTTCAAGATCACCTCTTTGTGGTTGTGTTGTTGTAATCTGTGATTGATTACATAGTGAATTCTCAATGGTTTTTGAGGACTGGATGTAGCTCGGTGTTGAGTAAACCAGTATAAACATTCAGTGTGAATCTCTCTATCCTTACACCCTTTAAATTGCTTTTAATATGTTTTGATAAAACTACTGATAAAAACAACCGATTGTTTCGTAAAAACAACCGGTTGATTTTCTGCATCTAGCTTAAAACCAGTTTTGTATTTGGCTGGACAGATTTTCAATTGATTAATTCTTCATAGCTTGTTACTCTACCTTCAATACTAGCGAAAATCTTTCAAAAACAATTCACCCCCTCTTGTTTTAGTCCTATAATTCTAACACCTTCTACTACATGGTTGTGTTCCTAAACCATTTTGGGGTGATATTTTAACAGCAAGCTATCGCATCAATCACATGTCATCTTTTATTCTTAACAACCAAAGATTGTTCCCTCGTCAACCTCTCCACCCATTCACTCCACATGTCTTTGGGTCCATTTGTTTTTTCCACAACCTTAGTCTGACCTTGATAAACCATCTAGATCTCGTAAGTGTGTCGTAAGAAAACTTAAGTCTCAAAAAGAATATAAGTGTTTCTAACTCTCCCTTCGACGCTAGTATATTTCAGCATGTCACTTTATTGAGTCTTCTCCCTACTATGCATCAAATTACTCCCTTCTAAGACTATATCCCAAACCCTACCATCATTGTCGATCCTAAACCCTAAATAAAATAAAGATTCCTAACATATAAGTATTGTCACATACAATATATTTTCTTATTTATAAAAATATCTTCTTTTCTTTTTACTTTTAGATACACATAAATATAAAATGTCATCTTTGAAAAGGGTTTTACGAGAACATTGAAATGTCATTAAAAAATTATTTTTTATGATATTCAAATTGTGTAAAAGAAAACTATACCCCTTTTTAATCGTACAAGTCTATGACAGACTAGACATATCTTGTGTATCGATAGATCTACCACCTCATCCTTCTCTTCAGGTTTATCATTGCCGACAACATATTTGACCACTTGCGAACTCCATTTCGATGCAACCTCCTCCATCCCCTTTATTCCTACCTTCTAAGCTTGATCTCTCTTTTGCACTTCATAAAGGCACACAATTCCTCATCGGTTGTCTCCCTCAAATTAAACTTGTCTCTCTTCCATTTCCTCTAGGCTAACTCCTAAAACTATAGGTGATTTCTTAGCCCACCCTGGTGAGAGACAAGTCACGCTCAATGAACTGTGTACTTTCCAAAAAAGTGGTAATTAGAATCTTATTCCTTGACCTCTTGACAAGTTAGTTGTTGGTTGGCATAGATCCTCAAAGTCAAATTTGGCTCTAATGGCATTCAAAGCTTGTTTGGTAGCCAAGGTTATACTAAAATATTTAGGTTAGACTGTGGTGACACATTCTCTTAGGGCACCATTTGGTAGATTCAATATAGTGGTCTTACATTTTGGTATGAATCCAAGTGAAACTGACCATATTTGTGTTTTATGGTCTTTCAGTTATTAGGTGTATGTACTTAATAGTATATGTTGATGACATTATTTCTACAAGTAGTGATCACCATGACATTTTATAGATAGAACAACGCCTTACTCATCATTATCAAACAAAAGATCTTGAGAGACTCATACTTCTTGAGAATTGAGGTAGCACAATCCAACAATGGAATTATAATTTATCAAAGAAAGTATGCATTGGATATTTTAGAGAAACTGAGAAATGAATTCCAAACCATGGACACACCTATGGATGTTGTTGCATAATCAGGAGAATTATGTTATAATTAAGTGCAGATTCCATTTTATATTTATTAGGACAGATTTGTTAGTGATTTGATTTTATTTGATTTGTACAGCTTTAAACACTTATTATTTCTGGATTTCATTGCCTATTATTTCTTTCTTTAATTAGGTTGTAAAACAGTCTATAAATAGAGACTGTAATCACATTTGTAAGACATCTCAAAATTATATTTCATCTATTTCTTTCCACTTGGTATCAGAGCCATTTTGAGCCTATCCTAGCGATAATTTGTTGGGCCTATCGTGCCACCCGCTATCGGGCCGCTATCGGACCACCCATAATATATAGTCCCACGCACGAGTTGACAGTCTCGGCGTGAGGGGGTGTGTTGGAGATCCCACATCGACTAGAGATTAGAGTCTTTCATTGTATATAAGTAGGTGCAAACCTCAACCCTATGAGCCGGTTTTATGGGGTTGAGTTAGGCTTAAAGTCCACTTCGTAATAGATGTTAATGCTAAACCTGTACCGCATTAGGGTTACAGACCCTAAGAGATACAAGAGACTGGTTGGAAAACTGAGCTACCTCGTGGTCACTCATCTTAACATCTCTTTTACAGTCAATGTGGTGAGACAATTGCTTAATTCTCCATGTGCAAGACATCGAAATGTAGTCATTCAAATTGTAAAGTGCATTAAAGGGACCACAAGAAAAGGTTTATCATACGGACATACTTGAGTTGAGGGATACTCAAATGCATATTGAGCAGGATGACCTACTACAAGAGATCCATTTCCAAATATTATGTCTTTATTGGTAACAACTTGAATTCTTAGAATCAGAATGTAGTGGTAAGACCTAGTAGAGAACATAGTACAGAGTCATGGCTTCTGCCTCTTATGGGCTTATTTGGCTCAAATAGTGACTTAAAGAACTAAGATTTCACGAAGCTACATAAATGACTCTCATTTATGATAACCAAGTTGTTGTTCGTATTGTCTCAAACCTAGTATTTTATGAGAGGACTAAACATATCAAGATAGATTGTCACTTCATTCAATAAAAAACTTTATAGAGACATTACCACTATTAATTCCAACGATCAGTTGGCAAACGTCTTCACTAAATCAATGTGGGGCCAAAAATTGACTTTACATATATATTGTATATGGGCTAAGGCCCATCCCTATGTAATGATATGTAAGATATATGGATATATGTTCCTGAGTTGTACCAATGCAAACTAGATTTTATCGCATGACTACCATTTCTCTCTATAGGTCTCAACATTACTCGTATATAAGATGATTATCTTGGTGAAATACTATTTCAGTTTCCCAATTATAGTTGCAACCAAATAGCATCTTCTCCCATACCCAATATTTTCTCAAATAATTTCTTTTGGTATTTATTTACTACAATCCAGCCAAGCATAGAATAAAATAAATATTTATTACAAAAGGATAAAAGGCTTCTCCTTTTGAATCACAACTATAACCTCAACTTGTATTTGAGCCAATTAGACTAGTGTATTAATAGAATAATTTTATTGCTAAGAGTACATCAAATATATATACAAGATTGGAAAACTAATTTTGGAAATAAAATAACAGCCCATAATGTAATCAGATACCTATTATTCAAAGATATAATCAGATCCTTATTATTCAGGGATATTTACATTATACACTTTAATTATAATTTGCTAAATATAGAATAATAAAATATAATTGTTGACACTCCCCTAAAGCTGGTGAATATGCATTTTCCATTCCTAGCTTGGAAACAATCCTTTCAAAGTAATTGCTATTCAATCCCTTTCTAGAAGGTCTACAAGTATGTCTTGAGAGGAGACACATGGAATGCAGATTTGACCACTGTCTAATTTTTCTTTTTTAATAAAATGTTGATCAATTTCGTTGTGTTTGGTTCTATGCTAATAGTAGATTTATTATCACAGTAAAGTCTCATCCATTCATCCCACTTTATTCTTAAGTCTTGCCCTAAACTATGTTTCAACACTAGATCTTGCTACCGCATTTTGTGGTTTTTACTATTTCAAGTTACAAGATTGCCACCTAGTTCATCTCCTATCCACAATTGACCCAGCGTAGTCAGCATATGTATACATTTCGAGATTTACATTTCCATTTCATTTTAACAAAATTCCTTTGCCTACAATCCCTTTTAGATATTGCATAATTCTTAGTCCAACCTGTAAGTGAATCTCTGTGATAAACCAGCCATCTCCTTCTCACTCATAATTATTTGTACTCGTCTAATCTATGCTCTCTATGTATTTGCCACCTTTGAATGAGTAAAAAATTGATGCCAAGATTGTTCGAGAGTCATTCTAGGATAGACTCCTATTTGAGAGCTTCTCAAAAGGCACCTTCCTTGTGAGGCTAGTTTTCCTTAGCTTCTTCGTTGGAAGCCTTCAATATGCCTTTGTGGAAAAAATTAGAGGGAGAAGTTCTAGGTTTTAGTGGTTCAATAACATGACAATTGATATAATCAACCATTATTACAGAGAATGCAACCCACTACTCAGGCCACTATCGTGCACAAAAATGCACTTAGGTTATAGCATGCTTGTGCCACTTCTTACCTGCTTGTGCCACTACTAACCTGCTTTCCTCTTATTTTTTTTTATTTTAATTTCATTGATGCCCACGCTTTGATGGGCAACCCTCCATTCTTATCATTGTTGGCTTTCATCCCTGTCAATGTTGAAGTAAATGTTCACTGCTTGGAGGCACCATGGACAATGTATAAGCATTCCAATTAGATCTTCTTGACTCACTTTTCAATCTTCTCAATTCTAATTCTTTTCACCAAAAGTTATAAATTTATTCATATCTACACTAATTAAAATGTTTTTTGTCATATTAAAAGAACAATAATAATAATTAAAATATATCATGAAAAAACGACTTTTTCATGATAGTTTTGAATCCAAATTTGTATATGCAGTTGCGTAAGGGAGGAACCTTCAAGCACGGAGGTATGTTATTTTATATCATATCACGTGTTTTCATCCTTTAGCAGCCATTGATTTTAGAACTTCGTAACACCCACACATATGCACCATATATGAAGATCATTTGAGTAATTAGTATAATTTCTAAAACATATCTACATATAGACAATATAAATCATACTTAATTCAGAACTTTTATCTTTATACATAGCCCTGCCTTTTTCCATGGTAGAGGGGTCAAAGAGGTCAACCCAACTCATCCTCAACCCGCTAAAAAACAAGTTGGGTTGGGTGCAACCCATGTTTGTATTGGATTCAAATTTGACAATCTCCCAACTCAAGGCTAGTTTCAGGTTGAGTTGGTCCATCAACCAGTTTTAATAAATTAAAATACACTAATAATTTATTTGTTTGAAATTTCCCAATTTTTATCATCAAGTATAATTAGAAAAGAAAAATACTATTGTTATAATTATAAAAATAAGGTACATACAGATACTATACAACAAAAAATATCTAGATTACCTATGTATTATTAGGAACGGTTTTATTTATTCCTGTATCATATATTTGTTATTGGAGGATATCAAATCTCCTCTATTATATTGATTCAATTTTCTTAATATAAATAAAGTGTTTCTGTTGTCTCATAAATACAAGGTTTCTGCTCAATGTCTCTCTCTTTCCAATAGTTTAACAGTTATAAAACAAGTAAATCAAGAAAATACTTAAGTATCATAAAAAGTGTATATGTTCAATGTAGTTTGAAAATAAAATAAAATAAAAAGGTTGGTTAATTGAACGGATCCACCCACCCATTTTGATAACCCTATTCCCAATTAAAAAGAGCATACAAACATTTTTTAAACAATATTGCTGAACAACAGCAGTTTAGTCGTGTTGAAAACAGAAAGGAAATAAGGAGTAATACAACAGCTTCCCTGAACCAGAACCCTCTCTACAACAAGCATGCATGCATGTGTCAAAACATACCAAGCGATATTAACACCCCAAAACATCATTTGTTAAAACTCATACTAGAAGAAGAACATTGAATCAGATTATGTCTGCCAGTTACATGTAAGATACATTGATAGGCATTCTAAAGTACAAGAACAATATCAAATGATCAAGTAATTTCATCCTTTGCAGTAACTAAAGAAATGGAAAAAATGTAGATATATATACCTGCATAATGCATTGTGACAACAGAGAAAGTGAGAGAAGAGAAGTATAAGGAGACCAAAGGATGGATGAACCAAGCTTGCCAAGACCATTGCAGTAAGTGCCATAACAAGTACTGGATTGGATCTTAGAACCCTAACCACCTGTTTAATGTAAGTACCAAGATTCAAAGGTAAATGTGCTGAACTTGAAGTACAAAGAAAACTGAAGATCACAAATTACTTCTACCATAATCCTTGTCTACTTTTCACCCCTATTCTACTACCCCTTCCCCCACAGAAGGAACTCATGAAAATAAAAAATGAAATTTGGAAATAAACTAGGCCAGTAGGCCTACAAGATGTGGATAAGAAATCCAAATACAACATACTTGGTTTGTCAATCACAGAACATATAAGGTTGTACTTTACCTTCAGAGAAAAGAAGCTAGACGAATGATTATCAAACCAACAAAGAGAAAAAAAGCTAAAATTCCGTTCCCACATTTGCCACCTGCAACATATTTATCATTAAAAATGTAGACACAGTTAGCATTTATGTTGTTGATTATTAGCCTAAAATTTCTATTGGTAGAGATAAAACAATAAATAAAGATTAACAGATATCCACAAGAAATGTGATTTGCTAGCCAAAGTCCTATTAATCAATGGTACCGTTCTTTACATTAGCAGACATATTAGGTAAAATTTAGGGTGATAAGTGGTATATATCAATCAGTCATCTAACCTTGTTTTGATGAAGATATGTGTAACAGCAGCCACAAAGAATACCAAGTGAGTAATCAGGATTAGAATGGCTATGAATCCGTTTGCAAAGATATAACAAATAAGAGAGATGCCAATGAAGCTAGCAAATGGAGGAAGTGGCTGAGACATCAACAGTGAAACGAATAAGGAAAAGAAAATGGGTAGAATGGCTAAGGGAAACAAATGTGATATTAGTGTCAAATTTGATTCCAAAGCTGTCAGCATTGATGGTATCCTCAGATCAAGATCCCATGAATATGCTTGCCGCATTAGAGCAAAGAAAACAACAGCAATAGAGAAACCAACTATCTGCATGAATAGTCAATAAACAAAATTATTTTACACTAATGGAAGAAGAGACCATATGCATGAAGCAACAATTTACAATTGTAAATCAATAGAAAACTAAATTGCACAAAAGAGGATAATAAAAAAAATTCTAATGAAGATATAACTCTAAATGTTTCTTAAAGGCATGAAACTATTGGAAATCCAAATTAATAAATAAAAGGCCTGATAAGAGGTTACAAAAGTCAGGCATAAAAAAGTTCATTTACCTTTGGACTATACAATAGTAGAAGCCTACTTGCAGCAGCACTGACAGAAATTGAAATGCTACTCTTATAAGAACAATGTGGGTCAACCTACAGAATAGTGGAGAAATTAAAATTAAAAGAATAGTCATAATACCTGCCACTGCCAAAATTCTAGATAGTCATAGTATTTGGTAGTTTGGCATGAAAGTAACTCCAATGCTTTATTTGTTGAAGAATTTAAGGGGGAAAACATTTGAATTTTTTAAATTAGGTGATTCATACCAGCAAAAGAACAATGGTTTTTTCAGATTGCTGGGTTGAACTCCAATGTGCTGGGGAGGAATCAACAACAATTATCTCACTATTTAAATTTGGATATATATGAAGACCAGATGTATCATCCCATGCAAGTGCAACAGGTGGGAAACAGCGCAATTTGCAGAGCCCTGAAATACCTAGCTATAGTTATCTAAGCTGTAAAGAAAACAGTAGAAACAGCAGAAACATATTCATCACAAATTTATAATGCATTCAACTATATGCAAAAACAAAGTCATGTTCAAGCCCAATTCTTTTCATTAAAGACAAATTATTACATCATATCTTTTGGAAAAATTGTAAACTTTTGGAGATTTCCCACATCTTCAAACATATTTGTGTATATCATCAAAGAAGAATAAGATCAAAAATCAGTTATGGCGCCACCACAATGCCATGGCCTACCTAAACTTGCCACCAATTCCCTGATAAGGCATAAATGAGACTAGTGTTGATAAGATGGAAGTCTTAGTCTAAAAATCATGTGCAAGACATGATGATAACAAACAAGACAGTTTTGATAAGTCTAACCGATATTGCTGTAAGTAGCGGATTATTAGGATAAACATATGTTCAATATCTCCATAGTGATTAGGAAAATATGTTTTTAGAATATTCCAATTCATTTCAACAAATTTGTATTACCTTATTTTTAAAATTTTGATTACTACATATGGCAACGATGAGAACATAATTGGTGTATGATTGAACCACACGCATATTATGTTGTCTCACGCACGAGCTGTCACTTTCGGCGTGAGGGGGGTGTTGGAGATCCCACATCGACTAGATATTAGAGTCATTCGCAGTATATAAGTGGGTGCAAATCTCACCTCATAAGCTAGTTTTATGAGGTTGAGTTAGGCTTAAAGTCCACTTCTTAATCTCATAAATATATTTCTTTCAACTTGATATCAGAGCTCCTGATCTGGGAGACTCTATTTCTGCAATCTTTTTATTTTTAGCAACCTTTATTGCTGCAACTATTTTTCTGGTTAGCCTTCATTGCTGCAATTACTTTTTTTGGGCAACCTTATTTGCTGCAATTGTTTTTTTTTCCTTCCCTTTTCTCCATTGACCACCACCTTGCACCGTTGACCATCACTATCACCGCCATTGACCGCCGCCGCAGACCACCGCCGACCATCGAAAACCTCCACCGGAAAAATTTTCCGGCGAACTTTTTCTTTTTGTGAACAAGACCAAATTTTGTCAATCTGAAACGCTCAATCAATTTTGAGCTCTCATGGACTCCCTTTGTAAGACATCTAGTTATTGTTCCTTAACTATGAGTGGTAAGAGTTCTAGTTTCTTATCCTTTAATGCTTCTAGTACTGAAAATATCTGCATTATAAACTTTGGTGCTACTGATCATATGACGCCTCATTCCTCTTATTTTTCATCCTACACTGTTTTATCTGGTAACCAACATATTACTAATGTTAATGGTTCCACTACCCTTGTTACTGGTCGTGGTAACATCCACCTTCAACCTTCCTTTCCTTTAAAAAATGAGTTTCATGTGCCCAAACTATCCAATAACCTCTTGTCTATTCAAAAGGTTACCCAAGATTTAAATTGTGCAGTGGTATTTTTTTATTCCCATTGTGTTTTTCAAGATCTTGCCACGGGGAAGACTATTGGAATTGCTAAAGAGCAAGGCGGGTTATATTATTTACAACATGAAGAAAATAAAAAGTGTTCTAGACTACAGGAACACACTTCTAATCTTCAACAAAGCCTTGAATCTTGGTCATCCTCCATTTAGTATCCTAAAGTCCTTATTTCCTGTTGTATTTACAAAAGTGTTTGTTGAGTCTTTTCATTTTGATGTTTGTCAGTTTCCTAAAAACACCATCGGACAACTTTTCTTCCCAATGATAATAAAAGTTCTAAACCTTTTGATCTTATTCATTCAGATGTATGGGGGGACCTTCACCTATTCCTAATATCTCGGGTGCAAAATGATTTGTTTCATTTATTGATGATTGTACTCGGATTACCTGGATATTCCTCATGAAAGATAAGTCTGAAGTGTTTCCATTGTTTGTAAATTTTTATAGAATGGTTCAAACAAAATTTGAAAGTCCAATTAAGAGATTGCGTTCTGATAATGGAAGAGAATATGCGAACCAAAACCTCTCCAAGTTCCTTTAGGAAAATGGAGTTGTTCATCAATTAACTTGTGTGGACACTCCTCAAAAAAATGGGGTTGCTAAAAGGAAAAATCGTCATCTCCTTGAGGTTACTAGAGTTTTACTTATCCAAACGTCTATTACTAGACCTTACTGGGGGAAGTAATCTTGACCATGGTTGTCAAACTCGCGAGTCAACTCGTTGACTCCTCCGAGTTCACGTTCCCACTTTGCCTTATCGAGTTAACTCGGTAGCAGACTCGGTTTTGAGGTAAACTCGGTGGACTCGGTGTGGAATCGATAGACTCGGTGTGGACTCGCGACTCTGGTCCGAGTTGGCGAGTCCAGCTGGGTTTTTTTTTTTAAAAACAAAACTGTGTCGTTTTGAATGGGGGGCCTGAATGAAATAAAAAAACTTAGGTTTTTGCGTTTCGTTTTGTGTTTCCGTTCTGTTCTGTGGAGTGTGGCAGTGATAGATTGAGTTGTAAGTTGCAGTGGTGGTGGTGGTGGTTGCGTCGCAAGTTGCAGTGGTGGTGGTCGCATCGCGAGTTGCTGCAGGTTGCTGTAGGTGGTGGTCGCGTCGCGAGTTGTTGCAGGTGGTGGCGTCGCGTTGCTGCAGGTGGGGCGTCGCGGTGGTGCGTTGCGGTGGTCGCGTCGGAGTGTTCGTCGGACTCGTGGGTTTTTGCAGGTGGGGCGTCGCGGTGGTGCGTTGCGGTGGTCGCGTTGGAGTGTTCGTCGGACTTGTGGGTTGTTGCTGCTCATCATATAAGGTTAGAGTTGGGTGGTGTGAAATTAGGGTAGGAAAGGGAAGGGATTATTAGGGTTCTGTTTTTTTTTTAATTGGCTGTAGAATGAACTGTTTTTTAATTGAGAATAGTTGTTGGTTGCCCTGCACTTTTGTTTTTTTGACAGAAATTGAATTTGGAGGAGCAGTATTTTTGTTAAGAAATGTCTGGGATTGGATCAAATTCAAGTGAGCTCAATAGAACTGCATCTGCATCTTCTAATAGAAGTAAAAATGCTTCAGGAAATAGAACTAATGTTGGATGGAAGCATAGATATTAATGGAAATGGTAAAAAAGTGAAGTGTAGTTATTGTTCAAAGACTGTGAGTGGAGGAATATTTAGGTTCAAGCATCATCTTGCTGGAACTAGGAAGGACTCTGAACCTTGTTGTTCTGTTCCAGAAGAAATAAGAGATTTGATGATAAAAATTGTTGCAGAAGCTAAGCAAGCCTCTTTGAAAAAAAGAAAGTTAAATATAATTGATGAAGACCAAGGATGTGAGGGGCTTGAAGAAAGACAACATATATTTGGTTCTAAAGGAAAAGAAAAAGTTGGTAGTAGGGGGGCAGTTCAAGCTACCATAAATCAAATGATGAAGAAAGGTTATAAAGAAGAAGTGGATGCTCAAGTTGCTGAATTTTTTTACACAAGTGTCATTCCGTTTAATGTAGTTAAAAATCTAGCTTTTACAAAGATGTGTGAAATGATTGGAAAATATGGAGCTGGCTATAAACCCCCATCTTATCATATATTAGAGAAAAACTATTGAAGCAAGCAATTGACAAAACTGATTTAGTGCTTCAAGAATACAAGGAAGAGTGAAAGAAAACAGGTTGCACAATCATGTCTGATGGGTGGACAGATAAAAAGAGGCGTTCTATTTGCAACTTCTTGGTAAATAGTCCTAAAGGGACTGTTTTTATGTATTCATTGGACACCTCAGACATATCAAAAACAGCAGATAAAGTTTTTAAGATGCTGGATGATGTTGTTGAATTAGTTGGAGAAGAAAATGTGGTGCAAGTGGTGACTGATAATGCTGCAAATTTCAAGGCAGCTGGAGAGTTGTTGATGCAAAAAAGGGAGCATTTGTATTGGACCCCATGTGTTGCACACTGCATTGATTTGATTTTTGAAGATTTTGAAAAGAAGTTGAAGGTCCATGAGCTTACTATCACGAAAGGAAGAAAGATCACCACTTATATTTATGGCAGATCCATGCTAATTAGGATGTTGAAGAAGTTCACGAAAGAAAGAGACTTGATAAGACCGGGAGTAACTAGATTTGCCACCGCTTATTTAACTCTAGGTTGTCTTCATGAACTGAAAGCCTCATTATTGACCATGTTCAGTTCTGAAGAATGGAAAACAAGTAAATTTGGAACTTCACAAGAGGGGAAAAAGGTTGAAAATATGATATTAGACAACCGATTTTGGAAGAATATCTCCACGTGCCTCAAAGTTGCTGCCCCTCTTATGGTGGTCCTAAGATTGGTGGATTCAGAGGCAAAACCTACAATGGGTTTCATATATGAAGAGATGGATCGTGCAAAGGAGAAGATTAAGAACAATTTTAATCATATTAAGAAAAGATAAAAATTTTATAGATTTTCTCTTTAAAAATTTAATTACTCCTTCTATTACTTATATGATAATTGGTATTGATTACTATTGAATGAATGTATGTAGCTATGAAGAGGTTTGGAAAATAATTGATGCAAGATGGAATAATCAACTTCATAGGCCTCTGCATGCAGCTGCATACTATCTCAATCCCCAATTCCATTATGAACCTGAGTTTAGATCTGATGATCCTGAGGTGAAAGAAGGCTTGTATACATCCATGAGAAGATTGGTTAAGGATGCTGCTGAAAGAAGGATAATTAATGTGCAACTTGTTGAGTATCATTTTGGTAGAGGAGCCTTTGCAATGGATGACGCAAAGGAAAGTAGAAAAACAATACTTCCTGGAGAATGGTGGGAGATGTTTGGGTATAGAACTCCAGAGTTGAAGAGGTTTGCTATCCGAATTCTAAGCTTGACTTGTAGCTCTTCTGGATGTGAGCGAAATTGGAGCTCATTTGAAATGGTAATTGAAGTTATTTATAATTTCTTTATTTAGTTTTATATGGTTAGTTACTAGATTTCCTATTTAATATAGGTTCATACAAAGAGAAGAAACCGTTTGCGTCAGAAAAAGATTAATGATTTGGTGTATGTCATGTACAACTTGAAGTTGAGTAATAAGCAAATTAGAAAAACAGTTGTTGTTCCCTTTGATGATATTCAATCAGATGATGAATGGATAATTGAAGAGGGAGATAATATTGATGAGATTGATCAAGTTCAAGATGCAAATGTTCACTTAAATCTGGCAATAACAGTTCCAACTCTAGATGCATTTGATCTTGAAAATTTGACTTTTGATGTCAATGTGGATGAAGATGAAGATGAAGATGGAGATGATGATGAAGATGATGATGGAGATGATGATGGAGATGATGGAGGAGAGGATATCATTAGAGGATTGGATATAGAAATTTGAATTTCTAATTATTTAATTTCTATGACTTGAATTGAACAATTTAACTTTTATAGTATTTGTATGACCTTCTTTATTTGAGACTTTGAAGTTAGATGATTTGGTATATTATTAATTCTCATTCAGGACTAAATGTAGTTATTTTCACTTTTTTTTTTTTTTAAATATGAAAGTAGACTCTTACGAGTCTACGGAGCTCCCACGAGTCTACGTAGACTCGCGAGTTTGACAACCATGGTCTTGACTGCCACTTCTTTGATTAATAGATTACCCTCTCGGGTTCTAAAGGGTGTTAATCTTATTCAGTTTATGACCACATTCTATCCTTCTATTCCCATGTTGACTAGTCTTCATAATCGTGTCTTTGGTTGTCCTGCGTTTGTCCATATTCATAGTCCTTATCGGGGGTAAGTTAAATCCTCGCGCCATCAAATGTATCTTCATCGGTTATGCCCCCGACAAAAAGGGGTACAAATGTTATCACCCTCAAAGTCGTAAAGTCTATGTTTCCAAGGATATCACCATTCATGAAACAGAGTCTTTCTTTCCTAGTTCTCAGCTTTAGGGGAAGAGTATTCAAGAAGTTGAGGTTCATGAGTTGCCACCTTTTCCTTTGTTGTTGGATTCCATTCTTAGGGTGGATGACAAAGACCATGCACCAACATCATTACCAGAGAAAAATAATAAGGACAAATATTTTGGAAAACAGTATCAGCAAAGGCAACAAGAACCCGTCCTGGTCGAATAGCAACTTCAATTGTCTGAACCGGAGGTAAGAACTCATCGTGAGACTCTTGAGGGCACCTTAAATACTGCTTTTTAACCTAACCTAAATGATTTTACCTATTGCCTTGAGAAAAGAAAAAAGACCTTGTGCCAAATATCCTATATCCCAATTTGTGTTTGTAAAAAAACTTTATATGCATTACCGAAGTTTTCTTTCAGCTATTGATTCTATCAGAATCCTTACATCAATACAAGAAGCCTGAAAATATGAGAGTTGGATTCGAGCCATGAATGAAGAAATGAGTGCATTAGAAAGGAATGAGACTTGGGAAATGGTAGAGAGACCAAAAGATAATAAGGCATTGGGTTGTAGGTGGATATACACAATTAAGTATAAGTCTGATGGCACACTGGATCGGTATAAAGCAAGGTTGGTTGCAAAAGGGTATACTCAAACCTATGGGATTGATTATGAGGAGACTTTTGCTCCAATGGCAAAAATGAATACAATCGGGATTATTCTCTCCCTGACAACGCACTTAGGTTGGGAGATGCATCAATTTGATGTTAAAAATGTCTTCTTGCATGGAAGTTTGAAGGAAGAAGTATACATGGAGATTCCACCTGGTTATGGTGTTATTAATGAAGGGATAAGGTGTGCAGACTTAAGAAGGCCCTATATGGTCTTAAACAATCACCTCGTGCTTGGTTTGGAAGGTTTACTCAAGCTATGGTATCTTTGGGGTACCGACAAAGCCAAGGTGACCATACTCTATTTATAAAACATTCTCAAAATGGTAAACTCACTCTACTTTTGGTCTATGTAGATGATATGATTATTACAGGTGATGATGAGATTGAAAAACAAACTTTGAGGGAGAGACTGGCTGCTCAATTTGAGATGAGGGGTCTTAGGTAGTTGATGTACTTCCTTGGGATAGAGCTTGCTTACTCTAGACAGGGCATCTTTATTCCTCAAAGGAAATACATTCTTGATCTCCTCAAAAAGACTGGTAAGTTGGGTTGCAAGACCACTGAAGTGCCAATAGAGCAAAATCATAGGATTGGGAATGATGAGGAAAATCCAAAGGTGGAGAAGACACAATATCAAAGACTTGTGGAAAAACTCATTTACCTATCACAGACTTGGCCAGACATAGCTTATGCAGTTAGTGTGGTTAGCCAATTGATACATGATCCAAGAGAAAGACTTGCAAGCAGTAAATAGAATTATTTAGTACTTAAAAGCCTCTCCAGGGAAAGGAATGTAATTCATAAAAGGGGGAAACTTATCCATGAAAATATATACTGATGTTGACTATGCAGGATCAATTGTTGATAGGAGATCCACCACAGGCTATTGCATGTTCCTGGGTGGAAATTTGGTGACATGGAGGAGCAAGAAACAAAATGTAGTTGCAAGATCAAGTGCAGAAGCAGAATCTAGAGTCATGGCTCAAGGGGTTTGTGAACTATTATGGATGAAGATCATACTCGATGACCTCAAAATAAAATATAAAGCTCCTATGGGTTTGGTGTATGATAATAAGTCCACTTCATAATAGTTATCAAGAGAATTATTCTTTACTGTCTTACATGGTTCAAGTTGGTATAGAGCTCCTAATCTTAGGAGCCTCGCTCTACTATTGAGTTAGTAGTGGGCCAAAAAGGTATGCCCCACATATCACAACACCGAAGTTGCATTGCAAAAAAGGTTACCACGCACCATCACCAATATCGACGCATGTAGACCACGTACCTTGCTCTAGTAAAGCCCACTTGCTATGGTCATAGATAGGGTTATTGGGAACTCCTGAACCCATTCCAAGTGGTGTTGATGTCTCATTTGGCTATGATTTGAGTAGATTTGAATCTTTTGGTTATTTCCAAACTAGTTCTCTTTGTTAAATCTCTATTTGCTGATTTTTTTTTCAATGTTTGGTATGAAAGCCTACAAGGAGAAACTTGATTGAATCAATTATTAAGTTCTCTTAATTGTATACCTTGTGCATGAAAGATAAGTGTACATTGAATACTACTGACTTTTGGGTGCTTGGATTCTTGATTCAGGAACAATTGATCACACAACTCCATTTCTTATGCTCTTTAATTTGTATGTCAAATTGACTAGAGAACAACTTATTACAGTTGCATATAGTGACGGCGAGATTATCATATAGCCTAGAAAGACTTTGAATACTTAGCCTAGAAAGGCATTTTATACTCGGATACCCAAGAGTGGCTTCATGCACTTGTTGTAAGCCAAAACTCACAAGATAATCCTATAATCTTTATTGATTAGTGAAACCCTATGTCCTTTGCAAATGAGAGTGGGACATGACCCAAGTTTGGGGTGAAGTAGTATAAAAACTTAGTAATCCTTGTTATTATCTATTGCATTAATTCTCGACAGTCTCTTTAACGCTTTATGAAAATATTGTGAACATGTTCTATAAACCATTAGAGGGCCCTTTTATAGCATCCGATACAATGTTTTAAGCTCTATTCAAACAAACCCCTCCCAACCCCCTTTTTCTAGAGTAGGTTGTTTCTTTCATTCACCACCCACCATATTATGTTATGGTCATAGCATCGTGGTGGTTTGCAACACCCACAATGAACACTACTTTTTCCTAATTTTGAAAAACCCTATTTATCTAATATAAAAAAAAGTATTAAAAAATATATTTATGAAATATATGCATAACAATAAAAAAAAGTATTAAAAATATATTTATGACATATATGCATCCTAAAACAACAATAATTCAACATTTTAACTTCAAAATAAAGAAAATTAGCAAAACACAAAAACAAAGTATGATAGAGAGAAAAACAGGAAATTCATGAGGGAGAGTTGAATTTTAATTTAATTAATTCCTAAAATAACTTTTTGTAAATTAATCGTACAACTTGGTACATAAAACTATTAGACAAAAGGTCTTCCATCTAATGTGTCATGTCAGACTCTATACATCCTTACTGGATCATTTGTTTGGATATATTTTCTCATATACTTAGACTAAATATCAGACTATGAATCTTTCGTCTGACATATAGCTTTTGATGCATTTTTGCTTATGAAGGTACATTGAGAAAGTAAGACTAAGTGAAATCTTTTTACAAACACATTTCAAGATATTTTGTCTAATAAACCTTAAATATTTCCCTAGAAGACCTACTCATAACAAATGTGATCAAACGAACATAGTCGAAACTTATTTTAAGCTTAGCTCTTCCAGCTTAATGAGGTGAGTTAAACGCAAATTCACAGTTCAACTAAATCACTTGATTAACATATGTCCATATTTACTTTAACAAGTGATTAGATCATAGCCTTAGCGTTTGAAAAATCAGAGCAAGTGTGACAAAAAACTTATTTCAAGAATGTTCGGTAAAACATTTTGGGTTAGTGTAAACGATGATGACATGCAATATAAAGAGGAGATAAAGAATAGAGAAACCACACATAGTAATTTACATTGGTTCATCTATTGCAATAGACTACATCCAATTATTGACCAAACCAGTCAAGTTCAACTAAGCAAACTAATATTGCAAAGTACAAGTAGAGTATTCTTGACACAAGTCGCTCCTAGCAATAAGTATTCTTTGGGCTCATAGTCATTCTTGACTAACTCCTGAAGCCACTAGTGGCTGACACCAAGTATTCTTTGCTCAAGCTGGCTAACCTAGAGTATTCTTTATATTTGGTCACTCTTTGCTAACCGGGTATTCTTTTGGATTGCAGTCACTTCTGGCTAACCTTGTCAAGATGTATTCTTTACTCAAGTCACTCCTGCCTAAACCTGAGTATTCTTTGTCAAACAACAACTTCTGGCTAAGATCGAGAGGTTTGGTACTTTAATTATCGATTGATCATTGGGTCTAATGACTAGGGAGGATTGTTTAAGCTCTCTCTCCTAGTATAAATCATTTTTCTATATAGAGAAGAACACAGAAAAGATACACAAAGAGAATAGCTATTTTGAGCGAGGGCGGTGCGGTCGGCGAGCAGCGACGACCAGCAGCAAGTGCAAGCGGCAAAGATCGGTGACGAACAAAATCACTTTGCACGGTTTCGAACACAATTGCGAACACAATCATAGCTGAGAACGCAAATGTGAAGTGAGACGGCAGCGACAAGGAGGGCGACAACGACATCGATGGCAAGCGCGAATGAAGACAACAGGTGGAGGTAAGTGAGTTGTGCAATTTGTTTGGAGATGTCTTACGTAACAGAGAGCATCTTGTTTTGGGCTGTAACTTCTGCCACTTGGCCTTAACGGCAACGAAAAGACCCTTTTTTTAACCAAAATGGTTGTTCAGGAATTGAGTACAGAATTGACAAGCTCAGGCAATCCTCCGAGCCGCACGACGACTTCCTCCGATTCAATTCTGATCCGCAAGTCTAGTCCCCTCGGCTTCTCCTCAAAACTCGCTGACTCATGTGAGTATGCAAGTGAACTCGCGAGTTTAACAACATTGCTAACAAGTTTAGTCATGATTGTTGCATTTAATGTCATCTCAGTCTTTGTTCCTTTTGACCAAGCTTAGCTCCCTAGGTAGTATAGCCTTTCGCAAAAATTCATGATTGGCGTGCATTTCGTACAAGGTAGATAGTTGGGTTAGATTTGACAATCTTTGTGTCAAGAAGTTGATGAAGAAAATAGTTTTAGCCCACGTCTCGAGAGATCTTCAATATCTAATTACAAATGGGTCTCTTTGCCAAGCGGACATTCCCTGCAAACACAAAGTAAGCACTTGGATATTTAATCTAAGTACAAGGTTTGCTATGTCTATGTGCATCGCCTGATGTTTGGTGCGCATTTCATATGTTCTCATGTGCACCATATCAAACTTTGAGAAAAGTATTGCATAGTCTTGTATTGTCTGTCTGACAAAACACTTACATTTTACATTATCTGTTGTTTTTATAGCACTATCGTCTTATAGACGAAGTGTGATCATGTTTTAGAATTAGTTGTTTTGAAACACTAATGAAAACCTTGAGGTGTTGGACTTTTTCCTTAACAGGTAGTAAGTACTTAGAACAATATTGCCAAATTAGATTAATACATCAATGAACAAATCATACAAAAATTTAATGAAAGATAAAAGGAGCTAGTTTTTAATTTCAAACTCTTTGACTCATTTCTTAACTCGAGAGTTTATGTAATTTTACACATGTCTAAAGAATTTACCGAAGTTTACTCATAAAAGAGTTTGATAGTTAACTTATACATAAGATTGTAATTTTGTAAGAGTTTAAGAACTAACTCAAGTGTTTGGTAACTTGATTTTTGCTACTAATCACATCAGTAATAAGAACCTTGGGAGAATCGCAGGACAAAAATTAATTGTTGTAGTAAGAGAGTCCAAAGCCTCAAACTCCACAGAAAATCCCATACTTCCACTGTGGGACTCAAGTCTAGTACTAAATTAGTATAACTATTAGAAACACAAGTGCAAACCCACAA
The DNA here is from genome assembly GCF_051622355.1 of Phaseolus vulgaris. Lineage (NCBI taxonomy): Eukaryota > Viridiplantae > Streptophyta > Magnoliopsida > Fabales > Fabaceae > Phaseolus > Phaseolus vulgaris. The sequence goes on along the minus strand of NC_143505.1, from coordinate 31,826,666 downwards.
ATAATACTAACTAAAATCCCTTTAGGGTCAATGTAATAAACCATTCATCTATTTTTCGGATGTCTTTTTGATACTTGCTAAACTTTCCACTACGTACAAAAAATTTCAATACATCATGATGCCATATGAAGTTAGAAAACAAGCACATGACAGAAAAAGCTATCACCAAAAGTAAAATTTGTAACCGACAGTTCAGTTGGTATTTGATTAGGATTCTTACTACTACTTTCAAGGTCTCCAGCCTCCTCTTCTGGAAGTCCAGAGTTTCTGATTCCACAGCTGACAGTTTTCAAAGACAAAGTAACAGGTAGAAGACCCACACTAATGGCAAATGATAATTTGACAGCTAGCGGATGAGCTTCCTCCAAAACCAAATCCTGCATAAAACGACATATCAAAGTTAAGTTTTTGCGCACGGAAGAAGAAAAAACTGTTCCATTAATTTGCAAGTTGCTGAAAATGGATAAACATATTTTAGCACCGTAACAGTATAATTTCACTTGATTTCTCATTAAATTTTCACATGTATATTTTTATTATGTTATATATAACCTAACAAGACAAAAGGCACATCCCAGATAATAGTTCCAATGTCACATGTAAGCATCAAAGCAAGCTTAACCTATATAAGGTCTATATCCTGCAAACTCCTTCAGAATTAGAACAATTTCTGATGTAACAACAGGCATTGCAATGAAAATAAATTCATATAAGTAAATAAAACTACAATATAGTCTACACTCTATAGGTCAGCAGCATTCCACGAAAATAACAACCTTCTGAGAATAGGTAGATTGAAGCATAAACCATGGAGATAATTCTTGACTGCCCTCCTCTGGATTAAAGAACTGTCCAACTGCCATGGATGCTGCTGGCGGGGGTCTTCCTGAAACACTCTGCGAACCACATTGTCATTACACATGCAAATATGGAACACACATTTCAAGTACAAAGACCATACAAAAACTATATCCAATTTATAGGCAGAATGATTTAATTATTCCATCTTCAGTCATCATAATTACTATGGCCACATGAAATTACACTCACGTAAGAATTTTTAAGATTAGAAAAAGATAAAACAATATTTAGTTTAACACACAATCCACCCATCCAGATGAAAATCACCTTTCTAATTTTATGAAAGATACTTGTAAGACCAAATGTAGCATGTACAGGCTTCCCCGTGGAAACTTTAAAATGAAAAGGATTCAATCTCAAACTCCTAATCAAGCAGACCAAAAAGGCCCAAGGGAAGAAAAGAATCAAATATTTCAGAAAAACCTCTGGGGAAGATATGCATTTCTTAATATCTAAAAAGAAATCATTCAAAACTAAAAACTGTACCGGACGAGGTGCAACTGATATAGTAAGAAATCTGAAGCCATGCATATCTTCCGGACCCAACCAAAATACAGCAGATGGAGGAGCTTGCTCAGTCTGACTTCCAGGTTCAAGCTGTTATATTATTGCAGATTAAATATTATAAGTAACCATATAAAATTAAATAAACATCTTCCTCATACTATCTTAAGGAACTCAACAATAGTAATGTAGTATAAAGATAATCCAAACAAGAAAGAATAGTCTGGAAAGAGGCATAATGTACCTGACGTGGTGCTGGACCTGAGGGAATGCGCATCATCTTTGCTGTTACTTCAACAACCCTATCATTGAGAGGTAAACTAGTAGCAGATTTCCCCTTTTCCGGCCACAAATGAAGTCTAATTCCAGAACATGGCTCTAGATTGGTCACGAGTACAAAATGACTTTTTCCATTTAAACCCTACACATCAAGATTAAATGATTAAGCAATTGCACCATTCTAATAGAAATTGCTATCAGTGACGCTATAAAACTTTGAGAGTGAAAGTTCAAATTGTCATGGACACTTTTGCAAAAAGTAGAAACTCTCAAGCAAAAGACCACACAGCAAATCTACAAGGTGACTAGCTCAATATTCTTGAGCATTTCAAGGTTTGGAAAAAAGCCATTCATAGTTTCAACAATTTCCATACTCCATTATATTCCAAGATTCAAGATTTTCTAACAAATCATTGCACAACATATATCAATACTATTTATTTTCTATTATTCAATGTTTATTCTGTCTTTCCCTCCTCCTTCTCTACCTAAATCCCTACAATTTCTACAGAACTTTTCCTTTGTGTGTAGAATATTTTGGATATTGTATCAAAGAAACAGTAAGCAAATACCAATTTTTGTATGTCCAACCACCGCTTGCGACCATCCATTGCTAATACAGTCACCTCATTTATCTGAATGTATAAGTCTCTATCAAGGCCCCCATCATTCCAATGAACATTGGCAGGACAAGCAATCAGCCTATGTGGTGGAGATCCTGTAGCTACAATATAATTTCAATATAAAATTTTGCACAAATGTGGAAGGTTATTTCCAAATTGAGATATCTTGACATTGACAAAATTTAATCTAATTAAACAGAAACCACCACATGACAAATGCAAAACCATTTGTCAAAAATGTTTGTACATTGCATCAGTTATGGAAAAATCATAAGACAAGCATTTATAAGAGTTTTTACCAGTATAAATGAAGATGGCTGGTGAGAGAGAAAAATGGAAAAAGCTATCTTCTTTGTCCATAAAGCATAATTTAACTTTATATTATAAGCAAAAGCTTCAACAGCTATATGTCCATAAAATAGTACTGGAATGATTATAGATGATTCTAGAAAGCTTGTCAACAGAATTTTCAGATAAACTAAATACAAGAATCATGGGATAATAAAATTAGCAACAACATATACCAGTGACATCTTTTGTATTCTGGACAGAAATGTTTATTGGCTGTTCATAAGAGGGTAACTGCATCATCCAGTCAAAATTATGTGATATTCCACTACGCAGCATTCTTGCAAAAACCGCAAGTCTCTTTTGAGTATCTGCAAATGGTTGGCCTGTTCTGGAATCTATCAAACTAAGAAGCGTGTGTGATACCTAGATAAGAATAAAAATGATAAGGATCACATAAAGGAGAAACATGTCTAAGTTCTTGACAAAGAAGAGACCTACTTACTTGGACAACCAATTGATTACACCATAAAATAGCTTGATGTTCCATTGACAACCACACATTTTTCATGGCTGTACTACTGATCATGAAGCCATGGGTTGGGGGCACAATATTATCAAGTGATGTTAATTTTGACCGTACCTGGAGATAAGAAAGAACAAAAACTAAACCATTATGTGAAGGTTCATAATATTTAGCAGTTCTTTAATAAATGTGTGATTCATTGAGACAATACAACTTGAACTTCCATAGAATAATGATAAAAGATCAAAGTCCCTAACAACAAACAAAAATATGCATTTACTCAAAATTTAACAAAGTTCATTTCTAGATATTACATAAGATGGAAATTTAATCATACTAAAAGGAGATACAAATTAAGAATGTCCTTAAATAGAGACAGTAATAGGGCTGGCGCCCACAATCTAGAAACAGTTAAATTTTACCAAAACATAAGGCAAATAATCTTCTGAAGTGCAGACAAACAAGGTCTGCTTTTTCTATCAAATATCATTTATTGGTGATAAATCTACTGCATATAGGAGGAGAGGTGAAAACCATTGACAATACCTGGTAATCATTGTAGGCACCAGAAATAGATACAACTACAACATTAGAGAGAACTGGATCAGACACATAACGCCCTGTGTTAGTGGTTTGAACCTTATATCCTTCTCTCCATTTGGAATTTACACGAGCAAAGTAATGACCCAATGAAGGCTGCAGTGCCACAGGAGGTGATCTGAATAAAATGCATGTATCCCATCAAACATTTAAGTAGCACATAGAAAAACAATAATAGGAAAAAAGAAACCTACTGATGTGGAGTTGAAAGTGTAAGAACAGTTTCAACTGCTGATTTCCTAAGATGAGGATGTATAACAGCAGCCCTAGCAACAAAACCTCCCATTGAATGACCAACCAATATCACACTTTTCGGCATACTCCCAGAAACCGCAGCACCTTCTCTTGTACGAGTATCATGAGACACTTTATATTGGTCCAAAATCTGCATGGCTCAGATCATAAGCATTGAACAGAGTGACAACTTTCAAGAATTACAAGTCAAAAGAAACATAATCCATAAGATGCTAGAGATAGCACCAACTGAGAAAAGAGTGCACAATACAGAACTATAAAGTCCAAGGTAAAGAACATGAAAACAGAAGAATGTGCAAGGAATGAACTGAATATAAAAGAAACTATAGAAGAAAGAATGAATCTTTATTATATTCACTCATTTTAGGAAATAAATATCCCTACTGCAGTAAAAGATACAAGAATGTGTTTATAGGAATTCAAGAACCTGATCTCTTCCTTACAACCCAAAATATTTGTCCTTTCCCCCTCCACCTCCCCCCATTTTCACCTCATCCCTATTCTTCTATACAACTGACTTTGGCTTTTTATTCCTGCACCCCTATAATTTCTAACTGCACCCCCATAATTTTTAAAAGGACCATTTTATCCTTTGTAAAAGTGATTTCAGGACTACCTGTTCTAGAAATCTTCGAAAACAAACTCTCTGGAATTTCCAAAACATGATTTCCAGAATTGGATTTCCAGAACACATGAAATACATTATGGAATAAGCTTTCCAAACAGAATTTCCAGAACAAGCTTTTCAGAACATATACAATACCTTCCAAAATGAGCTTTCCGGAATGAGTTCCAAAACACTTGAAATGCATTCTGGAACAAGTATTTTGCAATAGAATTTCCAGAACAAGCTTTCTAGAAAGTAAATGAAAGCTCACAGAACAAGCTTTTCAGAACAACTTTTCTTTCTCTCCAAAAGTGTAGCGCACTATGGACAACAAAGGTGTAGGTGGCGGCAGAAGCGGCAGTGGCAATAGCAACAGCACAATGCACGAGAGAGGGAATTTTAGTCTATTTCTCTTAGTATAGAGGTGAAGTTAGTAATTATGAGGGTGCAGGAAGCAAAAGCCCATATTTTACTCATTACTGGACTTTGGGCTTTTTGGGCCCAGATTCCTTTTCTTCCTACCTTCTCTTAGATAAACTCTCCTAAAAAGAGGTCTGTTACTAACAATACTTCCACCTTGTCCTCAAAAAGAAAGTGTGGAAATTGTTTGTTATAGTACCAAAATTTTCCATTTGACTAGAGCTTCAGTTCCTTTTGCAGACTTGTTACGAACTGCTATGACTTCTTCTATAGGTTCAACTTGTAGCTACAGATTTTCTGATAGTATCAAAGGAAGAGGTTGGGGTACAAGCGATACATGAAAAACTGATGGGTTCTGCTTTCTTCAGGTAATTGTAGTCGATAAGCAACCTGTCCCACCTTCATGATAATCTGATAAGGGTCATATAATCACGGACTCAACCTCTCATTCATTTACTCTGCCAATGGTTACCGTATCTTGAGTTGTAATTTTTTATGTACCCAATCTCAAATTTCAAAGTGCACTTCTTGCCTATGTTTATCAGCAAACTTTTTCATCTGATCTTGTGCTTTTAAAAGGTTCATCTTCAAGTCGAGAAGAATATTCTTTTATGCCTTAATTTGTTTACTTCTTATCTTGTTGAAGGCAGTGTGTGATACCCTTTAGGAATGAGGTGGGTGACATCCAAATATGGCCTTGGATGGTGTCAATTTAGGGGAGCTGTTATAATTGGTATTGAACCAAAATTCAGCCCAGCCAAGCCACAGTTTTGGCTAGCTTCCTGTCAAACACGGTAGATAAGTTTCCAAGCATTTATTTATAATTTCAAAGTTAAGTTTCTAAGCATTTGTTTATTATTTCAATTTGGCCATCAGACTGAGGATGATAAGCAAAATTGAATCAAAGTTGTGTCCACTAAGCATACAGGTCAATCCAAAAAAGGCTAAGAAATTTATTGTCCCTAACTTAAAAAATCGTAGCTGGAAATCCATAGAACCTGACCATTTCCTTAAGAAAAACTTCTGCTACATCATGATTTGTAAAAGGATGACTTAAGTTTAGGAAATGAGTGTACCTAGTAAGTCAGTCAACCACCCACCACCATTATGCCATCAGACTGAGGGTTAAGAAGAATTGAATTTGAGTTTTGTGTCCACTAATCAAAACAGGTTAGTCCAATAATGGCCGAGAAGAATCTTGTGCCTGTCTGAAACTGTTAGGGAAGGGGCCCTATTGGAAATAAGCCCTTTTAAGGGTTTGCCCAAAACTATTAAGCAGTAATAGTTTTTTTAATAATTTCTGTGTAGGAGGAGGGGACTGAGATAATTGTTGAAGTTGCTAGAAATGTGTGCTTTCTATTTTAAAGTTTTTTTTTTGGATGCAGGTATCATCATTGGGATCTGTTGCATAATCAGGAGAATTATGTTATAATTAAGTGCAGATTCCATTTTATATTTATTAGGACAGATTTGGTAGTGATTTGATTTTATTTGATTTGTACAACTTTAAATACTCATTATTTCTGGCTTTCATTGTCTATTATTTCTTTCTTTAATTAGGTTGTAAAACAGTCTATAAATAGAGACTGTAATCACATTTGTAAGATATCTCAGAAATATATTTCATCTATTTCTTTCCACTTGGTATCAGAGCTCCTGATCTAGGAGACTCTGCTTCCGCAATTTTTTTTTTTAGCCTTCATTGCTGTAATCATTTTCCTTGACAGCCTTCATTGCTGTAATCATTTTTCTTGACAGCCTTCATTGCTGCAATTATTTTTTTTGTTGGACAGCCTTCATTGCTGCAACTTTTTATTTTCCTTATACTTTCTCCATTGATCACCACCACCACCTTGCACCATTGACCGTTACTGCCACCGCCATTGACCACCGCCAACCACCACCACCGACCACTACTTCCGTCGCTCGCCAGAACTGCCACTGCTCGCCGGAAACCGCCACCGGAAAATTTTTCCGGCGGATTTTTTTTTGTGTGCGTGAACAGGATCAAATTTTGCCAATCTGAAAAAAGTTGGTTTTGAACTCTCATGGACTCCCTTAGTAAGTCATCTAGCTATTGTTCCTTTACTATGAGTGGTAAGAGTTCTAGTTTTTTATCCTTTAATGCTTCTAGTACTGAAAATATCTGGATTATAGACTCTGGTGCTACTGATCATATGACACCTCATTCCTCTTTTTTTTCATCCTACACTACTTTATCCGGTAAGCCATATATTACTGTTGCTAATGGTTCCACTACCCCCATTAATGGTTGTGGTAACATTCACCTTCAACCTTCATTTCCTTTAAAAAATGTGCTTCATGTTCCCAAACTATCCAATAACCTCTTGTCTATTCAAAAGATTACCCAAGATTTAAATTGTGCAGTGGTATTTTTCCCTTCCCATTGTGTTTTTCAGGATCTTGCCACGGGGAAGACTATTGGAATTGCTAAAGAGCAGGGCGGGTTATATTATTTACAACATGAAGAAAGTAAAAAGGGTGCTAGACTACAGGCACACACTTCTAATTTTCAGCAAGGTCGTGAATCTTGGTCATCCTCTCAAATATGGCTTCAACACAGACGTCTTGGTCATCCTCCATTTAGTACCCTAAAGTCCTTATTTCCTGTTTTATTTACAAAAGTGTCTGCTGAGTCATTTCATTGTGATGTTTGTCAGTTTGCTAAACACCATCGGACAACTTTTCCTCCCAATGGTAATAAAAGTTCTAAACCTTTTGATCTTATTCATTCAGATGTATGGGAACCTTCACCTATTCCTAATATCTCGGGTGCAAAATGGTTTGTTTCATTTATCGATGATTGTACTCGGGTTACTTGGATATTCCTCATGAGAGATAAGTCTGAAGTTTTTCACTTGTTTGTAAAGTTTTACAGAATGATTCAAACACAATTTGAAAGTCCAATTAAGAGATTGCGTTCTGATAATGGAAGAGAATATGTGAACCAAAACCTTTCCAAGTTCCTTGAGGAAAATGGAGTTGTTCATGAATTAACCTGTGTGGACACTCCTCAACAAAATGGGGTTGCTGAAAGGAAAAATCGTCATCTCCTTGAGGTTACTCGAGCTTTACTTTTCCAAACATCTGTTCCTAGATCTTACTGGGGGGAAGCAGTCCTGACTGCCACTTATTTGATTAATAGATTACCCTCTCGGGTTTTAGAGGGTGTTACTCCTATTCAGGTTATGACCACATTCTATCCTTCTATTCCCATGTTGAATAGTCTTCAGAATCGTGTCTTTCGTTGTCCTGCTTTTGTCCATGTTCATAGTCCTTATCGGGGTAAGTTAGATCCTCGTGCCATCAAATGTGTCTTCATCGGTTATGCCCCCAACAAAAAGGGGTACAAATGTTATCATCCTCAAAGTCGTAAAGTGTATATTTCCAAAGATGTCACCTTCCATGAAACAGAGTCTTTCTTTCCTAGTTCTCAGCTTCAGGGGGAGAGTATTCAAGAAGCTGAGGACCTTGAGTTGCCACCTTTTCCTTTGTTGCAGGATTTCGTTCTTAGGGAGGATGACAAAGACCCTGCACCAACATCATTACCAGAGAAGAATAATGAAGACAAATATTTTGGAAAACAATATCAGCGAAGGCAACAAGAACCCGTCCTGGTCGAACAGCAACTTCAATTGTCTAAACCGGAGGTAAGAACTCATACCAGTGAGACTCTTGAGGACACCTTAAATACTGCTTTTGAACCTAACCTAAATGATTTACCTATTGCCTTGAGAAAAGAAAAAAGATCTTGTGCCAAATATCCTATATCCCAATTTGTGTCTACAGAAAAACTTTCTATGCAGCACCAGAGTTTTCTTTCAGCTATTGATTCTATCAAAATCCCTTCATCGGTACAAGAAGTCTTAAAAGATGAGAACTGGATTCGAGCCATGAATGAAGAAATGAGCGCGTTAGAAAGGAATGAGACTTGGGAGATTGTAGAGAGACCAAAAGATAAGAAAGCAGTGGGTTGTAGGTGGATATACACAGTTAAGTATAAGTCTGATGGCACACTCGATCGGTATAAAGCAAGGTTGGTTGCAAAAGGGTACACTCAAACCTATGGGATCGATTATGAGGAGACTTTTGCTCCAGTGGCAAAAATGAATACCGTCAGGATTATTCTCTCCCTGGCAGCACACTTTGGTTGGGCAATGCATCAATTTGATGTTAAAAATGCCTTCTTGCATGGAAGCTTGGAGGAAGAAGTATACATGGAGATTCCACCTGGTTATGGTATTGTTAATGAAGGGAATAAGGCGTGCAGACTTAAGAAGGCCCTATATGGTCTTAAACAATCACCTCGTGCTTGGTTTGGAAGGTTTACTCAAGCTATGGTATCTTTGGGGTACCGACAAAGCCAAGGTGACCATACTCTGTTTATAAAACATTCTCAGAATGGTAAACTCACTCTACTTTTGGTCTATGTAGATGATATGATTATTACAGGTGATGATGAGATTGAAAAACAAAATTTGAGGGAGAGACTAGCTGCTCAATTTGAAATGAAGGATCTTGGGAAGCTGAAGTACTTCCTTGGGATAGAGGTTGCTTACTCGAGACAGGGCATCTTTATTTCTCAAAGGAAATACATCCTTGATCTTCTCAAAGAGATTGGTAAGTTGGGTTGTAAGCCCACTGGAGTGCCAATAGAGCAAAATCATAGGATTGGGAATGATGAGGAAAACCCAAAAGTGGAGAAGACACAATATCAAAGACTTGTGGGAAAACTCATTTATCTTTCACACACTAGGCCAGATATAGCCTATGCAGTTAGTGTGGTTAGTCAATTTATGCATGATCCAAGAGAAAGACACTTGCAGGCAGTAGATAAAATTATTCAGTACTTAAAAGCCTCTCCAGGAAAAGGATTGCTATTCAAAAAGGGGGAAAACTTATCCATGAAAGTATATACTGATGCTGACTATGCAGGATCGATTGTTGATAGGAGATCCACCACAGGGTACTGCATGTTCTTGGGTGGAAATCTGGTGACATGGAGGAGCAAGAAGCAAAATGTAGTTGCAAGATCAAGTGCAGAGGCAGAATTTAGAGCCATGGCTCAAGGGGTGTGTGAACTCTTATGGATGAAGATTATACTTGATGACCTAAAAATAAAATATGAAGCTCCTATGGGTTTGGCATGTGATAATAAGTCCGCTATCAGTATTGCACACAATCCGGTTCAACATGATCGAACAAAGCACGTAGAGATAGACCGACACTTTATTAAAGAGAAGTTGGATGATGGTCTTATAGCCACTGAGTACATCCCTTCAAGACTCCAATTGGCAGATATGTTTACTAAGGGACTTTCCACAAAACAATTCGAAGATCTTACTTGCAAGTTGGGAATGATAGATATACATTCACCAACTTGAGGGGGAGTGTTGCATAATCAGGAGAATTATGTTATAATTAAGTGCAGATTCCATTTTATATTTATTAGGACAGATTTGGTAGTGATTTGATTTTATTTGATTTTATTTGATTTGTACAACTTTAAACACTCATTATTTCTGGCTTTCATTGTCTATTATTTCTTTCTTTAATTAGGTTGTAAAACAGTCTATAAATAGAGACTGTAATCACATTTGTAAGATATCTCAGAAATATATTTCATCTATTTCTTTCCACTGGATCACTAATACAATTTGGGAGTAAAGAGAATTTCTATCACTTGGAAGAGCTAGGCTCCCAGTAGCATTTTCTTTCCTCTTCTATAGCTTCTATTATATCCATTTTCTCTTCAAGTGCACTAGATACACATAACAACATATCATTGGTGTTTCCATTGAGCTCTATCTCTTCCACTTATGTGCGCTGGGATGGCTTCTCAACACCTTGACACCGTAGAGGCTGACCTCAAGCTCCATCTACATTACCATGACTCATCTATTTCCACCAAGACCACTAAACTTGTCTTCTCTATCAACGAACTCTCTATGTCCATGTCTACTATGTGTGATGAGCTACATGAGACCCATAAACTTTTTTCGGCTCAATGAGATCACATCGTCATTCCGCCGCAGACAATAATTTTTCATCTGACGACATCTCGCTGCATTCCAAGAGCATTGAACTCCCCTCCTTCATCAATAGTGACCTTGTACGGCAGTTGGCCAAGGCAGAGATCTGCCTTTTTGTTCAGAACACCCACCCCCCAAAACTGTGCATTTCCCTTGCTCATATGGAAGGTATGACTTGGCATTGGTTCAAAGTGCTCTGCAATGTTGATCCCCAAATCCATTGAGACCCGTTAAAGACACTCTTCTCGATTGTTATGGTGATAGCTAACAATGTAACCCATTGCTCAACTCAAACTCCATCATGCCAATAGTGTTCATGAATATGTAAAGGCCTTCAAGGTCCTCATGGCTTAGGTTCCTCAACTATATGATGAACAATATACAGGTTTCTTTTGGGTGGTTTGTATGACGACATTTTTACTAAGGTGTTGGCCTTTGAAGGCCCATGCATGTCTTTAACAATGCAATCAAGTCAGTACCTAGTACTACCCAATGAGTGTGTGTCCATACCACTGTGTTTACCATCACAAGGATGGAATTCAACACGAAGTCACTTGGTCAATCCTTTTTTAAGCTGCATTATTTTAATAAGGAAGAAAGTTGATACACACCAACTGGTATAAGAATAAGGACTGAATTTATTCAATTGAATTGATACGGGAATACAAATTACACTGAAGATTGATTGAGTACTAAGGCTCCCAAGATGTCAAGAGCTTGGTCTCTCCCTTCCTAAAAACTACTTACCAAAAAATTGTTCCTGACACCTATTTTTTATTATGCTAATAACTACTTCAGAGTAATAATGGCTCCCGCTTAGCAGTTGTTTCCAACTTCCATAGCTGAAAAACTTGATGACTCGAATTATCTTCACTGGAGACAACATGTTGAACCAGTAATCATATTATATATTATTTTTAAATAGTGTTTCATATTTTCAAATATTATTATATTTTTATCATTACTCTAGTTAATTATATTATATATTATAAGGAAGTTGTTGGACCAAAAGTACTCCTCGGGTTGAAGCAATATGACCTAAGTACTCTAATTCTTTCTGTCCAAAACTACATCTTTTTATGTTGCCAAAAGACTTGTGATCTATCAATAGTTGTAGTACCACTTGAAAATGCTTCACCTCACTCTTGCCATAGATAATATATCATCAAAAAGAACAAAGACAAATGTCCTCAAATAAGTACATTGTACCTCACTCATGAGTTATTGGAAGGTTGCGGGAGCATTTCTTAGCCCAAAGGGCATCACCACAAACTCATTATGCCCATTGTGGGTTTTGAAAGCCACTTTGGGAATGTCTTCATTCTTATATGATGGTACCCGGATTTAAGGTCCAGTTTGGAAAAATAATGGCTCCTCCTAGTTTATCCAACAACTCATCAATTATGAGAATTGGAAACTCATTGAACTGTGATTTTATTTAATGCATTGGGCTAGAGTAGGGAATTACACTTGGCCTTATAATTCACATAATTAACATATCTGCCAAAAAATATTCTATTTCATTTTTCGAAATATGAGGTACCTGTATGGCCTAAGATTTGGAATCTCTGCCCCTTCAACATAATAGCATGATCCTATCTCCTTGTTAGAGTCAGCCCGAGGTTCCTTGAATACAGAACCTTCTCTATTTCCTTGAGAATTTTGTTCTGGAAATCATATTCTTTAACTAATTCTTTGCATTCCAAGAAAAATCCTTGGCCTTCATCCTGTAAAGAAGCTGAAGTTCTGGACACTGTTGGTTCACCCCTTAATACTCTGATTCCCTCACGAGTAGAAACCTTCAGGGTGAGATCCCTGAAGTTAGCTCTAATCTCCCCCAATCTTGCTAGCCATTCCCTTCCCAGAACTACATCCACTCTCCTCAAAATCAAATATGAAATCCTGCTGAATCTTTAACCCTTGGATTTGAAGTATTAGTTGCCTGCATACCCCATTAGACTTTATTTTTCTAGTGTAAGCTGTCCTTTCTGTCATGGGTAATTGTTTTTCCAGCACCCACTTAGAAGATACAAAATTGTGGGATGCTCCACAATCTATCAGCACCATAACATTGGTTTCTACTAATTTTCCCCAAATTTTAATTGAATTGGAATTTAACCCCAAAATGTATACATGGATAAATATAATTCTTTGTAGTCTATATATCCTCCGAATCTTGGAGTTCTCTCTCTTCTCCTTGGTTTGTTTCCCCTTCCAAAATTAATACTTGTAATTGCTTATTTTTACACACATGGTCAGGATGGTAAAAAAGTAAAAGAAATAAATAAAGTTTACTAGTGCTGATACATAGAAAGACTAAATAAACATTTACAGGGCTGAGGATTTAACTATATCATTCTAAAAAGTCACAGCATTCATGAGATAACACTAAACTATAAAGTCTAAGGTGAAAAACTTGAAAACAGAGAAGAATGTTACTAACCTAGTTTATTCCCTTCCATAGGATGGACTAAAAGTAGAAATAATAAAAATTACTAGCACTAAGATATAGCAAGACTCGAGATTTGTAGAGCTGAGTGTTTAACTGTCATTCTAACAAATCACATAGTTCATTAGATTTTAATGATGTTGATAATCAATAATAAGAAACAAATTCTCAGTTTAATGAGATTATTTATACCATTAGTATGAACAGGCTGAGCCCATAACAATGATCACAAGTTCAATTCAAAACAGATTGGTGATCTACAAACTACAAATAAACCATCTCAAGAGTTAAAATTACAACCAGGTTATATTTTCCAATATTCATTTTCTTCCCTTGGATATAAACTATTAATAATAAAAGTGATACCTTATGTATAGCATATACAACATATTCAGTGTGCTCTTCAAGAATCGCACCATCCATGGCAGAATGTTCACCTTCAAGATCAACAGCAAACCAGTCCAACCTGCTGGTATACTGGCTGGGTAATTGGAAACCAGATAAATTTATATCTACACCTCCTTCTTCAGCTCTTAGGGAAGCTTCTTGGTAGAATGAACGCTCTAGGGGACCATTCTGATATGCCCTATCAGATTCGGCTGCTAATGATCGCACCTATAAAGTGGATACAACTAACAGAAAATGTTAACAGAAATATAAAACTTTGTGGGGCAATGGTACAAAATGTGATGAAATAAAAAATGCCTTGACAGAAATAACTGATCCAAAAATCATTACCAACAATAAAGTTAGTTTCCTAAATCATCTATGCCATATTTCTCCATTTTTTCTTCTTTTTATTCTCTTTTTCTTGTTTTCAATTTCATAAATAAAAAGGAAGCCACATTCCCGTGCCCAAAGGAATTTCACAAACTCGAGCTAGAAAACCTTTCAAGAATGAACTGAGAAACAAGTAACCCTAGAATCTAGATTCAAATCAGAAACCTTGTCCAACAAGTGAGCATACCTCAAACTTTGAAAAAAGCAAACTAGATATGCAGATTTACATGTCATCGTACTACATAACTACATTAACCACTCTCAAATCAATCTATAACAACTAAATCAACTTACTCCCAAATACCCCAAATGTTTAAGAACATCTTCAGAGCATTAAAACTACTCAAACCCAGCAATAATAATTAATATTTCCCATTCTTCATTTTTACACCATATAATCCAATATTTAGTTAACATGTTGGAATAGTTTAACCCAGAACTAAACAAGTAACCAAACCAACTTTGCCTAAATCGGAACAAGAAGAAATAGGACCTTGCCTGTTTGAAGCTGCCACCATTGCCTGGTATGAAAAGCACGGGCACACCACTAAGCTTCTTAAGATGCTCCTTAAAATCAATCTTTTTCCATCCCTCGTGGTACAAGTACAAGCCATACTTCACAGGCGAAATGCTCTCCGAAGATGAAATAGGAATATAAGTCGGATACATGTAGGTCATTATACATCCATTCGAAATAGGCTTCAACAAACCATATAAAGCAGCGAGACAAATCCCTACGACCACAATAATCAAAATTCCAATCCTAATTTTCGCTCTAAAGCCCGGCATTTCAAATGAAGCTTCTACTCCACAGTCTTCAAATCACGGCAAATTTCACTTCAACCAACGCTAAACAACAGTAGTGCCCCTGGTTGAAACAGAGCTTCAAGCTACCCGAACAACGTTGTCAAACACTTAAACTAAACCACACAACTAACACAGAAACTATTCCATCGCCGGAACCAGATCAAGATCGATTAAACTACCACTCCATTTCAGGATTCAGATAAGCATCAATCGAACAGCTTCAATCGCCAAAATAGATAGCTTTCGACAGATATAAAGGAGATCTACAATTCCACAAAAACACAATTGAAGAACAAAAGAAAATCCAAAACACTGAAAAAAAAAAGAGATTTATCCACAAATCAGAGTATTATAAATATATAAAAGCAAACTCCAATATCGATATATAGATCTGAAACACGTCCGGCGGAGGCGGAGGCAGCGCCACCGCAGACGGAGGAGAAGTTAAATAGATAGATAGAGAGAGAAGGGTTACTCAATAGTAGAAAGACGAGCGTGGAAGGTGAAGATGAGCAAAATGGCGTGAGTTGTGGAGACTGAAGGTGCAACAGAATTTTATTTTAAATTTGGTTATTGTAAGTTGCGACGACAAAAGAAACAAGGAAGAGCGTGCGTCACAATCTGATGTGACAGAGTACACAATGGAGTTCACGCCTACATCCAAGACTCCTGCGATGTGTTCTTATTAACCGTCGGATCTATCTGTCGCCAGACTCTCCCACAGTTTTGGATTCATGGTTATATAATTTAGGAGTATGAACACATTTATTATGTTTTCCATCTAATATTTATTTATCAGCCGTTTTTACTACATCTTAATAATATTATTTACTGTTTTAAATATAATACTTTTTCAAATATATTCTTACAAGGAAAAACTTATTAAATCAGTAGAAGATGCACTCTGTTGATTTCTATTATCATTTTTTCATAGGACTTCTTAATATCAGCCTTATATATTAGACATCCTTGATTTCTAGATTTATATATTAGTCTAAGTTAAAGAAAATGTAATTTCGCATACGTCAATCCATAAAAAATAATAGAGAATAGAATGAATCCATATTAATTAAAAAAGATTATTGATGTTAGTAAATTTAATATTAGTAAATTTTGAAAAATATAATTTTGACCAATATTAATTGAAAATATTACTTTTTGAATTTCTTTTTTTTTGCTTATTTAACAATTATTCAATTTTAATCTTAACCACTTAAATATTTTAGTAATTAATTTAATGACTAATAATCATAGTCCTCCTATAGATTATTTGGCTTGCTTCTTCATCTTAGAATTCACCCAAAACAAATCAATATGATAAAATACTCGAAGTTAATGCAATATATTTAGAATTGTAATCATTGAATTCTATTTAGTCGCTTTTGGATTCTTCAAAGTTGTTTTCCAATTTTTATATGATAAGTTTGATTTATAGTTTTTAATTTCTTCTCAAACTTGTATTATTTACTTTATTTTTAGTATAATAATAATTTATCTTTATTTTTTATGGATAATCATTGCTCATATCTTAAATTATATATTAATATGTTTAGGACATTTATTGTAAAATTTACAAGATTCTATGAATGTTTTTCAATTTATATACTTTTTTTTCTTTTCATTTGACTACATATTTTACAAGTTGTTCGAGATTTACTTCTTCCAAAATACCATTAAAAAAGTTCATTTAGGATCTATTTGATATATTTTCAATTATTTTTAATAAAAAAAGAAATAATCATATGAATTGTGGTTAATTTTTCAATGGGATAAAATATCTTGAAATAATCCATTTTAGCCTTTCTTTATATATTTTTGCAAGTACCATACTTTAAAGCGGTCAATTTCTTCATTATCATTGTAATTTGTTTTGTGCACTTCTCCATTCTATTAACCCTTTTATATGTTGGCAAATTTGTTAACTCTCTCATCTCATTCTTCTATACAACATGATCTAATCATTTTTTATTTAATTCTCATTACCTATATCTAATTTTCGTCATATATTCGTGTTGCAACCAATAAAATGTATTTTTATCATCTAGTTTCTTTTTCAATTGGTTTGAAAACTTGTACATATTTTTTTTATCCAATAAAATTTAATGTGTGTCTCATTGATGTCTCCTTTCACTCTTATCTTCTTGAAGTATTTTATCATACAATAAGTTTATTTAGAAATGTGTTCAAGATATAAACAATAATAACAACTTCATACTTCTAAATGTTCATGATTGTGGTGTAAAACAAGTTATAAAGCAAGGGAGAGTTGAATTGTGTTTTAAATTTTTTTGTAATTTTCGTAATATATCGTCTAATCGCAAGTAGTCACACAATAATTTTTGGTTGACAAAAAGTCTATCAAAAAATATTTCTTTATATTAGTTTGCTAATTTCTATTTATTTTATTAATGCAGTAATATGCAATAAACAAGGACACGGGAAAGAAAAAGTTGCTCTCTGAATTTTATGTGTTAGTCTATTAGTGCAAACTACGTTCAATTCTCAATCAAGTGATTGGGTTTCACTATACAAGCTATTATTGTAAGATACAAATTGAGTATTATTTAGAACACAATCATTCCTAGCTAATAACTCAAATATTGTTTGAACACTTAGCCATTCTTAGCTAAAAGTTCTGAGTATTGTTTGGAATGCAATCATCCTTAACTAAACACTAAATATATTTTGGACCTTAGTTACTCCTGACTAACACACTAAGTATGTTCAGATTGCAGTCACTCCTTACCAATATAGATTATTGTTTGGACAACAACCACTTTTAGCTAAAACATTGAATATTTTTCAGAAGGCAACCATTTATCGTTAAACAAACAAAGTTTATATAAAGATGTGACACAAAGATCAGAAGAGTTTACTCACTAGAGAGTGATAACGTCTTTTGACATATACAAATTGTTGGACTTGAAGAGTAAAGTAAAGTCTTATAAAGAAGTTGTTTTGATGATGTTTTAAGAAGACAATGTTGAAGTTGTATTGATTTTTATAACTTTCATTGCATGTGTTTGTGAGTCTTGCACATAAGGTAATCACTAGATTTTCAGTTTGATACACATTCTAATCTTAATCTCAACCATTAAACTTGTTTTTGAAAGCTTAAAATATGTAAAAAAGGGTTTTAAGTTTGTTTTAATCGATTAATGTTTTATGAAACCCATTAATTTGTTCTTCATATGTTTCTAGAATAGGATAATTGATTATCAGTGTGGATAATGGATTAAAATAGGGAATAGACAAATTTGTTTTTAACTTGTCTTTGAGAATAATCGATTAAAACATTTAAATAATTAATTAAAATATATGCATTTTCTTCTAATTTGTTATATGAATACAACAATGTTCTTCTACAAAACTTTTAAGGTCGCAAAAAGATTTTGATACGATTTATCACTTAACAATCAACCACTTCTCTTTCTTCTTCTTCAAATGATAGCTTTATATAGAGCTTGAAGAAAGATTCATTACAAATCCCCTTCTCACCGTTGAGAGATTTTGAACTCAAATAGCTTCATCTTCTTCCATTTGTCTAGTATGGATATAGAGGTGCATTAAATGTGTTCCATACAATATTAAATGCCAATCTATGATTCAAGCAACATCTTGATAGTTGGTAAGATAACTTTATACTCACCAAAACAAAGTAAAAACAGAGGTTATACAACATAAGCTTGTGTTACGATCATTGTTGAACCAAAACAACTTTAGCGTGTATGCCAAGTAATCTTGATTTAGACTTGTGCTCTGCATGAATCATTTGGGTAGACAAAAGATGAAGACATTCACTACAAATAATCTTCTAAGGCATAGAAAAACAAGGCCTATTTGTGGAACAAGGTTGCTTTGATGATTTTCAAATCAAGCTTTGAAGACTTGAAGGATTTGTTATTGTGTGTGTGTTGTTTAGTAGATTTTGAGTTGTTAATTACACCTAGTTATGATCCAATTTCATTTGATTCTAAATCTCTTTTGAAAGATTTGGTTTTCAAATCTATGTTAATTTCAGTTAGTAGTTTCGTGTTTTAAATCAGTTGAAAAAGTTTATATTCAAAGTTTGGTGACTACAACAAGTTTTTTAACCTGTTGATTTATCGTGACAACCAATTGAATTACACTTAGTGTTTTTAAAAAGTTTTAAAAATGATTTGTTTTCTACTGTCCTTTATGTAAATACAAAATAGTTGGTTATTTCGATAATTGAACTGGTTGTTTTATGTGCAGTCTTTAATAAAAAAAGAAACCAATCAGTTTGTTTTGAAAATCAATCAAGTGTTTTTAACAAAATTTTGTTATAGATTTTCAAACTATTTTTAAATGATTTTAATTGTTTCAATTAATGATTAAACGGTTTAACCACTTTTTAAAGTCTATATAAAGATTGGTTTTTGTTCATTTGAAAAAGAAGAAGAGATTTTCATCAAAAACATTTTCAAGAGAAGATAAAAAAAGCTTTACTCATTCTTGGAGTCTTGGATCATTGCTTGTGTGTGAAGTAGGAATCTGGGTTTTCTATTCAATTGTTCTACTACTTGGTAAAGCCTATGTGTACTCTATTTCCTTATTTTAAATATTGTATTGTGTGTAAAATAGTTTCACAAAGTGGTATTAGAAACTTTGGTGTTGTTAAGAGTGTTATCTGTTCTTGAGGGGTTTAAGATCAACATTCTTGGTGTGGTTTTGTAATTTGGTTTTGACTCCATAGTGAATTCTAAGTGATTAGCTGAGGACTGGATGTAGCTCTTGGTTAAGAGCGAACCAGTATAAATCTTTGTGAATCTCTCTTTCCTTACACTGTTAAACTGCTTTATATAGTTCTGTGTTTTCTGCTGCATTAAACAGTCAGTTGTTTCGATAAAACAATTGGTTACAATTTCTTAAAGAACTGTTAATTTGTAAAATAATTCAGTTGAACAAATAAATCAATTGATTGATTTTACAGATCTTTTCACTCTACTTCCAATCTTTAAGAATATCTTGCGAAAACAATTGACCCCCCTCTTGTTTAGGCCATACATTGTAACACTCTTTTGTATATTACATATGATTAATTGGTGATAAATCTGTTGCATATAGTGGAAGAGGTGAACACCATTGACACTACCTAGTAATCATTGAAGGCACCAAAAAGAGATACAACTACAACTTTTTCGAGTATTAGATCATGCACATAATGCCTCGTGCTACTGGTTTGAACCTGATGAAGACTTGAGAGATGGAACATTTCCTAAACTAGTCCAACCTTCCCAAAGGATGACCCAGAGCATGACAAAGAATTTCAGTAGATTAGGTTTCATATAGAATAAATAGTAGTGTGCTTAGCAACTTGGGCTTGTGCCAAGCCCTATGAGCACCTAGGTTTAGGAAGGGCAACCTTAGCTTTTAGAAACTAGGCTTAGAGGCGACATTGACCTTGGTCAAATCCTAGGGTCGCCACTCATCCTTACCTTTTCTACCTTCCCTTCATCTTGCTCTCCAAGTCACTCCTCCCTATATAAAGGGTGTCTTCCCTCATGTATTGACACATTGAATTTTGAAATAGAAAAGAAACTTTGCAAGAGTGTTTAGTGAGACTTGAGTGCTCTCCTTTGTGGGTCTTATCTTGAGTGTGTGTGCACTTCAAGTGGCGGCTCTTCACCACTCATCTTGGAGTAACCCATCCTCCAAGTGGCGTGATTCCTTACCCCTTCTCCATAAGCTTTCTTCACCCCTTCATCTTTTATCTTTTGTTTTCTTCTTATGCCACCTTTCATTCCTCTTTCTATATTCTCATATTTTTCTTTTAATTTCGGTTTCTACCTTGTCATCTTCATCTTGTGTTCATTTATTTCTGCAAGCTATCATCATCTTCTTCACCATAGTTGTATTTTCCTTTTTGCCCTTTAGAAGTGAACTTTCACACTTACTTAACCACTTGGTTAAGTCTGTGTCCAGTGGGAATTTTCTTTGGGTTTCTCACCATAATTGCTATTCTAAAAAATCATAAGTAAAATAGTAACCCATAAAAATGTGCAATCCTAAAATCAACTCACATCATGTGAATTAAAAATATGCATGAAAAAGAATATGGATATTTTGAATCCATAAAAAAAAAGACAAAAACAAATTGAGTCCATTCACATTTCAAATTTCAAATTACTAAAGAAGATTCTAATTATATGGAAAATTGTTTTTGATGGCAAATTCATGGAGCTCTTCTCGGAATCATGATCAAGGGTGCGGAAGCTATGGATTGAAATGTGCAAGATCCTCCTAGGAGCTATGGTGATCTTGAAGGTGCATGATGTGTATGGAAAGAGGGAGGTTTGGCCAGCCCTATGGTAGGTGATGAAGATGAAGATTAGATCCTAGAAACTAGGGAAAAGCAAAGTATGGCACAATGTTGGCAGCATAACTTTACTCTCATTAATCTTGAAAATACAAGAGCTAGGCATCTCCTTTTATAGGCTAAGGAGGCCGTAAATCCTAAGCTAAGAGAAGATGAAATGTAAGCCAAATGAAATGTAAATGTGAGGCACATGGGTGCACATGGGTTCACATGGCTACCAAAACCGTCCCTTGATTAGTGAAGGCTTCTAGAAACCTTTGCTAATCAAGGTTAACTCCTCCTTAATTCTAATGTGCAGAAAAATAAACATTTGTCCACATGGCTATGCTATTTACACCCCAATTAAAGTTAAACTACACTTGTTGGGCCTTCACGGAAATTGTGCTAGTATACCACTCTCCCATTCATAGCTTGATCCAAGTCTTCTTGTCCTAGACGCTCCTAGCTTGTCCTAGACGCTCCTAGCTTGGTCTTCTTGTCCTAGACGCTCCTAGCTTGGTCTTAGACGCTCCTAGCTTGGTCTAAGACGCTCCTAGCTTGATCTTGGACGTTCTTGACTTGGCTCTTGCTTTTCATGAAAGGTTGTGCTGGGCCCTCTTCCATCAATTTTCATACTTGTGGAATTTATTCCTTCTTGCTTTCACAATTTCTAAGGACATTAAACCTTCATAGTTAAAGTTTAAGTAAGTTTTTATGAGTCTTCATAAGTGTTTTTTTGTTGTCTTGTTAAAAAAAATTTCATCCTCTAACCTCTAAATTGGTTTAGCTTTCTTTCATTTATCTTTTCTTGTTTGTCTTCAAATATTTCTTTAGTTTTGTTGGGGGTTCTTTGGTGAGCGAGTGATAAGAGCTTTGACCTCTTTCACTTGAAGTGTTGCTACCAAATGTAGACCTTTTGGAGTTCAAATCTTCTTTGAGTGATTTAAATTTTTTTCCATCCTTTACTAAATAGTCGAGTGATACACGTGAGTGAGTGCATTAAATTGTTATTTTCACTAATTGTTTACTTTCTTTTGTGCAAAATCATTGCTAATTTATCTTCGGGAGAGTCTTCAACAATCTCCTCAAAAAGCACATCTTTTAGGGGAGCTTGCGGATGCTAAGAGGAGCTTGGCTCACAAAGAAGAGGAAATGAGGCAACTAGTGGAAAGAATGCAAAGGCTAGAAGATACTCAAGAGAGACTAGCTAGAGAAAGGAGGCGGGAACTGATGACAATCGTCCAACCTCAAGACTTTCGGCCAACAAGATAGACAAAGATCGAGCTTTAATGAAGAGTTTGTAGAATCCTCTTCTTAGCCTTGTAAAAATTGTATAGAGTAATTAGGAAGTTTTGGGCCTTGTATTTTGGGTCAAAGTAGAGAAGGATATAAATAGAAAAGAAAGTAAAGTGTAAAATAGTAAAATAGGGATGCAAATAGAAATGTAGGCAAGGAAGGCATGAGGCTCCATATGTCTTCTCCTCAATGGAGAGGATTTGCACCAATAAGGTGGTGACCCTTGTCACACTCTCATTTGAGAGGTTTTGAGAGACTCTCTCCTATAAATAGGAGTCTCTTGTACATGTATTTTCAACTTGGAATTAGTAATGAAATGCTGCCTAATTTTGGTCATTCTACCTTTTCTTAACTTCTCCCTATGTTAGTCTCCTTCAAGACTTAGCCTAAACTATTTCCTATTGAGTTGGTGTTACCTCTCACTCTCACAAATTCCTAACTCCACTTCAATCCATGGAAACTCCTCTTGAGTTTCTTTAATGCTTTCGCTCCTCAGATCTTCTTCATCATCCATCTAAAGAAGAAATTACAAAGATCACAACTAGAAGAAAAGCGTTTTTCCATCAGGAACCTAGATACACTACAAGGTATCATATGCACTATGGGAGTGAAGAAGAAAAAGAAGAAGAAGAAGAATGGAGAGTGCACAATGTGGAAACTAGGCGCCACCAACAACAATCACCAAAGACTTCTTTTCCTTTTGTTAAGTTACCTAGTTTTAGTAGGGAAAGTGACCCTAACTTGCATTTAGGATGGAAAGCTAAGGTAGAATTTTTTTTAATGTGTATGAGGTAGAAGAGGACCAAAAGGTTAAGTTAGCTTCCCTAGAGTTTCTAGATTATGTCATGCAATGGCGGCATCAAATTGTAATGGACATTGCTTTGAACAAGAAGCCAGTCATGGTCCTTTGGTACGATTTTGAAAGAATGCATGTGCGCACGGTTTGTTCCTCCTCATTATAGAAAGGAACTCTTATTGAAGCTCCAACGGCTTCATCAAGGACCTAGGACGGTAGATGAATACTTTAAAGACTTAGAAACTACTTTGACTAAGATTAATATGCATGATAGTGAAGAGTCAAAGATAGCTAGGTTTGTAAGTGGTCTGAGGAGAGAAATTCAAGATATTGTAGAGTTATGATTACTTTTGTTTAGATAAATAGGTTCACCTAGCCATTAAGGTGGAATCAAAAGTTTTTGAAGAAAACAACTTTAAAAAATATTCATAATGATGGCATCTACAAATATTCATGGAAGGATAAAAACAAAATTTCTACAAAAACTTATCCTTCCAATTTCTCAAAAGAAACCCTTTCTCACCATATAGTTTCTAAAGAAAAACCTTCCACCTCTACCCCTAAGTCACCCACCAAAACCTCAAGTAGAAAATGTTTGAAATGTTTAGGTTTGAGCACACAGCTGGCAATTGTCCAGCCAAAAGAAAAATGATGGTCAAAGGGATGGTTGTAGTGAGTGAGCATAGTTCCCAATTTTCAAGATCTAGCTCCCTTACCTCTTCAAAAAGCCAAAGTGGGGAAGAATATGAGATGCCTTGTGAAGGTGATTTGTTAGTAGTAAGGTGCATGGTTGGACAACTTCAAAATCTTTTTGATGAAAATTAAAGGAAAAATATTTTTCATACAAGATGTCTTATTAATGGCAAATTATGTTCATTAATTGTAGATGAGGTAGTTGCACAAATGTGACAAGTACAAGAGTGGTGGATAAAGTTGGATTACCCACCATATTTCATACAAAGCCCTACAAATTACAATGACTTAGTGAAGAAGGAGAAAGACCAAGTTTGGGTTGTATGAGTGGTTAGTGCCCTTTGGCTTAACCAATGCTCCGAGAACCTTCATGCGACTAATGCATCATGTCTTAAGACCTTTTATAGGCAAGATTGTAGTGGTCTACTTTGATGACATTCTTATCTACAACTTGAACATAGAAGACCATAAAGAGCATGTCAGACAAGTTCTAGAAACCCTTAAGAAAGATGAGTTGTATGCTAATCTGGAAAAATATGTCTTTGCCATAGACCAATAGAATTCCTAGGGTTTGTAGTTAGCTCCAAATGGGTGCATGTGGATGAACAAAAGGTAGCAACAATTAGAAATTGGCCTGCACCCACCAATATTAGTGAAGTACGAAGCTTTCATGGATTAGCTAGTTTTTACAGAAGATTTGTGAAAGACTTTAGTGTTCAAATGGGGCCAAGAACAAACAAGTGCTTTTCAAACCTTGAAAGACTTTAACACTCCCCAACTTTACTAAAAATTTTAAGATTGAGTGTGGTGTCTCTAACATAGGCATTGGGGTTTTCCTCCTTCAAGAGGGTCACCCCATAACTTATTTTAGTGAAAAACTTAAAGGGAGTCATCTCAATTACTCCACCTATGACAATGAGCTTTATGCTCTTGTTAGGGCTTTGCAAAATTGGCAACACTACCTTTTTCCAAAAGTGTTTATGATACATAGTGATCATGAATCTCTTAAATATTTGAAAAGCCAAAGCAAACTTAACAAGAGACATGCCAAATGGGTATATTTTATTGAGCAATTTCTCTATGTGATCAAACATAAGCAAGGCAAGTCTAATATGGTGACAGATGCTCTTTCTAGAAGACATACCTTGCTTAATGTCTTAGACACTTAATACTTGGGGTTTGATCACATCAAGGAAGTTTACAAAGATGACCTTGACTTTTCTCTTATGTTTTAAGAGTGCTCAAAAGGAGGCCACAAGGACTTCTTCATGCATGATGGTTTTCTCTTTAAAGGGAAAAGACTTTGTGTGACCTAAGGGTCTTTGAGACAATCTCTTATAAAGAAGGCACATGAGGGTGGTTTAATGGGGGACACTTTCGGGTAGCAAAAACCTTAGATACATTGCATGAACATCTTTTGGCCCAACATGCACAAATCTGTACACAACTTCTGTGATAAGTGCATAACGTGTAGGAAGGTTAAGTCTAAGGTGCTACTCCATGGTTTATATACCCCTCTTCCCATCCCGGACATGCCTTGGTCATTTTAGGTCTTCCCAAGACATCTAAGGGTATGGATTCTCTCTTTGTGGTAACGGATCGTTTTTTCAAAATGGCCCATTTTATGCCATGCCACAAAGTAGATGATGCTTGTAATATTGCAAATCTCTTCTTTAAGGAAGTTATTCGATTACATGGGCTTTCTAGAAGTATAGTATCTGACAAAGACTCTAAGTTCTTGAATCACTTTTGGAAGACATTATGGGGCAAACTTGGCACTAAACTCTTGTTTTCTACTACTTGTCATCCTCAAACTGACGGTCAAACAGAAATGGTGAATAGAATTTTGGCCCAAATGTTAAGATGCCTTATTTCCGAGAATCCTAGGGTGTGGGAGAAATTACTGTTGATCAAGAGTGATCAAGTGCTTTGAAGAATCCAAATCCTATGTGTTTGATGCAAGGTTGTGTTGCTGTTGTGTTTTGGGAGGGATCTAGGTAGACTAGAATGTGATCCACTCCTTTGTTGAATCTAAAACTGATGTGATTTAAAACCTTTTAGAAAAAAAAAGTGTTTTTCCAACTAAGTGAAAAACAACCTGTTGTTTTGTCGAATAAACTGGTTGTTTTACTCTTAGGAGTTTTTGAAAAGGTTGAAAATTGTTTAAGTTTGGTTGACTTAACTGCCAAACCAAACAATCGGTTGTTTCGTGGTTTCAACTGATTGTTTCTTTGAAAATTCTAACAGAATTATGTTTTGGTGGTTGAATGTGCTTTAAATGATTTCCAACTGAATACGCTCCTTCATTAAATGCTTTGACTAATCTTTGGAAAATATAAATAGTTTGTTTATGTTTTCAAACAAAGTAGAGAAATAGATTTAAGTTTTTCAGTTGTGAAAAAGTTGATTTCAAGATTTGAACATTCACATCAAGCTTTGGGTTTTCAAAGAGAGTGGAATAGGATTGAAATTGTATTGATTTCAGACTGTTCTGTAAACAAGTGTAATCCCTTCTCAACCTACTTTATTTATGGTGTTGTGTTGCCAAGGAGTGTTGTGTGGTCTTGAGGTGGTCAAGATCAATACTCTTGGTGTGTGATTTGTCAAAGGGATTGTGTTTCTTGAAGGGTTCAAGGTCACTACTTTGGTGGTTTGTGTGTTGTAATCTGGTTTGATTACTTAGTGGATTACCCAGTGGTTTTCTAGGGACTGGATGTAGCTCTTGGCTTAAGAGTGAACCAGTATAAACTGTTGGTGTATCTCTCTCTTACCCTCAAACTCATTTAAATTTTGTTTTATGCTTTACTGGTATACACAACCGATTCTTTCGAAGAAACAACCGATTGTTTTTCTGTTGCTTTGTTGTTTTATTGCTTTTGTTCTTGGCTAACCTGATTTCTGTTCTGGATTCACACAAATAATTTTGTTAAACTTTAAAAAGATTTCAAAAACCTCTCTTAAACAATTCACCTCCCCTCTCGTTTAAGTTCATATATTCTAACAATTGGTATCAGAGCTTGGTACTTGAAAAATATTCAAGTTTGATCCTAAAATCTATTTTCTATGGCTGAAAAACTACCTTTTGGGGAGGGTGCCTCAATTAACAGGCCACCTTTGTTTTGTGGTTTGAATTATCAGTTTTCGAAAGTTAGAATGAAAATCTTTGTTGAATCTCTTGATAAAGGAATTTGGGATGCAATTGAAAATGACCCTCTTATTCCTAAATTTAAAAAGGATGGATCTTCTATTGAAAAATCTTGGTCCCAATGGACTGATGCTGAAAATAAAAAGGCCAAGTTTGATTGCATTGCCAAGAATATCATAATCTTTGCTTTGAATTTGGATGAATTTTTCATGATCTCACAATGTGCATCGGCTAAGGAAATGTGGGATACTCTAGAAGTCACCCATGAAGGAACAAATGATGTGAAGAGAGCTAGGAAACATACTCTAATACAAGAGTATGAGATGTTTAGAATGCTCAAGGGAGAATCAATTAGTGAAGTACAAAAGAGATTCACTTACATCATCAACCATCTAATGAGTCTTGGAAAAACCTTTGATAAAGAGGAGCTAAACATCAGGATTCTCAAGTGTCTTGATAGATCTTGACAACCTAAGGTCATGACAATCTCTGAATCAAAGGACTTGACATCCTTGACTATGACTTCCTTGTTTGGAAAGCTTAGAGAACATGAGTTGGAGATGAATAAACTCAATGTTCAAGAAAATGAGGACAAACATGTAAGGAACATTGCCTTGAAAGCTGCCAAACACAAGAAGAAGCAAGATTCAAGTGAGGAAGAAAATGTTAGAATGTATGGCTTTAAACTAGAGGGGGGTGATGGAAGAGGCCCCAACACCAATCCATTGAGAGGCCACCAAAATGTCACATTGAGGCAACCACTAGAGTTATGGTCAAAGAGGGGTCAAGAGGACACATTTTACATGTCTTAAACTCTAGTGTAGAATAGATTTTAAAAGTAGCATAGTTTAATTTCTTTTTGTAATTGTGTTGAAACATGCAAAAAGGCACCTAGAAGGCTAAACCTAAGTTTAATTAGGATTTTCTAATTAAACTAAGGTCCAGCCCACACCTAGACATCATGGAGCGTAAGTTCTAGGCCATTTCACACATGGAAGGATTCTAGAACCTACCTTCACATGAGCTGAAATTTAGGCGCCACTTACACATGTGCCAACCTTTTGAATTTACCTCACTTTTCTCTTTTCATTTTCATCCCACTCTTGCTATATATAGAGGAGCTTGGGTCATGTAAATGCAAGATTAATTCATTAGTGAAATGCTGCCAATTTTGTGTCATTCTCACTCTTTGCCTAAACTCTCTTAGGAATAGGCTTTTAATCTTCAACCTTCACCTACAAAGGGAATTGGCCGAACCACTCCTACTCTTCATACTTCTCATGCACCTCCAAGGCTATCATCACTCCTAGGAGAGCCTTGTTCCACCATCAATCCATGGAGGTTCCGCATTCATCAACAAAAACCGCAAGAAAGGAGACACAAATCCATCATTTGGTATCATGAGCATAGGTTCTACAAGAGCTAAGTGTCTTCTCTCATTTTTGTGTTTGTGTTCTTCTTATTTCCGTGTTGTTCGTCACTTGTTCGTGTTGTCTTGTTTTTTTTTGCTTTTTAATTTGATTTAGTTGCTGTTTTAAGCAATTCAATCGGTGCAAAATGTTCAAATTGTTCTTGAGCTTCTTATTTTCATATTTTGTGTAGGAATCTAAATGAAATTGTGTTGCTGTTTTGATTTTAGGTTGTTTGAGTCTTGTTTGAAATTTTGTTCGGTTCATATGATTTGTCTTGAGTCATTTTATTTTCTGAATCCTATGATGTTTTGTCTAGTCATGTATTTCCTAATTTGTCATCAAATCCTTGTTGTGCTGAATTTGTTGATAATTTTGGTTTCTTGATTTGATTTGAGTCCAGAATTATTTTTCTGTGTTTGTTGATCCTTTGGTGCATTTTTATTTTAGTTTGAGTTCATATTTGTATGCTAGTTCCATACAAATTCATATACATCTACTCCATTGTGTTTTTGAAGTTTCTTATTCTATTTTTAAATTCCAGAATTAGGATTCCTCTGTTTTTCAAATTCTGCAATGGCTGTTTTTTGATATGAAATTGTAATACGTTGGAGAAAATTTCTGAAAATCTGGATTAATACAGTTTGATGTGTTAGAAAATCAAGAAAAAAAAGAATCAGATGAAAAGACAAAATAGAGAAAAAATGATAAATAAAATAAAAAAAAAGTGCATTCTGGCACCAAAATATACGGTAGTTGGACAGTGATTTTGAAAAATTTATCACAATTATTTGGTGCATGTTTTTGGTGTGATTTTAGCGCCAAAATTTTGCTAAGACATTGAATCGTTTGTGGTTAAATTTTCAGAAGCAAATTGAAAATAACCAGCTCAGCATAAATATTTTAAGTCACACTTTCTGAACCTAAATTTTTCCAGTAGTGCTATTTTGGTTTTTCAAATCAATTATAATGTCTTTCTTTAGGTTCCTTTTGTGTGCCATCCTTTATTGAGTGCCTATTTTTATTTGCTTGTCCAATATCATTCTAAACTCTTTCTAAGTTGTGTCACATAATTCAAATCCATTTGTTGTGGTACTGTTTTAAAATTTAATTTGTTTCTTGCTTTCTTTTCTTGACCTCTAAATTGTTGGTGGATAAAATTCAATTGGTGCTTGATAAGTGGAATTGACTTTGTGGTGAGTCTATCTCTACTTAGTAGGTACTGTTTTGGAGAATTTAATTGTCTATTCATAAGAGGTTAAGGCAAGGAGCAGCAGCAAACACAAATACAAATACCAAACACATACATTATGAAGGACACAACAAAGAAGAGCAATTACAAGCCAAGGAGTGCATAGTATAGAAATTTGAAATTTAATTTGTGAATTCAATTTCTTTGTATTTCTTTGAGTTGTAATTACATTCAACCTTTGTTTAATTAGTGGACTAATCACGTGTAGACGGTGAGTGTGTCTTCAAAGGCTCAAAGTGTCTAGAAGCCTCACCTAGGAAATGCCTAGTTTAAAGTTTTGTAGATTAGCAATCTTTAATTGTGTTTAGCTAGTTTGCTTAAGTTAATTCCTTGTATAAGCTTTGCTTAATTGTTTACGTTAATTACTTGTGTAGCTTTGATTAATTGCTTTGTTTGTTAATTGCTTTGCATTGTTTTCCTTTGCATAAAATTTGACTTTTCATTCCTCATTGTGGTCTAAGTAATTTACTTAGAAAAAGAATTGTGTGAGGTTTTTGAGGGATAGGTTTTGGCAAAGAATGACTTGGTACTTAAGAAGTCCTAGTGACTCACCTCTCTTTCCTGGAAAGCTACCTTCACTACTTTCCTCTTCTTTCTTGAAGTAAAATACTTTTAAACACAAATCTTTAGTCATGTCAACTCACTCTTCTAAATCTAATGAAAGTGATATAAAGTCCATCAAATCTCTTATAAAACAATTAGCCAAGGACTTTCAATCACTTTCATATAGACAATTGGAGCATAAGGCCCAAATCAAGGAGTTGAGAATGACTAAAGAAAAGGATGAGATTTCTCAAAAATAAAATAAAAATACGTTCTCATGCATCTAGTTCTAAAGATCATGATTCTTTTGGGGAGGAAAGCCTTAGGATAAATAAGTATTATCAACCACCCCCTAGGAGAACTAGAAGAGATAGAAGAGAACAAGAGAGCCCAAGAGAGGTTAGGGTAGACCTAACCTATTTCCATGGAAAAGAAAATGTAGAAGTCTATTTAGATTGGGAAATGAAGGTAGAACAATTATTTGCTTGCCATAGAGTGAGTGAAGAGAGAAAAGTACCCCTAGCCACTCTTAGTTTCCAAGGGAACGCTATGTATTGGTGGACATCTTTAGAAAGAGATAGGTGTCTTCATAGGGAGCCTCCCATAGAGTATTGGAATGACCTTAGGGGAGCCCTAAGGCACCGCCATATTCCCTCCTAATATAATAGGCAGTTGATGGACAAGCTCCATAGACTCCAACAAAGAACAATGAGTATAGAGGAATATAGGCAAAAGATGGAGCTTTATATGATGAGAGCCTCCATTAGGGAGAATGAGTCTACCACCATAGCTAGATTCTTAAGTGGGCTAAATCTTGAGATAAGAGATAGGGTTGAACTTCTACCTTATCAAGACTTGAATGACTTGGTTCAACTTTGTATCAAAGTTAAACAACAAAATTTAAGGAAAACTTCAAGTCATAAGGAAGGTTCATACTCCAACTCTTATCCAAAAAGAGAAATTAAAAGGGAGGAGAGTACATCTAAGGAAACACCAAAAGAGACTCCAAAAAATATAAGTAAAGATATGCTCACTCCACCCATTCGCACTAGGGATGTTAAATGTTTTAAATGCTTTGGAAGAGGACATGTGCAAGCACAATGTCCAAACCAAAGAACCTTGTTTTTAAAAGGAATAGATGAATATACTAGTTGTGACGAGGAACCTAGTGAGAAAGAAAAAGGGGAAGATGAAGAAAGAGTGTATCCTTCAGAGGGGGAATTATTGATGATTTGAAGAACCCTCAACAACCAAACTAGTGTAACCATGGAAACACAAAGAGAGAACATCTTTCACACAAGATGCAATTTTTTAGAAAACATATGTTCTCTCATTGTGGATAGTTGTTCATGTTGCAATTGTTGTAGCACTAGATTGGTTGAAAAATTAAATCTACAAGTAGTCCCTCATCCTAAACCTTACAAGCTTCAATGGATAAATGAAGATGGGGAACTAATTATAGATAAACAAGTGAAAGTTGAGTTTTCTATAGGTAACTACAAAGACAATGTTTTATGTGATGTAGTACCTATGGAAGCTTGCTACATCTTATTGGGTAGACCATGGCAATTTGATAAGAAAACCTTGCACAATGGTCTAACCAACGAGATTTCCTTCACCCACAAGAAAAAGAAGTTTTTACTTAATCCTTTACCACATTCCCAAGTGGTAAGAGGTCAAATACAAATGAAACAAAAGAGGGATGAAGAGAAAAGAAAAATCAAAATAGAAAAAGAGAGAACCCTTAAGGAACAAAAGGCGTGGGAGAAGAGTGTTCCTTCCCACAAGGTCATTCAACAAGGCAATCCATCTAAAAATACCTTTGAAAATATGCTTCTTGTTGAACAACCTAGCCTTATCTTTTGTAAAGGAACACTTGCAAGTCTAGTGAAAAAGGAATCCTTAGAGGAGGATTGCCTAGATAAAAAGGTAGTAAATTATTTTGAATATGTACTAAGATATCACCAACAAGTGAAGGTCAAGTTATCTATAGGCATCTACAAAGATAAATTTTTATGTGAGGTAGTGCCTAAAGAAACTTGTCATGTCTTATTGAGACAACCATTTCAAAGTATTAAAATTTTCATGAACAATGGTTGTATTAACGAGACTACCTTCACACATAAAAGAGAAATTCTTCATGAAGGAGAACTCATGGACCAAATTAGAGTTGATAAAACTCTAGAGATTTTAAAAGGAAGATTCTTTTGGTCACCCATGAGAAACGATGTTCAAAGACATTACCCTAGATGCATTTCTTGTTTTAAAACTAAAACTAAGTCGATGTCTCATGAACTATATACTCCTTCACCTTTGCAAATGTTCCATGGGAAGATATAAGCCTAGATTGTATATTAGAGCTTCCTTGGACAACAAAAGGTTTTGATTCAATTTTTATGGATAAGCTCTTCTTTAGAGAAGTAATAAGACTTCATGGTTTATCTCCAAGCATAGTATTGGATAGAGCTCAACAATTTGAAAACCATGTTTTGAGGATTCTTTTGGAAAAACTTGGAACTAAGTTGTTTTCTTATCATCCTGAAACGAATGGTCAAAATGAAATTGCAAACATAGCTCTTCCTATATGCCTAGAGTAATCATGAAAGGCAAACACAACTCTAGAGATGAGTATGCATACAATAGAGTAGTTCACAAAACTACTTATATTTCTACATTTGAGGTTGTATGTGGGCTTAATCCTTTTTCCCTTTTTGATTTGTTACCATTTCCTAATCCACAAGGATTTGTGCCTAAGGAAAAAGTAACAAAAACTGAATATGTTAAAATACATAAGAGGATTAAAGAACAAATACAACAACCAAAAGAGAAATATTGTAAAAAGTTTCCAAAAACAATAGAAAAACAAAGAGAATGGAAACTTCATAAAGTTGATTTTTATACAACTGCTTCAACTAACTCATTTTTTTTGTTTGATAATTCCCCTAGATGGTCGTTTGATTCGGGAGGACAAGCCTAGTTGTCAAAGCAAGAGGCTGCTATCCGAGATCGACCCTGTGGATATGAGGATAGATTTTCTCAAAAAAAGAGGAGATGATGGACACCATCCAACCATACACATCCACCTACTTTTGACAAGGAAGAAGCCTTGGATTTGAGGACAAATCCTTTTCAAGAGGGAGGGGATGATGGAAGAGGCCCCAACACCAATCCATTGAGAGGCCACCAAAATGTCACATTGAGGCAACCACTAGAGTTATGGTCAAAGAGGGGTTAAGAGGACACATTTTACATGTCTTAAACTCTAGTGTAGAATAGATTTTAAAAGTAGCATAGTTTAATTTCCTTTCGTAATTGTGTTGAAACATGCAAAGAGGCACCTAGAAGGCTAAACCTAAGTTTAATTAGGATTTTCTGATTAAACTAAGGTCCAGCCCACACCTAGACATCATGGAGCGTAAGTTCTAGGCGATTTCACACATGGAAGGATTCTAGAACCTACCTTCACATGAGCTGAAATTTAGGCGCCACTTACACATGTGCCAACCTTTTGAATTTCCCTCACTTTTCTCTTTTCATTTTCAGCCCACTCTTGCTATATATAGAGGAGCTTGGGTCATGTAAATGCAAGATTAATTCATTAGTGAAATGCTACTAATTTTGTGTTATTATCACTCTTTCCCTAAACTCTCTTAGGAATAGGCTTTTAATCTTCAACCTTCACCTACAAAGGGAATTGGCCGAACCACTCCTACTCTTCATACTTCTCATGCACCTCCAAGGCTATCATCACTCCTAGGAGAGCCTTGTTCCACCATCAATCCATGGAGCTTCTGCAAATTCACCCCAAAAACCACAAGAAGAAGACACAAATCCATCAAGGGTAGAATGGTTTAAAGAGGGTTTTCGCAAACTTTTAAGTCTAGAATGAAATTACTTCAAGAAAACTTGATTAAGAAATTCATTTTGCCAAAAACACTAAGCAATTTAGCACAGCACCAGAAAAACAATCGGTTGTTTCGCAGAAACAATCGGTTGTTTATACCAGTTCACAAATATAAACAGAATTTAAAGAGTTCAAAGGATAGAGAGAATGCACACAGAGGTTTATACTGGTTCACTCTTAACCAAGAGCTACATCCAGTCTTCCCAGAAACCATTGGGGAATCCACTAAGCAATCAACCCTAGATTACTTACAACACCACCAAAGAAGTGACCTTGATCCTCTTAAGACACAAACTTCCTTTGGCTCAGGACAAACACCACTAAGAATGCTGATCTTGACAACCTCAAGAACACACAACATTTCTTAGTTTCACACAAAGAGTTTCTTCAAAGTACAAAAGGATTACACTTGTTACAGAAAAGATTTGAAATCAATATAAGATGAAAATCCTATATCACACTCTCTTTGATCAAAGCAATCTCAAAGCAATCTCCAACTCTTCAAAAGCAAAATCAGTGAAAAACTCAAATCTGTTTTTCTTTGATTAAATCTCAGTTGTTGTTTGTTACATAATCTGAACAAACTATTTATTGCATTCAAAGACTAGTCAAAGCATTTAAAACTGGAGCATATTCAGTTATAAAATCATTTAAAGCTCAGTTAAAGCCCAAAACAGTTTTCTGTTATGGTCCCAAAACAAACAATTGGTTGAATGCTCGAATCAATCGATTGTTTTGGTTTGACAGCAAGTCAACCATCAAAAACAGTTTTCAACCTTTCTAAAAACACCTAAGTATAAAACAATCGGCTGTTTCGACAAAACAACAGGTTGTTTTTCAGTAGTTTGAAAAACACTTTTCAATTAAAAGGTTTGAGAATGCTTAAGCTTTGGATTCAATCAAGAGTTGATTTAACACAGATAATCTACCCCATATCCTATCTAAAGACAACTCAGCAACAGCAAACACATCCAACCTTCCATCAGCCTTCAAAGGGTTTGGATTCTTCAAAGCTTGAACACACTTAATTCAACAATCTCCCCCTATTTGATGAAGACAAATCCCTGGTTGCTTGTGTTGGATTTGATTGAATCTGAAGCAGTTCCTGCAAGACAAATTTTAAGCAAAGCACAATATCTCTGATAGAAGGTTAGAGCAAACACAGAAACTGTATATTAGCAGTATAAAAACCAGCAGAAATAAGGTTTACTTAAACATTCATAAACCATATAGAGTTTGCAGAAATAAAAGATAATGAAAGACAACACAACATAAATCTCCCCCTATTTGTCTTCACAAATAGACAAAAAAGAAGAGATAAAAATATAATTGTTCCAGATCATACAGAAATTTAAAACAAAAGTAATTAAACTGATACAAGACCAAACAATCGGTTGTTTCATGAATTCAACCGGTTGTTTTTCCTTTAATCATCTTTGACATACTGAAGTTCAAAAATTTGATTCTGAACAACTTCTATCTGTTCATCCAAGGTCATGAGGCGTGTATTCATGCTGTTGAATCTGTTGTATATACTCTGGAAGTTGCTTACATACAAATCATGAAGATTTCTTTGATTCTCGGCAAATCCATCAAGCCTATTTACCATGTATCTTTCAAAAGAAGACATGGATGGCATTTCATCTCCTTGATTTCCTGCACTGGTTCCAGCACCTAGATTGGTTTCAGGTTGTTCTTCATGGTGAAAGTCCATGTCAGCTGCGTGATCTTCTTCATCAAAATCAGCAGCTGCAGCACTTGATGAGGCACCATGATCACCATCTTTGCTCACCCATTTGCCATTTATTTTGGTGAATCCCATCTTGCTAAAAGCGCCATTGTTCATCTCTTGAGTTGACTTAACCAACTTAGATGTCTCATCTTCAAGATTCACATCAAAATAAAGCAAGAATTTAGAGATTAAAACAACATAGGGATAGTGATAATCACTTAATCTCATGGCTTTTTGCATGTGTTCTTTGATGATGTGGATCCAGTTGATTTTGATCTTCTTCATGATGCAGTAGATGTATACTAGGTCTTCTTCTGTTAGGACAGAATGATTGCTCCCCCTTGGAGTAAGAATCCAAGTTACTATAAGAGCAAACACCCTTTCATCTAACTTTAAGCCTCCAACCGAACAAGTTCTCACTTGGGCATTTTGATTCTTCAAGCAACTCTTGTAGTATTGGACTTTGTTGAAATCCTCCACTACTCCAAGATTTCCCTTGTTAATTCTTAGGCCAGCATATTTCAGACTAGCAACAACAGTTCACACATCATAAGAGATCTCCATGTCAACTCCCTTCACATGAGAAACAAGGTTGTTTCCCTCAAACTTGAGATTGGTGTAGAACACCCGAATCAAGTCAGGGTAGATGTTTCCCTTCATCTCCAAGAACCTTTTTAGTGATTGGTCCTTGAGCAGCTTCCTCACATTGTCTAGCTTTTGGCTTTTCAGCCAATCAAAGGAAACAACTTTGGGGTTGTTTATCACCTTTGTGCTAGTTTCACACCTATACCTTTCAATGAGCTCATTGTCTCCAAAAAACCAGCCCTCTAATCTCCCTCCAGACCTTACTGCTCTGGTTTTGATCCTCTTTCAAGTGGGAGGAGTTGATTCCATGACAACAGAAAAAGATGCAAAGAAGACTCACACAAGGAGAGCAAGAGTTGTTGCAAGAGATGGCTCAATTGGTAGTTCTTTTGAGAGTGAACATCTGCAACAGAATTTAAAGAAACACAGAACCAAACTGCATTCAATGATGTGAGTGGGTTTCAGTTTTTCAGAGAGAAAAGACTTGACCAAGACCTGCACAGAAAACGTCAGAAAAAGCAGAAAATCACATGGTCATCACATGTGATCTTTGACTAGTCATAAAAGCTCTTAAATTTTTAAGATTTTGGAATATATTCCTTTATGACATGTTGTAACTCCTTCAGAACATAATCAGGCTTTCAACACAGCTTTATTGACCCAAATCCTTTCGTAATTGATATCTGCAACAGACAGAAATTAAAAAGAAATTAAATCCATTTTTCACAGTGCTGTCGGATACAAAACAATCGGTTGTTTTGAGGAAACAATCAGTTGTTTTTCTGCAGCAGTAAAACAAATTTTGAATTTTTAATCATGAGCAGAAAGGATTCAAAATAGATGTATTTGAACATTTTAAAAGAGATATTTAAGCATGAATATGAACTTAAAAAGGAATTAAAGATAGAGATAAGGAAGGTCTTATCCTTTATTATGTTCCTTCAATGAGTCATATGTCTTTGATCAAGAAGCCTCTTTTGACTATTGAGAACTTTGGACTGATACATAACATTGATTCAGCTTCAATGTTTAATCTTTTCCTTCCAAGAACTTGATCTGTTCCGTCCGGTTGACCGGGACGTCTTCGTGCGCGACCTCAACCGTCAGCTAGGGACTCCTTCCCACTGGTTATCTGTGGATTCCTGCAAAAAAGAGGACAAAGAGGCGCCCTAGCGGCCGTGTGCACTCCGACGCTCAAGTCAGCCAGCAAGAAACACCAAAAACTATCCACCTACGTATCTGAGCACCGCGTATGGCACCCTGAAGGTGGTAAAAGAACTGTGTATATGTGTGTGCTGTCTCTTTCAGGCAAAAATATTCTCCAGTCACTTGTCTGTAACCTTGAAGTACGAGCAAGCAACTAAAGAGTTCTCTGGTCAATTTGCCGAAAGTTCCCACCCTTTTCCCAACATTCTCTGCGCTATTTAAACTGCCCAAGCATTTAAAGCGTCTTAAAGCGCTTTTAATCACAAACGTAACGCACTCATTAAAGCGCTTAATTAGAAAACGTAGCGCATTTAAGACGTTGAAACGCTCGAGAGCCATTATAGTACCTGAATGCTCGAAAGGGAAACTGTATTGAATAACCTTTAATTACCTGGCACCTGACTAAAGGGAACGCCCTGCCAATGATTCGCTGGCGTTTGCGGTCTTATCTCCCTCCACAGTCTTTCCTACCTGTGGGTATCGGGGAGGCGACGCCTATGACTAACCTTGCCTTCTTTGATTTCGTCTCCCTCCGCAGTCTTTCCTACCTGTGGGTATCGGGGAAGCGACGCCAGCAATTAACTCTGCTTCCTTTACTTTCGTCTCCCTCCGCAGTCTTTCCTACCTGGGGTATCGGGGAAACAACGCCAGTTGGTATTTGGGTTGGCGACGCCCATGACGTCTCACGCTGGCGTCGTCCTTCACGTCCTTCTGGGCGACGCCTCGGGCGTTACCTTTACTGACTTCGACTTTGATTCTTGCCTTGGTCGATGCCTGATGGCAGCGAAGAGCTCAAGGCTTTGTCTGTGCCATCCACGTGGCGCTCCTTGTATAGCTGATGAGACGTTCCGTCATTCGACTTGATCCACGTGGCGCTGCTTGTATGGTTGATGGGGCATCTAGTCATTCCATTTCTGACTCCTGCTGTACCCCTGACTCACTTTCGATGGCGCATCGTACCACTGGATATTCTGCTGATACGATGTTTTCTGATTTAAACCAGTGATGCTAGCGTCACCCTTTCATCTCCTGCCACGTGTATCACTCGTGCGGTGCATCCATTCACGTCGTTTGGCGCTCTAACCGCTTTATTTAACTCTTCAAACCCTGGAACCATCTTCATCATTTTCTCACTCTTCATAACCTACCTGCGTTCTTTATTCTTGCACCCTTCCTTCTTGCACCCTTTCTTCTCTGTCGAAGGGTTGTTCTAGCTTTCGTTTCCCTCACTCAACTCTTGCGTTTCTGACAGTCCTGATAGTGTTAAAGAATGTCATCTCACGCTGTTTCCTCCAGAGTTCGCCCCAAAGACTTGTACCCTTGGGCTTCGAGTGAACTTCTTGACGAGTGTTCATGCTTACTCTCTACCAGGGCCATACGGGAGCACAAAGGAGAGTCATGTTCCTATGACCACCGGGCCTTTGCGAGGAGGCATGACGACGACATCGCTATGCTCCCTTGCACTCTAGGGGAGCCAGTATGTGGAGACGAACGGGCCAACGACGGGGTCCCTTTCTTTTACTTTTACCAGGTGGTGTTCAAGACCATCGGGGTGCGCTTACCCTTCTCCTGGTTCGAGAAGGAACTGCTGACGGAGATCAACGTCGCTCCGGCTCAGTTATACCCCAACAGCTGGGCCTTTGTCAAAGCCTTCGACATTCTCTTCGGGTTTCTGGGTTGTGCACCCTCGGTTGACCTCTTTCTTCACTTCTTTGAGGTGAAGAGGCAGAGACACAACCTCTGGGTAACTCTCAGTAATGTACCCGGGAGAGTTCTCTTCACACCCTTCCAGAGCTCGTTCACCGGATGGAAAGGCCGGTTCTTCAAGATCTGTCATACTGACCTTGTCCCCGACGCTCTGGATGGGTTTCCGTTGTACTGGGTGAGAGAGGAAAAGGTCCTCAAAGCCAAACCCCTCAAGAATCTAGCTCCAAGTGATCAAATAGCTTGCCGGATTCTTGCTGAGGCGGGAGGTTTTGACTCTGCTACGGTGATCAGCCTGGAGTTCAACGCTGGGACTCTTGAGAAGTACATACGTAAGAACCACCGCCTTAGGAAACTCGACCTTCGTTACTTTCTAACTGTGCCTGTCTTTCTTCATGGTGCCTCTAACGCGTCTTTTCCCCTGGTGCAGGTTCGAAGCTAAACCAAGAAAAGAGGACACGACTTACTCGAGCGCTGCGGGCTGGAAAAGAGGCTTCGCCTTCCTCCAGTGATGACTCTGATGAGCGCTGAGAAATGGCTTGTTCGTGTTCTTGCATGATTTGTAGCGTTTGTACTGCTCCCATTGTATCGAACATTGCTTGTAACCACAACTTTTCAATGTCATACTTGATTTTTGTAACGCTACTTTACTTTGCATATGCTTCATGTACTGCGCGCTTTCTTTTCGTCTCGTTCTTCCAACGATGCATGCCTTCACTTCACTTAGGCGACGCCCTTATCTAGGCGACGCCTCTTTCTTGGCGACGCCATGACCTGGGCGACGCTTCTTTCTTGGCGACGCCATGACCTGGGCGACGCCTTCTTTCTTGGCGACGCCATGGCTTAGGCGGCGCATCTCATTACTTCTAACAAGGAAAGATAAAGGCTGAAAACCAAGACACTTCTTTTTCTCAACTGGTTTTTCCTTTTATTAGGGTGACCTCGTTAAAAAACCCCCGAAAGGGAAAAAGAGCGTCCCCTTCAACCAAATTGTTACATACTGCTTACATAAGTCAACTGAAATAAAATTTTAAGTTGGCTGCATTCCAACTGCGCGGGATAGGGCCTCCATCTAAGGTCTCCAGGTTGTACGAACCATTGCCCTTAGCCTCAGTAACCCTGAAGGGCCCGGTCCACTTGGGAGACAGCTTATTCTCCAACTCGTAGGGGTGGGCTTTCCTCATCACTAGGTCGCCCACCTGAAACTGTCGCGGCTTTACCTTAGAGCTATATTGCCGCTCTACTCTTCTCTTCATCGCTTCAGCTTTTATTCTAGCTTCTTCCCTGGCCTCCTCTAGCAGATCGAGGTTTACCCGCCTCTCTTCATTGGACTCCTCCACCACAAAGTTTTGAAAACGTGGTGAGCTTTCATGTATTTCAACTGGAATCATTGCATTCGACCCGTACACCAAACTGAAAGGCGTCTCCATAGTAGAGGATTGGGGCGTGGTGTGATATGCCCATACAATCCTTGGCACCTCTTCCGCCCACGCCCCTTTGGCTTTCTCCAACCTTCTTTTTAACCCCCTCAGTAGAACTCTGTTTGCCGACTCTACTTGTCCATTGGTCTGGGGGTGTTCAACCGACGCGAACACTTGTTTGATTCCTACTTCAGCGCACAGATTTCTGAACTGCTGACTGGCAAACTGGGTCCCGTTGTCAGATATCAGGCGCCTAGGTACGCCAAAGCGACACACAATGTTTCTCCACACGAAATGCTGTACCTTATGCGCCGTGATCTGGGCCACGGGCTCTGCCTCTATCCACTTAGTGAAGTATTCGATGGCGACGATCAGATACTTCATCTGCCTGATTGCCAGTGGGAAAGGGCCCAGGATGTCAATTCCCCATGTATGGAAAGGCCACGGGCTGTATATGGACCGCAACTCTTCTGGCGGCGCCTTGTGCCAGTTGGCGTGCTTTTGGCATTGCCTACACCGCTGGGCGTGCCGTGCGCAATCCTCTTTCACTGTTGGCCAGAAGAAACCTGCGCGTATTACCTTGGAGGCTAAGGATCTTCCTCCTACATGGCTTCCGCAGATGCCTTCGTGTAGCTCAGCCATTATCCTGGTGCACTCATCGCCACTGACGCATGTTAGGATAGGGTGGGTGAAGCCGTGCCTGAACAGCACCCCATCCACCAAAGTATACCTTGCGGCATTTCTTTTGACTTTTTTACCTTCTTCAGGGTCTACTGGAAGAGCCCCATCCGCCAGGTATCGTTTATAGGGCGTCATCCAAGTGTCTCCTTTGGACAAAACACATACCTGCATCTGTTCTTCCTCAGGCACACCCGCGTACATGCTGATGCGGGGCGCCCTCTGCGTATCTTGGGTCAAAGAGGAATGACTCCTCGGCCTTCCCCTTGATGTATAAATCTGGAGGACATCCACCCTGTTGTCTTCCACGAATCGACGCGGAGCTTTGAGAGTTTCCTGGATCACTGTCCTCTGTCTACCCCCCTTGCCTGAGCTGGCCAGCTTTGCGAGCAGGTCAACTCTGGCATTCTGCTCCCTCGGGACGTGTATCAACTCAAGAGCGTTGAACGCCCCCCTCAACAACTGGACGTATTTTAGATACGCCGCCATCTGTGGGTCCTTCGCCTGGAACTCACCCGACACCTGCCCTGTAATCAACTGAGAGTCGCTCTTCACAAGGAGGTTCTGTGCACCCATCTCCTTGGCCAAGAGCATTCCTGCTATCAGGGCTTCATATTCTGCCTGATTGTTACTTGCCTTGAAGGCAAAACGCAAGGCCTGCTCGATCAGTATGCCGTCGGGTCCCTCCAAGACTATTCCTGCACCGCTCCCTTGTTGGTTTGAAGAGCCATCAACCGAGAGTAGCCACTGCGAACCCGCTTCCACCTCTTGCTCACCTCCAGGCGAAAGTTCTGCTACAAAATCTGCGTACACCTGCCCTTTGATGGATCCCCTAGGCTCGTACTGGATGTCGAATTCTGACAGTTCCACTGCCCAGCGTACCATTCTTCCTGCCACATCAGGTTTTTGCAGTACTTTCTGTATAGGGAGATTGGTCATCACCACCACCGTAAAACTGTGGAAGTAATGACGGAGCCTCCTAGCAGAGAACACTACCGCCAGCGCCGCCTTCTCTAGTGCTTGGTAACTCGTCTCAGCCCCCTGTAAGGCCTTACTTACGAAGTAGATGGGCTTCTGACTCTGGTCCTGCTCTTGGACCAACACAGAACTGATGGCCCGCTCCGTTACAGTAAAATACAGCCGGAGGGGCACGCCCGTTACCGGCTTGCAGAGGACCGGTGGCGTCGCCAGGTACTCCTTCAGCTTAATGAAAGCCGCCTCGCATTCATCAGTCCATGCAAAGCGACTGTTTCTCTTGAGGCACTGGAAGTACGGGTGCCCCTTTTCTCCTCCGGCGGAAACAAACCTCGAGAGCGCCGCCATCCGCCCTGTCAACTGTTGCACCTCCTTTACCGATGTCGGGCTCCGCATGGCGATAATAGCCGCAC
Organism: Phaseolus vulgaris; assembly: GCF_051622355.1. Lineage (NCBI taxonomy): Eukaryota > Viridiplantae > Streptophyta > Magnoliopsida > Fabales > Fabaceae > Phaseolus > Phaseolus vulgaris. Next base: position 31,783,543 of record NC_143505.1, on the reverse strand, counting down.
ATTTGTCGGGGTTCGCCTCTATCCCCCTCTCGGTGAGCAAAAAACCCAAGAACTTACCGGCCTCTACCCCGAAGACACACTTCTCGGGGTTCAACTTGAGGTGGTATTTGGATATTGTGTGGAACAACTCTTCCAGGTCTGCCATGTGCTGCACCCTATTTTGCGACGCCACCACCATGTCGTCTACATATGCGTACACATTCCTCCCAAGCATTGGTGCCAGGACCTTGTCCATTAGTCTCTGGTATGTGGCGCCCGCATTTTTCAGCCCGAAGGGCATCACCTTATAGCAGTAACTGCATGTCTCGGTCATGAATGCAGTCTTGCTCTCGTCTCTTGGGTGCATCTTAATTTGGTTGTACCCTGAAAAGGCGTCCAAGAAACTTAGCACCTTGCTGCCGGACGCACTGTCTACTAAGGCGTCGATGCTGGGCAACGGATACGAGTCCTTTGGGCATGCCTTATTCAGGTCCGTGAAGTCAACACACATCCTCCACTTTCCGTTCGCCTTTTTCAACAAGACGACGTTGGCGAGCCACTCAGGGTACTGAATTTCCCTGATGTGGCCAGCGCTCAGCAGCTTCTGCGTTTCGTCTTTCACCACCTGTTGTCGTTCCTCATTGAACTTCCTCCTTCTTTGACGCACGGGGCCGATCGTGGCATCCATGCTGAGGTGGTGACACAGGAAATCGGGGTCGATGCCTGGCATATCCGAGGCGGACCATGCGAAGGCATCCAGGTGGCGTGAAATCACTCCTGTCACCCCCTCCTGTTCTTCTGGGCTTAGCGAACTTCCTAATTTGAAAGTTTTGCCGCCAATCTCCCTTTCTACGGCGTTAGCTGCAGGCTGTTCCCTGCTATCATCTTCGACGGGCGCCGCCTCTTCGACGGGCGCCGCCTCTTCCGCGAGCGCTGCGTCGTCAGGGCCTTCCTCCATAGGCACATCTGCTTCGGGCATCGCCCTCTCCGCTATGGCCTCTTCAGGCGTCAGCCCAGCGGGCGTCGCCTCAATCATCGTCGCGTCCCCGCTTGGCGGACGCTCATACACCATGAATACGCCTCTCTTCGTTTTCAGGCTGTTTTCATAGCATTTCCTCGCCTCCTCCTGGTCTGACCTGATGACTATCACCCGGCCACTGAGGTCCGGCAGCTTCATCTTCATGTGACGGGTGGAGGACACCGCACTCAGACGGTTTAACGCCGGTCTGCCTAGCAGAATATTGTAGGCAGAATTAGCATTCACGACGAGGTACCGGATGCTCTCGGTACGGGAGGCCTCTCCGTCTGTGAACGTAGTCCTCAACTCCAGGTACCCCCGGACTTCTACCTGGTTATCCCCGATCCCATACAAACATCCCGTATAGGGACTCAGCAGATCGGGGGACAACCGTAACTTATTAAAGGTCGACAGAAACATGACGTCTACCGAGCTTCCTTGATCAACAAGCACTCTGTGGACCTTCCTTCCAGCCGTGACGACTGAGATGACAACGGGGTCGTTGTCGTGGGGTACCACATCTCGGAGGTCTCTTCTTGTGAACACAATATCTGACTCCCAAGGCTCCCCCGAGAGCCTTTCTTCGATTGAATTCACCCCCCTCGTGTATTTCTTCCGCTGGGAGGCGGTGGGTCCTCCGCCTGAAAAACCTCCAGCAATGGTGTGGACCTCGCCAAGCACAGGCATCTCGTGGGCTGGCTCCTCTGTCGGCGGCGACAAGGTGGCGGTCGTTGTGGAATCTGTGACATAATCTTTCAAAAACCCAGTTCCCACCAGCTCATCTAGCTGGTAGCCCAACGACAGGCAATTATCAATCTGGTGCCCGAAAGCCTCGTGGAATTCGCACCAAGAGTCTTTACGGGGCCCTAACACCTTGTCGGTCTTCGCCGGTCGCCTCAGCCTCTCAGCTATGTTGGGCACGGCGATCAAATCCTTCAACACAACCACAAAGTTGTACCTCGCCGGTCTTGCTCTTTCTCTGGCGGGGCGTTCGCCTCCTGCTGGGCCCCGGGGTTGGGGCTTTCTGGCCTCGTAGGGGCGTCTCGCCTCTGGCTTCTTTTTTCCTGTCGTGGTCTCATTGACTCTGACGGGTTGAACTCGCGCCGGTCCCCTCGGGCGTGAGGGCACGGCGCTGGTGCGCTTCACACATACCTCCCCTTCCGAAGCAATATGCTCTACCGCCCTGCGCCGTAATTCAGCGAAAGTTCTAGGGCGATTGCGGATAATGGATTCTCCGAAGGGGTCGGGGCACACGCCTTTCACAAATGCGTACACGATCATAGGCTCCTCTGTTGTGCCAACCTTCACGACCCGGGCCCCGAAGCGATTGATATACTCCTTCAGGGTCTCCCCCTGGTACTGTTTCACATCGAACAGGTCGTAGGAGACCGGCGGCGGGGCCTTGTTGGCTAAGTACTGTTCTCGGAACAATCGCGACAATTGGCGGAAAGATGTGATATGACCTTCTGGGAGGCTAATGAACCAATCCATAGCCATCCCGGTCAGGGTGCTCATGAAGAGCTTGCACTTGGCAGCATCAGAACCGCCTATCAGGACCATCTGCGTATGAAATGCAGCCAGGTGCGTCTCTGGGTCCTCCATCCCGGTGAAGATCACCTTGGGTCCCGCGAACGTGTTTGGGATCGCTGCGTCTAGGATCTCCTGTGAGAAAGGAGTGGAAAACTCCCTTGGTGGGGAATGATTCTCCATCTCGTCATGCCCAAGCCGCCTCCTATCGTTTCTCAGGCCCTGGCGCAACTCCTCATTCACCCGGTGGAGCTCTTCGTTCCGCTCATGCGAGGCATCTAGGTCTGCCTGCATGCGTTCTTGCTCCATTTTCGAATCCGCCATGTCCTGCTGCAGCCCCCTCATTATTTCCAGGACCTGCTGCATGGATAGGTCTGCGGGGGCTGCGCGTGCTGCTCTTCGTCTGGTGGGGGCCATTGTCACTCCAACCTCCTTCAGCGCTACTGCAACCTGATAGATTTTCTCGAACTTGTGATGGGACTGATGTTTTATATCGGCCCCACGGTGGGCGCCAAATGTTCCGTCCGGTGTACCGGGACGTCTTCGTGCGCGACCTCAACCGTCAGCTAGGGACTCCTTCCCACTGGTTATCTGTGGATTCCTACAAAAAAGAGGACAAAGAGGCGCCCTAGCGGCCGTGTGCACTCCGACGCTCAAGTCAGCCAGCAAGAAACACCAAAAACTGTCCACCTACGTATCTGAGCACCGCGTATGGCACCCTGAAGGTGGTAAAAGAACTGTGTATATGTGTGTGCTGTCTCTTTCAGGCAAAAATATTTTCCAGTCACTTGTCTGTAACCTTGAAGTACGAGCAAGCAACTAAAGAGTTCTCTGGTCAATTTGCCGAAAGTTCCCACCCTTTTCCCAACATTCTCCGCGCTATTTAAACTGCCTAAGCATTTAAAGCGTCTTAAAGCGCTTTTAATCATAAACGTAACGCACTCATTAAAGCGCTTAATTAGAAAACGTAGCACATTTAAGACGTTGAAACGCTCGGGAGCCATTATAGTACCTGAATGCTCGAAAGGGAAACTGTATTGAATAACCTTTAATTACCTGGCACCTGACTAAAGGGTGTTTCTATTCTGGCATGGCTGTCGCACACGTGGAGGGCCTCACGACGCCATGACCCCATCCGGGGACGCTTCTACGTGTGAGTCCTCCTGTTGAGAGTGCTACTGCGCTAGGGGTGACTTATTGGGTGCCAACTCATGCCCCCAAGTATCTAGTCACTTACTTTGAGAGCGTATCTGCCTTCCTTTTGTACTCTGCACCCGGTTGCCCTGGGCGTGACTTTCCTCTTGAGTCGTATCTGCCCCACAGGCGTCTCTAGGGCGGCAGGAGCACTTCACGAGTCAGGCTGCCCTTCACTGGTACTATTACTATGGCCTTGAAGCCACCTTTTCCTTCTCTTTACTACTGCCCCGCGCTATTGGGACCTGAGGCCTTCCCACGGCGTCGCTCCCTCCATGGTCTTTCCTACCCATGGGTATCAGGGAACCACACCGTGATTACCTTACTTTAGCACTGTTTGATCTGGCGACGCCCTGGTGGGGCGACGCCTTTACTTAGGTGACGCCCTGCCTTGGCGACGCTTCCTCTTGGCGTCTCTCCAGCTAGGCGACGCCTCGCGTTGACTTTGACTTTAACTTAGTCAACGCCCGGATACGGGACGGTACATGATCAGATGACCCAATTCCTCATATTCCTCTAGATTCCCTGCATAAACATGAATTCAAGCAACAAGGTTTGGTCCCCTTACAAATTCGGGTCCATTTGGTTTACTTTTATCATTTGAAACCTTACAACCTTTAGGAATCCATTTCATAAAGCCTCTGGAAATAGAAAATTTCCTTATTTTGCATAATATAATAGAATGGCCTTTCTTCATGCAATAAAAGCATGTAACAACCGATTGTTTTGACTTAACAATCGGTTGTTTTACTGGCTTTCTTGAAAAACTTTTTGAAAACTTATCTTGCTTGTTTTGTGGATTAAAACCTAATCTAGCTCTTCCAAAAACACAGTTTTGAGATGCCAAGACATTCTCAAAGCTGCATTTTCCTTTTGAAAGCTTATCCACAGTACTTACAAGATAATGCACTTTCCTTTCAAGATTTTCACAATTTTCACAAATGAGAGTGTCACACTTTCAAGAAGAGTGTTTGCAATGTGTTTCAAGATTTGCAAAATCCCTTTTTGATTTTTCCAGCTCTTCTTCAAGTGCCTTAACTCTCTTTTCAAGCCAGCTGTTAAGATCTTTCAATCGGTTGTTTGAAACAACCAATCGATTAGCTTCATCATGTGTTTCTTGAAAAGCTTCAAGCAATTCTCTATAATTTTCTGCATTTAAAGAAGCACATGAACTTACTTCACTTGAGCTGCTTGACTCATCATCTCCTTCAGCAATCAAGCATATGTTTGCCCTTTCTTCTTCACTTAATGATGAGCTTGATGAGGATACTTCATTCTCATCCCAAGCTATGTAGGCCCTTTTTTACTTTCCCTTCTTTTCTTTGTAGCTTGTCTTCTTCTCCTTGCTTTCTTTATTTCGGCAATTTGCCTTTATGTGCCATTGCTCACCACAACCAAAACAAGTATAGTTATTGGAATTAAAATCATTGGATTTTTTGTTTCCATACCTTTCTTTGTTGGTGTCTTTGTTGCGATTCTTTTTCAAGAATTTGCTAAACTTTCTAGATAGCAAACTAAGGTTCTCTTCATCACTTTCATCATTGGATTCTTGCTTGCTTTTGTGCTTGATAGGTTTTCAGGCAATACTCCTTACATGCTTGTCTTCACTTTCTTGAACATTGAGTCGATTCATTTCTAACACATGTTCCCTAAGCTTGCCAAACAAAGAAGTCATACTCAATGATGTTAGGTCTTTTGATTCAGATATAGCAGTTACCTTAGGTTGTGAATTCAGATATAGCATTTGAGGATCTTGATGTTTAGCTCTTCTTTTTCAAAGGTTTTCTCAAGACTCATGAGGTGATTGATGATATGCGTGAACCTTTTCTGAACTTCAGCAATTGTCTCATCCTTGAGCATTCTGAACATTTCATACTCTTGGATTAGAGTATGCTTTCTGGCTCTTTTCACCTCATGGGTACCTGCATGAGTTACCTCCAAGGTGTCCCACATTTCCTTTGCTGATTTGCATTGAGAGACCCTGAAAAATTCATCTGAATTCAAGGCAGAAGTTATTATGTTTTTAGCAATGCAATCAAATTTGGCCTTCTTGCTTTCAGAATCAGTCCATTGAGACCAAGGTTTTTCAATGGAAGATCCATCTTTTTTTAAATTTTGGAACAAAGGGGTCATTTTCAATTGCATCCCTAATACCTTTGTCAAGTGATTCCACAAAGATTTTCATTCTGACTTTCCAAAATTGGTAGTTCAAACCACAAAACAGAGGTGGTCTGTTGATTGAAGCACCTTCCCCGAAAGGTAATCTATCAGCCATTTAAAAATAGTTTTAGGATCACACATGAATAAATTTCAAGAACCAAGCTCTTGATGCCAATTGTTAGAATGTATGGCTTTAAACTAAAGGGGAGGGGTGAATGGTTTAAAGAGGGTTTTCGTAAACTTTTAAGTCTAGAATAAAATTACTTTGAGAAAACTTGATTAAGAATTCAGTTTGCCAAAAACACAAAGCAATTTAGCACAGCACCAGAAAAACAATCGGTTGTTTCGCATAAACAACCGGTAGTTTATACCAGTTCACAAATATAAAATGAATTTAAAGAGTTCAAAGGATATAGAAAATGCACACAGAGGTTTATACTGGTTCACTCTTAACCAAGAGCTACATCCAGTCTTCCCAGAAACCACTGGGGAATCCACTAAGCAATCAACCCTAGATTACTTATAACACCACCAAAGAAGTGACCTTGATCCCTTCAAGACACACACTTCCTTTGGCTCAGCACAAGCACCACTAAGAATGCTGATCTTGAGAACCTCAAGAACACACAACACACAGAGTTTCTTCAAAGTACAAAAGGATTACACTTGTTACAGAAAAGATTTGAAATCAATACAAGATGAAAATCCTATATTACACTCTCTTTGATCAAAGCAATCTCAAAGCAATCTCCAACTCTTCAAAAGCAAAATCAGTGAAAAACTCAAATCTGTTTTTCTTTGATTAAGTCTTAGTTGTTGTTTGTTACATAATCTGAACAAACTATTTATTGCATTCAAAGATTGGTCAAAGCATTTAAAACTGAAGCGTATTCAGTTATAAAATCATTTAAAGCTCAGTCAAAGCACAAAACAGTTTTCTGTTATGGTCCCTAAACAAACAATCGGTTGAATGCTCGAATCAATCGGTTGTTTTGGTTTGACAGCAAGTCAACCATCAAAAACAGTTTTCAACCTTTCTAAAAACACCTAAGTATAAAACAATCGGTTGTTTAGACAAAACAACAGGTTGTTTTTCACTTAGTTTGAAAAACACTTTTCAATTAAAAGGTTTGAGAATGCTTAAGCTTTGGATTCAATCAAGAGTAGATTTAACACAGATAATCTACCCCAGATCCTATCTAAAGATAGCTCAGCAACAACAAGCACATCCAACCTTCCATCAACCTTCAAAGGGTTTGGATTCTTCAAAGCTTGAACAAACTTGATTCAACAGAAAACCTTAGCTTGTTGTCCAAAAAGTTTAGCAAATTCTTGAAGAGAAATCGCAACAAAGAATCCAACAAAGAAAGGTATGGAAACAAGAAAACTAGTGATTTCAATTCTAATAATTATACTTGCTTCGGTTGTGCTGAACAAGGGCATATAAAAGCTTATTGCCCAAATAAAGAAGGCAATGAAAAGAAGTCAAGCAATAAGGAAAAGAGAGGGAAATAAAAAAGAACATATATTGCTTGGGATGAAAATGAAGTCTCTTCATCAAGCTCCTCATCAAGTGAAGATGAAAAAGCCAATCTTTGTTTAATGGAAAAAAGAGATGATGATTCAAGCAGCTCAAGCAGTGTAAGTTCTTGTGCTTCCTTAAGTGCTGAAAATTATAGCCAATTTCTTCAAGCTTTTAAAGAAACTCATGAAGAAGCTAACCGATTGGCTCTCTCTAACAACCGATTGAAAGGGATGAATAACTGGCTTGAAAACAGGGTCAAGACTCTTGAAGAAGAATTGCAAAAGTCAAAAATTGATTTTGAAAAATTAAAATGCATTGCAAAAATTCCTCTCACTTGAGTGACTCCAAGTTTTGTAAAAATTGTAAAACTCTTGAGAGTAAGATCCATTGTCTTGTAAGAACTGTGGATAAACTTTCAATGGGTAAATCCAACTTTGAAAATGTCTTGGCATCCTAAAAATGTGTTTTTGGAAAATCTGGTTTGGGGTTTTATCCTCAAAACAAGAAAAATGGGATTTCGAAGCCTTTTTCAAAAGTGCTAGAAAAACAACCGATTGAAAGATCGAAACAACCGGTTGTTACACACTTTTATTGCATGAAAAGAGGCCACTCTGTTAGAGTCTGTAAAATTAGGAAATATTTTGTTCCTAAAGGTATCTTGAAATGAATTCCCAAAGGTTGTAAGGTTTCAAATGCTAAAGATGAATCAAAAGGACCCACATTTGTAAGGGGACCAAATCTTATTGCTTGAATTCATTATGATGGAGGGATACTAAGAGAAACATGAAGTCTTGAGTTATCTGATCAAGCCTTTAGAAGAAAATAAGTGTGACTGGAACTGAATTAAGGGTATGTACCAGTTCAAGATGTCTTGAAAGCCAAAAGAAGCATTCTTGATCACAAACAATGACTCATTGAAGGAACTTCATAACAAAAGGATAAAACCTTCCCTATCTCTCTGCTTTTCAATTATAAATTCATATTAAATTCTTTATCTACATAAGAGAAATTGCATCTATTTTAAACTCTTCTCAGTTTCTGTTTAAAATTCAAACACTGTTGTTGCTGCAGAAAAACAACCGATTGTTTTCTCGAAACAACCGATTGTTTCTTCTCTAACAACATTGCATAAATAGAATTAATTTCTTTATGCATTCTATCTTTTGCAGATTCAAATCTTAAAGAGTCTTTAAGTCAATAAAGCAGTCATGAAAGCCTGATTTGGTTCTGAAGGAAGTTACTTCTTGTCATAAAGGAATATACTCCATATCTTGGAAATTCAAATGACTTTATGTCTAGTCAAAGTCACATGTGCTGACCATGTGTTTTTCTGCTCTATGCTGGCATTTTTTTCTGTGCAAAAGTTGGACCAGATTTCTTCCTTGAAGACTAAAACCCACTTCAACCAAAGGTTCAAAGAGGGATTCTGTTTTGCTATAAAACCCTCTGCAACTGTTTTCCTTCACAAAAACAACCCATTGGCCCATCTCTTGCTACATCTCTTTCTCTACTTGTGTGTGTGCCTTTTTCTCATTCTGTTTTCATGGATTCCACTCTTCCTACATAAAAAAGAATTAAAACTAGGGTTGTGAGATCAGGAAGACGTCTTGAGGGTTGGTTTTTAGCATATAATGAATTGATTGAAAGATATCGCTTTGAAACAAGTAGAAAAGTGATAAACAACCCAAAAGTTGTCTCTTTTGATTGGTTGAAGAGCCAAAAGCTGGATGATGTTAGGAGGCTTCTCAAAGAACAAGTGTTAAAGAGGTTCTTGGAGATGAAAGGAAACATCTATCCAGATCTCATTCGGGTCTTCTACACCAACTTCAAATTTGAAGGTAACAATCTTATTTATCATGTCAAAGGTGTGGATATGGAGATCACTCATGAGGTGTGGGCTGTTGTGGCTAGTCTAAAGTATGCTGGGCTGAGAGTCAACAAAGGGAACATTGGTGTAGTGGAAAACTTCAACAAGATTCAATATTACAAAAGTTGTTTGAAGAATCCCCATACTCAAGTTAGAACTTGTTCGATTGAAGGGCTGAATTATTGTTGGCTCTCTTTGTCACTTGGATTCTAACACCAAGAGGAAGCAACCATTTTATCCTAACTGAGGAAGATCTTGTCTACATCTACTGCATAATGAACAAAGTCAAGATTAATTGGATACACATCATCAAGGAGCATATGCAAAAGTCTACGAGGTTAAGTGATTATCATTACCCTTATGCTATCTTGATTTCTAAATTCTTACATTATTTTGAAGTGAATCTTGATGGTGAAACATCTGAGTTGGTGAAGTCAACATTTGAAGTGAACAATGATTCACTAAGCAAGATGGGTTTTATCAATATCAATGGAAAATGGGTGAGTAAGGATGGTGGACAAGGTGGTTCCTCAAGTGACCTTCATGCTGAACATGGTGAAGAAGATCAAGAAGATAATGAAGGTGCTGATATGGACCTTCCAAATACAGAATAACCTGCTACTGATTTTGGTGTCGGGACAAGTGTTGGACATCAACGAGATGGGACTCCTTCAATGTCTCCCTTTGAGAGCTACATGGTGAATAGGCTAGATGGCTTTGCGGAAAATCAAAGGAATCTTCATGATCTGTGTTTCAAACTTTCAGAACTTTGACAATAGATTCCAAAGCATGGATACACGGTTTCAAATGCTTGATGAACAGATTGAAGCTGTTCAGAATCAAATTTTTGAGTTGTAGTATGGAAAGGAAGACTGAAGAAAAACAATCGGTTGATCTGTCGAAACAACTGATTGTTAAGCTTGACTAACAAGGCTTTGTTGTTCTTTCTATCTTTGTATTGCTTTATTTTGAACTTTTGCTTAAATCTCTTCATATAGTCTATTTGTGAAGACAAATAGGGGGAGAATATGGTGTTTGTGCTGTCTTACAAACTGCTATAACTCTGCTTTTATTCAGTTTTTAATTCTGCTGCATTATTGGTTTGTATGAAGTTGTTTTTGCTATGTTTTTTGTTGGTTTTTTTGCTCTTACGTTTCTGCAGAAAACTAGTAGATGTATGATCATAACCTGCTATGAAAGATGCTCTGAATTACATAGTTTTTGTTTTGCAGGTACAATTTCAGATTCAATCAAGATCAACACAAGCAACCAGGGATTTGTCTTCATCAAATAGGGGGAGATTGTTGATCAAGAGTGATCAAGTGCTTTGAAGAATCCAAATCCTATGTGTTTGATGCAAGGTTGTGTTATTGCTGTCTTTTGGGAGGGATCTAGGTAGAATAGAATGTGATCCACTCCTTTGTTGAATCTAAAACTGATGTGATTTAAAACCTTTTAGAAAAAAAAGTGTTTTTCCAACTAAGTGAAAAACAACCTGTTGTTTTGTCGAATAAACTGGTTGTTTTACTCTTAGGAGTTTTTGAAAAGGTTGAAAATTGTTTAAGTTTGGTTGACTTAACTGCCAAACCAAACAATCGGTTGTATCGTGGTTTCAACTGATTGTTTCTTTGAAAATCCTAACAAAATTATGTTTTGGTGGTTGAATGTGTTTTAAATGATTTCCAACTGAATACACTTCTTCATTAAATGCTTTGACCAATCTTTGGAAAATATAAATAGTTTGTTTATGTTTTCAAACAAAGTAGAGAAATAGATTTGAGTTTTTCAGTTGAAAAAAAGTTGATTTCAAGATTCAAACATTCACATCAAGCTTTGGGTTTTCAAAGAGATGGAATAGGATTGCAATTGTACTGATTTCATATTGTTTTGTAAACAAGTGTAATCCCTTCTCAACCTACTGTATTTTTGGTGTTATGTGCTCTTGAGGTGGTCAAGATCAATACTCTTGATGTGTGATTTGCCAAAGGGAGTGTGTTTCTTGAAGGGTTCAAGGTCATTACTTTGGTGGTTTGTGTGTTGTAATCTGGTTTGATTACTTAGTGGATTACCCAGTGGTTTTCTGGGATTGGATGTAGCTCTTGACTTAAAAGTGAACCAGTATAAATTGTTGGTGTATCTCTCTCTTACCCTCAAACTCATTTAAATTATGTTTTAAGCTTTACTAGTATAAACAACCAATTGTTTCGAAGAAACAACCGATTGTTTTTTTGTTGCTTTGCTATTGTATTGCTTTTGTTCTTGGCTAACCTGATTTTTGTTCTAGATTCACACAAAGAATAAGGGGCACAAAGCATTGATCTTTGGACCTAGAGAATGGGTTTGACTTCAATTGAGGAAGGATCACTTCCCTACTCAAAGGAAATGAAAACTTCTGCCTCGTGGTAATGGTCCCTTCCAAATCATTAAAAGGATAAATGATAATGCTTATCAGTTAGATTTACCTAACACGCATTCAAGGAGTAATTGTTTTAATGTTAGTGATCTAACTCCTTTCTCTACAGGTGTTGCAAATTCGTGGACGAATTCCTTCCCACCAGGAGAGCATGATGAAGACATGAGAGATAAAACATTCCTTGAACTAGCCCAACCTTCCCAAAGGATGACCTAGAGCATGACATATGATTTAGGGCTAGGTCAGGACCATCCACTAGCTAGTGCCTTAGAGCCTATCATTCTACAGAGGACCACTAGAAGCAGAGCCCAAGTGATGGAAGCTAAGCACAAGCTAGTTTCTTTGTTTTATATTTCAATAGATTAGGTTTCATATAGCATAAATAGGAGTGTGCTTAGCAACTTAGGATTGTGCCAAGCCAATTTTCTCTTTATGAGCACCTAGGTTTAGGAAGGGCAACCTTAACTTCTAGAAACTAGGTCTAGGGGGTGGCATTGACATTGGTCAAACCCTATGGTTATCCCTCACCCTTACCTTTTCTACCCCCTTCATCTTGCTCTCCAAGTCACTCCTCCCTATATAAAGGGTGTCTTCCCCCGTGTATTGACACATTGAATTTTGAAATAGAAAAGAAACTTTGCAGGAATGTTTAGTGAGACTTGAGTGTTCTCCATTGTGGGTCTTATTTTAAGTGTGTGTGCACTTCAAGTGGTGGCTCTTAACCACTTATCTTGGAGTAACCCATCCTCCAAGTGGCGTGATTCCTTGCCCCTTCTCCATAAGCTTTCTTTATCCCTTCATCTTTACTCATTTGTTTTCTTCTTATTGTGCCACCTTTCATTCCTCTTTCTATATTCTCATGCTTTTCTTTTAATTTGGTCTTTACCTTGTTATCATCTTCACCGTAGTTGTGTTTTCTTCTTTTTCCTCTAAAAGTGAACCTTCACACTTACTTAGCCACTCGGTTAAGTTTGTGTCCAGTGGGAATCTTCTTTGGGTTTCTCACCGTAATTGTTAATCTAAAAAATCATAAACAAAAGAGTAACCCATAAAAATATGCAATCCTTTTCTCCATTTGGAATTTGCACGTGCAAAGTAATGTTCCAACGAATGTTGCAATGCCATAATAATGTCCCGAAAATATTAATCTCCTCTCCCTTCCTTTCCCCCATATTCTCATCATCCATATTCCTTTATACAATTGACTTTACTCATTATTGGATTGTGGGCTTTTTGGGTCCAAATCCCTTTTCTTCCTACCTCTTTTTACATACTTCCCACAGAAAGTTTCACCTTGTCCTCAAGAATAAAGTGTGGAAATTGTTTTATTATAGTATCAATCGATTCATAAGTAGCCTCAAAGTTAGGTAGATTTTCCATTTGACTACAACTTCAACCTCTTTTACAGACTTGTTACTAACTGATATGACTTCTTGATAGCTTGAAACCTCCATGGAATGACTTGGTTCTTCAAATGTATAATGGATTGGCAGAAACAATGAAGTATAGAGGTAAACTGGGAGCTACAAAGAACTCTTAGAGCCTTGGAGTGTCGTGAGGTGTGTGGAGAGTTATATGTTAGGCCTAATCACATGGAGAAAATGAGATAGAGATCAAACAAGGTGATGTGAGTTGATTTTAGAATTGCACATGTTTTTAGGATTTCCACTAGGATTATGATTTTGATTAGCAATGATATGGTGAGACTTAATGAAGATTGCTACTAGAAAACAAGAAGGGGGGTATGACGGGAAAAGGAGAAATATGGTGCGACTAGGGTATTGACCTTGGTCAGTGCCACACCATCATCCTACATTCTAGAAGGTAAGTTAGCTTCCTACTCTAAAGGACTTCTCATAGGCCCAATTTGAGAACTACACCTCCTATTTATGCTATATGGACCTACTCTAGCTTATTATACTATTTGGACCCCTCAAATGAGCCCAAATTATTTACAAGATATTCTATCTTTGAAGAAGACCAAAAGGAAGAATAGTTGGTGCTCTAGTTTATGCCCATCTCCTCTGGTTGGGTCCATGAGATCCTTGGTGGGGTCTTGAATTGTTTGCTGAGATGACTACTCACCATGTGCTTTGTCTTTTGCTTCCTTCGTCATCTTCATAACTACTTGGTTTGTATCATCCCCCCCCCCCCCCCCCCCCCAATGTTCGAGAGAATTCGACCTCGAATTTAGAACTCCTGTAGATAACATAGTCAGCTTGCTTACATATAAGATAGTGCAAGGAGTGGGATGTGAACTTGACCTATGTTCCTTAAGCTTGGTGAGTTCAAAAGATGGGGTTTTATAGCAAACCATGTTTGGAAAGAATGTTTGGGAATGACAACTTTTTTTTATGAAAATCCTCTTAAAAGGTGGAAACCTTTAGGAGGTGTTTGAAAATCATTCCTAAAATTCTTTAACAAAGATGGTGAGTAGGTAGAAACCTTTGGGGAAGGAAGAAGTATATCTTGAAGGCGCATTTATATTTACGTGGGCTAACAAGATGAAATCCTTTATATTTTCCTCACCTGTTTCATTTTCTCTTTTTGTTTTCATTTTTAATTGGTCCTCATGAACCTCTTTGGGAGAGAGGGGTTTTAAAGTAACCTTGTGCCCTTGGAAGGTAAAATTCAATTTGTTGGTTAGGTCATCATGTAGAACTTGTCTATCATTTATCCAAGGCCTTCCCAATAGAATATGTGTTGCTTCCATTGGCACAACATCACATAAAATCTCATCTTTATACTTTCCTATAGCAAAAGTTATGAGGACTTGTGTATTAACCATGATTTCACCCTCCTTACTAAGCCATTGGAGCTTGTAGGGTTTGGCATGAGAGATGGTAGGCAACCCAAGCTTTTCTACCACTCTTGTGCTTGCCATATTTGTACAACTACCCCCATCCATAATTAAGGAACACAACTTGTCATTAATGAGTAACCTAGTCTAAAAAATGTTTTCCCTTTGACTTTCATCAAAAGGCTTTAAAACTTGACCTAGCATGCACCTCACTACTAACAAGTCTCCCTCACATGGAACTTCATACTCTTCCTCACTTTGGCTTTTTGTAGAGGTAGGGGACTTAGACCATTGATAGTTATGGTCACTCATGACAACCCCTTCTTTAACCATCATATATCTTTTAGAAGGGCAATTTGTTGCAATGTGTCCAAAACCTAAACATTTAAAACACTTTTGACTTGAGGTTTTGGTAGGGGACTTAGGTGTTGAAGTGGAGGGTTTAGAATCCCTAGGATTGTAAGAGGAATCTTTCACAAAATTTGAGGGAAAAGTTTTTGAAGAAGATTTGTTCTTGTTTTTCCAAGATGAGTGGTAGTAGTCATTATTATGAGAGTTTTTGAAATGAGTTTTCTTTGAAAGTTGAGATTCAACCTTGATGGCAAGGTGAACCATTTTTTCTAAAGATGAATACTCATAAAGTTCTACCACATCTAGGATTTCCCTTCTCGATCCACTTACAAATCTAGCCATTTTAGACTCCTCACTTTCATGCATGTCAATTTTAGTTAAAGTGGTTTCAAACTCTTTAAAATAATCATCTACACTTTTTTTTCCTTGTTGAAGTCGTTGGAGCTTCAAAACGAGTTCCTTCTCATAGTGAGGAGGAACAAATCTAGTGTGCATGCATAACTTTAAATCCTCCCAAGAGACCACAATTGGCCTCTTGTTAAGTCCAATGTCCATTACAGTGTTTTGCCATCACTGCATGGCATAGTCTAAAAACTCTAAGGAGGCTAACTTGACTTTTTCGTCTTCTTGGACCTCATGTACATTAAAAATTTGTTCAACTTTAGTCTCCCATCCTAGGTAAATGTTGGGGTCACCTTCCCCACTAAAACTAGGAAGTTTTACATAAGGAAAAGAAATTTTATGAGTATGGTGTTGATGTTGGCGCCTCTCATCAAATTGGTTCAATCTCCATTCTTCATCTTCCTCATGGTTGCCATATGGAGTGAAACTCCTTGTAGCCTTCCTATGCTCCCACCTCCTTGGTTGTCTTACTTGAGGGGTTTCAAGCCTTTGGAGCCTCTCCTCCATTTGCCTCATTTCCTCTTCTTTTTAGGTAAGGGATCTCCTAGCAGCCGCCAATTCACCCATAAGGAATGCCTTTTAGGGAGATTGTGGTTTTGATGACTCCCCTGAAGAAAGATTAGAATACACTCTCTCAAGTTTGCGTCACTTTAGCTAAAAAAAAAACAAGAGGAGAACACTCAAATCACTCAAAAGAATTTTATCCTCTCAACAAAAGGTTTATCTTGGTGTTGAAAATATTCTCAAGTGAAAGAAGACAAAGCCAAAAAACACTTGATCTCAAAGAACCACAACAAAACTTAGGGAATTTGAAAAGACAATCAAGAAAAGCTCAAAACAAGAAAGCTAAACAAATTTTGGGAAAAGAGATTAAGACAAAACTTGAAAAGGAGACAAACAAGAAAAATGCACACAAAAAGACTCTAAGATACTTACTAAACTTTTAACAATGAAACTTTCTTTAGAAATTTGTCAATGCAAAAGGATAAAAGTTCCACAATGTGGAAATCAATTTGCCAATCAAGATGAACCCAAAATTTTGAAAATGTTGCTCTTTGAAAGATTGGAACACAATTTATTTTTTTTGGTGCAAATTCCCTTTTTTCCCTTTTTTTTATACTTGTTCTTGGATTGTGGGAATGAAATGTCCATATTTTTATCCATGCATATATATAACTTCAATTTCACAAAAGTTTAGGATTCAAAATAATTGATCAATTGAAATTTTTTGTTTGGAACTTAAATCTACTTCTACTAAAACAAGTTTCTAATTACTTATAAATTTTCACAATTAAAAGCAAGTAAGTAGAGGCAAAAATATAAGGACTCCTAGAACACTAAAGAACATATGACTCAAGGCAAATAAGCAAGAACAATAAAAGACATAAAGGAACATTCAAAAAGCGAAACAATGTTATTGAATAAGGTAAATGCCGAATTTAAAATCAAGAAAGTAAAGGGCTGAAATTAAAAGTGCTTGAAAGTAAAGACAAGAATTTAAAGGTGCTTGAATGTAAAGACAAGAAATTAAAGATGCAAGAAATTAAAGTGCCAATCAACTCTAAACAAGATAAGCTCAAAAACGAAAGCTCTGAATAAAACATGATGTGAGTTGATTTTTAGATATTTTCATTTATGGTGACACTTTTACTTAAGATTGGGGTTTTAACAATTAATGGGGAGGACCTAAGGAAGATTCCCACTGGACACGAACTTAACCAATTGGTTAAGTAAGTGTGAAGGTTCACTTCACAGAGGCAAAGATGAAAAACAAGATATAGTGAGAATGAGATGCAATTGCGGAATTGAAATGGGCACAAGGTAAACATCAATGGTGGTCATGGCCTCCCAAATGATGCACCATACTCATAATTATGAGTTAAACCCAAGAGCAACAAATAAGAGAACTAAGAGACAAAAACATAAATGGAATGAAGAAATGGAAGGAAAATGGAATGAGAAAACTTATGATGGTGGGTGAGAAATGTCACGCCACTTGGAGTGTGATGTGCTCCAAGATGAGTGTGTTGGCTGCCACTTGAGAGCTTCCCAAATCACTCAAGATAAGACCTCAAACCTAAGAGGACATAAGCCTCACTAAGAGCTCACACAATTTGTGCAGAGTTTTTTTACTTCATTCAAATTCAACTTGTGAATACAATGAGAGAGACCTCCTATTTATAAGTGAAGGAGCCTTGGAGAACAAGAATAGGGGTATGATGGGAAAAGGAGAAATATGGTGCGGCTAGGGTATTGATTTTAGTCAATGTCGCACCATCATCCTACATTCTAGAAGGTAGGTTAAGCTTCCTACCCTAAAGAACTTCTCATAGGCCCAATTTGATAACTACTTTAGCTTATTTTACTATTTGGACGCCTCAAGTGAGCCCAAATTATTTACAACATATTCTATCTTTGAAGAAGACCAGAAGGAAGAACAGTTGGTGCTTTGGTTTATACCTATCTCCTCTGGTTGGGTCCATGAGATCCTTGATGGGGTCTTGAATTGTTTGCTGAGATGACTACTCACCATGTGCTTTGTCTTTTGCTTCCTTGGTCATCTTCATAGCTACTTGGTTTGTATAATGGTGGTGAGAAATGAGAAAATGGAATGAGAAAACTTATGATGGTGGGTGAGAAATGTCACGCCACTTGGAGTGTGATGTGCTCCAAGATGAGTGTGTTGGCCGCCACTTGAGAGCTTCCCAAATCACTCAAGATAAGACCTCAAACCTAAGAGGACATAAGCCTCACTAAGAGCTCACACAATTTGTGTAGAGTTTGTTTACTTCATTCAAATTCAACTTGAAAATACATGGAGTAAGGCACCCTATTTATAGGAATGGGTGCCTTGGTGGGCAAGAAGAGCAAGGGTAGAGTGGTAAATGTGTGAGGGGTTGCCTTTAGGGTTTGACGAAGTCAAAACCGCACCCAAGGCTTGTTCTTCTAGGAACTAGGTCAAATTTCCTTCATAAAGGGCTAGAAACAAGTTAAAATGATAACTTAATCCCCCTATTGTGCTATAGGCACCTATTCCAGCTTATTCTACTATTTGGACCCCTCAAGAGAGCCCAAATTATTTACAACATATTTGTATCTTATAAGAAGACCAAAAGAAAGAATAGTTGGTGTGCTGGTTTATGCCCAGCTCCTTTGGTGAGGTCCATGTGATCCTTGGTGGGGTATTGAATTGTTCGTTGAGATGACTGTTCTCCATGTGCTTTGTCTTTTGCTTCCTTGGTCATCTTCGTAGCTACTTGGGTTATATCATAGGTTAAGGTGGGTTTTGGCATAGTTCAATTTATGCTAAATACGCCTTAATCTACTAAAATAAAAATAAAGGAAAATAACTGGAAGTGGCAAAACATTTTGGAGCCAAAATTTGAAAAATTAAAAATAAAACTCTCTAATTAGAAGGTGCCATGTGGACCCATGCTTTCCATGTGTAGCTCACACCTTCCAAGATAAATACTCTCCACTCCTAGGTTGCCATGTTAATACAACCCAATTAGACAAGGAGATAACCAAGGACACAACAAACACTTCACAATTAAGTCAGTCATCTTACTATCCAAACAATGCCCCACCAAACTTCAGAAGGACTTCAACAGAAGAATAACTGCACATAGGCCAGACAATCAAATGTTCTTTCTTTTGGTCTTTTTAAAAGACAAGTTTATGCAAGTAAATTGGGCTCATTTTGGGGGACCAAATAGAATAATAAGCTAAAGTAGGGTTCACTAAGCATAAATTGGGCTTATGCCAAGCCCATTTTTCATGACAAGTGCTTCTAGGTTTAGGGTTTCTTTTACCTACGTTCTAGAAGGCTTCTCATAAATGACACCCCTACCCCTCTATCTTGTTCTCCAAGACACTCTCTTATAAATAGAGTGTCTTGCCTCATGTATTTGACACCTTTAATTTTGAAAGTAAAGAAACTCTGTCAAAGTGTTTAGTGAGTTGAGTCTCCTATTAACCTTGGGTCTTATCTTGAGTGTTATTCACTTCAAGTGGCGACTCTGCACCACTTATCTCGGAGTATCTCCTTCTCCAAGTGCCATGACAACACTTCTTTTCCATAAGCTTCCTTCATCCCTTTCTCTTTTTGCTTCTTTTTGTGCCACCTTCCATTCCTCTTTTATGTTATCATGCTATTCTTTTTATTTTGGTTTTCACTTTCTATTCTTCATCTTTTGTTCATTTATTTTTGCAAGTCATCATTATCATCCTCACCATATTTGTATTTTTCTCTTTTCTCTCTAGAAGTGATCCTTCACACTTACTTAACTAGTAGGTTAAGTTCGTGTTCAATGGGAATCTTCTTTTGGTTTCTCACCATAATTGCTAATCTCAAAACTCATAAACAAAAGCGTAACCCATAAAATGTGCAATCCTAAAATAACTCACATCACAATTGGACGTTCATGTGCTTCTTACCAAGGTAATTTTCATCCTATATTGTACCCTAGATGATCTAGGGTTACAATTGGGCTTCTTTGAGCTTAACTAGTCACTTATAAGGTTAACTATACCTATTCTACTATTAGTCCAAGTACAAGCCCATAAATCTATGATACTTGGCCCAATTATTTTATGCTACTATGAAAAATACATGGCCCATGAAATCCTAAACAACTTTATACAATTATTTAAGCTAAAGTTTTTCCCAAAAATAAGGTTGACTAATCTCTTCTGAAGTCAGCCGAAACTCTGTCTTCTTGTGTTCTTCTGACCAAACTCTAGTTAATGTTTTGATGACTTAGAGATCTTCTTGGATATGCTTTGTATATTCCTTCATCCTAGAGTTTTCCTATAAATCCTAATTAGGCCCATATTTGAAAGTAAGTTTATAAATAGAGTTTAGATCTTCATTCTTCTTGTCATCTGGTTGTGTGTGGTTGGACGACTGCCATCACTTATTCTATGGTTTCAACTTGTAGCTCAAGAACCTATGATAATATCAATGGGTACAAATGATACATGAAAAAGTAGTAGGTTCTACTTTCTTTAGGTAATTGTAGTTGATAAGCAACATGTCCCATCTTTATGATAATTTGATAAGGGCCATATAATCATGGATTCAGTCTCTCATTGCTTTAAGGATTATATTATATTGGGTTGTAATTTGAGATGTAACCCAAGATGATCAAAAGTTTGGTCATGCGGAGCTCAATTGAATCCCACCCTTCTTGTATTTTGCTAGCCACAACTATAATAGTTGATCATTTTCTTAGAGGTCTTCTATCAAGTTCATTGAAACACCCTACCTTCATATTTTAACCAAGAGCGGCTACTTGTCAAATAATAGTCGATGTTAGTAAAGAGTAGCTTGAGTAAAGAATACTCGATGTCAGTCAAAAGTTGTTTGAGTAAAAAATATTTGGTTAAGTTAGGAGTGACTTGTGTCAAGAATACTTAATTGAGTTAGGAGTAGCTTTTTTCAAGAATACTCAAGGGGTAACTTGCAAAAGGTTTTAAGGTGGCATATACATACTTTAGAACTTGCAAAACCCATCCATATTCTATGTTTATACCTGGAATTTTATATTTCACCTCTCTTGTCCTATATACCTCAAAATATTTTTTTGGGAAATTTCCTCATACCGTTTACACTACACGAGTTTAATCTTGTATTCAACCTAAATGTATGTACTTCATTGTTGCAAGTAATCTTTTAGGAAGATATAATTGTAGGTAGTATTGGTTGTCATGAATGGTTCACAGAGCTTGATAAACATGTGTAAATGTGATAATTGGAGCAAATATTTTCATACAATTTAAGAGACATATAAAAATTATAGCATTAAGTGGGTAAAGCTACTACACCTCTAGTAAACTTTGTAAATCCTACCAAAGTGGACAGTTGCACTTAACTGGTTGGTCAAGAACTAGATGTAATCTTTTGTGACAAATGAATTATAAATTATTGTGTGTAATTTCTCTCTCCTTTATCTCATTTATGTTGCATGTTATCATCGTTTGTACTATAACCCTAGAAGGAGAGCTAATGTGTTAATACATATTGATGGTCATAATTTTACACACACTTATTAGCTTTAATAATAGATTCTTGGACTGTAATCGTGAATAAATTCATTTTTTTAAATATGATTCATCTAAATGGGTTTATTTGAGTCTTGATTATTATCTATTCTAATCTTATGTTTCAAACACATTAAACTATTTCCTTTTATTTCACAAAGTAGGCAGTCTGACTAGACAGTCTAGTGATTACATGAAGTAAACAATCCAACGACCTATCTGCCAAGACTCAATTGAAGAAAACACCTCAAATGAAATAAAGAGAAAGATGTAAAAAGAATTTAATGAAAATAACGAAGACTAGATTGTTTGTTAGACGGTCTGAAGGAAGTTTCTACCACTACGAGTGGGTCAAGTAACATGAAAGTCCAAGTTGCTTCTCTGAATTGAATTGGGAAATGAAATCTGAGTTTAGAATTAGAGAATAAAATCTATAATATCTCAAAAACAAAATTGGAAACAAATTGATATGAATGTGACAACAAGAATACATGATTCTTTGACATTCTTAGGAGCAACTTGAGCTGGTCATAGTGGCACTTTACTTAGAATTGGATCAATGTTCTAATTCAAGAACTCACCAAGACTTTGCATCAACCAAAACTCATATGGAAGTCCATATATTGTCAAATGGAATCAAACAACAAGAAAGGAAAAACACAAATTGAAAACTGGACAGAATTGAAAAGCTAAGCTACTGCACCAAACAGAATCAAGGAAACAATGCTGGAAACACAAAATTAAACGGTAGAAAATGAAGTAAAACTCTAGGAATCAAAAACTACCGAATGGAAAAATTGAAGAAAAAGGAAGAAGAACACTTATAGGAAGATGCTTGCTGGATTTTGAGAATTGGAAGAAGCCATTCACGCCACTTGGAACCTTGAACCAAGATAAGTGATGGAGTGCCGCCACTTGAAGCTCACCATTGCTCACAAGATAAGGCAAAGGAAGAAGAAGACCCAAGACTCACAATTTCTCTCCAAATTTGAGTATAGTCTCTCTACTATAAAATTCCAATCTGAATTGTGAAGGACCTAAGCCCTCCTTTTATAGGAGTAAGGGCTGGTCATTTACATAGCTTATTCCCTAAGCTACCCAAAAAGCTCCTAAGATCACACCCCCCTTACTAAGCTCACTCCCCAAGCTTCTAGAATTTGCTAAACTAAAGCCTAAAGATGCTTTTACAAAAGAGGTGTCTCATGTTTCCCTCTAAGCACCTTTCTAAACATTATTCTATATTATTTACAATTTAAAAGAAACTATAAAGAGAGATATTTAATATGAAGCCTATTATTTGAGAGTTTGTAGACTTCTTTATCTTTAGGCTTGATCTTCTCTTTGACTTCTTTTAATTTGTGAGAAGACTAGAAGGAAGAACTTCAAATGTGTAGGTGAAAATCCTCTTCCTTCATTAATAAAATCCTCTCCTAGTGGATATCCATCACAAATCATCTGCGGAGATACGAAGAAATAAAGATCACAATTAAATTGAAAATAAAATTTGAAGAATTTTGGAAAGTGAGAAATTATGAACAATATCTGACACAAAATATATTTATGAGATCTTTAGAGAAAAAAAAACCTACAAAAAGATACAAGCTTCGAAGGAAAACATCATCTTTCATATCAACGTTTGAAAAGTAGAACATTAGCGTTTTCTTAGTTTTCATATTTTCTTCTTTATAATCTTTTTGGTTTACCTCCACATGGAATCTTAAACTCCTTTAAATTGATTCTCTTGTGATTTCACAATAAATTTTGAGGTTTCTATTCAATAAATTTTTATTCTTAAATTCCCTGTAGCAATTTGTGTTGAAAGTTTTGATCTTTTTGAATCCTGGTTTTTGTTAAGGAATTATATTTGAACATTTTTTGACAAGTTTTTTTTCTTTAATAATATTTTTTTGGTTAGTTCACTTAGTTCTAATTAATCTTTTGTTCGCTTAGTTCAAAGCATAAAAGATAAACATCTCATGAGTAGACACTTGAAAATGAGTAAAATACTTAATACACTAGTAGACATTTATTTTGTTAATAAGATTATATTGAATTTGATTTACACTTGTTTGATTAAGTTTGACATCAGTGTGAGAATTAAAAGAGTGAAAATCTTAAGATAAATAGTGAAGAATTCTTTGTTGAATGAACTTGAGAGTCAACCTGTGTATTTTACTATTTTTCAGTCATCTGTTTTATTTTTCTGCATAACAATCTCAATATCTTTTTATTTTGCTGTTATTTTTAATCTTATTGGTTGTAGATAGATTTTGAACACTGTTTGACTAAATTCATTATTAGATTTGTTGGAAGATGACTTGGGATAATTCTGACCACATCTATATTATCATCTCTTTAGTTTTAAATGGTCTAGCACTACGTTAGATAGTCTATGCTAAATATAATTTTAATTTGACTGCAAAATGACTATTATCACATACTAAAAAGATTTTAATAAAATGTTTTTAAAACTAATTATTTGTTTTACATTTGTGTTGGTTGGTTGGTTAGATGTTATAAGTATGAGCTAATCACTTGTTGAAACAAACATGGAAATATGTTAATCAAGTGATTTAGCTGAGTTGCAAAGTTTACGTCTAACATGACCTTTTGGAATGAAAAAGCTAAGAATAAAATAAACATTTAAACATTATGATAATTTTTGTTATAAGTTTTCGTTAAGAAAATGGTTTTATACTTCATCAGACAAAACCTATTGAAAAATTATCAGTTCTACATCAGGTGTTTGCATGCTAGATGAAATAATCATAGTATGATCTTTAGTTTAAATAAATAAGAAAATTGTTGGGTATGAAGCCATGACCAATTGGGTTGGGTTGACTAGACACCATGTTTAGTGAGTGGGATCAATCATTGTGTCCCCTTTATAATTTCTATTTAAAGAGATAATATGTTGCAGAACCCACCGAGATGCCCGTGCTCGGCGAGGTCCATACCATCTGGTGGCGGACCCACCGCCTCCCAGTGGAAGAAATACGCGAGGGGGGTCAACTCAATTGAAGAGAGAATCTCGGGTGAGCCATGGGAGTCGGACCTCGTGTTCACGAGAGGGGATCTCCGAGACGTTGTACCCCACGACAACGACCCTGTAGTCATCTCAGTCGTCACAGCGGGTCGTAAGGTAGACAGGGTCCTTGTCGACCAAGGGAGCTCTGCAGACGTCATGTTTTTGTCAACGTTCAACAAGCTGCGTTTGTCCCCTGACCTTCTGAGGCCCTACATAGGCTGCCTATATGGGTTCGCAGACAACCAAGTGGAAGTCCGAGGCTACTTGGAGCTGAGGACGACATTCACAGATGGAGAAGCCTCGCGCACCGAAAGCATACGATACTGGTCGTAAACGCCATTTCCGCCTACAACATCTTGTTGGGGAGACCGGCGCTGAATAGGCTCAACGCGGTATCCTCCACGCGTCATATGAAGATGAAGCTGCCAGATCTCAGCGACAGGGTAATAGTTATCAAGTCGGATCAGGAGGAAACGTGGAAGTGTTACGAAAACAGCCTAAAATCGAGGAAAAGCGTGTTCATGGTGTTTGAGCGCCCGCCAAGCGTCGACGTGACAATGATAGAGGCGACGCCCTCCGGGTCAACGCCTGTTGAGGCCACGCCTGTGGGGGCGACGCCCGAAGCAGACACACTCATGAGGGAGGGTCCCGACCACACGGCGCCAGCGGAAGAGGCGACGCCCATTCAGGATAACAGCAGGGACCAACAAGCGACTAACGTGGTGGATAGGAGCATTGGCGACAAGACGTTTAAACTAGGGCGTCTGCTGAGCTAAGAAGAGCAGGAGGCGGTGGCAGAGGTGATCTCACGCCATTTGGACGCCTTCACGTGGTCTGCCTCAGACATGCCCGGCATCGACCCTGATTTCTTATGTCATCACCTCAGCATGGACGCCACGGTTCGCCCCGTGCGCCAAAGGAGGAGAAAATTCAATGAAGAGAGGCAGCTGGTGGTACACGAAGAAACACAGAAGCTGCTGAGGGCTGGCCACATCAGGGAAATCCAATACCCCGAGTGGTTAGCCAACGTCGTCCTGGTAAAGAAGGCGAATGGGAAGTGGAGGATGTGCGTGGACTTCACTGACCTAAACAAGGCGTGCCCGAAGGACTCGTACCCGCTGCCCAGCATTGACGCGTTGGTAGATAGCGCCTCCGGCTGCAAGGTGCTAAGTTTCCTGGATGCGTTCTCGAGGTACAACCAGATTAAAATGCACCCGAGAGATGAAAGCAAAACCGCATTCATGACGGAAACTAGCAGTTACTGTTACAAGGTGATGCCTTTCGGCTTAAAGAATGCGGGCGCCACATACCAAAGGCTAATGGACAAGGTCCTGGCGCCCATGCTAGGGAGGAATGTGTACGCCTACGTGGATGACATGGTGGTGGCGTCGCAGGATAGGGCACAGCACATGGCAGACCTGGAGGAGTTGTTCGTCACAATATCCAAGTACCGCCTCAAGCTAAACTCTGAAAAGTGTCTTCGGGGTAGAGGCCGGTAAGTTCTTGGGTTTTATGCTCACAGAGAGGGGGATAGAAGCGAACCCCGACAAATGCGCAGCGATTATCGCCATGCGAAGCCCGACGTCGGTAAAGGAAGTGCAGCAGCTGACAGGGCGGATGGCGGCACTCTCAAGGTTTGTTTCCTCCGGGGGAGAGAAGGGGCACCCGTATTTCCAGTGCCTCAAGAGAAATAGTCGCTTTGCATGGACTGACGAATGCGAAGCGGCTTTCATTAAGTTAAAAGAGTACCTGACGACGCCACCGGTCCTCTGCAAACCAGTAACAGGTGTGCCCCTCCGGCTATATTTCACGGTAACGGAGCGGGCTATTAGCTCTGTGTTAGTCCAGGAGCAAGACCAGAGTCAAAGCCCATCTATTTCGTGAGCAAGGCATTACAAGGCACTGAGACGAGATACCAGGCGTTGGAGAAGGCAGTGTTAGCAGTGGTGTTTTCAGCTAGGAGGCTCCGTCATTACTTCCACAGCTTTACGGTGGTAGTGATGACAATCCTCCCTATACAGAAGGTGCTGCAGAAGCCTGACGTGGCAGGAAGGATGGTGCGCTGGGCGGTGGAGCTTTCAGAATTCGACATCTAGTATGAGCCCAGAGGGTCCATCAAAGGGCAGGTATACGCAGATTTCGTGGCAGAACTCCCGCCTGGAGGCGAACAGGAGGTGGAGGCAGGCTCACAGTGATCGCTCTCAGTGGATGGCTCCTCCAACCAGCAAGGAAGCGGTGCGGGAATAGTCTTGGAAGGACCAGACGGTGTACTGATCGAGCAGGCCCTGCGCTTCGCCTTCAAAGCCAGTAATAATCAGGCTGAGTATGAAGCCCTGATTGCAGGAATGCTTTTAGCCAAAGAAATGGGCGCGCGGAACCTATTAGTGAAGAGTGACTCTCAACTGGTTACGGGGCAAGTGTTGGGTGAGTTCCAGGCGAAAGACCCGCAGATGGCGGCATATTTACGGTACGTCGAATCGCTAAAGGGAGCCTTTAGTGCTCTTGAGCTGGTGCATGTCCCAAGGGAGCAGAATGCCAGAGCTGACCTGCTCGCCAAGCTGGCCAGCTCAGGCAAGGGGGGCAGGCAGAGGACTGTAATCCAAGAGACGCTTAAGGCTCCGAGGAAATTCATAGAGGATAACAGGGTGGATGTCCTTCATATAAGCACTGCGAGAGGAAGGCCAAGGAGTCATCGTTCCTTGACTTAGGATACGTTGAAGGCGCCTCACATTAGCGTATACGCGGACACGCCCGAAGGAGGGAGGCGAGCGCAGATACATGTTTTAGCCGAAGGAGCCACCTGGATGACGCCATACAGGCGGTACCTAGCGGATGGGGTTCTCCCAGTGGAGCCTGAAGCGGGTAAGAAAGTTAAGAGAAATGCTGCAAGGTACACCCTAGTAGACGGAGTGTTATTCAGGCACGGTTTCACTCACCCTATCTTAACATGCGTAAGCGGCGACGAGTGTACCAGAATAATGGCGGAGCTCCATGAAGGCATTTGTGGGAGCCATGTAGGCGGAAGGTCCTTAGCTTCTAAGGTAGTGCGCGCAGGTTTTTATAGGCCAACAGTAAAGGAAGATTGCGTGCGACACGCCCAGCGTTGTAAGCAATGCCAAAAACACGCAGACTGGCACAAGGCGCCGCCAGAGGAGCTGCGATCCATATACAGCCCATGGCCTTTCCATACCTGGGGGATCGACATCCTAGGTCCGTTTCCGCTGGCGATAAGGCAGATGAAGTACTTGATCGTCGCCATCGAGTACTTCACCAAGTGGATAGAGGCGGAGCCTGTGGCCTAGATCACTGCGCACAAAGTCCAACACTTTATGTGGAAGAATATTGTGTGCCGTTTCGGCGTACCTAGGCGGCTGATATCCGATAACGGAACCCAGTTCGCCAGTCAGCAGTTGAGAAACCTGTGTGCTGAGGTAGGCATCAAGCAGGTGTTCGCATCAGTTGAACACCCCCAGACTAATGGGCAGGTAGAGTCAGCAAACAGAGTTTTGCTGAGGGGGCTAAAGAGAAGGCTAGAAAAGGCCAAAGGAGCGTGGGCGGAGGAAGTGCCAAGGATCGTGTGGGCATACCACACCACGCCCCAATCTTCCACCATGGAGACGCCTTTCAGCTTAGTGTATGGGTCGGACGCGATGATCCCAGTTGAGATTCACGAAAGCTCACCACGTTTCCAAAATTTCGTGGCGGAAGAATCCAATGAAGAAAGGAGGGTGAACCTGGACCTACTGGACGAAGCCAGAGAGGAGGCCAGAATAAAGGCCGAAGCCGTAAAGAGAAGGGTAGAGCGACAATATAGCTCTAAGGTAAAGCCACGACAGTTTCAGATTGGCGACCTAGTTATGAGGAAGGCTCATCCATACGAGCTGGAGAATAAGTTGTCTCCCAAGTGGATCGGGCCCTTCAGAATTACCGAGGCTAAGGGCAACGGTTCGTACAACCTAGAGACATTGGAGGGGGGGTCCCATCCCACGCAGTTGGAATGCAGCCAACTTAAAATTTTATTTTAGTTGACTTATGTAAGCAGCCATGTAACAATTTAGTTGAAGGGGACACTCTTTTTCCCTCTCGGGGGTTTTTTAACGAGGTCACCCAAATAAAAAAGGAAAAGAAGTTCGAGGAAAAACCTTTGTCTTGGTTTCAGTCTTTATCTTTTTCCCTTTCGAAGTGACGACAGGCATCGCCAAGCATATGCGTCGCCAAGAAAGAAGGCGTCGCCAAGAAAGAAGGCGCCGCCAAGAGAAAGCGTCGCCAAGAAGCGCAGAGCGCCGCCAAGAAAGGTGACAGAGGAAAAACGCGCAGTGTATGAAGCGTGTGCAAATGTAAAACAGCGTTAAAGAAATCAAGCATGGCACAGTGGAGTCAAAGTTACATGTATGATCGAAAGGAACGAGAGGAACGAAGAAGCACAAAAACGACATCCAAAAAATGCAGTAACATAAACAGTCTCAGGCAGTTCATGCAGTAAAGGGAATCATCAAGGAGAGGAAAAACCATACCTTTGGGGGTCGAAGGATGTGGAGAGCGGAAGCACGAAAGAGCAAGGGTCGCGAGAGAAGAAATTCGAAGAAGATGAACAGTGAGGAAAGGCAGAGAAAGTGGATGTAACAGTGGTTTCAAGCGCGGGGTTTGGGTAACTTAAACGTTACACCTGCAACTCAAGGGGCGTTAATTGGGGACCGTTTGATTGCGCCGTGTGTCAAGGGATTGGGCGCTCAAGGGGAGCGCAAGAGGCTCTTAGGGATGACCGCGTGATAAACCATGTGGCACGCGATTAAGCGTGGCCCAAAAAGTGTTGTTTCCCCGTTTCAGAGGATATCCAATCAGCCATTAAGAGCACCCCAAGGGTTCAGATAGTGTCACGTCAATGTTTTCAAGGTTGCCACGTCAGAAAGAATGACACATCACCGGGTGCCACGTAGATGGCGTGGGCGAGGCCTTAGTCTTTTCGCTGAAGACAAGTCATCAGCTTAAGACTGGGGGGCTTGTGTACCGTCCCGTACCCGGGCGTTGACGAAGTCAAGGTCAAAGTCAGCGTCGAGGTCAAAGTCAACGTAAGGCGTCGCCCAGGTGGGGGTGACGCCAAGCGCAGGCGTCGCCAAGAGGAAGCGTCGCCAAGAGGAAGCATCGCCAAGATAAGGCGTCGCCT
Source organism: Phaseolus vulgaris (assembly GCF_051622355.1). Taxonomy (NCBI): domain Eukaryota; kingdom Viridiplantae; phylum Streptophyta; class Magnoliopsida; order Fabales; family Fabaceae; genus Phaseolus; species Phaseolus vulgaris. The sequence continues at coordinate 31,754,073 of NC_143505.1, read as the reverse complement.
AGCAGGGTGTCGCCAAGGTGGAATGACACAAAAGCAAGGTGACCACAGCGCCACTCCCCGACACCCATGGGTAGGAAAGACCATGGAGGGGGCGACACCGTGGGGAGGCCTCGAACCCCTGATAACCAGGGAATAGTGATAAAGAGAAGGAAAAGGTGGCTTCAAGGCCATAGTGACAGCACTAGTGTAGGGCAGCCCGACTCGTGAAGTACCCCTGCCGCCCCAGAGACGCCTTTGGGACAGATACGACTCAAGGGGAGGGTCACGCCCAGGGTAGCCAGGTGCAGGGTACGAGAGGAAGGCAGATACGCTCTCAAAGTGAGTGACTAGATGATTGGGGCATGAGTTGGCACCCCAAAAAGTCACCCCTTGTGCAGTAGCACTCCCAAGCAGGAGGACTCACACGTAGAAACGTCCCCGATGGGCAGAAACGTCCCCAGATGGGGTCATGGCATTGTGAGGCCCTCCACGTGTACGACAGCCAGGTCAGAATAGAAACACCCTTTAGTCAGGTACCAGGTAATTAAAGTCATTCAATACAGTTTCTGTTTCGAGCGTTTCAGGTACTATGAAGGCTCCCAAGCGTTTCAACGTCTTAAATGCGCTACGTTTTCTAATTAGACGCGTTAATTAAGTGCGTTATGTTTTATGATTAAAAGCGCTTTAAGGCGCTTTAAATGCTTGGGCAGTTTAAATAGCGCGGAGAATGTTGGAAACAGGGTTCGAACTTTTGGCAAATTTCCTAGAAACTCTCTAGTTGCTTGCTCGAGCCTTGAGGTTACGCACAAGGGACTAGGGAAAGATTTTTGCTAGAAGGAGAAATATACACTAGACACAGTTTCCTTTTGACCACCTTCAGAGTGCCATACGCGGTGCTCCGATACGGAGGTGCACAGTTTTTTGTGTTTCTTGCTGGCTGACTTGAGCGTCGGAGTGCAAACGACCGCTAGGGCGCCCCTTTTTTCCTTCCTTACAGGAATTCACAGGTAGCCAGTGGGAAGGAGTCCCTAGCTGACGGTTGAGGTCGCACGAAGACGTCCCAGGTCATCCAGACGGAACAGGTTTCATGATAGCCCAGGATTCGCGACAACCCAGACCTATGACTCACGGCAGGCGCGCGTAGTAGGCGGTGCGACATGCAGTGGTGGTGGATGCTCGCGACGTTGTGCAGGTGGCTTGCTCGCAGTAGGATCGTGTCCATGCAGTGCGGCGGAGTGCGCCAGTGCGACGGCAGATCAAGTTTCGCGACGAACAGGTGCAGGTGCTTGCAGTGAGCAAGACAGCACAGAGGTGCAATGCGATGGCAGTGACGGAAGACGCAGGGTAACGCGTGCATTTTTTTGTTGATGCAGTAGTGACGGTGCGGTGCTTGAAGCGGGGTGTGGATGTTTTTCGTTGCGGCAGAAAGTTATGACATTTCAGTTACTGAGCACATCAATATTCGATCTTAGCCAGACTTACGTCAGTGGGCATTAAGTTCGATGATGAAGTTCAAGCTTTACTGTTGCTATTGTCTTTGCCTAACAATTACATCAGTTACCAGTTCAATGGGATCCGATGGATTCACTTTTGAGAAGATTCGTGATCTCATTCTTGGTGAGGATATCCGAAGAAGGAGTTCTGGGGAATTATCTAGTGAATCGCTATATGTCATCAGAGGTAAGAAAAATATCAGAGATAGTGAGAGCAAGAACAAAAGAAGGAGTGACCATCCCAGTTCAAAAGATAAACAAATTCCGGTTCATAGAATCTCGTGGGAAGAAGAGGGTTGTCTTTACAAGAGAGAAACTCAAAGCCACGGGTCAGATTTAGCATGAACGAGCATGGAAAGGTTCAGGTAGACCAGTCAGAGGTAGTTATGGCAGTGAGAGCACGAGTCGTGTTTCAGCTGAGGTCCCTAGACGACAGTGGGTGAGGAGAATTAGTATTCCAGTTGTTGAAACTTCTCCAGAAAATTTCTTGTTGAATATTGAGAGTGTTTGTTCTCAGGTTGTTCCAGGATCCGGCAATTCTTGCAAGTGGGAGCCGGTAGGAACAAAGAACGGGTCAGTGGCAGTTTCAGTCATGACTGATGTGTTGAAACTCAGGGAAGTTTTAACGAAGTCTTCAAAATGATTAAGAAGGCTGGTGGCAACCAGAGGTGGAACATTGAGTTTCGTCGACAGATTACAGAAGTACATGTACACAGTTGAAGCGCAGGTGAACATTGTTCCGTGGCTTCAAGTGGTAGATTGTTGGGTATGAAGCCAGGACCAATTGGGTTAGGCTGACTAGACACCATCTTTAGTGAGTGGGCTCAATCATTCTGTCCCTTTTATAATTTCTATTTAAAGAGATCATTATACTTGTAATTGGAGTGCAACAGGACAAAATGAAAACCTAATAGTTGCCCGTGTGGAAGTAAGTTGTAGTTGGCGATCGAACCATGTTAAATCCTATGTTGTTTATTTTCTGCAATTGATTCGTGATTGTTTGTGTTGCTTCCGCGTGCATTTTTCCCATAAAAAATATCACAAACAAATTATCCAGAGGAGTTGACAAAATATGTTTGACATTACACATCAGATGAAAGAGTTTTAGTCTAATTGTTATACAAACAATATCATCTTCTTTGCATCTTTAATCAAATGATATTAGCGATAATTATTTATAATTAATTAAATTTCAATTCAACCATTCCTTCTCATGATTTTCTTGTTTTTTTATAGTTCTTATCCTTTTCTTCAAGTGAATCTTTAATGCAATTAGCATTGATTCTTCAAATAAGATGGAATGTTCTTCCACTTCCTTAACGTGGTCCATTTTGTTCTTTCTTTTTTGTAACTTGTTTTGGTTTGTTTTGAATTTTGATCGAAAAGTTACTATCAAATCCATGTATATTGTTTTGCTTTAAAGCCTTTTTTGAGTTGATAAATCCTACAATATTCAAGAAAAACCTGCATTAGGTTGGGACTAGGTAATTCATTATATTTGAATAATTCATTAGAAAATTAATTATTTATCATATATAGACTAATGCCTACTTGTTATATTAGTTTTTAAGGGAAACGCAATCATTAGACTCTAAAGCGCTTGATTATATCATAAACACTTGATTTCACACTTTATTAATTCATCAATTTCCAATAATTTTTTGTTTTAGTTTACCATGAATTTTGAGTTGTAAATGACATTGAATTGTGAATGACCTCAAGTTATGAATGACCTTTAATAAACTTCAATTATGAATTACTTTGATTATGCTTAAGTTATTTTCATATATTGATTCCAAATTGTGTTAAACCAAATATTTTATAAATTGTTATAGTCATAAAAAAAATATTAAAAAAATGGTAGAAACCATAGTAGTTTAAGTAATACCATATGTCATCAAAGTGCTCATATAATTACGATGACGATTCACTCCATAATTATTATGCATTACATTCACTCCATAAAATTCTATCAAGAATGTAATACTTATGTCTCTACAATAATCCTCTTAAAAAATATTCTGTATTATTAATTGTGGAGTTTATTTTTTCTAAAACGTCTCTGGAATGTATAATCGGAGATTTTTAATACATTCTTGATAGATTTTTCTTTAAAATATTATTTTTTGTTATTGTAAAAGGAAAGTGCAAAAAGTTAGTCATAGTTATTGATCCTGCCTGTTGACCAGAACGTTGGAACCTGCCTCGTCAAAGGATCGACTCGTGCACCGCTTCGAACCTCCGTCCTTCTTCGAGATCCACCTCAAGAACCTGCAAAAGAACAGAGCGGCGCCGCTGCGGCCGATCGCACTCCAACGCCCAAGTTAGTGACCGAACCACCAAATACTAAGAGCAAGAACACTCAAGAAAACTCAAGGAACCGTGCAATGTTCTCTCTCACAGTAAGCTCTAGATCTCGCAAGCGTAAAGAGTGTAATCTGAACGTGCGTACCTCAGAAATTTCGTTGAGAACTCTTATATACCTGGTTACTTTCTCTCTCCTGGCAGTTACAGACCTGGACACGTGGCTCACATCCAGTCGTACACGTGCCATCATCTGGAGCCTCCTTGACTTGGGCGCTGCTTCTGACTCTCTTTTTGGCTAAGTTATTTATGCAAGGTACTGCCCAGTGCATAGCTAACTTGGGAGCGCGATCTCTACTGGAACTGGCGAGTTAGGGTGCCCTCGTACACCTTCCCTGTGGTCTCGCCGGCCGCCTTCATAATCTGCACCACTTTCATCTCTGGCGATGTGCTTGCTCTGGCGATCTCCAATCGCTTGGTCGCCTGAGTTTACATCTGGCGACTTCACCTTCTACTGGGCGATCGCCTGGTATGCTGAAGATCGGAACACGCCAACTTAACAACTGGCGACTTCACGAGCCCCCGACTTCCTCCCCTTCTGTCAACCTGGCGCCTTGTCAACACGCCTACACTGTAGCTTGGTGCCACGTCATCACTTCCGACTACCAGGACGGTACACAAGCCCCCCAGTCTTAAGCGAAGACTTGTCCAGCGAAAAGACTGAAAGAGTCACGTCAACACCGACCTACGTGGCACTGACGCAGAATTCCAAGCGGTTGTACTTTCTGCTTCTCTGACGCTCCACCAAACCCCTCACCCATCGCTCGACACGTGGCTTTATCAACGGTTACCTTCAGTTACCGTTTGCACTTCCCAAACCCATTTCGAAGAACCCTTAAACCCATTTTCACTCCATACTGTTCCATCACTTTTCTTCGTATTCACAAACGCTCTAACCTTCTTCTGCGAAAAAGCTCTCGACGTTCTTCAACTCTCTGAATCACCAACATTCTTCATCGCCTTTCTGATCATAAAAAGGTACTTCCTTTTCTTCTTCTGCTGGTTTTCCCTGCATTTTAACCGATTCGCATCATCCTGTAACTGCCTGGTGCATACGTTGTGGGTTGCTTTTGCCATTTCTCCTTCTTCGTAACTTAGGGCTTCGTCAATCGTTGCAACGAACCTACGTTCGTTCGTTTTTCACCTTTCTTCCATGATCGAGTCAGCCTCTGTGACCCCTGATCATTTTTTCCTTTTCTTCTTCCTTTGCAGCTTCCATCATGACTCGCACCAAGATCACCCCGAATCCTCCTCCTTCATCGCGAAACCCTTCTTCTCAAGCACTCAACCCACCGCGAGCACGCGGTGCTTCATCTTCCCAGGATGAGAGGCCTGCACCTTCCTGCCCCAACCTGGCCCAGGCTACTCCGCCAGTCACCGGAGGAGCCTCCGTCCCCACACCAGACTTCAAAAAATTGTATCCCTGGGCCAACTCGACCCTGCTGAGGGAAACATCTTCTGTGAACACTGCGGGGGCAGTTTTGCGGTTGAAGAAGGGGGATGAACTTCATCAATCATTCTACAAGGAGCACGATGAGAAGATGACAGTGCTACCTTGCCCCCCCGATTTGCCCGTTTGTGCCGACGATAAGGCGAGCAATGACGGGCCCTTCTGCTTCGTCTACACAACGCTATTCAAGAAGGTGAAACTAAGGTTTCCCTTTACACGTTTCGAGAGGGAGCTCCTCACCGAGCTCAACATTGCCGCCGCCCAGCTCCACCCCAACAGCTGGGCGTTTGTGCGAGCATTCCAAGTGATGTGCGACCATCTGGGGTTGCCAGCATCCGTAGACGTATTCTTGTTCCTTTTTGAAGCCAAGCACCCAGGAGACCGCCTGTGGGTGAGCTTGAATGGGATTGCTGGGAGGTCGATCCTCTCCATCTTCCAGCAGTCCTATAAAGACTGGAAGGGAAAGTTCGTCCAAGTGCGCCCCAACGACAAGGACACTTCCCTACTCGACGGCTTCCCCTTGTACTGGGTAAACAAGGGGAGCAAAGAGTCCAAGAGCTGCTTCAGGAGACCCAGAAGTCCTGATAGCATGGGTGCATTGGACAGGGATCTCTGCTTCTTTTGGAAGAGTGTGGCGGATGCCAACATCACCTTCCTCACCACCACCCTGATCTGCTTCGAATTCTTTGAGGACCAACTCGAAATTCGAATAGGTTAGAACATTCGAGCTTCTTGTTTTAATACTTGCTTCTGTTAACTGTTTCTGGGCGTCTTGTGCGTTGTGCGCAAGACTTTGGTTTTATATTTCTGCACTATTTGTCTGCTTTGTTGATGCATACTGCCTTATGCATTTATCTTCTCTCCGAACTAACCCATGCATTTTTGCTCTTATGCAGATAACATGTTGGGCCAGGACAAGCTTGCTGAATTGAGGACGCTCGCCCGACTCCATGGGTTGGCAACGGGTTCTCAAACAGTGCCAAACTCCGTGGTGGAGATCGCCGCCGCACAGGGCCGATCGCCACCTAAGGGCCCAACTCCCTTCGACGTCCAACCCGCTGCCCCGCGCAAAAAACTTGTCCTCAAAAGGCCCAAGAGGAAAGCTCCCCAGGTAGTCCACGAGGAGGAGGAAGAAGACGACGAGGCCACTGAAGATGGCCTTGTCACGAAGAGGAAGAGGGTGGCACCTTCTTCACCACCTGCACCACCCCCTCTTCCCACCTCAACGCCGCCATCCACGCCTGCTCCACCTCCAACAATGCCATCTCCACCAGCTCCTGCTTCCCCAGTCCAAGCCATTCCATTGGCAACTGCACCACCCGCGGTTGAGGCCGCCGAAGACAATTTCTTGGAGGACCCCCCGAGCGCCTCCACACCGTATGTATCAGCTGGAGGGGGTCCTCATTCAAACACTTCAGCCGCAGACATTGCTTCGATCGGGGATGAGGTTGCCCATACCTCTCCAATCTTGATTACCGAATCCCCGACGTCGCCACCACGCCCAGAAGCGCCTACTGAAGAACCAACTAAAGAAGGTGGCGAAGAAAACCAACAACAGGCCCACCCAGCGCCTCTCCAAGCTCCAAACCTCCCTCTTGAGGTCACGAGGATGTGGGAGCCTTTATCTGCTAAGCTGAAGACGATAGCAGAAGACATCCCCGCCATCATAACTAGAGTTGTGCAGAGCTCCACCAGGAAGCTCCAGGGCGACCTCTTCAACCTTAAAACTGAGAACAGCACCATGAAGGTTGAGGTGGAGAAGTTGTCCTTCAATCTGACGCTCGCGGAGATTGAACACTCCCGAGTAGAAGATGCGATGAGCACCGAGCTCCGATTGGCGCGCAAGGAGGCCACTGAACTCCGCCATAAGGTACAACAACTGGCTCAAGAAAAGATCGAACTAGAGAGCAAAATTGTGCCTTATCGCGTTAAGGTGGCTGACTTGGAAGCTTCGATAAAAACTGACGCCGCCAAGGTGAAGAAACTGGAGCAGAGGTCTGCTGATCGGGAGATCTTCCTTGGTAAGGTGGAGAAGGCGAGGGACGACGCCATTGCTGAGCTTGCCGAGGCCAACAAAGAGAGAGGGAAGATCACTGCTGAACTGGGCCAAGTGCAAGCGGAATCCAAGAAGGTTGCTGAAGACCTTCTCCAGGCTCAAGAGATCAACGAGAAACTCAAGAAGCAAGTCGAAGAGCTGGAGCAGCAGAATAAGGGGCTGAAGGAACAAACTGAAGGACTCCAGAAGCAGATTGAAGATCTTAAAATGAGTTCTGCCCAGATTCTGGCTGCTGGATTCGCTGCTGCACGGGAACAGTTTGCATGCCTATTCCCCGATCTGGATCTCAGCATGGTGTCTTTAAACAACGAGGTGGTGGATGGGAAGGTGGTTCCCGTCGAAGACTGATCAATTTCCCCTCATCCATCACCTTCATGCTTTTTTCTTTGTATGCAGTTGTAATGAACTTTCTTCTTTTTCTATACATGTGCTTTGAACTGTTATTTACTTTAATGAAATTGCCTTTGTATTTCTTTTTGCAATTTCTTTGCCTGCTTCAACTTTCCTTGCGCAATTTTACTTCAGCAAAAAAAACTTAGTGATTTTGTAGGCCCGATCTTGCACTTAACTGTTTCGAACCATTTCAACTTCAAGCAATAATAATCACTTTCACAGCTCGTAATCTTAAGGCAATTAACCTTAACGTAAAATCACTCTTCAAGCAACGAACTTCAACTCAACCACTGGCTTAAAACGTTTCTTCACCCGATCTGCTCCATCAGCATGGGTTTTTAACTTTCTCGCCGCTGCTTGAACTTTTCCTGGTCGCCAAAGACTCTTGGCGATATCAGCTTCTTTCTGGCTTCATGCCTTGGCCATTGTTCTTTTATCTGGGGGTAGAGGCGCCTTTCGGATCCTTCTCTACCCTCCTGAACTTCAGAATAAAAGACCGGGTGGCTAGGCGTTCTCTTCGAACCTACCTTAGCCACCTTCCAAACTTCGTCCACCCTTAACACCGTACCTGAACTCGTTCGAGATGAGAAGGATTTTATCTTGCCTGAACTCGCTCATAGGCGAGAAGGTCTTTTACTTGCCTCTACATTGCCCCGGGGGTTACATCTTCTCGCCCCCAGAAACACTGAGGACTTTTCACTGGTGCCTCTACATTGCCCCAGGGGTTACATCTCCTCGCCCCCAGAAACACTGAGGACTTTTCGCTCTTCCTCGCCTGCACTCGCTCGACGGCGAGGAGGTCTTTAACTCGCCTCAGGACGCGCGAGGGCGTTGAGGTCTTTTAGCTGGTGCCTCCGATCGCCGAAAGACGATGAGGACTTTAACTTTAACTTGTGCCTCCAATCGCCGAAAGACGATGAGGACTTAAAACTTTCAACTGGTGCCTCCGATCGCCGAAAGACGATGAGGACTTAAAACTTTTAACTGGTCCCTCCAATCGTCGAAAGACGATGAGGGCTTAAAACTTTTAACTGGTGCCTCCGATCGCCGAAAGACGATGAGGACTTAAAACTTTTTAGAAAGCATGCAACATATCTTTAACTTGCCTTAAGCCACATACAAGTGACAAGGTCTTTCTTCAAAACTTTCTGAAAACAACAGGCACGCAATCTAAAACAACTTGTACTTCGAAAACTTCTCTTTATTGGGTGGCCTCATTAAAAACCCTCCTTAGGGAAAAAAGAGTGCCCCCTTCAAACTGTTTTAACAGAGACATTGTAATATAACTTCGCGTTTGTCTTTACTTACAAGGCTTCTTAACTGTAATACAACTTCAGGTGCGTGGCGTTCCAAGTGCGAGGAATCGCCCCTCCTTCCAATGTCTCTAAGCGGTAGGCGCCGTTCCCGAGCGCCTCGGTTATTCTGAACGGCCCTGTCCACTTGGGCGACAGTTTATTCTCCATCTCGTACTGGTGGGCTTTCCTCATCACCAGGTCGCCTTCTCTAAACTGTCTTGGCATCACCTTCGAGTTGTATCTTCGTTCAACCCTTCTCTTCACTGCTTCAGCCTTCAATCTCGCCTCTTCCCTGACCTCATCCAGTAGATCCAGGTTCAGCCTTCTCTCTTCATTCGAGTCTTCCTCTACAAAGTTCTGGAATCTCGGCGAGCTCTCCTGGATCTCTACTGGAATCATTGCATCACACCCATAGACCAAGCTGAATGGGGTCTCATGGGTTCCTGACTGCTCGGTGGTGTGGTACGCCCAGACTATACGGGGTACCTCCTCAGCCCAGCTTCCTTTGGCTTTCTCTAGCCTTCTCTTCAAACCTCTCAGCAACACCCGATTAGCTGACTCCACCTGGCCATTCATCTGAGGGTGCTCGACGGATGCAAACACTTGTTGGATTCCCACTCCTTCGCACAGCTTCTTCAACAAGTGGCTTGCGAACTGAGTCCCATTGTCTGACACCAGGCGCTTGGGCACTCCAAACCGGCACACAATATTCTTCCACACGAAACCTTCGATCTTGTGTGCGGTGATCTGGGCCACTGGCTCTGCTTCGATCCACTTGGTGAAATACTCAATCGCCACCACCAAGTACTTCATCTGCCTGATCGCCAGCGGGAAAGGTCCCAGGATGTCGATTCCCCACGTATGAAACGGCCAAGGGCTGTAGATCGACTTCAACTCTTCGGGAGGCGCCTTGTGCCAATCGGCGTGCTGTTGGCATTGTTTGCAACATTGGGCATACTTCTTGCAGTCTTTTCTCATCGATGGCCAGTAGTACCCTGCACGGAGAGTTCTTGCGGCCAGAGCTCGACCCCCGACGTGGCTTCCGCATATACATTCGTGGAGCTCTGCCATGATTCTCGTGCACTTCTCGCCATGTACGCATTCCAGGAGTGGGTGAGTGAACCCAAACCTGTACAGATCGCCATCAATCAATGTGTACTTGCTAGAATTTTTCTTTACCTTCCTAGCCTCTGTCAGATCCAGTGGGAGAAGGCCATCTGCCAGGCATCGCTTGTACTGCGTTATCCAGGTGTCTGGCTCATGGATCGCGCAGACCTGCGTCATGTTCACCTTCTCTCCTCGACATGCTCTAATTCTCGGTGATCTCAAAGTCTCTTGCGTCAGGGACTTATGACTTCTCGCTGCTTTCTCCGTCGACTTGCTTATCTGAAGAACCAGGTGATCTGCCACAAATGCTCTCGGCGTCTTCAGAGTTTCTTGAATCACCGTCCTCTGCCTACCCCCCTTGCCTGAGCTGGCGAGCTTAGCTAGCAAGTCAGCTCGGGCATTCTGCTCCCTGGGCACATGCACTACTTCAAAGGAGGCAAAGGAAGTCTTCAATTCCTGCACATACTCCAAATAGGCCGCCATTTGTGGATCTTTAGCCTGGAACTCGCCTGTTACTTGCCCTGTGACTAGCAGCGAGTCGCTCTTAGCCATTAACACCCTGGCTCCCATCTCCTTGGCCAGCAAAATCCCGGCGATCAGCGCCTCATATTCTGCTTGATGGTTACTGGCTTTGAAGGCAAATCTCAAAGATTGTTCAATCAGCACGCCGTTGGGTCCTTCCAAAATGACTCCAGCACCGCTGCCCTGCTGGTTCGACGACCCATCCACCGAGAGTACCCAACGGAAGTCGTCCCCTTCAACTCGCGTCGCCTCAGATGAGAGCTCAACCACGAAATCTGCAAAGATTTGCCCCTTGATCGGGCCTCGAGGCTCATATTTAATATCAAACTCTGACAATTCTACTGCCCATTTCACCATCCTTCCTGCAACGTCAGGCTTCTTCAAGACCTTTTGGATGGGCAGGTCAGTCATCACCAGAATGGTGAAGCTATGGAAATAGTGGCGCAACCTCCTCGCCGAAAATACCACAGCCAGCGCAGCCTTTTCCAGGGCCTGATATCTCGTTTCGGGGCCCTGCAACACCTTACTCACAAAATAAATAGGCTTTTGAGCCTGATCTTGATCCTGGGCGAGCACCGCACTCACCGCCCTCTCAGTTACAGCAAAATACAACCTGAGAGGGGTTCCCACCAGCGGTTTGCACAAGACCGGCGGGCTCGCCAGATATTCCTTCAGCTTGACGAAGGCTTCCTCGCACTCCTTCGTTCACGCAAACTTATTATTGCGCCTCGGGCACTGAAAATAGGGATGGCCCTTTTCTCCGCTAGCTGACACAAAGCGAGACAGGGCTGCCATCCGACCTGTTAGCTGTTGAACCTCCTTCACCGTAGCTGGGCTCCTCATCGCCAGGATGGCGGCACACTTATCAGGGTTGGCCTCTATGCCTCTTTCAGTCAGGAGGAAACCCAAAAACTTTCCAGCCTCCACGCCGAAAATGCATTTCTCTGGATTAAGCTTTAATCTGAACTTGGCGATCGTCGTAAACAATTCTTCCAAGTCTGCAACGTGCTTGCTCTTTTCCGGCGAAGTCACGACCATGTCATCGACGTACGCTTGCACGTTCCTTCCCAGCATCGGTGCAAGTACTCGATCCATCAGCCTCTGGTACGTGGCCCCCGCGTTCTTCAGCCCAAACGGCATCACCTTGTAGCAGTAGCACGATCTCTCCGTCATGAAGGCTGTCTTTTCTTCATCCATGGGATGCATCTTAATCTGATTATACCCTGAGAAGGCATCCAGGAAGCTCAACAGCTTACACCCTGCAGCACTATCCACCAGGGCGTCTATGCTTGGTAAAGGATACGAATCCTTTGGGCAAGCCTTGTTCAGGTCAGTGAAATCGACGCACATGCGCCCTTTCTCGTTACTCTTCTTCACCAGCACAACATTTGCCAACCATTCAGGGTACTGAACTTCCCTGATGTGGCCTGCAGCGAGGAGTTTCTGTGTTTCGTCCCTGATCGCCTGCCTCCTCTCTTCGTTGAACTTTCTTCTTCTTTGCCGCACTGGTCTTACCAAGTTGTCCATCGCCAGATGATGGCACAGGAAGTCGGGATCGATCCCGGGCATGTCCGAAGCGGACCATGGAAACGCGTCCAGATGCCGCTCAATCACCTTGGCGATCTGGTCCTGGAGCTCAGCCTCCAGGGATCTTCCCAGCTTGAAGATCTTTCCCCCGATTTCTCTCTCGAGCCACTGCTCGACGGGTTTTGGTCTGGTTTCTCTGGCGATCAGCGCCCTGGCGATTCCCAGTTCTCTCGCTTCCTCAGGGCGATTCCTTGCCTCTTCCTCCTCCAGACCAGCATTCCCCTCCCCCAGCTCTGCGTCCACCATCTCCACGTCCCTTCCGGCGGTCTCTTCTGTTACCGTCGATCTGGGCTTCACACCGGGAGGCGGGGTGGTTGTTACGTAACTCACCGATCTCTTGTTTTTCAGGCTATTCTCATAGCACTTCTTTGCTTCCTTCTGATCGGATTTGATGGTGATGACCACCCCCTCCATGGACGGCAACTTCACCTTCATGTGCTGGGTTGATGGTATGGCACCTATCCTGTTGAGCGTGGGTCTTCCCAACAGGATGTTGTACGCTGAAGGAGCGTTTACAACCAGATACTTGATTTTTTCCGTTCTTGAACCCGCCACGTCTGTAAACGTTGTCCTTAACTCTATGTACCCCCTGACCTCCACTTGGTCACCAGCGAACCCATACAAACACCCTCCATAGGGCCTCAGCTGGTCAAGGGGCAGCTCCAACTGCGTGAAAGTCGGCCAGAACATCACATCTGCCGAGCTTCCCTAGTCCACCAGCACCCTGTGGACCTTTCTTCCTACTGTTATCAACGAAATTACTATGGGATCGTTGTCATGAGGCACAACATCCCGGAGATCTTGCTTGGTGAATGTAATATCCACTTCTGGCGAGTGGTCTTCAAACATATCCACCGTCATCACAGACCTTGCGTACTTCTTCCTCTGTGATGCGGTGCATCCACCGCCTGAGAAACCCCTTGCGATGGTGTGAATTTCTCCGTGCGTGGGCATCTCGTGCTGCTGAGCTTCAGCACCTGCTGGTTGGGAGCTCGACGCGCCCCCCATCCTTCTGTCCAGCAAATAATCATTTAGGAACCCGCTCTTTACCAGATCGTCGAGCTGGTATCCTAATGCTAAACATGAGTCCACTGTATGTCCAAAGCCTTGGTGAAACTCACACCAGGCGTCTGGCTTTGGTCCCAGCACCTTGTCGCCCACCTTTTCTGGCGCCTTCAGCCTAGCGGATATGTTGGGAATGGCGATCAGATCCGCCAATCCCATGACAAACTTGTGCTTAAGCGGGCGATTGTATTCCCGGCGTGCTGGTTGCTGGCGTCCTTGGCCCCCACCCTTGTTCTTCCTTGGATCATAAGGATGGCGAGTCCTCTGATCCCTCCTGGCCGCCGCTGTCTCCAGCACCCTCTGCGGCTGGATCCTGGTCTGGGCGCGTGGCCTAGTGGGAGCCACGCTTCCTCTCTTCTCGGCGACCTCGCTCTCGTCGGCGATGTGGGCCACCGCAAGTCGCCTAACCTCAGCAAACGTGGCGGGGTGCGCCCTGATCAACGCCTCGCAGAATGGTCCCGGCAACACGCCCTTCTTGAATGCATAGACCAGCATTTCTTCATCTTTGGCCGGCGATCTGACCATCTACGCCCCAAAGCGATTCAGGTAGTCTCTGAGGGACTCTCCCTGATATTGCCTTATATCAAACAAATCATAAGACACCCTGGGCGGTGCCTTATTCACAATGTACTGCTCGACGAAAATCTTCGAGAACTGTTGAAAACTGGTTATGTGACTGTTAGGCAGGCTCACAAACCATTCCAGCGCCGTTCCCTGGAGCGTGCTCACGAACATCTTGCAATACACGGCGTCTGATCCCCCTGACAGCATCATCTGCGTATGGAACGTGGTGAGATGAGCCTCAGGATCCTCCACGCCGGTGAAAACAGCCTTAACAAGAACCACACTCGCAGGAATAGGCGTGTCAGTAATCGCCTGAACAAAAGGCATAGGAAAAACACGAGGTGGCGACGACGGAGCAACCTCTTCAGCAGAAGAACGCCCTTGCTGCTCCTGAAGAGCTTGACGCAGCTCCTCAGTCACCTTGCTAAGCTCCTCATTCCTGGCGCGAGAGGCAACCAGGTCCTCATGCATTCTCGCCTGTTCTATGCGCGAGGCTTCCACAGTTGCCTGCAATGAACGCATCATCTCTGCCATCTGCGCCATGGTCATGGCGGCGGCGCCTTCAGCAGCGACGGGCGCAACCGGACTTGAACGATTGCTTCTCATTTTTCTCATGAAACTTAGCGACTCACAGAATGCAGCGAACAACACCTACTTCAGCTACGATCGATTCAGCGATCAATCGGGAAAACTGCGCGTAACTCCGCAAGAACACCGCAAACCTTCAAACAAACCTGCAACTCCACCAGAAACCACCGCTTCTCCCACAGATAACCAAACGAGCGAGGGAACTCAAATTCCACCGAACAGATCGCACGTAAACAGCAGAAAGCTTCACTTCACCGAACAAAAATCCAAACGAACGGTGGAAAATGCAAAAACACCGAACAAATCTCGAGCGAACAGCAAACTACGGTTGCACCAGCACACAACCACACAGAAAATCACGAAAACCTCCAAGAACTCACGCTGTGGATGGGAACAGGTTTTACACGGCCCCACGGTGGGCGCCTGATGATCCTGCCTGTTGACCAGAACGTTGGAACCTGCCTCGTCAAAGGATCGACTCGTGCACCGCTTCGAACCTCCGTCCTTCTTCGAGATCCACCTCAAGAACCTGCAAAAGAACATAGCGGCGCCGCTGCGGCCGATCGCACTCCAACGCCCAAGTCAGTGACCGAACCACCAAATACTAAGAGCAAGAACACTCAAGAAAACTCAAGGAACCGTGCAATGTTCTCTCTCACAGTAAGCTCTAGAACTCGCAAGCGTAAAGAGTGTAATCTGAACGTGCGTACCTCAGAAATTTCGTTGAGAACTCTTATATACCTGGTTACTTTCTCTCTCCTGGCAGTTACAGACCTGGACGTGGCTCACATCCAGTCGTACACGTGCCATCATCTGGAGCCTCCTTGACTTGGGCGCTGCTTCTGACTCTCTTTTTGGCTAAGTTATTTATGCAAGGTACTGCCCAGTGCATAGCTAACTTGGGAGCGCGATCTCTACTGGAACTGGCGAGTTAGGGTGCCCTCGTACACCTTCCCTGTGGTCTCGCCGGCCGCCTTCATAATCTGCACCACTTTCATCTCTGGCGATGTGCTTGCTCTGGCGATCTCCAATCGCTTGGTCGCCTGAGTTTACATCTGGCGACTTCACCTTCTACTGGGCGATCGCCTGGTATGCTGAAGATCGGAACACGCCAACTTAACAACTGGCGACTTCACGAGCCCCCGACTTCCTCCCCTTCTGTCAACCTGGCGCCTTGTCAACACGCCTACACTGTAGCTTGGTGCCACGTCATCACTTCCGACTACCAGGACGGTACAGTTATAATTTCATGCTCTTGAATAAGATTACAAGACATTTATGATTAGTGGGTAATTGTTTTGGTTGGTAAATAAATTAGAATAATAATGATGCTGTGTGTCTTGAAGAAATTAACACCTGATGCCAATGCAAATACTAGTAGTAAATGGACTTCATTTTCCATTTATTTTGCATCCAAAGACAAATCTATTACACAAACTGCGTCAAACACTCTTAACATAAATCCAAATGCTTGATGCACATCCATGAGGAGTGCTTCAAAGGGAAAACCTCTCAAGCTTATTGTGTATTCATTAGAAACTGAAACTTCCTCATGTTATTACATTTGGTCACTCTCTCTACAAGGTAGGGGGGATCCATATGTAGCCATGTGTTTGAACATAGCCAGCTTGTTCAAGTAACTGATCTGCTTCTGCAGGACCTCTGCTTCCTGCTTTGTAAGGGATTGGCTTGAACTCCCGATCATCAATTCTGTGCAAAAGTGGGGTGAAGATTTCCCACGATGCCTGATAAGAAACAACCATAAAAGCCATTAAGTTTGTGAAGCAGACTCTGTACCAATACTCTACCAAGCATGCAATCATCTTACCTTCAACTCATCTCTGCGAACAAAGTGTTGCTGATCACCTTTAATTCTGCCAAAAACATTCCAATTTCCATTGTTATTTAATGGTAATCTATTTGTTTCTGACAACGGAACTTATTTCTAAGTAATCCTAACACTTCTGAGTTCTATCACTACTGCATGGTGGACTTCTGTGTATCAGTACTAGCCTAGAAACCATTGACAGACTGTAACTATGAACAAGGAAAAGGAACATACGTGTCAAGAATTAGGCGTTCATAAGCCTCTGGAATGGTTATCCCTTGATACCGTTGTCCATATGACAAGTCAAGTTCACTTTGAACTGCAGACATCTCTAGTCCAGGTTGCTTGACCTGCATGATAAGGCATTCAACTAGTCAGTCCACTCTTTCTTTATTGTCAGTCAATTAATTTTAGTATTTTATGTAGATAGCTTTAACTAGCAAGCCACAAACCTAACACATATAATTTGCAAAACTCAAGTCCCATTTCTATAAAATATAGTATCTCTATTTTTGAACGGTTCAGTAATTTATTTATTCTATTTAATCATCAAGTATTTCTTCAAGTATTATTTGACAAAAAACTAGTAGTGGGTGAACTTCTTCAATAGTGTGGCAAATAGATTTAGTCGAAGCAACAGGAAAAATAAACATATTATTCTATTTACGTTTGTAGAAAAATGATTCTAAACTGTGTATTGCGAAATATAGATATTCAGTACACTAACATTCATTTCAGTGCTACTTCAGATCCTAAATAAATGAATACAACATATACACAAGAGAACTGTAACATTAAATCAGATCAAAAAGTGACATGATCAATCTCATTATGGGACATTAGAAGGACAGCCTCACCGTAAGCTTCATGTAAATAGCTTCAGAAGGCTGGAGGCGGATAACAAACTCATTTCTCCCCTGCCTTTGACCTAAAATATTAAAATTAAGAATTATATTTATCTAAACTGATATTTTTGATGACAATGAAGAATATATGCATGCTAACATTGATATTAATAGTCTGTGTATTCATACTGGGCCAACACGTAAAGAATAGGTGTCTCCTTTGTAATTGTGGAATATAGAGATGAAATTAGTCATCTAAGATTTTTCAGTTTCCACTGAAATATAGTTTAGAGTATGAAATATGTTTATGAGTAGTGCAATACTCAACAATATAAAATGATTGCCAACTTCTTCAAACAGAAGAAACAAGGGATAATCTTTTCAATCAAAACAATAGACAAGACACCAAAAGTGCTAAAGACATCCTCCTAGATTGTCATGACTCATCACAAAAAACTAGAATCATAGGAGCCAACAAAGGCAGACAGTATTTTATTGAAAAACCCAGAAAATATTCTCTGTATATGTAGAAAATATCATCAACAGTTGGGGAAGATGGTTGGTTGTCTATGTATTTGAGTGTAACCCTGCGGTGGCGAACTGGAATGATCTCATAAATTTTATTTCGGATCTGATCAATTCAATAAAAAAATTTATTAATCTATTTTGATCCATTAAAACGTTTAATTAAAAATTAGATCCATTCGATAAAAACTCAATCCATGCTTTTGCAATTTTTTCATGGATGGATATCCAATCCATCAATAAAAATGATATATTTTAAAATATTAAATATATGCTTTTAAAACAATGTTAAAAATATAAAACAAATTTTAAAATGATTTTAAAAAATATTTTAAAAACATAAATTTAAGAAATATTTAGTTGAAAAAATTGGTTGGATTATAGTTTATTCATTAAGTATTGATGGAGGATCCATTCAGTTTTGAAAAATAATGGATGGATCATTAATCATCCACAAAAATAAATTGATAGATTTGTACTAGTCATTTTTGTTTTTTATTTTTTAATGGATGGATTAGATGAATTTTCTTGTAAATAGACTGGATAGATGATAAATAAATGGATTGTTTTCTCATCCCTACTCTATGCCACTATCTAAAGAAAAAACAAGAATAAAAGCATAATGCAAGCCTCCCTCAATTCTTAATAAATCTCCTATGCATATTCATTTTTATCTCACCCCTTTGCTCACATAGATCTTTAATCCACAACCTTTCCTTTTATTTCTACTCTGGTTTAGCAGAGATCGTCTTATCTTTCAAAGTAATGACATTCTTTACTATATCTGACTCCACTTTCACCTTCAAGATTGATGTAGCGTGCAGCCAAAAAGAAGATGCATGACAAACAAAAGCATGATAAAGAGAGAACACCCAGATGTCAAAAGTTATAGTGACATACACTTGAAAATATCACCAGGAACATCCTTGAATTGAACCCGTATCTCAGCCTTTCTAGAATTTAGGGCCTTCCCTGCTTTTAGTATGAAAGGAACACCTGATGCAAAAAAAAAATTATATTTCTTTTAGGCACCAGAATGAATATGAACTACTTTTATTTTCCAAATATTTAGCGTCTAAGAAATTAAGAGATCTCCGGTATCCTATTTCTTTTTGGAAAGAAATGCTGAAATTTCATCTGACCTTCCCATCTTTCATTGTGAATTCGCAGAATAACAGTAGCAAATGTTGGGGTGTTTGACTCGTCAGGCACAGTTGGGTCATCTGTATAGCCTTCATATTGTCCCAGAACAACCTCGTCATCTCTAATAGGGAGCACTGATTCAAGAACCTGCACTTTTCATATCAATTAGAAAGAGTTATAATCTATAGAGGCATGCCATGACTTATCTTAAAAACTAGGTGACCAAAAAATGCAACATGGAAAGTTTTAGGATCCGAGTTATTAAAATATCCCTCTGATGCAGGGCTAGAATGTAAAATTAAATTTAAAAAGAGAGCAATGAATTGTATTTCTGAGATGATTTACAAATGTGATTAAAGTCTTAATTTATAAACGATTTACAACCTAATTAAGGAAAGAAATGATAGGTAACGAAAGTAAAAAATAATAGATGATTAAAGCTGTACAAATAAAATAAAATCACTAATAAATCTGTCCTAGAGAATGAAATTTGCACTTAATTATAGAATAATTGTCCTGATTATGCAACAGGTACTGATATTGATTACTTAGCGTTGGGATTAGATATGAGGAATAAATGAGAAGAGAGTAATAATTCCATGAAAATTCAGTGGAAAGAGGCACACCTTCACTTTCTCATCCCGAATGTGCTCAGGCTTGAGAGAAACTGGTTTTTCCATAGCAACCAAGCAAAGAACCTGAGTTGGTAGAAAAATGATGAACATATTATATTTGGTTGATAAATTTCTGATGATTTAATTAATGGATAGCATTTTTCATTTGGTGTTTCTTCAGTACATTATTAAACTAAGTGACAGTTTTAAGATATTCAGCAAATCAAACGCATTCAGCACAAGGCTTTCCTTAGTTCAATCTTTGAATTACTAGTTTGAGTAGTTTCCTTTATTTTTACTCTAATTTATCTTTTCAAATGACAAAGTTTCCTTTAGTGCACATCCAATAGTTAATAGTTTTAGTTTCAATCACAGCTAATAAAACATTGTAGCACTGAAGATTTTATGCTAAAATTTAATTCTATCAAGCACACCCTTAATAAAATTTCAACCGCCGAGAGACGTGAATTCAAGTATTATTGCTGTATCTCATCATTCATCAGAAGTTCCTACTTCAGAATACAATAATAATTGCAAAAGTCAGTATATGAAATCAGGGCATCACCTGCAGCAGATGGTTTTGAATAATATCTCGAATAATTCTGCAAAATAAAAACACAGTAAATTGCAATAAATAATTATAACTTATTTAATAATTATTGAAAAATACACCAAAATATTTCAATCATGGAAGTTACTTAGGAACAAAATTAGAATTTTCAATATCAGCAAAAATAATAAAATTGTCAAGCAGAACCTTGTTTTCTTTCAATAGCATTTCATTTCATAATCTACAATTGGAAATCAATAATCATATGAGAACTTTGCTTAAACAAATTTCCGCACGTACCCGTACTGGTCAAAATATCCACCACGGCCTTCAGTTCCAAAATCCTCTCTGAAAACTATCTGTCATAGAATAACAGCCAATCAAGTTTAAAATTGTGGCTTACCAACTTTGGTAATTCAGTAATTGAATTAGATAAGGCAACAAAAGACAGTTTTAAGCCAATATTTGAGATGGTTGTAAAACATGAAGAATGAAAAAAAGGTGGATAGATATGATAGGACAGACTATGAATTGGCAGAGCTTGACAAATACCTTTTCTAAAGGAAGTTTAAGTAACTCTTAACCCAAAATTGTAACTTTAACAATTAAAATTTCTCACCTGCACATTGTCAATGTTGTCACGGTTCCAAAGAGGCAAGAATAACCGATTTGCAAAGCGAAGTACCAACTGCCAGTGTATGTTAAACGAAAATGGATTAATCATCAGACAAAATTCATGAAATAAACAAGTAAGCCATTGCATAATCATTAAATACCAAATTCTGCACTAGTTCCTTTCCCAAGTAGTGATCAATACGGTAAATCTGTGGTTCCTCAAACAACTTTCCGATCTCAGTACTAAGTTCCTCAGCAGATTGGAGATCCCTACCAAAAGGTTTCTCAACAACAACACGTGTCCATCCACCAAGATCAGCTAGGAAAAGGAGCAGATGCAGCCATATCAACACAAACAGAATTAGATTTCTGGATAATAAACAGAAACCTTAAAATGTAAAAAAATATACTCAAGACAACTCTTCTTGTCACATAAGGTTTTAGTCTGTGCTGAAAAAGAAATGAGACTGAAGATGACTTGAAGCCTAAAATCCCCTTTGCAAATTTTAGCTGCCTAACAGAAATTTCAAGTTTATTCATGATTCTTTCCTTTTATCTAAACACCATAAATATAAACAGCCACCTGTAACTATCTTGTGAAGCCCAAATCTTAAACCAACCACTAGAACGAGCTATATCTCTAAGCAATACCTCTATTTAGCATCATTATCAGGAAAAAGATCTTGCAGGAAAGCAAACAAGTAACCTACATTTAAATAAAAGTAAAAAATAAGAGCTTCTTAAAGTGAATCCTGTGGTTCGGAGAAGACTAATGTTTGACCAAGCATTAGTCCCAACACTTGTGGAACTATGGATCACTCTCCCTTTCCTATCCCCGACCCTCCGTCAATAAAAAGCAAGGGGTCATTTGCAATCAAAAAGGTAATTATCAAAATGATACATTATATGATAGCATCATACATTTATTCATGCAACAAGTCTTGATCATCTTGCAAACAGATGGGTATACTGAAGGAGGAAGAGCAAGATAGAAAAGCCTCCGAGATAATCCCTCTACACTGTTTTTCAAATATTCATGCTCTGAAATCTCTTTATCCAACAGGCGAAAGCCATCCTCAGAATCATAAGAGCCACATACATATTTGATCTAAAAAGAAGAAACAGGGAGACAGAGAATAGTCATTTTAAATCAATCAAAAGTATTATGCAGTGAGACCTACAAAATATTGGTAAAATTGTTCAAGACACCCAGTACTAACCAGATTTAAAAACTTCTCTAAATCCTCCAACTGTTGGGGGGACGCACCTTTGTCGGGAACAAGATAGCTGCACATCAAATCATATTTGCTAGGCTTAGAAATTGTTTAAACATGTATCAAGAGAATACATGAATTAATAGGATAGGATGAAGCATACACTAAAATAACTTGGTCAAAGAAGCAGATAACAAAAATTCATGAGAATACTGTTCACAGAAAAAACTTCACAATAAATTATTTGGCTAAAAGAAAATAAAGATCCATCAAGTATGCTGCATTAACGATTTAGGCAATTTAATGGACAGAACGGCAATTGCAAACACAATCCAGTTGCATCAAACAACATCAGCAGTTCTGGAGTAGCAGGCTGTAAGTGATCTATACAGTTTATTTACTCTTTACAGAATCTCAAGAAAAAGATATAGACTTTTAGTTTGACAAAAAGTCTCACCTCCGCAACCGGTTTCTCAATTCATCATCAGAGATTTTTGTCCTTGCATAGCCAAAAATATGAACTTCGTCAGGTGGTAAGAATCCCTGCAAACAAAGACGCTAAACGTTGGAAACAGTTGCTTTACGGGAACAATCTTATAAAATATTCCAGGAAATTTTCCACGAAATGATGAACTAGTAATAGACATTTAATTTTAGTGCCAGAAGCATGAACAATGAGTGAATAGAATCTTTTCACACAAAAAAAGAGTCACGGTATTCTGAAACACATAAAGCATTGCGTCCCTTATTCCAGTATCAGTTCCATGATCATCATCACTCAATATTCCTCACTTGGACAACAGTTATCAAACGCTAATAAGCATTGTCCACCAAGATTCTGCTTTACCTGCCGGTATAGGTGGAAAAGTGCAGGAAATGTCTTCTTCTTAGCAAGATCACCGGAAGCACCAAGCACAACTACAGAGAGGGACCCAGTTTCAGGTACATTTCCTGGCTCTCTTGCTAAGGTGGATTCGCTGCCAAAGCTAGCTCTTCGTTCAATGTGCCACTCACTTGTTCCCATCTTCTAGCAGCACCGGATTACGACAACCACTGCAAGAAATTGGTAATTAGCGTGATCTAATTAGTATCTGGTATGAAATTATATGCTAATATCTAAAAATGATTCTAGTGATAAAGATAAACTGAATAATTATATGCGACCAGAATTCAGAAAGCAACAGGGATGCTGACACTGATTACCCATAACACCGAAACATGGAAATGAGCAATCAGAGAAAATATGACCAATCCATACAGTAACAAATCAAAAATCCAAATAAATGCCCTTTGAAATGGTGCATACAGTTATTCAGTCCAATCTCAGATATTATTCACCAAGACAAAACTATCATATTCTGAAATTCACCCAGAAGGAAAAAGACAAGTAGAATCCAGAAGAATAAAAAACAAAAGCTTTCACAAGTTTGCCAGAGTGAGAGTGGAGAATTGGAATTTAGAATTAACCTTGAAAGCAAAAAAATGAACAGGAAAGAAGAGATTTTGCATGTAGAAAGATTAATAAAAACATGAAAAAAAAGGGTGATTCTTCAACACACATGCAAGGAACAAGATGGAGAGTACCAAGTGATGAAGAGTTAGCTGAAACAGTGGCTTGATGATAAGGTTGTGCAGTTAGAGAGAGTGAATTGAAAGAGAGAAGAGAGTCTTTTAAGGTTGTAAAACTCAAAACAGTTGCTGGTTTCTTCACCAACTACCTCCGTAGCAAATGTCAGCTCATAGGTCAGAGCCCACATCGCTGACGCATATTAGTCTTTTACTTATTTCTTTGTTTTCTCCCTACTTTCATTTTTTCTGTTCAGACCCCTATTTTGGACCGTGCTGATAAAGTGCATTACGAATGCATAGTGAATTGTTCTCAAGATTGCAGTGTTAATTATTTTTGCTAAAATTAAACTTATGTTTCTTTTTTACAGTTTAAGACTATCTACTAACGGTAAACTAAAGTGAAATTTTATTTATCATTTTGGATAAATTTACGAGAAATTAGTTTTGGAAGAATAAAAACACAAATTCAAATTATTATATCTCTGAACAATTTTATAAATTAATTTTAGTTTTTGTAAAAATATTTTATCTTTTATAATTTGATTTTTTTAATGTATATATTATTTGGTCGCCCTTTAACAATTCTTAAAAGTTATTCTTCAAAAAGTTTTTATAAATTTATTATTTGAGACAATAATTTATATTTAAAAAGCCTTAATTTTAGGCTTTTTATATTTTTTTTTCTAATTTTAAAGAAAATACTTTACTCTAGTAGCAAATCTTTTCACCTGAAAAAATTGAATCACACAATCTTATAAATAGAATCACATAAAATAAAACTACAACATTAAGTAAATATTACACATCAATATTATTATTGTGTCTTTTAAAACACTTTAATAATCATTAAAAGTTGTTTCTCACTTCATACATTTTTATACTAAATTCATTTTTAATACAATTTAGTGTTGAATTTAATTATTGTAATGCTAAAAAAGTAATTAATTTAATTTTTGTTGAAAATAATTATATCCTTATAAAAACAATTAAAAAAACAATTAAATTTATGAAAAGAGAACAAGTACAAAAGGATAAAAATAATTTAAAAATTAAAAGTTATACTCTCTAAACATAAAGTACTTTTCTCTTAATAAATGTACAAAAATTAATCTTAAAAATAATTGGAAAGTGTATTAACTGATTGACCTTAGTTGGAAAGTAAGATGGAGAAATCATTTCCTACTATACTCATAATATAAAAAAAAATACAAATACTTTATGTTTTAAAATATAAAATTGTTTAATATATTTTATATTGACAAATGTTATTTCATGTGCTCACATCGTAATTTTCAAATGCATTAACTACATCATCAATACAAATTTACATTATTAAAATCCTTAATAAGTGCAGGTGGGAGAACGAATGCGTTGGACAGTAGGAGGCATTTCTGACAAAGCTGGGCCACAGATCACTAAGAAGATAAAAAAAATCATAAATAAAAATAAGTAAAACTATAGTATTCTTTCAGAAGTTAAAAATATCAAATTATCCAATTAAAAAATAATTGTCTAAATACAATATAAATTGTTTAGATATATCAGTTCAATTTGAGGCAAGTGACTTTTAGATTCTGTCTCCACACCTTGATCCATTTTTTTAAGTTTATAAATTCAAAAATGAAAAAAAAATTATTACAATTAAAAATTCATTTATAAATTAATTGAATTAATAAATTGATTGGGAGTTATATATAAGAAAATATTATTTTGTTTGTCTCTTATTTTTATTTTATTTTACTTTTATTTCTAAACTCTCAATATAATTTTTTAGATTTTTTTTAATTCTTTATTTTTTATTTTTTTTTTAACATGTGCTTCATTTAGCTTTTCATATTTTTTTTTAATTTTATATTTATTTTATATGATGACACGTATTTTTTGAAAAAAAGTTAATACAGTTAATTTTTTTTATATAATTAAGAACCATTTAAGTCATTCCTATCTTCAATAAGGATCGATGATAAAGACAGAAAGAAACAGTATTCAAATTGATGAAATAAACAATAGGAGTCAATCATGAAAGTGGGAATATAAGATGTTTATTAAAAAATTACCATATTGAATTTTTGATATTATTCTTCTACTATACTCTTAAAGTATACTAATTTTAATATTTTATAATATATTAGATACCTTCTTAATGTATCAAAATAGTATATTTTAAAGTTACAATAAAGTGTAATATAACTCAAAAATTACTTATTTATATGTCAACACTAATTTTTTTTTAAAATATTTTTATTTTTTAATCCAGCAATTAAATTTGAATTTTATTTATATCATTAAATAAATTTGCTTGTAAAAAATAAATTTATTGTTTTAATATGTTGGTTAAACATTCACTAAATAAATTTTAATCTTAATAATTTAAATATCCAAATTTAAAGTTTTTTCATTCTTAAAATGATAATTATTCTTACTTGATACACAATCCGTGTTTTATAATACGATTAGTATTGTAACTTGTGTCATATATAATATATATGTTATTTTATATAACATAAAAGTTTAGTAAATAATTATTTTTTAATGTATTAGTTATATTATAATCAAAATTTATCATAAAAATTTTGAATATATAAAGAATATTTTAGATTTGTATAAGATAATTTATATTTATAAAAAATAATTTTAATTATTGATAATATTCCAAATATAAAAATTAATGACAATCATTTTCGTAAAAAAAGGATATATTTTTTTAAAGAAAATAAGAAATTAATAAAAGAAGTTTAATGGTTATCCACCATAATTTGAAATTTAACACGGTGAACCAATAAAAATAAATAGTATTAATATAAATTATACATCTTTAAAATTATTTCATACTCAAAATTGTGTTACTAGAACTTAAATATTAAAAAGTATTATTTGAAACATAAATGACTATCATTTGTTTAACATTCTCATTTAATAAAGTTGTCGTTGTAATTTTTATATTCCTTCCATTCACTTTTTTTGAAATCGATCTTCATTAGAGGATTAAGACATAAAGTCTTAATTTATAAAGAATTTAGGAAAAACTTATTTTAAGATCATTTTTTTTTATTTTGTGAATGAAAATTTTATTTAAAATTAAAATCTTAAATTTTAATAAAGATGTCATATTTTACCTTTTAAACTTATATCTCATTATCACTTATAATAAATATATCCTAAAAGAGAAACAAATATAAATATTTTCCAAAATCTAACATTTATTAATACTTCATGCATGCATATACACAAACACACACACATATATATATATAAAAGTAAATGACAAATAAATTAAAGAAATAAATACATAATTAAATAGTAATTGATATTATTTTTAGGCTTAGTAAAATAATTAATTAATTAAATTTATACTGATTAAGAGTGATACTTCATTTAATATTATTAATTTTATAAAAAATAAAAATATTTTTAAATTACTTCTGTAATCGTATACATTGAAGATAATAACAAAGTTTATATATAAAATATATTTTGAAATAATAATATTAAAGAAGATTGAAGAAGTAGTTGGAATTTTATTATATTTAAGTTTACATATATTTTTGTCTTATTTTTGAGTTTAGAGGGAGTACAATACTATTTTATCTTCTAGTTGTTCTTTCGAAAGCTATTCCTCATTGTGTTTAGGGATACTCCTCAGTAATGAACACAAAAAAAATAGTACTACTTATATTGAAGAGTTAAAAAATAATTGAAATTTTTTAAAATATATTTTACTACATCTGTATAAATTAAATGTTTGTTAATCAAGGTTTTTTTGGTGGAGTGGTATGAGTTATACATGTTAACAACA
Source organism: Phaseolus vulgaris (assembly GCF_051622355.1). NCBI lineage: Eukaryota > Viridiplantae > Streptophyta > Magnoliopsida > Fabales > Fabaceae > Phaseolus > Phaseolus vulgaris. The sequence continues at coordinate 31,726,911 of NC_143505.1, read as the reverse complement.
TAAATATTAAATAATAATAGTAATAAAAATATTAATAAATATTTCTTAATCTTTGTATCAGAATCTCAAAAGATTACTGTTTTTGAGTCGAAGGCATTAATAATGTTTATGAAATTTAAAACATTAATTGTATTATTTAATTCCCGTGTAAAAATAAATGAAGATAACATATAGAAAGAGGATAATAATTAGGGGATAATGCCAAACAACTTTCACATTATCCTTATATTTTAGATTAAATTATTGCTATGTTACATGAACATTTTTAAAACAAATAAAATTATAGTTCTTAAAAGAGGTTGTTATAGATTTTAAACATCATCTACCAACCCAAAAGATGAAAGCACGTGGAACTTCTAATTCCTTTAAAACCTAATTAAATAATCATATAATTATTCAGATTTTCTTGTACAGAACAAATAATAATTAAATAATAGACCTTGTAAAGAGAAATGAAGTCACCAGCTCTGAAAACTACAGTAGCATTCATGAGTTCATACGACCCACCTAACCCCGGACTGCAAATTAATTAACTCTTTCTTTAGGCCCCATTGTGCAAAAATTCTGATTTTGCAGCCACGCCATTCACACGTTCGTTGGATCTAACTAAACTTCTCATCTAACAGCACTGTCTGCACAAAATAACACTCTCTTCAGAAAATAACATTATCTTATAGTATTATATTCGATATTTAATACACACATTTCGATATATATTTGAAAAAGATGTTTCTGACTTAATAATGTTGCCAGTCTGATTCCCTGAGGGCTTGACATGCATTGGTGTTTTAATTTAGTTTCAAAATTATTGATATTTAAAAAATGATTAAGATATCTTTACAACTTATGAGTCTAAATGTACATATCAAATTTCAATAGTTAATTTTATTAAATATAGTGGCGGTTTAGATAACTAAGCTAGTAATTTGTTACTCTTGTTTATATTACATCAATTTGTTTTTTCTCAAATTTGTTGGGTTTAGTTGAGAATACGTACTATCAAGTAGATTTGGAGGTTGAGAAAGTGATTGTACTCTTCATTTTTGGTTGTTGTGTATACATTTTTGGTTGTTGTGTATATGTATAGTGAAATGCATGGAAAGAATGGATAGAAACGAGAAAAGTAGCATACCCCTAATTCAGAAGAAATGTGTGAAAAGTGGGGTATGTGAAGAGTGATTTACATATTATTATTGTATGGTTGAAGAATGTGTGCATTAATGGTGACATTAAAATCATTAATTGTAACATGCAAGATATGCATATTATATTGGTGCAAATTTCGTCTTAATACAAAATGTCTATTTTCACACACAAAATTTCATGACAGGGTCCAAATAAAGTATACAAATATGATTACCTTTAATTAATACTATTGGTTCTACAAAAATTTGTGTCAATTTTTTTCTTTAATTACAAACTCCAAACTAAAAAAATATTATAACCATATAAACATTGTCACATAAATATTTTATTTTAAATAAAAATATATTAACTTTTACAACTTTAACATAATATTGTTTTTGTAAATTTTTAAATTATTCAATTATTTTAAAATATTGATTTCAGACACATTAATCATATCATCTACAATTTTTTCATTTAAATCTACTCACATTCAAATCATTTTCTCTAAATCCAAACAATCTCACTTTCCACTCTTTTTCTCTCTTTTTTTCTTTCTCTTTTCACTTTCAATCTCATCTAAACACACTCTAAGTGTCTGTTTGGATCAGGGGGTGCACTATTCCTGTTCCTGCAGGGTGCACCCCCTATTCGAATTAGCAGATGAAAGGAGGTGGGAGGGCGCAGAAGGGTGAAAAAGGGGGCTAAATGTTTCTTCTCAAAGTTGCAGAGAAATAAGGAGGAGAATAGAGAAAGTCATACATAAATATATAAAATGACTTATATATCCTCATTCTATTCACAATATTTATTATAAATTATTCACATTTCACATTTTTTTAAAACTATACTGCACATATAATAAAACATAAAAAAATATTAAATATATTTTATTCCAAATATATTTAAAATAATGATAATAAATATTAATTAAAATCATTTAATTTAATTTCAAATAAACTGTAAATATTCAAGAAATATTTAATATATTCATAATAAAAATAAAATATAAATATTAAATATATTTTTAATAAAAAAATACCTATATACCTAAAAATATATATATTTAGAATAATAAAAATTATTATATTTAAATTATATATTATAATAATGTAGATTTTGATTTATTAATGAGAATACAAAATTCATTTAAATATTTAAATTCTAAAAATATAAATAATGGAATTCAATTGATATATTATAGTAATTCATATTTAATTAACTAAAATGTGCTTTAAATTAATTAATATTTCATTTTTCTATTTTTTTTTATATATAAGGGTAAATTTGTAATCTTATAATTTAGACCATTAAAAATAATTTAAAATACCTTTACAACTATCACATCACTTACGTATTTTAATAAACTTCTCACACATCCACTCTAACATACCGCAATCCAAACACACTCAACTTTCTTCACACTTTCTTCTCAAATCTTCACACTCCCACTCCCCCACACCCTCAACTTTCCACTCCCCAATCCAAACAAAGCATAAATGATCTGTTAGAATTTAAGTAACATCAATCATTATATTTAATAAAACTAATGGTTAAGATTTTGTGTGTCTTTTAAACTTGTTGTTCTTATAAGATCTACAGGGATGAGCTTCTCCTTTTTGGATTCTTCGAGGTATCTTTGGCATTCTCGGTCTTTTCTATCTCTCGTTCTCTCGACCTTTTGGATCCACGCAGTAGGAGTATATGCAAATGTGCTCCGATGCTCAAGTAGTTTGAGTCTGAGTAAGTATATCAATTTAGGGTCAAAATTTCCTTACCTTGTGTCCCATGGTGTTCACATATTTATAGTGATATCTTTGGGGCTTTTGACTGTATGGATGATTGAGTTGGACCAAATCCAACCCAATTACTTCTCAATCATAAATTGTGGGGCGTTTAATGTGTGATAGTTTGTTAATGGTGTTGTTAGACTTTGTGTGTTACGATATGAATGGCGCAACACATTGAGATGTCGGGATATCGAGTTGAACCTCGGTATCTCAGACACTTGAGTACTATACTACATGATCTCGACATCTCAAACACTCAAATAATATACTATAAGACCTCGTTATCTCGATACTCGATAGCACATTACAAAATCTCATCCTCTCTTGTTAATTTAACGAATTTTAACACCTTAAAAAAATTAAATTGTTTGATATTATCCCAAACATATTCATTTTTGTTATCATTATGTTCTTGATGAATTTCTTCTACTTATTTTATTGATAATTAGTTTGTGTTCAAAAATCTGACAAGTTATTTTTAGTATAGTCTTTCTTTTAAATTCTTTATTTCTATTCAAGCAAATATGATTGATGTACAGTTTGTTTTAAAGATGGTTAAAATGTACACTATTCTTACAATTCACGAGACCCGATATCCCCTATCGAGCACCTCTTCTGTCTTCACGTCAACTGTTCTATGGATGTTCTGTCTGAGACAATCCGAGAGGGGAGGGGGTGATGTGAACCCACTAACATGATAGGGATATGATATGGACATGTTATGGATTCAATAAGAGTTGGAATATGATTAGGCACTTTTTAAGAATTGGATCAATGTTTTTAATCATTCAAGAACTCACCAAATCACAAGAACCAAGCCAAACTCATATAGAAACCCATTTTTGGACATATGAACCGAATGAAACAAAGAAGAACACAAATGCACCGATTAAAACTTCAAGAAACACAATTAAAACCATAAGAACAACAAACTAAGACAATCTACCGAACCTTAACACAAACTAAACAAGTTCTACCGATTGAATCAACAAGAAACAACAAAGACATGTTTTAGAGTTTGTTTTGGAATTGAAATGGAAGAAGAAGATGAATAGGAATAGGAAACTTATGTGGTTGGAGCTCTTGGAATTGTGCACGCCACTTGAAGGATGGTTGGCTTCAAGATGAGTGTTGTTGTCGCCACTTGAGAGCCCAAGAATTCACTCAAGATAAGACTAGAAGAGAAGAAGACACAAGCCTCTCTCTCTCACTCACCAATTTGGTAAAGGTTCTTTACTCTGAAAAATCAATCTTAACTTCTTATTTCAAAGACCTAAGCACCCCTTTTATAATAGAGAGGGCTGGTCACAAATGTACAAAAGAAGGAAGCTTGAAAGGTCACCTTCTAATTTCTTTTAAGACAATTTAGCGCCTAAAGAGAGAAGGAGTGTGAAAAGGCACTCTTCTAGTCTCTTTCTACCAATACTAGCGCCTAAAGTGTTATACAATGGAGGTGTCTTTTAGGTTTCCCACTTTAGCACATCCTAAAGCTATTCTATATTATTTACAAATTTATACAAAAGAAATTACAAAGAAAGATATTAATTGGAGCCCATTCTTGAATGCTTGTAGTATTCTTTTAGGCTTGGTCCTCTCTTTATTTAATTTCTTCTTTATTTTTTCGAAGACTAGAAGGAAGAACTTTAAATGCTTGGGTGAATGGCCTCTTCCTCCATTAGTGAAATCCTTTTCTACTTGATCTTCATCATACTCCCCGAGTTGGAGATAATTCGTCCACGAATTTTGAATCCCGGTATATAACAAAGTCAGTGTACTATCAAAATTAACAGTTGAATAAGAGAAAGGAAAACATGACTTAGAATTTGTAAGTAGTGGGAGTTCAGAAAAGGAGGTCCTATAGATAGACCAAGTTGGAAAAAATTGTTTGGGAATGATGATATTTTTTGGAAAAAAGTCCTCTTTAATGGTGAAAACCATTAGGAGGTATGAAAAAACCATCCCTAACATTCTTTAACAAAAGATGATGGTGAAGTAAGAACCTTTGGTAATGAAAAAGATAAGGAAGGAAAACACCTTGGATGTGAAAGGATAAGAGCCATGTCAACTCGGTCTTCTTTGTCTTTTTCATTGTCACTTTTGGTAGGTGGTTGAGTTAGGTCTTGTTTTACCTTGTTTATCATTAAGGTTCGTTTTTGTGAACAATGAAGAGCTATGTGCCCAAAACCTAAACATTTAAAACATTTTATTTTTGAAGTTTTGGTAGGTGACTTAGGAGATGTAGAAGAATTCTTTGTAGAAACTTGTTGGTTAGAAAAGGTAGCGTTTGAAAAATTTGAAGGAGAAGGTTTAGGCGAAAGTTTGTTTTCATCCTTCTTTGAAGATTTGTAGAAACCATCATCATGAGTATGTTTGAAAGTTGTTTTCAAAAGGTATGATTCCACCTTAATGGCTAGGTGAACCACTTTCTTTAAAGAAGAGTACTCATTTAATTCTACAAAATCTCTAATATCTCTTCTTAAACCACTTACAAACTTAGCTATCTTGGATTCTTCATTTTCTGCATAGGAGTTCTAGCCAAGGTTGTTTCAAAAGCTTTAAAGTAGTCATCTACCATCCTATGTCCTTGATGAAGCCTTTGGAACTTCAACAAGTTGTGATTCCTAAGAGGAGGAACAAACCTCGAGCGCATACACTCTTTCAAATCATTCCAAGAGACCACGGGAGGCCTCTTGTTATAACCAATGTCCCTAAGAGTTTGATGCCACCATTCTTTGGCATAGTCCAAAAAGTGTAAAGAAACTATCCTAAGTTTTTGGTCATCTTGGACCTTATACACATGAAAAATATGGTCAACCTTAGCTTCCCAATCAAAATACACATAACCATCATCAACACCACTAAAAGTAGGAAGATTTACAATTTGAGAAAAAGGCATTGCCACATGTTGGTGTCTATCTTCTAGTTTATGTATTTTCCATTCTTCCTTTTTCTCAAAGCTCCCATAGTTGTTGGAACTCCTTAAAACATGCCCATGATGATGTTGGCCGTGAGGAATGGATCTTTCAATCTTCATGGCAAGTTTTGACAATCTTTTCTCCATGTGTTTTACTTCTAAGATTTGAATCCTTGTCTCTATTTGTTTCAATTCCTCATCTTGTTGTGCAAGTATTGTTTTAGTTTCTTGTAATTCATCAATGAAGTATGCTTTTGGAGGGGAATGACATTTAGAAGGTGCTGCACTTGATAAGGTATCCATTGCAAAATCAAAACAACAAACAAAAAAGAACAAACAATTTCAAGAAAAACAAGGTTAGAAAATGGAACAATTATAGTGCTGTAATGAAAATTAAAAGACACTCAAAGCACTCCAAGAAAGAATACTTCCCTCAACCAATCTGCTCTTGAGGTTTTGGTAACTCTCAAATGAAATATATCAAAGCAAAGCACTCTTTCTCAAAGCCAATACACCACAAAACTTACAGAACAATAAAAGACAATCAAGAAAAGGTTTAAACAAGAAAGGCTATAGCAAAAGGAAAACAAGATATATGACAAACTCAAAGAATAGTGAAGAAAAGACAATCAAGAAAAATAAGGTACTCAATTAAAAGATGGGACACAAAAGAAACCTAGAGAAAAACACTAGAGTAGATGAAGAAAACAAAAAACAGAACTACTGAAATTTTATGTAAACTGTGCGTGACTTTTACAGATTTATCTGGAACTGAAGAAGATGAACTGGAATGTGAAATTTTAACCACTGGAAATTCAAGATGTTATCTAAAAATTGGCACTGGAATCACTCAAAACAAGTAAGCCAATTAATTGTTATAAATTTCCAAAAATTACTGCCGAATCACCGTTTTTCCAGAAGCAGAATTTTACACACTGTACCTATTTCATTTATCATTTTTTTTGTATATTGAATTTTGATGTACTTCTTTTTTTCACTTCTTTGTAACAGTTCAAAATACGTAATTCCAGAATTTCAGAAATTTCCAGTAATCACAGAAATTTTAATAAATCGAAACAGTCAGCACATTTTCAAGAAAATAGAGGAAACCTAATTGGAATGAAAAACAGAATTGAGAACTTCAAAAGACACAGTAGAATTGATGTTTCAAGAACTTGTATAGATCTAAAATACAAGAACTCAAATCTAAAAAGAAAATGCACCAAAGGATCAAGAAAACAAACACATAAAACTGCACTCAAAACAAAATGAAGAAACCAAAATTATCAACAAAAGGACTACATAGAATTGATAACATTTTTGGGAGAAACATGACTTTGACAAAACTTATAGAAATTCAAAAATCAAAATGACGCAAACACAATGTATTAAGAACAAGAAAACAGCAAGAAATACCCAAAAATAAACCTAAAACAGAAAGGTAAAGACAAGAATGTAAAGTTCTTGAATTAAAAGTGCCAAAGATCAACTAAAAGACACAAGAACACACCTAAGACTCATGATACCACATGATGTGAACCCACTAACATGATAGGGATATGATATGGACATGTTATGGATTCGATAAGAGTTGGAATATGATTAGGCACTTTTTAAGAATTAGATCAATGTTTTTAATCATTCAAGAACTCACCAAATCACAAGAACCAAGCCAAACTCATATAGAAACCCATTTTTGAACATATGAACTGAATGAAACAAAGAAGAACACAAATGCACCGATTAAAACTTCAAGAAACACAATTAAAACCATAAGAACAGAAAACTAAGACAATCTACCGAACCTAAACACAAACTAAACAAGTTCTACCGATTGAATCAACAAGAAACAACAAAGACATGTTTTAGAGTTTGTTTTGTAATGGAAATGGAAGAAGAAGATGAATAGGAATAGGAAACTTATGTGGTTGGAGCTCTTGGAATTGTGCACGCCACTTGAAGGATGGTTGGCTTCAAGATGAGTGTTGTTGCCATCACTTGAGAGCCCAAGAATTTACTCAAGATAAGACTAGAAGAGAAGAAGACACAAGTCTCTCTCACTCACTCACAAATTTGGTAAAGGTTCTTTACTATCAAAAATCAATCTTAACTTCTTATTTCAAAGACCCAAGCACCCCTTTTATAATAGAGAGGGCTGATCACAAATGTACAAAAGAAGGAAGCTTGAAAGGTCACCTTCTAATTCCTTCCAAGACAATCTAGCGCCTAAAGAGAGAAAGAGTGTGAAAAGGCACTCTTCTAGCCTTTTTCTACCAATACTAGCGCCTAAAGTGCTATACAATGGAGGTGTCTTTTAGGTTTCCCTCTTTAGCACATCCAAAAGATATTCTATAATATTTACAAATTTATACAAAAGAAATTACAAAGAAAGATATTAATTGGAGCCCATTCTTGAATGCTTGTAGTCTTCTTTTAGGCTTGGTCCTCTCTTTATTTAATTTCTTCTTTATTTTTTCGAAGACTAGAAGGAAGAACTTTAAATTCTTGGGTGGATGGCCTCTTCCTCCATTAGTGAAATCCTCTTCTACTTGATCTTCATCAGGGGGGTTCTTGCAGTGATACTCCGACGCTCAAGTCAACTCATGTATGCAAGGTTGGCTAGTTTGAATTATAACTGTCATTACCTTTTTACCATGGGGGTCCTCTTCTATTTATACTTTTATGTTCTTGCCGGTTGACCTAGCCACCGTGACTTCAAAGGCAAGCGATGACTCCTCCTCTTTCTGACGGTTTCTGTGCTTGCTATTGGGTGTTGGAGAGCGACTCCGTTGAAACGGAGGGGGCCTTACCTATTGATTGCACTCCGACGATCAAGTCAGTACTAGGCTAAGAAACAATGAGTAAATCAGATAGTAGTTTCAGTCTTAGAAATGGCGTACCTTTACCAGGGATCTCAACTCCCTTTTATAGACTGCCTTTAGGTTAACTCACTCTCCCCACCCCCTTCTCATCAGAACCTTACCTCTAGTGAAATTAGGTTTACTAGGAGGACCTTCTGGTACGTTATTGCGCAATCTTAGTCTAATAACCGCACATAATCTTCCTCTTGGTAGTGCAGAATCTAACAGTATGGCCGCCAAGGTACCAACTCATGTACCAACGTTGCGGGGTCCATCTGTTCTGTAGGTGCCCTAATTCTCCACGTGCCATGCATGCAGCTTTCCCTGAAAACCCTAACGCTCTTGGGCCTTGGCGCCTTCAAGGAATATTTACTTGTGCTAGACCCGAATGTATTACACACACCACATGCATAAACTTTCAAATTAGGTCTTTCTTATATATAGGTTTCAACACATACAATCTCTGGAGGCCCGCTTACGTGGCCCACTATCGTGACCAAACCACCGAGCCGACTGCTCCACAGGTGCCGATGTCTGATGTCGATGTCCGAAGTCTAGGCTAGTACACAAGCCCCCAGGCTTGAGCTGGAACTTGTTTCAGCGAAGAGCCTAACTGCTAGCCTATGGAGACCTACGTGGCGAATGAGTGACAAGACGTGCACAATGCCTCGAGGTGACGTTTCACTACACTTTCTCCCCAACGTACATGTGGCTAGATAAATGGTCGGGGCTCGTTGCCGCTTGCGCTTCCCCTTATACGTCAACCCTTTCGATTCTTACGCTCCCTTCACTGTTCTCTTGTGCATCTTTCAAACATCCCTATCCCTGCTTCGAACATTCTGTTTTCTTCTCCCAAATACCTCGTCCCCTCGAAACATAATCACTTCAAGGTACGTTTTTTTTATCTCATATTAATCTGGTTGTAACTGTGGTGAGACTGTTTACATTTCTCGCACTTGTGATCGTTGCTCTCTGTCTTTCTGCTTATTTGCTCTTGTTTGAAACGCACACATTTCTTCTTCTGAGTTTTTGCATTTTTTTCTTCTTTTTTGTTTTATCTTTTCTCCATAAGATGGATCAAACAACCCCAAACTATCCCTCCTCTAACTACAAATCCCTATACCACTAGGCTTCCAGTGATATGAACCAAAAATACATGAAGATGACCAAGGATGCTATACTTGAAGGGTTATCTCAACAAGCAAATAAAGACCCCACTAATAGGAGAAATGGACAAAGCCCAAAGCATTTGAAGTTCTTCTTATTAGTCTTCTCAAAAGATGAGGTCCAAGCCAATTAATATCTTTTGTAAATAATATAGGAGTAGCCTTAGGAAAGTGCCAAAGAGGAAAACCAAAAAACACCTCTCATGTAAGGCTCTTAGGCGCTACTTTAGAGAAGGAACTAGAAAGACTCTTCCAACTCCTTTCTCTCTTTGGCGCTAAACCCTAAACCCTAAACCCTAAACCCTTGTACAATGACCGACCCTCTCCATTATAAATAGGGGTGTTTGGTACCTTGAATGGTAAGTTGAAAGTTGAATATAGAAATTGAAAGTGAAGTTACTCTCTTGAATTTGAGTGGTTTCTTTGTGAGACTTGCTCTCCTTCTCTTTGTCTTATCTTGTGGGTCTTGGGAATCCTCAAATGGCGACACTCTCACTCATCTTGGAGCCTTCCACCATCCAAGTGGCGTGATCACTCCCATTGTCTTCAACCACATAAGTTTCTTCAACTCTTCATCTTCTTCTTCCATACCCATTCTATATTAAAAACTCTAAAACATGTTTTGTTTCTTGTTCTTATTTTCAATCGGTCAAATGTTGCTATTGAATGTTTCTAATCAATATTTTGTCATTGGTTCTTGTTTTAATCAGTTGGAATTACTTGTTGATGTTCTATTCGGTTCATGTTCTTGAAATGGGTTTCCCATGGGTTTCTTGATTTATGTTCTTGAAATGGGTTTCTTGATTTGTGTTCTTGAATTGCTTGTAGAATCTTGATCCAATTCTTGAAAGTGTCTATTAATGCTTCATCTCTTAATCAACTCACATCACCTAGTAACCTCTTAAAGGAAACCTCTGAGTTCACCACCCACGAGAACATAGTGTTATATAGGAAGAGTGAGAGTTGCCACAAATCTCGTATCTTTGGAAGAGAGCACGAAAAATTTGTGAGGGTTGTGCCTGGTAGGGTAGACGAACCTGTCTGCTGTGATGAGTCATCGAACTCGGAGGGACCATTTTGCTTTATCTACTCCACCATCTTAAAAAAACTCTCCCTTCGCTTACCCTTCGCCAGCTTCGAACGAGCCCTCCTTACCGAGATAAACGTTGCCCTCGCCCAACTACACCCCAACAGTTAGGCATTCGTTAGAGCATTCTCCATCTTATGCCATTACTTCGGCCAACTTCCGTCAGTGGATGTATCCCTTTACTTTTTCGAAGCCAAAAGCCCAGGTAAAAAGCTGTGGGTGAGCTTTAATGGGGTCGTTGGGAGAGTACTGCTGACCCTCTTCTAGCAAACGTACAAGGGCTTCAAGGGTAAGTTCTTCAAGGTCTGCTGCAACAAAAGTTGATGGAAGAGGCCCCGACACCAATCCATTGAAAGGCCACCAAAATGTCAAATTCAGGCAACCACTAGAGTTATGGTCAAAGAGGAGTCAAGAGGATGCATTCTACATGTCATAAACTCTAGTGTAGAGTAGACTTTAATTTCTTATCAAAATTAGCTTAGGAACTTTATTTGTAATTTTTCTTAGAATTAATTTTGGCACCTAAAACACCAACCTAGGTAAACTTAGAGTTTCCAAAAACCTCTAAATTTACCAAGGCCGGTCTAGAAAGCCCATGGAGGGGGCGAGCATACAAACTAGACACACCCCTCCCCATGTGCTCATTTAGGCTCCACTTTTGGGAGGGAATTCATTTGAATTTCCCTCCACTTTCTTTTGAATTTCCATCCCTCTAAACACTATAAATTGAGATGCTTGGCTCTCATTTTGAAAGATTAATTCATTATTGAAATGCTGCCAATTTTGTGCCATTCTCACTCTTTGCCTAAAACCTCTTAGAATTAGGCTCTTAATCTTCCAATCATCACCTTCCAAGTGAGATGGCCTCACCACTCACTCTTCATACTTAGCATGCACCTTCAAGGAGTCTAGCTCTCTACGTGAGATCCTTATTCCACCATCAATCCATTCCGCAAATTCACTAAAAAACCGCAAAGAAGAAGACCCAAATCCATAAAAAATGACCCAACCCTTTTGGATGGGTTTCCACTGTACTGGACTCAGAAACCTGGGCTCAAGAAACCCAAAGGACTTGAAGAATTACCCTGACGCGAGTGAGAGGTGTGCGATTTCCTCTCCAATCTCCGCGTAGTATTCAGCTCTGCCGAGTTGATTAGGCATGAGTATATCAATTGAAGCTCATCTACTAATGCTTGTGCCCTTGCTCTTACTAATCTTCTAAGGCATGATGGATGATGAAATTATGTGTTGGGCTTAGGCCTTAGTTTAGGCTTGGGCTTTTGTTAAGAACACTAATAAGAAGAACTTTAAGTGTTGTGGTCCTTGACCATTCCTCCTATTGATGGAATCCATGGTCATCTCTTTATGGATCTGGGTCGTATCAAATAAGACGTAATAAGTCCCGGACCGAGGGGAACCAAAACTGGAAAACTTGTTTTTCCAAAAATAGAACGTCCAGGCTTTTCTTCCTTATATATTTTTTCGTGTTTTCTTTTTGGACGTGCCTTCTTGAATGGATACAAACGACATATGAAAGTACTTGTGTAAGTGTTTTCAGAACTTTTCAGCACAATATGAACTCATAATAAAATTGCTGAAAGTAGGGAAAAATTTGATAAATCTGGAAAGAGGAACGCCTTAAAGTGTAAGAAGTTTCTAGAAAATTTCCAAAAGAATTTCTTGTTGAAATCTTATGGAAGAATCCCAACAGATTTTGGGATGAAGCGCGACAAATTTTAGCACAAACGGACGAGTATTCAGTTAGAAAGTGATCAAACAGTTTCACACAAAAACAAAACTTTCTTTCATTCGTGGCAATGATGAATAAAAAATTCATTGCAAATCTTGTGGAACGAATTTGAGGCTCAAATCTCAGCCACAACTCAACAAACACAATAAGGAATGTCTAGTAAAAATTTCAAATCAAAACACCCAAGGAATAAGGCGTAATAACTCTCAGACCAAGAGCAAACAAAATTGGAAAACTTGTTTTTCCGAAAACAGAACGTTCTAGTTTTTCTTCCTTATATCTTTTTCTGTGTTTTCATTTTGAACGTGTCTCCCTGTCTGGATACAAACGACATATGAAAGTACTTGTGTAAGTGTTTTCAGAACTTTTCAGCGAAATATGAACTCAAAATAAAAATGCAGAAACTACGAAATTTTTTTGCAAATATGGAAAGAGAAGACCTTGCAGTGCAAGAAGTTTCAGGAACATTTTCCAAAAATAATTTCTTGTTGAAATCTTATGGAAGACTCCCAACAAAATTTGGGATGAAACGCGGAAAATTTCAGCTCAATCAGACAAATATTCAGTTAGAAAATGATAAAAAAATTTCAAACAAAAACAAACCTTCCTTTCTGTCGTGGCAATGATGAATAAAAAAAATCATTGCAAATATTGTGGAAGGCATTTCAAGCTCAAATGTCAGCCACACCTCAATACACACAATAAGTAATGTCTGGTAAAAACATCAAATCACAACACCCAATGAATAAGGCGTAATAAGTCTCGGACAGAGAGTAAACAAAACTGGAAAACTTGTTTTTCAGAAAACAAAACATCCTGGCTTTTCCTCCTTATATCTTATTCTGTGTTTTCATTTTGGATGTACCTCCTTGAATGGATACAAAAGACGTGTGAAAGTACTTGTGTAAGTGTTTTCGAAACTCTTCAGCACAATATGAACTCAGAATAAAATTGTAGAAACATGGCAAAAATTTCGCAAATCTGGAAAGAGGAGCGCCTTGGACTGCAAGAAGTTTCTGGAACATTTTCCAAAAATAATTTCTTTTTGAAATCTTATGGAAGAATCCCAATAGAATTTGGGACGAAACGCGACAAAAATCAGCTCAAATGGACGAGTATTCAATAAGAAAATGATCAAACAAATTCACACAGAAACTAACCTTCCTTTCAGTTGTGGCAATGATGAAAAAAAAATTCATTGCAAATTTTGTGGAACGAATTTGAGGCTTAAATCTCAAACACAACTCAATACACACAGTAAGGAATGTCTGGTAAAAATTTCAAATAAAAAAACCAAGGAATAAGGCATAATAAGTCCCGTTCCAAGAGAAAACAAAATAAGTTTCCGAAAACAGAATGTCCTGGCTTTTCTTCCTTATATCTTTTTCTGTGTTTTCTTTTTGGACGTGCCTCCTTGACTGGATACAAACGACATATGAAAGTACTTGTGTAAGTGTTTTTGGAACTTTTCAGCGCAATATGAAATCACAATAAAATTGCATAAACTAGGGGAAAATTTTGCAAATCTGGAAAGAGGAGCGCCTTTGAGTGCAAGAAGTTTATCGAACATTTTCCAAAAAGAATTCTTGGTTAAATCTTATGGAAGAACCCCAACAGAATTTGGGACGAAACGCGAAAAATTTCAGCTCAAACGGGCGAATATTCAATTAGAAATTCATAAAAAGTATTACACAGAAACGAACCTTCCTTTTAGTCGTGGCAATGATGAATAAAAATTCATTGCAAATCTTGTGGAACGAATTTGAGGCTCACACCTTAGCCACAACTCAATACACACAATAAGGAATGTCTTCTAAAAATATCAAATCAAAACACCTAAGGAATAAGGTGTAATAAGTCTCAGACCGAGACCAAACAAAACTAGAAAACTTGTTTTCCGAAATAGAACGTTCTGCATTTTCTTCCATATATATTTTTCTTTGTTTTCTTTTTGGACGTGCCTCCTTGACTGGATACAAACAACATATGAAAGTACTTGTGTAAGTGTTTTCTTAACTTTTCAGCGCAATATGAACTTAAAATAAAATTTCAGAAACTAGGATAAAATTTTGTAAATTTGGAAAGAGGAGCGCCTTGGAGTGCAAGAAGTTTTAGGAACTTTTTCTAAAAAGAATTCTTGTTGAAATCTTATGGAAGAATTTTATCAAAATTTAGGACAAAACGTGACAAATTTAAGATCAAATGGACGAGTATTCAGTTAGAAAATGATCAAATAGTTTCACACAAAAATAAAACTTTCTTTCATTCGTGGCAATGATGAATAAAAAATTCATTACAAATCTTGTGGAACAAATTTGAGGCTCAACCCTCAGCTACAACTTAATACACACAATAAGGAATGTCTGGTAAAAATATCAAATCAAAACACCCAAGGAATAAGGCGTAATAAGTCTCGGACCAAGAGTAAACAAAAATGGAAAACTTATTTTTCGATAACAAAACATCCTTGCTTTCCTTCCTTATATATTTTTCTGTGTTTTCTTTTTGGACGTCCCTCCTTGACTGGATACAAACGACATAAGAAAGTACTTGAGTAATTGTTTTCTTAACTTTTCAGCGCAATATGAACACAAAATAAAATTGTTGAAACTAGGGCAAAATTTCGCAACTGGAAAGAGGAATGCCTTGGAGTGCAAGAACTCATTTTCCAAAAATAATTTCTTGTTGAAATCTTATGAAAGAATTTGAATAGAATTTGGGACAAAACGCGGCAAATTTCAGCAGAAATTTACATGTATTCAGTTTGAAAATGATCAAATAGTTTCACACAGAATCGAACCTTCCTTTCAGTTGTGGCAATGATGAATAAAATATTCATTGAAAATCTCGTGGACTGAATTTGAGGCTCAAATCTCAGCCACAACTCAATAAACACAATAAGGAATGTCTGGTAAACATTTCAAATCAAAACACCCAAGGAATAAGGCGTAATAACTCTCGGACCAATAGCAAACAAAACTGGAATACTTGTTTTCTCGAAAACAGAACGTCCTGGCTTTTTCTTCCTTATATCTTTTTCTGTGTTTTCTTTTTGGACGTGCCTCCTTGACTGAATACAAACGACATATGAAAGTACTTGAGTTAGTGTTTTCAGAACTTTTCAGCGCAATATGAAATCACAATAAAATTGCATAAACTAGGGTAAAATTCCGCAAATATGGAAAGAAGAGCGCCTTTGAGAGCAAGAGGTTTCGAGAACATTTTACAAAAATTATTCTTGGTTAAATCTTATGGAAGAACCACAACAGAATTTGGGACGAAGCGCGAAAAATTTCAGCTCAAACGAACGAGTATTCAATTAGAAAATGATAAAAAAGTTTAGTAGAGAAACAAACCTTCCTTTTAGTTGTGGTAATGATGAATAAAAAATTCATTGCAAATCTTGTGGAACGAATTTGAGGCTCACACCTCAGCCACAACTCAATACTCACAATAAGGAATGTCTGGTAAAAATATCAAATCAAAACACCAAGGAAGAAGGTTTAATAAGTCCCAGACCGAGAGCAAACAAAACTAGAAAACTTGTTTTCCGAAATAGAATGTTCTGCATTTTCTTCCATATATCTTTGTCTTTGTGTTCTTTTTGGACATGCCTCCTTGACTGGATACAAACAACATATGAAAGTACTTGTGTAAGTGTTTTCTTAACTTTTCAACGCAATATTAACTCTTTATAAAATTTCAAAACTAGGGAAAATTTTTGTAAATTTGGAAAGAGGTGCGCCTTGGAGTGCAAGAAGTTTCTGGAAAATTTTCCAAAAAGAATTCTGGTTGAAATCTTATGGAAGAATCTCATCAAAATTTGGGACGAAACACGACAAATTTAAGCTCAAATGGACGAGTATTCAGTTAGAAAATGATCAAATAGTTTCACAAGAAAAAAACCTTCCTTTCGATCATGGCAATGATGAATACAAAATTCATTGCAAATCTTGTGGAACGAATTTGAGGCTCAAACCTGAGCCACAACTTAATACACACAATAAAGAATGTCTGGTAAAAATATCAAATCAAAACACCAAAGGAATAACGCGTAATAAGTCCTGGACCGAGGGGAAACAAAACTGGAAAACTTGTTTTTCCGAAAATAGAACGTCCTGGCTTTTCTTCCTTATATATTTTTCCGTGTTCTCTTTTTGGACGTGCCTCCTTGACTGGATACAAAAGACATATGAAAGAACTTGTGTAACTGTTTTTGGAACTTTACAGCGCAATATGAACTCAGAATAAAATTGTTGAAACTAGGGCAAAATTTCACAAATCTGGAAAGAGGAACGGCTTGGAGTGCAAGAGGTTTATAGAACATTTCCAAAATGAATTTCTTGTTGAAATCTTATGGAAGAATCCCAACTTATTTTGGGACAAAGCGCGACAAATTTCAGCTAAAAATGACGAGTATTCAGTTAGAAAGTGATCAAACAGTTTCACACAAAAACGAAATTTCTTTGATTCGTTGCAATGTTGAATAAAAAATTCGTGGCAAATCTTGTGGAATGAATTTGAGGTTAAAATCTGAGCCACAACTCAATACACACAATAAGGAATGTTTGGTAAAAATTTCAAATCCAAACACCCAAGGAATTAGGCGTAATAACTCTCGAACAGATAGGAAACAAAACTGGAAAACTTGTTTTGACGAAAACATAACGTTCTGGCTTTTCTTCCTTTTATCTTTTTTTGTGTTTTCTTTTTGAACATGCCTACTTGACTGCATACAACCGACATATGAAAGTACTGGTGTAAGTGTTTTCAGAACTTTTCAGCACAATATGAACTAAGAATAAAATTATTGAAACTAGGGCAAAATTTAGCAAATATGGAAAGAGGAAAGGCTTGGAGTGCAAGAAGTTTCTAGAACATTTCCAAAAAGAATTTCTTTTTGAAATCTTATGGAAAAATCCCAACAATTTTTGGGACGAAGTGCGACAAATTTAAGGAGTATTCAATTAGATAGTGATCAAACAATTTCACACAAAAACGAAACTTTCTTTCATTCGTGGCAATGATGAATAAAAAATTCGTGGCAAATCTTTTGGAACGTATGTGAGCCTAAAATCTCAGCCACAACGCAATACACACAATAAGAAATGTCTGGTAAAAAATTCAAATCAAAACACCCAAGGAATAAGGCGTAATAACAATCAGACCGATAACAAACAAAACTGGAAAACTTGTTTTTTCGAAAACAGAACGTTCTGGCTTTTCTCCCCTTATATCTTTTTTCTGTGTTTTCATTTTGAACGTGCCTCCTTGTCATGATACAAATGACATATGAAAGTACTTGTGTAAGTGTCAGAACTTTTCAGCGCAATATGAACTCAGAATAAAAATGCAGAAACTACGAAAAAATGTTGTAAATCTGGAAAGAGAAGAGCCTTGGAGTGAAAGAAGTTTCAGGAACATTTTCCAAAAAGAAATTCTTGTTGAAATCTTATGGAAGACTCCCAAAAGAATTTGGAACGAAACGCGACAAGTTTCAGTTCAATCGGACGAATATTCAGTAAGAAAATGATAAAAAAGTTTTACACAGAAACAAACCTTCCTTTCAGTCGTGGCGATGATGAATAAAAAAATCATTGCAAATATTGTGGAAGGCATTTCAAGCTTAAATGTCAACCACAACTCAATACACACAATACGAAATGTTTGGAGAAAACTTCAAATCAAAACACCCAATGAATAAGACGTAATAAGTCCCAGACCGAGAGTAAACAAAACAGGAAAACTTATTTTTCAGAAAACAAAATGTCTTGGCTTTTCTTCCTTATATCTTTTTCTGTGTTTTCATTTTGGACGTACCTCCTTGAATGTATACAAACGAAGTATGAAAGTACTTTTGTAAGTGTTTTTGAAACTTTTCAGCACAATATGAACTCAGAATAAAATTGCAGAAACAAGGCGAAAATTTCGCAAATCTGGAAAGAGGAGCGCCTTGGAGTGCAAAAATTTCTGGAACATTTTACAAAAAGAATTTCTTGTTGAAATCTTATGGAAGAATCCCAATAGAATTTGGGACGAAACGCAACAAATTTCAACTCAAATGGACGACTATACAGTGAGAAAATGGTCAAACAGTTTCATACAGAAACGAATCTTCCTTTCAGTCGTGGCAATGATGAATAAAAAATTAATTGCAAATTTTGTGGAACGAATTTTAGGCTTAAATCTCAGCCACAACTCAATACACACAATAAGGAATGTCTGGTAAAAATTTCAAATCAAAACACCAAGGAATAAGGCATAATAAGTCCCGCTCCGATAACAAACAAAACTGGAAAACTTGTTTTTCCGAAAACAAAACGTCCTTGCTTTTCTTCCTTATATCTTTTTCTGTGTTTTCTTTTTGGACGTGCTTCCTTGACTGGATACAAACGGCATATGAAAGTACTTGTGTAAGTGTTTCCGAAAGTTTTCAATGCAATATGAATCACAATAAAATTGCATAAACCAGGGAAAAAATTTCGCAAATATGGAAAGAGGAGCGCCTTTGAGTGCAAGAATTTTCTAGATCATTTTCCAAAAAGAATTCTTGGTTAAATCGTATGGAAGAACCCCAAAAGAATTTGGGACGAAATGCGAAAAATTTCAGCTCAAACGGACGAGTATTCAATTATAAAATGATAAAAAAGTTTAGTAGAGAAACGAACCTTCCTTTTAGTCGTGGCAATGATGAATAAAAAATTTATTGCAAATCTTGTGGAACGAATTTGAGGCTCACACCTCAGCCAAAACTCAATACACACAATAAGGAATGTCTGGTAAAAATATCAAATCAAAACACCCAAGGAAGAAGGTGTAATAAGTCCTAGACCGAGAGCAAACAAAACTAGAAAACTTGTTTTCCGAAATAGAACGTTCTGCATTTTCTTCCATATATCTTTGTCTTTGTGTTCTTTTTGGACGTGCCTCCTTGACTGGATACAAACAACATATGAAAGTACTTGTGTAAGTGTTTTCTTAACTTTTCAGCGCAATATTAACTCATTATAAAATTTCAAAAACTAGGGAAAAATTTTGTAAATTTGGAAAGAGGAGCGCCATGGAGTGCAAGAACTTTTAGGAAAATTTTCCAAAAAGAATTCCTGTTGAAATCTTATGGAAGAATCTCATCAAAATTTGGGACGAAACGCGACAAATTTAAGCTCAAATGGACGAGTATTCAGTTAGAAAATGATCAAATAGTTTCACATAGAAAAGAACTTTCCTTTCAATCATGGCAATGATGAATACAAAATTCATTGCAAATCTTGTGGAACGAATTTGAGGCTCAAACCTCAGCCACAACTTAATACAAACAATAAGGAATTTCTGGTAAAAATATCAAATCAAAACACCCTAGGAATAAGGCGTAATAAGTCCCAGACCAAGAGTAAACAAAACTGGAAAACTTGTTTTCCGAAAATAAAACATCCTTGCTTTTCTTCCTTATATATTTTTTTTGTTTTCTTTTTGGACTTGCCTCCTTGATTGGATACAAAAGACATATGAAAGAACTTGTGTAACTGTTTTTGGAACTTTACAGCGCAATATGAACTCAAAATAAAATTGCTGAAACTAGGGCAAAATTTCGCAAATCTGGAGATAGGAACGCCTTGGAGTGCAATAAGTTTCTAGAACATTTCCAAAAATAATTTCTTGATGAAATCTTATGGAAGAATACCAACAGAATTTGGGACGAAGCGCGACAAATTTCAGCTCAAAAGAATGAGTATCCAGTTAGAAAGTGATCAAACAGTTTCACACAAAAACGAAACTTTCTTTCATTTGTGACAATGATGAATAAAAAATTCATTGCAAATTTTGTTGAACGAATTTGAGGCTCAAATCTTAGCCACAACTCAATACACACAATAAGGAATGTGTGGTAAAAATTTCAAATCAAAACACCCAAGGAATAAGGCGTAATAACTTTCAGACCGATAGCAAACAAAACTGGAAAACTTGTTTTTTCGAAAATAGAACGTTCTGGCTTTTCTGCCTTATATCTTTTTCTGTGTTTTCTTTTTGAACATGCATCCTTCACTGGATACAAACGACATATGAAAGTACTTGTGTAAGTGTTTTCGGAACTTATGAGCGCAATATGAACTCAGAATAAAAATGAAGAAACTACGAAAGAATTTTGCAAATCTGGAAAGAGAAGAGCCTTGGAGTGCAAGAAGTTTCAGGAACATTTTGCAAAATGAATTTCTTGTTGGAAGATTCCTAAAAGAATTTGGGACAAAACACGACAAATTTCAGCTCAATCGGACGAGTATTCAGTTAGAAAATGATCAAAAAGTTTGAGAGAGAAACAAACCTTCTTTTCAGTCGTGACAATGAGTAATAAAAAAATCATTGCAAAAATAATTTCTTATGGAAGAACCCCATAAGAATTTAGGACGAAACGCGACAAATTTCAGATCAAACGGACGAGTATTCAATTAGAACATCATCAAACAGTTTCACACAGAAACGAACCTTCCTTTCAGTCCAGGCAATGATGAATAAAAAATTCATTGCAAATCTTTTGGAACGAATTTGAGTCTCAAATATCAGCCACAAATGAATACACACAATTATGCAATGTCTGGTAAATATTTCAAATCAAAACACTCAAGGAATAAGGCGTAATAAGTCCCGGACTGAGAGCAAACAAAACTGGAAAACTTGTTTTTCCGAAAATAGAACGTCTTGAATTTTCTTCCTTATATCTTTTTCTGTGTTTTCTTTTTGGACATGCCTCCTTGACTGGATACAAACGACATATGAAAGTATGTGTGCAAGTATTTTCGGAACTTTTTAGCGCAATGTGAACTCAGAATAAAATTGGAGAAACTAGGGAAAAATTTTGTAAATCAGGAAAGAGGAGCGCCTTGTAGTGCAAGAAGTTTATGGAACATTTTCTAAAAATAATTTCTTGTTGAAATCTTATGGAAGAATCCCAACAAAATTTGGGACAAAACGCGACAAATTTCTGCTCAAATGGATGAGTATTCAATTAGAAAATGATCAAATAGTTTCACACAAAAACAAATCTTTCTTTCAGTCGAGGCAATGATGAATAAAAAATACATTGCAAGTCTTGTGAAACGAATTTCAGGCTCAAATCTCAGTCACAACTCAATACACTCAATCAGGGGAATGTCTGGTATAAATTTCAAATCAAAACACACAAGGAATAAGGCCTAATAAGTCCCAGACCGAGAGCAAACAAAACTGGAAAACTTGTTCTTTCCAAAATCAAAACGTCCTGGCTTTTCTTCCTTATATCTTTTCCTGTGTTTTTTTTTTGGACGTGGCACCTTTACTGGATACTAACGACATTAGAAATTACTTGTGTAAGTGTTTTTAGATCTTTTCAGCGCAATATGAACTCATAATAAAATTGCAAAAAATAGGGCAAAACTTTGCAAATCTGGAAAGAGGATCACCTTGGGGTGCAAGAAGTTTATCGAACATTTTCTAAAAAGAATTTATTGATGAAATCTCATGGATGAATCCCAATAGAATTTGGGATGAAATAAGATCGTCATGACTTTTCTTCCTTATATCTTTTTTTGTGTTTTTTTGGACATGCCTCCTTGACTGGATACGTACGACATATGAAAGTAGTTGTCTAAGTGTTTTTGGAACTTTTCAGCGCAATATGAACTTAGAATAAAATTTTAGAAACTAGGGAAAAGTTTCGCAAATCTGGAAAGAGGAGCGCCTTGCAGTGCAAGAATTTTATGGAACATTTTCCAAAAAGAATTTCTAGTTGAAACCTTATGGAAGAATCCCAACAGAATTTGGGACGAAACGAGACAAATTTCAGGTCAAACGAACTAGTATTCAGTTAGAAAATGATCAAACAGTTTTGTTAGAATGTATGACTTTAAACTAGAGGCGGGGTGAATTGTTTAAAGGAGGTTTTCGCAAACTTTTTAAGCTAGAATGAAATTATTTGCAAGAAACCAGATTAGGAATTCAGTTAGCCAAGAAACAAAGCTCAAAACAGTAAAGCACCAGAAAACAATCGGTTGTTTCGTAGAAACAATCGGTTGTTTATACCAGTAAAAATAACAACAACTGAATTCAAAGAGTTTAAGGAAGAAAGAGATGCACAAACAGTTTATACTGGTTCACTCTTAAACCAAGAGCTACATGCAGTTTCCAAGAAACCACTAGGGAATCCACTAAGATTACATACACACACCACCAAAGAAGTGACCTTGATCCCCTCAAGAAACACACTTCCTTTGCCTACACACACCAAGAATGTTGATATTGACAACCTCAAGAGCACACAACCCTTCTTGGCTTTACAACACCAGAATGTACAAAGTTTTCAGAACGAGTTACACTTGTTATAGAAATGAACTGAAATCAATACAGATGTAATCCTATTCCACTCTCTCTTGGTAAACCAAAGCTCAAAGTTGAAAACTCAAATCTTTGAAAAGCTCTTTGAAAAACTCAAATCTATTTTTCTTTCTTGTTGTTTGTTATTAAACATTAACAAACTATTTATAGCTTTCAAATCTTGGTCAAAGCATTTAAAGCAGGAGCGTATTCAATTATAAAACCATTTAAAGCTCACTTAACTAACAAAATTGTTTCTGTTAGTATTTAAAAAAAAACAATTGATTGAAAGAGCGAATCAATCAGTTGTTTTGGTTTGAAAGCAAGTCAACCAACCAAAACACTTTTCAAACTTTTTCAAAAACATCTAAGCATAAAACAATCGGTTGTTTCGACAAAACAACAGGTTGTTTTTCACTTAGTTTGAAAAACACTTTAAACTTAAAAGATTTGAAAACACTTAAGCTTTAGATTCAACAAAGAGTGGATTACAAAGATAAACTACCCCAGATCCTACTCTAAAACACATCAACAACTTCAAGCAACTCCAGCCTGTTGGGTTTAATAGTGCCAAAGTTCAAGAGGGGGGGTGAATTGACCTTTTAAAACTTTCTCGCAGAAACAGTGTTTAACCCAGTTTTACAGAAAATAAATCGATTTATGTTAAAATGAACAGATTTATTTCAGCACTGTTTTTGTTTGAAAAGCTTTTAATTCAGCAAGGTTAATCACAAGATTATGCAGTGAGAATTTCCAGATGCACACACACAGATATCAGATTTGAAAAACAGTGAAACACAAAACAGCAAGCTTCAATTTCAAGCAAGTGATTAAGGTTCAATTGATAGTATGCTAATTAATTGAGTGACCTTTGCAAACAAGCTGTTCCTGTGACTTTTAACAGACTATGAGTGTTCTTCTTGATGTCAAGAAATTTTCCAGAAATTAAGAACAATGAATCACAACACAGCAAGCTTCAACTTTAAGCAATTTGTTTAAGGTTCAATTAATAGCATTGACAGTTTCTTGAACAGCCTATCACAGTCAATCTGTTCCAATGGTTTTAGCAGATTACGTATGTTCTTATCAGATTCAAACACCTTTTTCAGAAATCAAGAACAGTATGCACAGTGCCCAGAAAGAACAGATTTATTTTCAATTGAACAGATTTATTTCTTTGCTGTTTTATCAATTATGCAGAAACGAAATTGCAGAGAGAGAGAGAATGAACAAAAGCAATTATACTGGTTCACTCAACCTGAGCTACATCCAGTCTTCACCAACAACAGGTGGAATTCACTAACACACAGTACAATCAAGTACACTTCCCACTGTTCTTGAAACCTACAAGAACTTAGGTACTCTTGCTGAAAAAACCTATTTCAGCACTCACACACACACATCCACTCTCCAAGAACACCTATCAAGAAGAGGATTCAGCCAAACTATTACAAGTAATAAGAAGTGAAACGACTACACCTGATTGAGGTAACAAAGATCAGCCTTAAACCAGTAGGCAAGATTGCTAGAACAGTAGCTGCACCTCACACCAAGCTTTTGGAACCAAACCAAGAACAAGCACTTTGTGATTTTTGAAATCTTTGAAGAACAAATGCTAATCCTTGAAAACACTTAACTCTCTGCTGTCAAAACTTGTTTTTGCAAATGTATGAACTGTTTGATTCGTTGTTAAACTTAGAAAACAAGTTTGCATTTTATAGAAAGCCAGCTTATAACAGAATTTTGAAAAACAGTTAAAGCTGTTATAAAATGAACAGATTGAAAATAAAATGAACAGATTTATTTTCAAAAGCAGTTAGAGAATCTGTTAAGTGAGGAGACTTAGTCAACCATTCTGGTGCTGAGATAAAACTGAAAAACGTTTAAGCTTGACATGGCACCAGAGGCAAAAAGAATCTATTCATTTACAGATGAACAGATTTATTTTTCAAAAATGAAAACAGAGAAAGTTTAACTATTTGAAACTCAGTCGTTTTGAAAAGAAGAAGACTTAGTCAAAATACCTGATGCACAAAATCAAATTTTTACAAGACTTTAGCCAAGGCATTAGTGAAGAAAATGAATCTGTTTATTTAGAAAAGAACAGATTTATTTTTATGCAGTAAAACGTGTTTTTGTGTAAAACATGTGAAAAACAGTTTTAGAAAACTTATGCTTGTTCTTATCACATGGCCAGTGGTTATGAGGTGAGTTACTCAGCAAAAAGCTACATTCTTAGACTACCTCTAAGCACTAACTAAGACATACTTAAAGCAAAGCAACAATACACATGAAATGTACATAAAAGTCTTCATCAAACACAACATATAGGTCTTCATCAAACACAATCTTGAAGGGGCAGCAACCATCTTCAACACAGCCTTCCATCAAACGCTAGGATTTGGATTCTTCAAAGCTTTGATCATACTTGATTCAACAAGTTTCACACAGAAATGAACCTTCCCTTCAGTTCTGGGAATGGAAAATCAAAAATAAATTGCAAATCTTGTGGAACTACATTGAGGCTGAAATGTCAACCACAACTCAATACACACAATAAGGGGAATGTCTGGTAAAAATTTCATCTCAAAACAACCAAGGAATAAGGCGTAATAAGTCCCCGACTGAGAGCAAACAAAACTAGAAAACTTGTTTTTCAGCAAACAAAACATCTTGGCTTTTCTTCCATATATATTTTTTTGTGTTTTCTTTTTGGACGTGCCTCCATGAATGGATACAAATGACATATGAAAATACTCGTGTAAGTGTTTTAAGAACTTTTCAGCCCAATATGGACCTAGAATAAAATTGTAGAAACTAAGGAAAATATCGCACATTTGAAAAAAGGGTCGCCTTATTGTGCAATAAGTTTTTGGAACATTTTCCAATAAGAATTTATTTTGCAATCTTATGCAAGAATCCTAATAGAATTTGTGACGAAACGCAACAAATTTCAGCTCAAACGGACGAGTATTCAGTTAGAAAATGATCAAACAGTTTCACACAAAAACGAACCTTCCTTTAATTTGTGGCAATGATGAATAAAAAATTCATTGGAAATTTTGTCGAACGAATTTGAGGCTCAAATCTACGCCATAACTCAATACACACAGGAAGGGGAATGTCTGGTTAAAATGCAAACCAAAGCACCCAAGGAATAAGGTGTAATAAGTCCCAGACCGAGAGCAAACAAAACTGGAAAACTTATTTTTCCAAAAATAGAACATCCTGACTTTTCTTCCTTATATATTTTCTTTGTGTTTTCCTTTCAGATGTGCCTCCGTGAATGGATACAAACGACATATGTAAGTACTTGTGTAAGTGTTTTCAAAACTTTTCAGCTCAATATGAACTCAAAATAAAATTGCAGAAAATAGGGAAACATTTCACAAATCTGGAAAGAGGAGCACTTTGCAGTTCAAGAAGTTTATGGAAATTTTTTGAAAAAGAATTTCTTGTCGAAATCCTATGGAAGAATCCCAACAGAATTTGGGACGAAAGGTGACAAATTTCTGCTCAAAGGGACAAGTATTCAACTAGAAAACGATCAAACTGTTTCACACATAAACGAACCTTCCTTTTAGTCGTTGCAATGATGAATATAAAATTCATTGCAAATCTTGTGGAACGTCTTTGGGGCTCAAAACTCAACCACAAATCAATACACACAATAAGGAATGTCTGGTTAAAATTTCAAATCGAAACACCCAAGGAATACTGCGTAATAAGTCTGAACCCAAAGCAAAGAAAACTCGAAAACTTGATTTTCCAAAACCAAAACGTCTTGGCTTTTCTTCCTTATATCTTTTTCTGTGTTTTCTTTTTGGACATGCCACTTTGGCTGGATACAAACGACATATGTGTAAGTGTTTTCAAAACTTTTCAGCTCAATATGAACTTATAATAAAATTTCAGAAACTAGGGAAAAATTTCACAAATCTGGAAAGAGGACGGCTCTGGAGGGGAAGAACTTTCTGGAACAGTTTCCATGAAGAATTTCTTTTTTAAATCTTATGGAAGAATCCCAAAAGAATATAGGACTAAACATGACAAATTTCAGATCAAACGGATGAGTATTCAATTAGAACATCATCAAACAGTTTCACACAGAAATGAACCTTCCTTTTAGTCGAGGCAATGATGAATAAAAAATCCATTGCAAATCTTTTGGAACGAATTTGAGTCTCAAATATCAGCCACAACTCAATACACACAATTATGCAATGTCTGGTAAAAAATTTCAAATCAAAACACTCAAGGAATAAGGCATAATAATTCCCGAACCGAGAGCAAACTAAACTGGAAATCCTGTTTTTCCGAAAACATAACTTCTTGACTTTTCTTCCTTATATCTTTTTCTGTGTTTTCTTTTTAGACGTGCCTCCTTGACTGAATACAAATGACATATGAAAGTACGTGTGTAAGTATTTTCGGAACTTTTTACCGCAATGTGAACTCAGAACAAAATTGCAGAAACTATGGAAAAATTTCGCAAATCAGGAAAGAGTTGCGCCTTGCAGTGCAAGAAGTTTATGGAACATTTTCCAAAAATAATTTCTTGTTGAAATCTTATGGAAGAATCCCAACAAAATTTGGGACAAAACGCAAAAAATTTCTGCTCAAAGGGACGAGTATTCAGTTAGAAAATGATGAAACAGTTCCACAAAAAAACAAATCTTTCTTTCCGTCGAGGCAATGATGAATAAAAATACATTGCAAGTCTTGTGAAACGAATTTCAGGCTCAAATCTCAGTCACAACTCAATACACTCAATAAGGGGAATGTATGGTAAAAATTTCAAATCAAAACACACAAGGAATAAGGCCTAATAAGTCCCAGACCGAGAGCAAACAAAACTGGAAAACTTGTTCTTTCCAAAAACAAAACATCCTGGCTTTTCTTCCTTATATCTTTTTCTGTGTTTTCTTTTTGGACGTGCCTCCTTGACTAGATACTAACGACATTAGAAAGTACTTGTGTAAGTGTTTTTAGATCTTTTAGCGCAATATGAACTCATAATAAAATTGCAAAAAATAGGTCAAAACTTTGCAAATTTGGAAAGAGGATCACCTTGGGGTGCAAGAAGTTTATCGAACATTTTCTAAAAAGAATTTATTGATGAAATCTTGGGGTGCAAGAAGTTTATCGAACATTTTCTAAAAAGAATTTATGGATGAAATCTCATGGATGAATCCCAATAGAATTTGGGACGAATTGCGACAAATTTCAGCTTAAACGGACAAGTATTCAGTTAGAAAATGATCAAACAGTTTCACACAAAAACGAATCTTCCTTTCAGTCGTGACAATGATGAATAAAAAAATTATTGCAAATCTTGTGGAACGATTTTGAGGATCAAATTCTTGAAGATGGTTGTTTCCCTTTCAAGACATGTGTTTGATGAAGCCATTTGTGTAAATTTCATTTGTATTTACATTTGCTTTAAAAATGTCTTAGGTATAGTTTAGAGGTTGTTTAGAGTAGGCTTAATGCCTTGATTAAGTGTTTTTGAAAATAATGTTTTGTGCATCAAGTATTTTAACTAATTCTTCATTCCATCAAAACGACTGTGTATCATTTGTTAAGAAGTTTCTGTTATCGTTTTGAAAATGAATCTGTTCATCTATAAATGAATAGATTATTTTTAGTCTGGTGCCATGTTTACCTTAAAAGGATTTTTACGTTTTATCCTTGCACCAGGGTGTTTGACTAAGTCTCCTTCACATAACAAATTCTCTAACTGCTTTTGAAAATAAATCAGTTCATTTTATTTTCAATCTGTTCTTTTTATAACAGCTTTAACTGTTTTTTGAAAATCTGTTATAAGATGTTTTTATATAAAAGGAGACTTTGTTCCTGCATTTAAAGATTGATCATACAATTGAGAAAACAAGTTTTACAACAGAGAACTAAGGATTTTCATAGGATTAACATGTGTTCTTGAAAGATTTCCAAATTACAAAGTGTGCTTCTTCTTGGTTGGTTCTAAGGCTTGGTTAGAGGTGTTGTCACTATGTGAGCAATTTGTTCTACTGGTCTAAGGCAGATTTCTGCATTCTCTATCAGGTGTATTCGTTTCATATTTCAATTTCTTGTAAATTGTGGTTGTGAACTTTTCTTGATAGTATTTCTTGAAGAGTGTGTCTGCTTGAATAGTGTTTTCATCTAGTATGCCAAGTTTCTTGTAGGGTTCAAGAGCAGTGGTTGTGTAAGTGCGTTTGATACGTTTGTTTAGTGGATTTCACCTTGGATTAGGTGAGATTGTATGTAGCTCATTTGAGTGAACCAGAATAATTGTTGTGTGTTCAATTTCTCTTCATCCCTACACTCGGCTATTGCTTTATTTGTTAATCTATCATAAATTGAATCTGTTCAATTACAAATAAATATGTTCTTTCTGGACTTGTTTGTTCTGTTCTTATTTTCTTGAAAATTTGTTTGGTTTTGTTAAAAAGGTATATGAACTGTTGAATAGAACTGGAACAGTTTGATTGTGGAAGGTTACCCAATTAATTGTCAAGCTAGTAATTGGACTTTTATCTCTTGCTATAGAAATTGAAGGTCACTGATTTCTCTTTTCATGGTTTCCTCTCTAAAATCAATGTGTGTGTAGCTTGAGAATTAATCTGCTTAACATCAAGAATTACTTAACTGATATAAACGTTTTTAATACATAAACAGTGTAAAGATAAATCTGTTCATTGCTAAATAAATCGATTTATTTTCTATGTATTGTGATAAAATATGAATCTGCCCGAAAGTTTTAAAAGGTCAATTCACCCCCTCCCCCCCTCTTGATCTTTGACACTATTGAACCCAACATAAATATCAGCCACAACTCCATACACACAATAAGGAATGTCTGGTAAAAATTTCAAATCAAAACACCCAAGAAATAAGGCATAATAAGTCCTGGACCGAGAGGAAACAAAATTTGCAAACATGATTTTCCTAAAACAGAACGTCCTGGCTTTTCTTCCTTATATCTTTTTTTGTGTTTTCTTTTTCGACGTGCCTCTGTGACTGGATACAAACAACATATGTAAGTACATGTGTAAGTGTTTTCGAAACTTTTCAGCGCAATATGAACTCAAAATAAAATTGCAGTAACTAGGGAAAAAATTCACAATTTTGGAAAGAGGACCGCCTTGGAGTGCAAGAAGTTTCTGGAACATTTTCCAAAAAGAATTTCATGTTGAAATCTTATGGAAGAATCCAGACCGAATTTGGAACGAAATGCGACAAATTTCAGCTCAAACTAACGAGTATTCAGTTAGAAAATGATCAAACAATTTCACACAGAAACAAATCTTCATTTCAGTTGTAGGAATGATGAATAAAAAATTCATTGCAAATCTTTTGGAATGAATTTGAGTTTGAAAAATCAACCACAAATCAATACACACAATAAGGGGAATGTCTGGTTAAAATTTCAAAACAAAAGACTTGAGGAATAAGGCGTAATAAGTCCCAGACCGAGAGCAAACAAAATTGGAAAACTTGTTTTTCCGAAAACAGAACGTCCTGGGTTTTATTCCTTATATCATTTTTTTTGTGTTTTCCTTTTGGACGTGCCTCCTTCACTGGATACAAACGACATATCAAAGTATTTGTGTAAGTGTTTTCAGAACTTTTTAGCGTAATATGAACTCAGACTAAAATTGCAAAACTAGGGCAAAATTTCGTAAATTTGGAAAAAGGAGCGCCATGGGGTGCAAGAAGTGTCTGGAACATTTTCCAAAAATAATTTTTTCTTGAAATCTTATGGAAGAATCCCAACAGAATTTGGGATTAAACTTGACATATTTCAGCTCAAACGAACGAGTATTCAATTAAAAAATGATCAAACAGTTTCACACAGAAGCGAACCTTCCTTTAAGTCGTGAGAATGATGAATAAAAAATTCATTACAAATCTTGTGGAACGAATTGAGGCTCAAATCTCAACCACAAGTCAATACACACAATAAGGGGAATGTCTGGTTAAAATTTCAAAACAAAACACCCATGGAATAAGGCGTAATAAGATTCGGACCGAATCGAACAAAACTGGAAAACTTGTTTTTCAAACACAGAACTTCTTGACTTTTCTTCCTTACATCTTTTTCTGTGTTTTCTTTTTGGATGTGTGATACAAACCCAAAAAAACCCCAAAACCAAATCCACATGAAGATGACCAAGGATGCCAACTATGAAGGGTCATCTCAACAATCAAAGGAAGAACTCATCAATAGGAGGGATGGACATGGTCCAGAGCATTTGAAGTTTTCCCTACTAGTCTTCTTAAATATTTAGAAAATGTTGTAAATAATTTGGGCTCATTTGTAGGGGTCTAAATAGTATAAATAAGCTAGAATAAAGTGCCTTTAGCATAGTAGGGGGTGTGGGTAGCATTCTAGCTTGTTCCTAGCCCATTTGAAGGCATTTTGACCTAGTTTCTAGAAGGATAAGCCTTGAATACGGGATTGACTTAGTCAAACCCTATGGTTGCCCACTTTTTCCCATTACCCTCTTTTCTTCTTTTCAGAGTGATAACTTGAGCTCTTCATCTTTGCGCTTTTGAAAAGAAAATGGCGGAAGCATCCATGGATTGTTGATGGACAAGGCTCTCATAGGAGTTATGGTAGCCTTGGAGGTGCATGAGAAGTATGAGAGTGAGAGAGGTTCGGCCAACTCTCTTTGAGGTTGCAGTTTTAGAAGATTAAGCACCTAAATTGTAAGAGAGTTTAGGCAAAGGAGTAACAATGGCACAGTTTGGCAGCATTTCATTACTCAAATTAATTTTGCAAATACATGAGGGAGGCTCCTCCTTATATAGGCTTGGAGGACCGGAAGTGAAGAGTCAATGACAATGGAATGCTAGCCAATTGAAATGCAAATGTGACGCCTAAAGAGTCACATGGC
The DNA here is from genome assembly GCF_051622355.1 of Phaseolus vulgaris. NCBI lineage: Eukaryota > Viridiplantae > Streptophyta > Magnoliopsida > Fabales > Fabaceae > Phaseolus > Phaseolus vulgaris. Next base: position 31,694,971 of record NC_143505.1, on the reverse strand, counting down.
AAGCGTGAGCTAAAGTGATGTTTCTAGCGCCAATATGACCGGCCTAAGTTGGATAGAAGGTTCTAGCAACCTTAATCTAACTTAGGTTGGTTTTTAGGAACCAAAATTCATCCTAATTACATTTTAAACAATTTTACAAAAGAGAAATCCTATGATACTTTGACTACAAAGTAAAAAGCTATCTCACACTAGAGTTTATGACATGTAAAAAGTGTCCTCTTGACCCCTCTTTGACTATGACTCTAGTGGTTGCCTCAATGTAGCTTTTTGGTGGCCTCTCTAAGGCTCCTAAATCTATAAATTGGGAGGCCTACCTCATGTATTAATATGTTGAATGAAGAGTAAAGTTACTATACACAAATTGTGTTAGAATTGTGAGTGAGAGATTCTCCTCCTAAATTGGTCTTATCTTGTGAATGTTGTGAGCTCTCAAGTGGCGGCATCTACACTTGGATTCAATTCACCATCCAAATGGCGTGCTCCTTTCATAATTCCTTTTCTCCTAAGTTTCCTTTAACTCATCCTTTTCCATTCCATTTCCATTCCTATTTTCAATTCCAAAATATGTCTTGTTCTTGTTTTTGCTTCCTTTAATTCAATTCGGTCCATGTATTGCTCACCTTGTATTTGCCTAAATTTCGCACCTATATTTGTCATTCATTCTCACCATTAATTGTGTTTTTCCTTTGGCCTTGTGGAAATGAACTTTCACATCTACTTAACACTTGTTAAGTTAATGTCTAGTGGGAATTTTCCTTAGGCTTCTCACCTATATTTGTTCTAAAATCTAAATCTAAATAAAGTGTCACGAATCAAATGAACAATCCTAAAATCAACTCAGATCAACGTGCCTCCTTAACTGGATACAAACGACATATGAAAGTACTTGTGTAAGTGTTTTCAGACCTTTTCAGCGCAATATGAACTCAGAATAAAATTGCAGAAACTATGGCAAAAATTCGCAAATCTAGAAAGAGGAGTGCCTTGGGATGCGAGAAGTTTCTAGAACATTTTCCAAAAAGAATTTATCGATGAAATCTTATGGAAGAATCCAAATAGAATTTTGGACGAATCGCGACAAATTTCAGCTCAAACAGACGAGTATTCAGTTACAAAATGATCAAACAGTTTCACACAGAAACAAACCTTCCTTTTAGTCGTGGCAATGATGAATAAAAAATTCATTGCAAATCTTTTGGAACAAATTGGAGGCTCAAATCTCAGCCACAACTCAATACACACAATAAGGGGAATGTCTGATAAAAGTTTCAAATCAAAACACTCAAGGAATAAGGCGTAATAAGTCCCAGACCGAGACCAAACAAAACTGGAAAAGTTGTTTTTCTGAAAACAGAACGTCTTGGGTTTTCTTCCTTATAGCTTTTTCAGTGTTTTCTTTTTGGATGTGCCTCTCTGACTGTATACAAACTACATTAGAAAGTACTTGTGTAAGTGTTTTCGGAACATTTCAGCGGAATATGAACTCATAATAAAATTGCAGAAACTAGGGCAAAATTTCGCAAATCTGGAAAGCTAAGCGCCTTGAAATGCAAGAAGTTTCTAGAACATTTTCCAAAGAGAATTTATTGTTGAAATCTTATGAAAGAATCCCAACAAAATTTGGGACGAAACGCGACAAATTTCAGCTCAAACGGATGAGTATTCAGTTAGAAAATGATCAAACGGTTTCACACAGAAACGAACCTTCCTTTCAGTCGTGGCAATGATGAATAAAAAACTCATTGCAAATCTTGTGGAACTAGTTTGAGGCTCAAATCTCAGCCACAACTCAATACACACAATAAGGAATGTCTGATAAAAATTTCAAATCAAAATATCCAAGGAATAATGATGTGACCCAAAAATACATAAAGATGACCAAGGATGCTAAACTTGAAGGGTTATCTCAACAAGCAAATAAAGACTTCATCAGTAGAAGAAATGGACAAGGTCCAAAGAATTTAAAGTTCTTCTTATTAGTCTTCTCAAAAGATGAGTCCCAAAGCCAATAAATCCCAAACCCAAAAGAAAAATATGAATAGGAGTATAGGACTTATGAAGAAGTAGTATAAAAGTCACTTTGTTCATGGGTATGTAACTTGGTTGGGCGGCATTTTCATGCCTTTTCATTGCCTTTTACCTTTTGAATAACCGGTCCTCTACAAGTATATAAAGAGGAGTTTGGCCTTTGTAATGATAATTGATATTGAATTTGAAAGAAAGGTTACTCTCCTCAAATTGAGTGGGTTTTTGTGAGACTTGTTCTCCTTTTCCTAGTCTTATCTTGTGAGTCATTGGGAGCTCTCAAGTGGCGGCATTTTTCACTCATCTTGGAACCATTCATCTTCCAAGTGGCGTGACAATTCCCTTGTCTACAACCACATAAGTTTGTTCAACCTTTTCATCTTCTTCTTCCATTTCCAAGCCATATCAAAACTCTAAAACATGTCTTGTTGTTTGTTCTTGTTTCCAATCGGTAGAACTTGTTTAGTTGATGTTTTCATTCGGTAGTTTGTAGTTATCTCTTGTTTTAATCGGTATAAATTATTGGTTTGTTATTCTAATCAGTTCATTGCATCAACACATCAATCCAATCGGTTCATCTTCATGTTAATGGGTTTCTATTTGGTTTAGTGTGTTTGTATCATAGTTTCAACTTGGTTTCTTGTTCTTGTTTGTGTTCTTGAAATGGTTGAGAATCTTGATCCTAATTCTTGAAAGTGTCTATTCATGAATCATCTCCTAATCAACTCACATCAAATAAGGCGTAATAAGTCCTAGACCGAGAGCAAACAAAACTAGAAAACTTTTTTTTTTTTTTTTTTTTTTTTTTTTTTTTTTTTTCTGAAAACAGAACGTCCTGGATTTTCTTCCTTATATCTTTTTCTGTGTTTTCTTTTTGGACGTGCCTCCTTGACTGAATCAAACAACATTAGAAAGTACTTTTCTAAGTGTTTTCAAAACTTTTCAGCACAATATGAACTCAGAATAAAATTGCATAAACTAGGGAAAATTTTTGAAAATCTGGAAAGACTAGTGCCTTGGAGTGCAAAAGGTTTCTGGAACATTTTCCAAAAATAATTTACTGTTGGGACGAAACGCGACAAGTTTCAGCTCAAATGGATGAGTATTCTATTAGAAAATGATCAAACAATTTCACACAGAAACGGACCTTCCTATCAGTCGTGGCAATGATGAATAAAAAATTCATTGCAAATCTTGTGGAACGAATTTGAGGCTCAAATCTCAGCCACAACTCAATACACACAATAAGGGAAATGTCTGGTTAAAATTTCAAACCTAAACTGATGGAGAAGTGCCTTCATGATTTGTAAAAATTGATGGTGATTGGCGGAAGCTCTATGGAGTGTAAGCGTTCAAGGTCCTCCTAGGAGTGATGGTGACTTTGAAGGTGCATGAAAGGTAGGGATTCAGAGTGGTGAGGCCAACTCTCTTTGGTAATTGGGAGATTTGAAGATCAATAGCCTAACCTAAGAGGTTTTTGGGCAAGAAGTGAAATTGGCACAATTTGGCAACAATTCACTATGTATATTAATCTTACAAATACATGAGCCAAGCACTCTTATTTATAGTGTTTAGAGGGCTGGAAATTCAAAAGAAAGTGGAGGGAAATTCAAATGAATTCCCTCCCAAAAGTGGAACGTAAATGAGCACATGGGGAGGAGTGTCTAGTTTGTATGCTCACTCCCTTCGTGGGCTTTCTAGACCGGCCTAGGTAAATTTAGAGGTTTTTAGAAACTCTAAGTTTACCTAGGTTGGTGTTTTATATTAGAAATAAAGTTCCTATGCTAATTTTTTACAAGAAATAAAATGCAACTCTATACTAGAGTTTATGGCATGTAAATGAATCCTCTTGGTTCATCTTGACCATAATTCTAGCGGTTGACTCCATTTGACATGTTGCTGGCCTTTCAATAGAGTTGGTGCCGGGGCCTCTTCCATCAAAAACACCCAAGGAATAAGGCGTAATAAGTCCCGGACCAAGAGCAAAAAAAACTAGAAAACTTGTTTTTTCCAAAAACAGAATGTCCTGGCTTTCCTTCCTTATATCTTTTTATGTGTTTTCCTTTTGGACGTGCCTCCTTGATTAGATCAAAACGACATTAGAAAGTATTTGTGTAAGTGTTTTCAGAACTTTTCAGTGCCATATGAACTCAAAATAAAATTGCAAAAACTAGGGCAAAATTTCCCAAATCTGGAAAGAGGAGCACCTTGGAGTGCAAGAAGTTTCTGGAATATTTTCCAAAAAGAATTTCTTGTTGAAATGTTATGCAAGAATCCCAACAACATTTGCGACGAAACTCGACAAATTTCAACTCAAACGACTAAGTATTTAATTAGAAAATGATCAAACAATTTCACACAGAAACGAGCCTTCCTTTCAATCGCGGCAATGATGAATAAAAAATTTATTGCAAATCTTGTGGAAAGAATTTAAGGCTCAAATCTCAGCCACAACTCAATACACACAATAAGGGTAATGTCTGGAAAAAATTTAAAATCAAAACACTTAAGGAATAAGGCATAATAAGTCCCGAACCGAGAGCAAACAAAACTGGAAAACTTGCTTTTCCGAAAACAGAACGTCATGGCTTTTGTTCCTTATATCTTTTTCTGTGTTTTCTTTTTAGACGTGCCTCCTTGAATGGATACAAAAAACATATGAAAGTACTTGTATAAGTGTTTTCAGAACTTTTCAGCGTAATATAAACTCAGAATAAAATTGCATAAACTAGTGCAAAATTTGGCAAATCTGGAAACTGGAGTGCCTTGGAGTGCAAAACGTTTCTAGAACATTTTCCAAAAATAATTTCTTGTTGAAATCATATGGAAGAATCCAAACAGAATTTGAGATGAAACGCGACAAATTTCAGCTCAAACGACCGAGTATTCAATTAGAAAATGATCAAATAGTTTCACACAGAAACGAACCTTCCTATCAGTCGTAGCAATGATGAATAAAAGATTCATTGAAAATCTTGTGCAATTAATTTGAGGCTCAAATCTTAACCATAACTCAATACACACAATAATGAATGTCTGGTAAAAAATTTCATCTCAAAACACCCAAGGAATAAGGCGTAATAAGTTCCCGACCGAGAGCAAACAAAACTAGGAAACTTGTTTTTCCGGAAAAAGAACGTCCTGGATTTTCTTCCTTTTATCATTTTTTGTGTTTTCTTTTTTCCATGTACCTCCTTGATTGGATACACACGACATATGAAAGTACTTGTGTAAGATGATTTTGGAACTTTTCTGTGCAATATGAACTTAGAATAAAATTGCAGCAAATAGGGCAAAATTTCGGACATCTAAATAGATGAGCGCCTTGGAGTGCAAGAAGTTTCTGCAACATTTTCCAAAAAGAATTTTTTGTTGAAATCTTATCAAAGAATCCTAAAATAATTTGGGAAGAAACGCAACAAATTTCAGCTCAAATGGACGAGTATTCAGTTCGAAAATGATCAAACAGTTTCACACAGAAACTAACCTTCCTTTCAATCGTGGCAATGATGAATAAAAAATTCATTGCAAATCTTGTGGAACGAATTTGAGGCACAAATCTCAACCACAACTCAATACACACAATAAGGAATGCCTGGAAAAAATTTCAAATCAAAACACCCAAGGAATAAGGTGTAATAAGTCCCCAACCGAGAGCAAACAAAACTGGAAAACATATTTTTCCGAAAACAGAATGTTCTGACTTTACTTCCTTATATATTTTTTTGTGTTTTCTTTTTTGACATGCCTCCTTGATTGGGCATAAACGATATATCAAAGTACTTGTGTAAGTCTTTATTCAGAATAAAATTACAGAAACTAGGGAAAAATTTCGCACATCTAGAAAGAGGAGCACCTTGGAGTGTAAGAAGTTTCTGGAACATTTAAAAAAATAATTTCTTGTTGAAATCTTATGGAAAACTCCGAACAGAATTTGGGACAAAACGCGACAGCTTTAAGCTCAAACGGACGAGTATTTAGTTAGAAAATGATCAAATAGTTTCCTGCAAAAACGAACATTCCTTTCAGTCGTGGCAATGACGAAACAAAATTCATTGTAAATTTTGTGGAACGAATTTGAGGCTCAAATCTCAAACACAACTCAATAAACACACTAAGGCGTAATAAGTCCCGAACCGAGAGCAAACTAAATTGGAAAACTTGTTTTTCCGAAAACATAACATCTTGGCTTTTCTTCTTTATATCTTTTTCTATGTTTTCTGTTTGGATGTGCCTAATTGACTGGATACTAACGACATTAGAAAGGACTTGTGTAAGTGTTTTCAGAACTTTTCAACACAATATGAACTCAGAATAAAATTGCAGAAACTAGGCCAAAATTTCGCAAATCTGGAAAGAGGGGCGCCTTGGAGTGCAAGAAGTTTCTGGAACATTTTCCAAAAACAAGTTATTGTTGAAATGTTATGGTAGAATCCAAAAAAAATTTAGGACGAAACGTGACAAATGTCAACTCTAACGAACGAGTATTTAGTTATAAAATGATGAAAAAGTTTCACATAGAAACGAACCTTGCTTTCAATCGTAGCAATGATGAATAAAAAAATTCATTGAAAATCTTGTGGAACGAATTTGAGGCTCAAATCTCAGCCACAACTCAAAACACACCATAAGGAATGTCTGGTAAAATTTCATCTTAAAACACCCAAGGACTAAGGCGTAATAAGCCCCAAAATTGGAAAACTTCTATTTCGAAAAATAGAACGTCATGGTTATTCTTCTTTATATTCTTTTCGGTGTTTTCTTTTTGGACGTGCCTCCTTGAATGGATACAAACGACATATGAAAGTACTTTTGTAAGTGTTTTCAGAACTTTTTAGCGTAATATGAACTCAGAATAGAATTGCAGAAACTAGGGCAACATTTCACAAATTTGGAAAGAGGAGCGCCTTGGAGTGCAAAAAGTTTCTGGAACATTTTCCAAAACGAATTTCTTGTTGAAATCTAATGGAAGTTACCGAACAGAATTTGAGACGAAACGCGACAAATTTAAGCTCAAACGCACGAGTATTCAGTTAGATAGTGATCAAATAGTTTCATGCAGAAATGATCCTTTCTTTCAGTCGTGGCAATGATGAATAAAAATTCATTGAAAATCTTGTGGAAAAAATTTGAGGCTCAAATCTTAGCCACAACTCAATAAATACAATAAGGAATTTCTGGTAAAAATTTCAAATCAAAACACCTAAGAATAAGGTGTAATAAGTCTCGGACTGAGAGCAAACAAAACCGGGAAACTTGTTTTTCCGAAAACAGAACGTCCTGGCTTTTTTTTCCTTATATCTTTTTCCGCTTTTTCTTTTCGGACGTGTCTCCTTGACTAGATACAAACGATATATGAAAGTACTTGTGTAAGTGTATTTGAAACTTTTCAGCGTAATATGAACAACGAATACAATTGCAGAAACTAGGGAAAAATTTCGCAAATCTGGAAAGAGGAGCTCCTAGGAGTGCAAGAAGTTTCTGGACCATTTTCCAAAAAGAATTTCTTGTTGAAATATTATGAAATAATCCCAACAGAATTTAGGACAAAACGCGACAAGTTTCAGCTCAAGCGGACGAGTATTCAGTTAGAAAATGATCAAACAGTTTCACACATATACGAACCTTCCTTTCAGTCGTGGCAATGATGAATGAAAAATTTATTGCAAATCTTATGGAACGAATGTGAGGCTCAAATCCCAGCCACAACTCAATACACATAATAAGGGGAATGTCTGGAAAAAAATTTCAAATCAAAACACCCAAGGAATAAGGCGTAATAAGTCCCGGATCGAGAGCAAACAAAACTGGAAAAGTTGTTTTTCCAAAAACAGAGCCTCATGGCTTTTGTTCCTTATATCCTTTTCTAATTTTTCTTTTTGGACGTTCCTCCTTGACTGGATACAAACGACATATGAAAGTACTTTTGTAAGTGTTTTCGGACTTGTCAGCGTAAGATGAACTAAGAATAAAATTGCAGAAACTATGGAAAAATTTCGCAAATCTGGAAAAAGAAGAGCCTTGGAGTGCAAGAAAGCATGATATCATAAAAGGGAATTGAAAGGATGGCACAAAAAGAAAGATAAAAAGAGGAAGGGATGAAGAAAACTTGTGGAAGAAGAAGGGTTGTCATGTCACTTGGAGAAAGGAGGCACTCCATGAGTAGTGAACAAGCTACCACTTGAAGTGCTCACACACTCAAGATAAGACCCACTATGAGAACTTTCAAGTATAAAAAAAAAATACTCCTGCAAAGTTTCTTTACTATCCAAATTCAATGTGTAAACACATGAGACAAGGTACCCTTTATATAGAAGAGAGTAAATTGGAGAGCAAGATAGAGGGGTGGGGGTGTCATTTGTGAGAAACCTTCTAGAAGGTATGTAAAAAAAACTAAACCTAGGTGCACATGTCATGAAAGGTGGGCTTGGCACAAGCCCAAATTACTAAGCATACCCTACTCAAATTACTAAGCACATCATATTCTAGCTTATTCTTCTATTTGGACCCCCAAAGTGAGCCCAATTTATTTACATAAACTTGTATTTAAAAAAGACTAGAAGAAAAAACATTTGATGTTCTAGCCTATGTCGAGTTCTTCTTTTGCTGAGGTCCTTCTATAGTTTGATGGGGTTATGTCTTGTATGTTGAGATGACTGGTCAATTTGTGACTGTCTCTTGTGTTCATGGTCATTTACTTGGCTAATTGGGTTGTATCATGGCCCCTAAGTTGGAAAGAATTCGACCTCAATTTAGACCTCCTGTAAATAACATAGTTAGTTTGTTCATATAGAAGATAGAAATATTTCTAGGTTTGGGATGTTTGTAGATATAGGTCATGTTTGTAAAGAATGTTTAGAGAATAAATGATTTGTTTGTGAAAATCCTCTTAGAAGGTGAGAACCTTTAGGAGGTTTTTGAAGATCATCCCTAAACTTCTTTATCAAAGATATCAAGTATTTAGAATGATTTGGTAATAAAAAAAAAAGGAAGAAGTATACATAGGAGGCAGTTAGTTTTGCACGAGTCAACATTATTGTTTTAACTGCGGGAGATGAGATGATGAGACCCATTTTGATTCCACTTTCCTCACCTTTTTCATTTTCTGTACCGTCCCGTCCCCGGGCGTTGACCAAAGGTCAAAGTCAACATATGGTGGAACCCCTCCAGGGACCCATGGAAGAAAGTCAACAAGTTGACCGTTCAAGTCATCGCCTCGCTGAGGCATCGCCTAAGTGAGGCGTCGACCAAGAGAGGTGTCGCCCAAGAGTGGCATCGCCCAAGAGAGGCATCGCCCAAGAGAGGGGCGTCGCCAAGTTAAGACGTCGCGAGGAGGCCTCAAGCCTCGACAGTCCGGAACAAGTAGCAAGGAGAAGAGAAAGGTGGCTTCAAGGCCATAAGTTCTAGTACCAATAGGGGGTAAACCTGACTCGTGAAGTACCCACGCCACTGCCGGGAAACCCTGGTATAGATACGACCCATGAGAGGGCCACAACCAGGGGAGAACCACGTGCATGGTACGAGAGAAAGGTAGATACACCCCCAGGGCAAGTAATTAGTATTTGGGGCGCATGAGTTTGCACCCAGAAAGTCAACCCACGTGACAGAAGCACTTCGCAGGAAAGAAGGCTCACACGATGGAATAACCCTAAGTTGGGTGGCGGCGCTGTAGGACCCTCTGCACAGAATAAACGATGAAGTCAAAAGGGTATGTGGCAATACCCACGTGCTCATTAAAAGTTTCAAGGAAAGTTTGCCAAGGTACGCGTTAATAGTTAAGATTCGAATGTTCCAAGGCATGTTTTTATACGCCTTCAATGCGCTTTAACGCGCTTTAAAGATTAGAGGTGTATAAAAAGGGACCTTGGGGCATTTGAACAAGGACCGAGTTTTAACCTAATACACAGAGATACACAGAGAAAACCCTAGTTGTCTTCGCGGCACACTCACAGTGAGCACAAGGCAATTAGGGCAACATAGTTCTAGTTACGTAGTTTCAATCATTCAGTACAGTTTCTTCGACCACCTCTCAAGGGTGTGTCATTTTGATGTTTCTCGCTAGCTGACTTGATCGTCGGAGTGCAAATGGCCGCGAGGGCGCCCCTTTGTTCACTTCTCTTTTTAGGTGTCTTTGACGGAGCAAACGAAGGTGCCCTAGCTCGCAAGGACAAGCCACGCGCAAAGACGATCCCGGTCAACCGGCCGGAACATTTGGCGCCCACTGTGGGGCCGATCTAAAACATCAGTCCCACCACACAAGATTCTCAGTTCCAGTTCTTAAGATTTAGACAAGTTAAGAAAATTTCCATAAAACCATGACCACGAGACCAACACGCGCTAGGAGTGAAGAAATGACCATGCAACAACTTATGGGCATGATGCAAGGGCTGCAGGACGCAATAGCGGCCTCGAAGGTAGAACAAGATCGCATGCGAGCGGATCTTGCAGCCTCTCAAGCAAGAAACGATGAACTCCACCGTACCAACGAGGAGTTGCGCCGTGGGTGGCGCGGCGGAGATGAACCTGAGGCCGCATCCCCACCTAGGGAATTCACAACACCATTCTCGCAGGCAATCCTGGAGACGGCGATACCCAGTACGTTTACAGGGCCCAAGGTGACCTTCACAGGGGTGGAGGATCCTGAGGCACACCTCACGGCGTTCCACACGCAGATGTTGTTGGTAGGCGGTTCTGACGCCACAAGGTGCAAGCTTTTCATGAGCACGTTGACGGGAATGGCTATGGATTGGTTCATCAGCCTTCCAGAGGGCCACATCACGTCTTTCGCCCAGCTCTCGCGGCTGTTCAGAGAACAGTATTTAGCCAACAGAGCCCCAGCCCCAATTTCGTACGACCTTTTCGACGTGAAACAATTCCAAGGAGAGACCCTGAAGGAATACATAAGCCGCTTTGGAGCACAAGTGGTGAAGGTGGGTACTACCGATGAACCCATGATTGTATACGCATTCAGGAAGGGGGTGCGACCCGGGTCTTTTGGTAAGTCGCTTAACTGCAAGCTTCCCAAACCTTTTGCTGAAGTGAGGCGACGAGCGTTGGAGCACATTGCCTTAGAGGGCGAGGCATACGAGAAGTGCATACCTGCTCCACCTGCACGACTAAGGGCGCAGATACGCACACAACCCGCTAGGATCCATAAAGCTGCCACAAAGAGAAGGAACCCAGACAGAAAGTGCACCTACGAGGCGAGGAGGGCCCCGCCAAGGGCCCGAGCTGAAGGAAGGAGAGAGGGGAGTAGACCGCTGAGGCACAACTTTGTGGTGGAGCTCAAAGACCTCATCGTTGTGCCCAACATAGCAGACAGGTTGAGGCCACCAACGAAGTCTGACAAAATTCTGGGGCCCCACAAGGAGTCGTGGTGCGAATTCCACGAAGCATTTGGACATCATATTAACAACTGTTTGGCGCTGGGCTATCAATTGGATGAACTTGTGAAGAGTGGCTTCCTAAAGGATTACCTCGTAGGATCCCCTACAACGGCAGCCACGACAATACAAGAGGAGGGCCAGGCACAGGAGATGCCAGTCCATGGAGAGGTTCACACCATTTCTGGTGGATTTTCTGGTGGAGGGCCCACTGCCTCTCAACGAAAAAAGTATGTGAGGTCAGTAAATTCAATGGCAGAAGAATTTCCAGACGACCTTTGGGAATCAGACCTTGTATTCACAAGGGCTGACCTACGGGATGTCGTCCCGCACGACAATGACCCCGTGGTCATCTCAGTAGTTACAGCAGGAAGAAAGGTACATAGGGTTCTCGTTGACCAGGGCAGTTCCGCAAATGTCATGTTCTGGGAAACCTTCAACAAGCTACAGTTGTCCCCAGACCTCTTGAGACCCTACACCGGATGCTTGTACGGGTTTGCAGATAACCCAGTGGAGGTATGTGGGTACTTGGAGCTGAGAACGACGTTCACTGATAGAACGGCGTCACGAACCGAAAGTATCCGGTACGTGGTGGTTAACGCCAACTCAGCCTATAACATTTTGTTGGGCAGACCCGCCCTAAACAGATTGAGGGCAGTACCTTCCACTCGCCACATGAAGATGAAGTTGCCAGACCTTAGCGGCAAAGTGATAGTCATCAAGTCAGACCAGGAAGAAGCCTGAAAGTGCTATGAGAATAGTTTGAAAACAAAGAGAGGCGTGGTAATGGTAATTGAACGACCTCTCGTTTCAGGCCCGGCAACAGAGCTAGAACCCATAGAAGAGGCGATGCCCGCAGAGTCCACGCCCGACGACGTTTTACCTACAGAGGCGATACCTGTGGATGACGTATGCACAAAGGGAAGACGCTGCGGTGCCTTGCCTATGGAAGGAGTCAGAGGAGGCGACGCCCATGGAAGAGGATCCCATGAACAAGTCTCGCTTGGCAAGCGTGCAACGTGATCAGCCCCAGCCAGAGGACAACGCGGTGGAAAGTCAGATAGGAGGCAAGGCGTTCAAATTAGGACACCACTTGAGCCAGGAAGAACGAAGGGAGGTAACGACAGTGATCTCGCGGCACTTAGACGCATTTGCATGGACCGCGGAAGACATGTCAGGTATCGACCCAGATTTCTTATCCCATCGCCTTACCATGGACACAAAGGCCCGCCCCATGCGGCAGAGAAGAAGGAAGTTCAATGAGGAGCGATGCCTCGTCATAAAGGAAGAGACTCAGAAGCTGCTAAACGCTGGGCACATCAGGGAGATACAATACCCGGAGTGGCTGGCCAACGTAGTCCTAGTCAAGAACGCAAATGGGAAATGGAGGATGTGCGTAGACTTCACAGATCTGAACAAGGCATGCCCAAAGGATTCATACCACTCCCCAACATTGACACCTTAATAGACAGTGCCTCGGGCCGCAAGATGCTGAGTTTTTTGGATGCATTCTCAGGTTACAATCAGATCAAAATGCATCCCAGGGACGAAAGCAAAACGGCGTTTAAGACAGATACATGTAGCTACTTTTATAAGGTAATGCCATTTGGTTTGAAAAATGCAGGCGCCACCTATCAGAGATTGATGGACAAAATCCTTGCATCGATGCAAGGAAGGAATGTGCAGGCCTACGTCGACGACATGGTGGTGACCTCGGGCGAGAGGGGCCGACACGCAGCTGATCTGGAAGAGTTGTTCGCTACCATATCGAAGTATCACCTAAAGTTGAACCCAGAGAAGTGCGTCTTTGGTGTAGAGGCAGGAAAGTTCCTGGGTTTCATGCTCACGGAAAGAGGAATAAAAGCGAATCCTGACAAGTGTGCAGCCATCATCGCCATGAGGAGCCCAACTTCGGTGAAGGAGGTTCAACAACTGACGGGACGAATGGCAGCATTGTCAAGATTCGTATCAGCTGGTGGGGAAAAGGGGGACCACTATTTCCAATGCCTTAAGAGGAATAGTCGTTTTACGTGGACGGACGAGTGCGAAGCAGCGTTCCTCAAACTGAAGGAGTACTTGGCGACGCCACCCGTGCTTTGCAAGCCACAAGTAGGCGTCCCCCTCCGCCTATATTTTGCAGTAACAGAATGGGCTATTAGCTCTGTACTGGTCCAGGAACAAGACCAAGTACAGAGACCAATATACTTCGTAAGCAAGGCATTGGAAGGCCCAGAGTCAAGATACTAGTCACTAGAGAAGGCAGCACTGGCAGTAGTATTCTCAGCACGAAGGCTTCGCCACTATTTCCACAGTTTCACGGTGGTGGTAATGACCTTCCCATCCAGAAGGTACTCCAGAAGCCAGACGTGGCCGGAAGGATGGTACGCTGGGCGGTGGAATTGTCAAAATTTGACATTCAGTACGAGCCCTGGGGGTCCATCAAAGGCCAAGTCTATGCTGATTTTGTAGCAGAACTTTCACCAGGAGGAGGTCCTCAAGAGGTGGAAACAGGGGCACAGTGGATGCTCTCAGTGGATGGATCTTCCAACCAGCAAGGGAGCGGTGCAGGAATAATCCTGGAAGGACCTAATGGGGTGTTAATCGAACAGGCTTTGCGCTTCGCCTTCAAGGCAAGCAACAACCAGGCGGAGTACGAGGCGTTGATTGCCGGGATGCTTTTGGCTAAAGAAATGGGTGCCCAGAGCCTCTTGGCAAACAGTGACTCACAATTAGTCACGGGACAAGTAACAGGGGGATACCAAACGAAGGACCCACAGATGGCTGCGTATCTGAAGTACGTCGAGGTATTGAAAAGAGCCTTCGCTACGTTTGAGCTGGTGCACGTCCCCAGGGAGCAAAATGCCACAGCTAACCTGCTTGCCAAGCTGGCCAGCTCAGGCAAGGGGGGAAAGCAGAGGACCGTAATACAGGAGACTCTCAAGACGCCGCGAAAGTTCGTTGCAGAGAACAGGGTAGACGTCCTTCACATTAGTACAACGAGAGGAAAACCAAGGAGTCATCGCTCGTTGAGTCAAGAGACGATGAGGGCACCTTGCATTAGTACTTACGTAGCCTCGCCAGATGAAGAAAGGAGTGTACAGGTATGCGCTTTGGAGGAAGGTGACACTTGGATGACCCCTTACAGACGATACCTGGCGGATGGGATCCTCCCAGCAGAGCCAGAGGAGGGCAAGAAGACTAAGAGGAACGCCGCCAGGTACACCTTTGATGGGATATTGTTCAGGCATGGGTTTACGCACCCTATCTTGACGTGCGTAAGCGGCGACGAGTGCACCAGGATAATGGCCGAACTTCACGAAGGTATTTGTGGGAGCCACGTGGGAGGAAGATCCTTGGCTTCCAAGGTGATACGTGCAGGTTTCTTCTGGCCAACAGTAAGAGAAGATTGTGTACGATACGCCTAGTATTGCAAGCAATGCCAGAGGCATGCCGATTGGCACAAGGCGCCACCAGAGGAGTTAAGATCCTTATACAGCCCGTGGCCTTTCCACACCTGGGGAATTGATATCCTAGGTCCGTTTCCATTGGCAATAAAGCAGATGAAATATCTGATCGTTGCCATCGAATATTTCACCAAGTGGATAGAGGCAGAGCCGGTGGCACAGATCACTGCCCACAAAGTACAACACTTTGTTTGGAAAAACATTGTATGTCGTTTTGGGGTGCCAAGGCGTCTCATTTCAGACAATGGCACCCAGTTCGCGAGCCAGCAGTTGGGAAAGTTATGTACAGAAGTAGGAATCAAGCAGGTATTCGCGTTAGTCGAACACCCCCAGACAAACGGGCAGGTCGAATCAGCAAACAGAGTTTTGTTGAAAGGATTGAAGCGCAGATTAGAGAAGGCTAAGGGAGCATGGGCAGAAGAAGTGTCGAGGATTGTATGGGCTTACCACACCACGCCTCAATCCTCCACCATGGAGACACCTTTCAGCCTAGTATACGGATCGGACACCATGATCCCAGTAGAGATACACGAAAGCTCGCCCCGTTTCCCAGGTTTCGTGGCGGAAGAATCCAACGAAGAAAGGAGGGTGAACCTGGACCTGATAGATGAAGCTAGAGAAGAAGCGAAAATTAAGGCTGAGGCCGTGAAGAGAAGAGTGGAGCGTCAATACAACTCCAAGGTGAAGATACGACAATTCCAGGTTTGGGATTTGGTCATGAGGAAGGCTCACCCTTACGAGATAGAAAATAAACTGTCTCCCAAGTGGACTGGATCGTTCAGAATAACCAAGGACAAAGGGAATGGGTCATACAAGCTAGAGACTCTAGAAGGAGGCCCCATCCCACGTAGTTGGAACGCGACAAATTTGAAGTTTTATTTCAGTTAAGATTTTGTAAAGGGGGCACTCTTTTCCCCTCTCGGGGGTTTTTTAATGAGGTCACCCAAATAAAGAAAAGGAAAGTTTAAAGATATATTTGCCTCAGTTTTTCCTTGCCTTGTAAAACCTAAGATCAAAGAAAAAGACAATATCGACGTCGCCCGGGCAGGGCGTCACCAAAGTAAGGCGTCGCCGAGACGAGGCTTCGGCAAGAAAGGACGTCGCCCAGAGAAGGCGTCGCTAAGATAGCAATGCCAAGATTAGGCATCGCCAGGACAAGGCGTCGCCAGAAGTAGGCATCGCCACCAGGTAATCAAGCGGAAATCAAGCCTGGAGCGAAATAACAAGATATCAGTGTAAGTTAAAATCTGGGCACTTAGTCCTCGAGCAGGGGTTAAGGGATTCCCTTGGGACACCCCCTCCTCAAGTATGAACAGCTAGCCCCGGTACCAGATATCAGTGTATGTTAAAATCTGGGCGCTTAGTCCTTGAGCAGGGGTTAAGGGATTCCCTTGGGACGCCCCCTCCTCAAGTATGAACAGCTAGCCCCGGTACCAGATATTAGTGTAAGTTAAAATCCGGGCGCTTAGTCCTCGAGCAGGGGTTAAGCGATTCCTCTGGGACGCCCCCTCCTCAAGTATGAACAGCTAGCCTCGGTATCAGATATTAGTGCAAGTTAAAATTCGGGCGCTTAGTCCTCGAGCAGGGGTTAAGGGATTCCTCTGGGACACCCCCTCCTCAAGTATGAACAGCTAGCCCCGGTACCAGATATCAGTATAAGATGAAATCCGGACGCTTAGTCCTTGAGCAGGGGTTAAGGGATTCCCTTAGGACACCCCCTCCTCAAGTATGAACAGCTAGCCCCGGTACCAGATATTAGTGTAAGTTAAAATCCGAGCGCTTAGTCCTTGAGCAGGGGTTAAGGGATTCCTCTGGGACGCCCCCTCCTCAAGTATGAACAGCTAGCCCCGGTACAAGATATCAATATAAGATGAAATCCTGACGCTTAGTCCTTGAGCAGGGGTTAAGGGATTCCCTTGGGACACCCTCTCCTCAAGTATGAACAGCTAGCCCCGGTACCAGATATTAGTGTAAGTTAAAATCTGGGCGCTTAGTCCTTGAGCAGGGGTTAAGGGATTCCCTTGGGACGCCCCCTCCTCAAGTATGAACAGCTATCCCCGGTACCAGATATCAGTGTAAGCTAAAATCCGGGCGCTTAGTCCTTGAGCAGGGGTTAAGGGACTCCCTTGGGACACCCCCTCCTCAAGTATGAATAGCTAGTCCCGGTACCATATATCAGTGTAAGTTAAAATCCGGGCGCCTTCGGCCATACGAGGACCTTAGGCCCCGGAAAGATAGGTAGGGAGCAGGCCGGAGATTTCACAAAGATCAGAGGGAAAAAGAAACTCGAAGATTAAGAAGAAGAAGCACGGAAGCATGAGTCGTTAAAAGGTGCGCCTCACACCTTAAGAAGAAAAAAAATAAGAGGAAGAAACACGCACTACCTAAAGAATGAAAGAGAAGCAACCGAGAAATACGTTGAAGGCAAGCATCAGTTGGGCCTTTGATGTAGGAAGGAAAGCAAATAAAAGCGCAAGAGAAGTTGGAAGCATGTGAAGATAAAGTTTAAAATAAGCATTTAAGCAAAGATCAAGAGTTATAATTACAGATGAAAGTTCACAATAGTTGCAAATTTAAGCAAAGGTAACTATGAGCAAAGTACAGGGTAAGGGCTATTCTTCAGAGGCCTCCAAAGGCACCAGCTTGCCGTCGACCACCTCGTTCAAGGGGCTGCACCCAGAAACGTCGATGACTGGGTTCGCACAAGCAGCCTGAACAAGGGCCTCTGCGAACCCCTCAGCAAAACTGGAAGCAGACTCCCCTACCAGCTTCTGTTCAATAATTTTAAAATTGGAAGCTTGAGCTACCATTTCTTGGTCCTTGGAGGCCAAGGCAGAAGTCAACTCTTGCACTTTGGCTTGAAGGGACTTGTTCTCAGTGGTTAACCGGGAGCATTCATCAGTTTTGTTCGCAAGGGCGACCTCAGTCTTTCCCAGTGACTGCTCCCGATTCACACACTGATCCTCAAGCTTCTTCTGGTAGGCTTTGGAAGTTTCTGCAACCGCTTCAAGATCAGCAATTTTTGTGCGAAGAGGGACCACTTCATTAAGAAGCTCTGCCTGAGCTTGAGCCACCACGTGCAGCCGTTTTTTTGCCTCCTCCCTGGCCTTTTGTGCCATCCTCAGGGACTTTTTGTAAGCGCCCTTTTGACACCCCCAGTGGGCGGCTAGCCTCTCTTTCTCCTCTTTTAGCTTCTCCTGCCCCTCTGTCAGAGAAGCGACTTCCTTCTCCAGAGCTTGGAAGGCAAAAGCTGAGCTTGGAAGGCAGAAGCTGAGCTTGGAAGGCAGAAGCTTGGGCGGTTCTGGCCCTGGAATGTTTGTGCCAAGTGTAGGCACAAGACATGAAGAGGCCCATGTAATAGTACATGTTCTCCCTCTGGGGCTCTTCAGCTTGGCTACTAGCAGACCCCATGCTCAGAAATCCCCTTAATGACTCTTGCATGGGGAGAGGAAGTTCTAGGGTAGGTGGAAGGGCGCCTGCGGGTTCAGCCTCAAACCCTCTCTCCAGGTGCGCTGATTGAGGAGGGGAAGTGGCGCTCGGTGGATCCTCCCTTAAGGACTCAGCCCCATGAGAGGAAGAAGTAGCGGAGGTAACTTGCTGAGGGGCAGGCTGGGTTCTTTGTCGCTTGAAGACTTGCCCCTCAGCAGAGTCCTCATCATCATAAACAATCTCCACTACCCTCTTACCTTTGTCAAGAGGGGCTGAGGGAGCACCCGCATCGACCAGCGCGAGAGGCACGACTATAATGGGAGGTGGAGAACTTGGAAGTGGACCGGGAGAAGCTGGGTTTGTTGGATTTGTTGGTGGTGTTGCAGGTTGAGGTTGAGGAGAAGATGGAGGTGCGGAAGAGGTTGAGGATGGAGACGCCAAAGCCCCATCTTTGGACTTCAGCACTTGGACCAGTCGCAACCGTCGTTGCCTATCCATTCTAGAATCTACACCAAGAAAGACAAGTATAGCAGAAGTTAGGCACAGGCTAAAGTTATAACACAAAGGGGCAGACCAATCAGGCATCAAGTGGGAATTCAACAGAAATAAAGGCCAGAAAGCTACAGAGAAGAACGTTCATACTTATATAATTGGCTAGAGCGTCGGCATTGAACTCTAGACTTATCAGAGTGGCGGTCTCGAAGCCCCCCACACTGGTCAGGATCTGGCAAGCCTCTCGATCATTCGAGGGCAGTTCATCCAGCGACTTGGACTTCATGGTTTTGACCTCATTCACCCAATAGAGGGGAAAACCGTCAAGGCAGAGGGGTCGTAGTCAAAGCAGTTGACTTTGAAAAATTTGCCCTTCCACCCCTTGAAGGATTGTTGGAAGAGAGATAGGAGAACCCTTCTAGGGATATTGCTAAGGCTCACCCAGAGGCTTTTCCCCTGCTTCTTCACTTCAAAGAAGTGCAGGAAGATGTCAACGGAAGGGGTGCACCCAAAGAAGCTGCACAAAACGCCAAAGGCCTTGACGAAGGCCCAGCCATTGGGGTGCAGTTGGGCTGGGGCGATGTTAATCTCCGTCAACAACTCCCTCTCAAACCGGGAGAAAGGCGAGCGCATCCCGATACGCTTGAAGACGACTTGGTAGAAGTAGAAGAAGGGGACCCCTTTGTTGGCCCGAGCGTCCCCACATACGGGCTCCCCTAGAGTGCAGGGGAGCACTGCAATGTCATAATTATGCCTTTTTCCGAAGGCACGATGGTCGTAAGTAATTGGCTCCCCTATGTGGTCCCTCCAAGCTTTGGTGGACACTAGGCTCGAGCACTCATCGAGCAGTTCGACCGGAGCCCATGGGTATAGGTCCCTATAGTTAACGTTGAGGGGAGGGGGGTTGGCCGTCGTTTTGGTACGTGCCATTGGCGAAAACTGAAGAACGGAGAAGAAAAAAGGGTTCAGCAAACAAGGAGAAAAAGGGAGAGAAACCCTAAGAAAACCCCTACCCACGCGAGAAGTTCAGGGAGAAAGGAACAAAGAAATGGGAAAGGAAATACAAGAAATACAGAGGCATAAGCGGGCCCAGGCAGATATGAGATCAATACAGTAATGGGCGAGAATAAGCGATAAAGAAAAATCATACCTTTGAGCGTTTGGATTGGTAAAAAGGTTGAGAATGCGTGAAAAGAGCAGAAATCGCAGGGGAAACTCTAAGAAGATGAACAGTGCATAGAATATGAGAGGGGATGGAACAGTGCCTTGAGCGCGCGCGATTTCGAAGAGTTATAACGTTAACTTGGGAGCGCTAACGACACTCATCCCCAGCCATAGGATCGAGCCACGTGTCAAAAGATTAACGCACAACTTAAGACGTCACATCTTTAGCGCAAAAAACGTCGCGTCAGACTTTCAGGGAGTGTCAAGTCAAACTGAACAAAGGAATGTCACGTCAGCAAGAATGCCACGTAGATAATGGGGCGAGGCCTTAGTCTTTTCGCTAAAACAAGTGTCAGCTCAAGACTGGGGGGCTTGTGTACCATCCCGTCCCCGGGCGTTGACCAAAGGTCAAAGTCAACACATGGTGGAACCCCTCCAGGGATCCATGGAAGAAAGTCAACAGGTTGACCGCTCGAGTCATCGCCTCGCTGAGGCATCGCCTAAGTGAGGCGTCGACCAAGAGAGGCGTCGCCCAAGAGTGGCATCGCCCAAGAGAGGCATCGCCCAAGAGAGGCATCGCCCAAGAGAGGGGCGTCGCCAAGTTAAGACGTCGCGAGGAGGCCTCAGGCCTCGACAGTCCGGAACAAGTAGCAAGGAGAAGAGAAAGGTGGCTTCAAGGCCATAAGTTCTAGTACCAATAGGGGGTAAACCTGACTCGTGAAGTACCCACGCCACTGACGGGAAACCCTGGTATAGATACGACCCATGAGAGGGCCACAACCAGGGGAGAACCACGTGCATGGTACGAGAGAAAGGTAGATACACCCCCAGGGCAAGTAATTAGTAATTGGGGCGCATGAGTTTGCACCCAGAAAGTCAACCCATGTGACAGAAGCACTTCGCAGGAAAGAGGGCTCACACGATGGAATAACCCTAAGTTGGGTGGCGGCGCTGTAGGACCCTCTACACAGAATAAACGATGAAGTCAAAAGGGTACGTGGCAATACCCACGTGCTCATTAAAAGTTTCAGGGAAAGTTTGCCAAGGTACGCGTTAATTCAGTTAAGATTCGAATGTTCCAAGGAATGTTTTTATACGCCTTCAATGCGCTTTAACGCGCTTTAAAGATTATAGGTGTATAAAAAGGGACCTTGGGGCATTTGAACAGGGACCGAGTTTTAACCTAATACACAGAGAAAACCCTAGTTGTATTCGCGGCACACTCACAGTGAGCACAAGGCAATTAGGGCAACACAGTTCTAGTTACGTAGTTTCAATCATTCAGTACAGTTTCTTCGACCACCTCCCAAGGGTGTGTCATTTTGATGTTTCTCGCTAGCTGACTTGATCGTCGGAGTGCAAACGGCCGCGAGGGCGCCCCTTTATTCACTTCTCTTTTTAGGTGTGTTTGACGGAGCAAACGAAGGTGCCCTAGCTCGCAAGGACAAGCCACGCGCAAAGACGATCCCGGTCAACCGGCCGGAACATTTTCTATTTTGGTTTTCATTTTTAATTGGTCCTAATTAGTTTCTTTGGGAGAGAGGGGTTTTAAAATAAACTTATGTCCTTGGAAGTTGAAAGAAATCTTATTGGTATGACCATCATATAATTTTTTTCTATCATATTGCTAATGCCTTCCTAATAAAATGTGTTGCTTCCATTGGCACAATATCACATAAAACCTCATTTTTATATTTTCCTATAGTAAAAGTTATGAGAACTTGTTAACCATAATTTCACCCTCTTCACTAAGCCATTGTGTTTTATAGAACTTTGTATGAGAGATAGTGAGTAATTCAAGCTTCTCCACTACTCTTGTACTTGATACATTAGCACAACTACCCTCATCTATGATTATGGAACATAACTTGTATTTGATAAGGCAAGGGGTATGAAAAATGTATTCTCTTTGGGTTTCATCAAAAGGTTTTTTAATAGTACCCAACATTCACCTTACCACCAATAAGCCACCTTCACAAAGTATCTCACATTCATTTTCACTTGAAAGGATAAGGGAGTTAGACCTAGAAGATTGATCATTATTGTCACTTACTACTATTCTCCCTTTTACCATCATGGTTCTTTTGTTAGGTCAATTTGCTGCTATATGACCAAAACCTAAACATTTAAAACATTTTTTATTTGAAGTTTTGATTGGGGATTTAGTTCTAGAAGGAGAAGGATTGTCTTTAGAAGTTTGTGGAGTGGATTCTTTAGACGAAGTGGAAGGATTATAGTATTGTCACTACGTTTCATTCAACACTAATTTCATTTTAATCAACCTAGTTTCTCCATATTATATTATATCTCTATTTTACACTAATGTATATAATTCAAAAGTTAAATTAGTAGTTCAATTTTAGTGGAGTATTTCTCTCCTATTATGCAATCTAAAACTCAATTTATTATGAGTATAAATTATATAATTTAGAATGTTACAATTAATCTTTTAGATTCTAGAATTCATAACTACATTGAATGTGAAATTATTATTTTAAATTGTTCAATTAAAAAATCTTTCTCGAATTGCAAAATAAAATAAAAACTCAAAAAACAATATCACTTTTATTATCGACAGAATGGTTTGAAAAAGAAAACCAAGAACTTACTCAAAAGAGCTAGGTCAACCTCTACAAAAACCTTCACCTTCGATAACTCCACTATGTCAAATGTTCAAAACAAGAGTTCAAAAAGGAAGGCACCAACTAATGAAAAGCATCAATGGAGATTTTGGAGGTTGAATAAGTTATAGCAAAAAGACAAAAATGAACATTCAAAAAAATGGGAGGAGCAAGAGGAAACATAGAATTTAGGGTTTAAGAAGAAAAATAGGGTTTAGGGTTTAACATGCCACTGAGGCTTTTTTACTCTCCTTTTGTAGTTCCTACTCGTGACACTTGTCTCTCGACTTGATTCCTCCTTTTCTGAAAACAATAATATAATCAAGTATAAAACATGCTATTGGTATTGTTTTGATATTTCTATTTTGAAAAACTATCTAATTAAAACATTTATTTGAAATAAAATTCTACCCTTATTGTTTTCTTCTAAAACTTCATTTCTCAAGTTACCCATAACTTGTGTGACAAAAAAGAAAAATAAACTAAGAAAAATGAAATCCATTAGCGGTGTAGCATAAGAAAGAGCCCAAGATAGAAATTAGTTTTGCAAAATTGCCTCATTCTTGTAAATAACTTGTAAGTATAATCTATATATAAAAAAAAACCTACAGTAATATATATAAGCAAACAACGTTTCAAGATGCTTGCATTCTCCAATCAGGATCAAAGAAAATTTCTACAAGTATAATGTAACATTGAAATTTGAAGCTGATAAAAAAGACAGAAATCTGAAACAACACATACATCTAAGACGCTTGCATTCACTAAAAGAAACTTATCCAAAGTTTTCAAACACTATCTACAAATTCACGAAAGGCAGAAGGAAGAAAAGGAAGAAAAGGAAGTGAAGTATGATGAATTCTTGTGAAGTTTGCATGATACATTGAATTAAGATATAACGTTGACCCACAAGAAAAGTGAAGCTCCTTTGCTGAACAATTACTGGAGCGAAGAGAAATTGAAATCACATTTTTAACCACTTTGGTTTAACAAGCTTTTTCTCAGCAGGTTTGCGTTGTTCAACAGGAGGATGTGTTGCCACTGCAGGTTCCGGTTCTGACTGTACTAAAGGCTCAGATTGTTGGCCTTGACCATTAGCAGCATGCAGTTCCTTCAAAGATAATATATCTTCTTCAAGGTAAGGACCAGTGCTACCTAAACAACCCATCAAATAACCTGGTCATTATTTAATCTCTCATACAAGGTAGACCTTAATGGCATATGATGTGAAAAAATAATTTAAGCTACTATCAGTTATATATTGCTCAATGCTATACGCTTCACTGCATTTACTTGATGAAGAGACATGTTATGAAATTTTTTTTGGAGGGATACATATATTTCACATGTTAGGCAACAATACAATTGCATTACAGTACCGAAAGAGACTAAATACAAAATCTCAAACAGATCAGATACAAAATAAAATACACTAGAGTACAACTAAAAATTGAAGGATTTGAACATTGAATGAACTTTAAAACCAACCTACAAATACTCTAAAAATGTCAACTTAAAAAATGGTCCCACATGTGAAGAAACCATGGGATTTTTATAAATACCAAGCAGGTCAATTTGAGTAATTATGACATGAAAATTTGGTCCTCCATAGATTAGTACTGATATAATAATCAGGTGATAAAATACTTCACCCCTAAATTGGTCCTCCATAGATTAGTGTCACAACATGTCCTCTTCTGTTGCTAATTCAGTCTCCATTAGAAAAATATGCAGACATTTGAGATATTCAAAGAATTCATTAGGAAACAAAAGTTTCTGACACTAATCATCCAAGGATTTAGGGGCTTACTCAGAATAACAGGGCACTCAAAGGACTTTAAAGCAAGGTAATTCTGAAAAAAGTATTCTCATGACAGGATGAACTTACCTTTTGGGACATGGTACGAGAAGTAGACAATGGCTCCAGGACAAAAGCCAGCATCATAAAAATTCTGAGACATGTCTTTCATGATCTTTTTAGGCGGAGTAGTATCTGCATCATTCAAAGTTAATATGATTTATTTTTCAAATCATATCCAAAGCAACCTTTTACTGGTTAATAATTTATAATCAAGAGATGTTTCATACTAAGCCATGCTAAACTAATGGTAAATGAGTAAAGGGGATTTGAATTATGCTATAAAGGTTGGTACAAATTCTATGCATCATATATCATTCAAAATTTAATCATATATAAATACTAATATGCCTACATATATAGAATGGCTGCTCTGGCAGTGCAATAACTTTAGTCAGGACATCAATTAAACTCTGGACTGTTTCTGATGGGTGGAAGGTAGTCTCCAATGTGTGATTATCTGGGAATCGAACTCTAATTATAGCCTGCAGAAAAGCCCAAACAAACTTAAAAGATGAATTTCTTTTTTACCAATCTGACTTATTCATTCCAGCCTTCATAAAGCATTTATGAACAGTGAAAATATATCCCACATGGAACAGATCAAATTTCCTAATTATTTTTTTAAATAGATAAATTCAAAATTTCTAATCCCTAAAACTCATTGGAGTGATTCTCTCATCCTTGTACGTTTTGATACTGTTATCATGGAAACATAACACATAGTATTCACTATTTTCAATCTGAACTCCAACTATAACAATAATCATAGTAATAACAAAAATGATGAAATAATAATGAAGAGAGGGTGTCAGACATTACCTTCGTCATTTCTGACCTACGCGCTGCCTCTTCGGCTTCTCGGATTTTTCGAGTTTTCAAGAATTTATCTGAGAAAATTCCATGCATTTAAATTTTAGTGTAATGAAGGGAATATTATTTTGTCTAACCAATTCCATACGTATAAGAACTTAACTGTTTAACATCACCCTTTTAACAAGTATTATCACCCATGAATTGCAAACAAAAACAAAATACATACAATAGCATTTAAAAAGCCAAAAGGTAGAAGATAAGAAAATTTAGATGATGGTTTAAACAGCATATAATAAGATATGGCACTTCTAACTTCCTAAACCTGCAAACAAATGGCTTGTTGACCATTGACTAGATAATAATTTTTGTCCGTATATTTACTTTAAAGATTAACATGTAGACATCACTATGGGAAATGACATCCAAATTAAGTTGGTACCTCAAAGTCTACTAATCATTTGCAGCATGTCAAAGTATATTAAAAAGAAAGAAAATACAAACAAGACCCGAGGAAACCAAACCAAAAGCACTTGTCCTCATATTTTAATTTTTCCTTTTTCAACCTGATTAGATTATCAACTTTTAGAAGTAAACAGTAAATTTGTCAGGTAATGATCAAAATGGAAATGAAAAGAAGGGAACTAAATTCCCCTGTTTGAGAGTTTAAAATAGATAGGAGGGAAATGGAAGAGAAGAGGAATCATTTTTCGTCATTTCCCCTTGAACATAAAAATATCACTTCCCCACAAACTGGGGTGGAATGAGGGGAAACACAAAGATAATGGAATGTTGTTCTGTTAGCAGAATGGTTGCTTTGTCCCATGCCTATTCTTCCCATCCCAGATTATCCCATCCTTTTATGTTCAGTGTCATTAATTAAATAGATCCATACAAAGAGTAAACGAGAAAGTGTACATCAATGCAGATGCATAAGCATACAAGACCTGTAATCTTATTAAGGTAAATGTTCAACTCAGAAAATTGGTATATTCCTGAGATGAAACAGGGCATAAAAATAGTGTATCATAAGTGGTAAATAAAATTTTACTTTGCTCGTCGAATAATTAGTAGTATCATCATTACCTTCCTTTTTAGCTGCCAAAATTCTATGATAATCTTCAGCAGTAAACTCATAGAAGTCATCAGTCAACTCTTCTAGAAACCAAATAATAAACAAAAGTTTAATCAGGATATTTGAGAAAAAACCAATATCAATGAATGAAATTTTCAAGGAATGCTTTTCTAGTGCCTTGGGAGTGTCTATAAGATAGGGTGCAATTACCATTGGATAATGCTGCATTTGATGATGAAGAAACAAATGTTTCAAAAACACGGATCTCTCGCCCAACTCTTTCTTTCAATGCATCAAGCTTGATCTGCTTCAACAAAATAATGGTGAAGGAAATATCATTGAAGTGCAGAAAGCAGTAAACCTGAACCAGGAAAATTTTGGTAGCAGTACAAAAATATATAAGTTAAGCCATACATGAGATAGAAATATTCGCAAAGCCTCATGGAAGATCAAAGATAATAATGATTTCTTAGGACATGGAGAAGGACTTCCCCGTTATTAATTTAACAAGTCCAAAGAACCAAGAGTACTTTTATTTTGGATCAGAAGGGCAATCGTTTTGAGTGCTGATGTTGCAACTTGAATTCCACATAACACAACTCAGTTCATGGCTGGGTTCACACATGTAACCAGTTTGGTCATGCACGAACAGATTCTGAAAATACACTAAAACTGCATTCAAAAAATTGGGCCAGAAGGGAGGGAATAGCCTCTCTTAACCCTCCACTGTGATTGACACACAGCAATTTAGAAAGAAACCTTATTTTTCCTTTGTTTGTTATCTGCCTCTCCCTATACCCCCATAGAGCTACATGCACTTCATATATTCCATGTCTCCTACTATTTTATTGTCGGTTGCACTAAACATGGAAGGTTTGGCTGGTAATTGTCCCCTGCCTCTACCTTGGTATTTTTACGCTTATTGTTTCTACCCTAAACAGACACAGAAACTCCTGAAAAAGACTCCAACACAGCCTCAAAAAGGGAACAGACAGGAAAATTGAGTTCAAACAAGATAAAAAAGTCAAGAGTCAAATTTGAATGGTGGTGCATGAGATTCAATTTTTTCATTTTAACAAATGAAATCCCAAATCAATCCCGAAGCCTGGGTCAAAACAGCCATGCTAGAATCAGAAAATCTCAAATTTTATGATCTGATGAGGAAGATCAGCTAAACCAAGTTACCTCAAATCCAGAACAGAGGGCTGAAAACTCACAAAATTACGCAATTCTACAATCTAGGTCATGATTTTGACAACGAAGATAAGGATAATGGTGGTAACAATAATACGGTCTCAATAGGACTGATTACTTTTTCAAATGCTTTGTTTGGATAGGAATATTCAAATTTATTGAATTTTTATTTTCTTGTTGGATATGGCATTTCTATTAACACCAAAGTTATTTTAATATTAAACAATATTTTATAATTTAAAAATATCATTTGGTGATATTTTTCCATCGACTTTTGTTGAGGCTATTTTTCGATCAAAGTTTTCCAAGAATTGTTTAGCTAATGTCATCAAGGGTTTTTCTCAATTGACATTAGTTGAGATTATTTTCGTTTGATGCCAACAATTATGTTTTGCTGACATCGGTTAGGGTTATTTGTTGACGTCATTGGTCAAGGTGTTTTTGGCCAACTTTTTTAACTACATTGGCTAAAAAATTTGGCCAAATGATATGGGGGGAAAAAATCTTAGTCAAGGTGTGTTGAAATTTTTCCCAATTGACATTAAAAAAATACCTGACCGATGTTGTAAGAAAATAGTAATGGTAACGTCAACCAAAACATAACTCTAACAATATCGACCAAAGCATAACTCTGATAAACATCAAGAAAATACTTGAAAAATAGTCCATTTAACATTGGCTAAGGAAACTCAGACTAATGTTGATTGAGAAATGACTCTAGTCTAAATCAACAGAAAAATAATCCCAACAAATAACCTATATCAATATCAGCTAAAAGATCCTAACTTACAGCAGGCAAATAAACAGTTCCACTCACACCATTAATAAAAAAAAGAACTCAAGTTTATATCACTCAAAAGTAGCCCTGCCAACTTCCTACGACATCCCAACCAAGACCAAGCCAGTGAGAAAGTATGAAGAGAAGAGACAGAGATGTGAAACAAGAGAAAGCACAATGATTTCAAATTCTTACTTTTTAGGAAGAATTTAAAAGGGAATGGATCTGGCAAACCAAATTCCTAAGTGATGGAATGATTGATGAGAATGTCGACCATAGAATTTCTTTGTGGAGAGTTTAACAAATGAAAGAAAGACTCGCTAAAAGTTATAGAAGAAAACACGTAGCCAACCCTACCAAAGTGGGAGATGGTTGCTGTAGTTAGTGAATATAAAATATGAAAGAATGCATAGTGTAATCCACAACCTTTTCTTGCAATTGTATGCAAAATAATTCTATGTCAAGGCTGGCTGAACAGCAAAGGAATCTAGAAAAGGTTGTGGATTAATCTACTGTACTGAAAATTAAATTCCAAAAAGTGATATTTTTAGGCCAAATAAGTGTATTATTACAAAAAAGAAAAAGGTAGATGGTAGTCAGAAGATTTGAACAGCTACATTTAGCATTAGTACACTAAGTAAGTCCCATCCTAACATTAAGCTTATAAAGCAAGCACACTTCCGATCCCAACACCAACACGCTCAAAAGCAAAAACAGAAACAACACAGCAGAAAACAAGAGAAACACAAGATTAAGTTTAGCCATCTTAATACAATGCAAAGGTTGAACCAGCTAATCATAAAAGGACAATGATGATGTTTTGTTGCTCTTGGCTCTATTCCATGAGCAAGCTCTAAACTTAATTGCATCCACCACTTTTTCCAAAAAGTGATTAAAATCAAATTGATGAGAAAGACAGAGAACTAAAGGAGATCACCACAAGGGTATATTTTACATTTTCCGTCCCATTTTAAGTAGCACAATTAATTGATCAGTTCTTCTGTTTTTCATCCTTAAAAATTTTCGTTCATTGGTACCTTGTTAGTAAATATCACTATCAATTCAAAAACACTGGAATAACATAGACAGCGCTGAGAACAAAAATATTTTGCTTTCCAAGGATGTAAACAATTCAATAAAAAGACCTTGCCAAACCCACCAAAAAATCTTCAATACACGCAATAGAAAGTATTAAAAATTGATTTTTTCTATTAGGTACATGTTAATACCTATCAATGTCAATTCAAAAACGCTGGGAAAACATATAGACAGCGCTGAGAACAAAAATATTTTGCTTTCCAAAGATTTAGACGATCAAATAATAAAAAAGAAAGTTTGAAATAAACCCACCAAAGGACTCTTGAAATAATAAAAAAAAGGCAAGAATAAATCAAACCCAGATCAGAAAAGAAGAAGAATAGATTATCAAAGAGATGGTGACAAAACAAAATACCCAGAAATCGCAGAATAACAAAGAATTCAAACAAGAAAAAAAGAAGAAGAATTAGTGCAGTAACAGAAGAGAGAAACCTTGGTAGCAGCTTCAGTGTCCATGTCGGTGGAAAATTTGTAGGTGGCCCTTCTCTTGGTATTAGAAGTTAGTATGAAGGAACCCACGACCATTATAAGTGATATGAAACCAAAACTCTTAATATTGTGAAAATTGTCTTCTATGACCTGTTTCACTCTTCTCTCTCCTCTCTCTCACCTTTTTATAATAATCTCTTTGGATCATCACTTGATTATTTTCTTCTTAGATATATGGTAATAGGGTAGTTTTACAAATTTAATTTAAATAAGAAGCACTAAATTCTTTTTATTTTCTTTTTCACGGTTTCACAAGTTTGGTATTCTTTATACGCAAGTAAGGGTTGCACCTCATCATCATCTCCCGTGCTAAAGTTTTCTTTGAGAAGATTATAAAAACATTTGAATGTACATCTTGGTTAGATTCTTTAAATTTAATATTTCGGATTTAGGTTTTGTATAACACACTGAGTTTTAATAGTAAAAGTATTAAATTATATATTTAAATCAACTTTTTAACCTTTGACAAATTAAAAGGTAAATAAAAATATATAAAATGTGATTTTTATAAAATTTTACTATTTGAAGCCAAATTTATAAGAATAATCTTGCATGGTGAAATCTAATTAAAATAAGATAAGATTTTATGAGAATACTTTATAAAAATTTACATTGAAAATATTTTTGAACATATTCAATTGAGATTTAAAAGACTTTAAAAGATTTTTTTTTCTCATAAAAATAGGTTGTGTAATATTCAATTGAGGTTTTAAAATATTTAAAAAAAAACAAGTTATGCAATATTCAATCAAGATTCATAAATAATATCATATTTAATAAAGACTATCAAAATCATTTTCTAAAGGGAAACAAATTTAATAATATTTAATTGAGATTTTAAAGAATTTATAAAGAAATTTTTTTTATTTAAAGTTACACAAATTTCAATTAATTATTTATAGAAGACCTTTGCGGATCAACAACTAGAGTTATGATCAGGAAGATATACAAAAACAGAGAGTTAGGTGACCTCAATAGGTCTAAGTTCTTATAATCATGGATCAAATTTTAGTTTGTATATTTTTGTATAAGATAGAATAGGTTTTCTTGGCCTTGTAGTTGGCCAAGTAGAATAGACTTTTGTGTTTGTATTTGAGCCTACAATATAGTAAGGTTAGAATTAAGGTTTCCTAACCTAATTAGGGTTTCAGTTTCAAAGGTACAAGAGGAATCCTAAGCTGATCATGAGTGGAGAAGGGTGAACCATTAGGGTTTGGATGCACACATTTCATGCCTCACTCATGTGTGAAGCATGGCACACGTGGCACCCAAGTTTGAAGCAATTCAAACTTGTTTTTTCCTCATATTTCTCCTCTCTTTGACCAAATTTTCTAGATATAATATAAGTACTTATTGTAATTCCCAACTTTGAATAAGTAATGAATTGTTGCCCAAATGGCCTCTTACTTGTTCATGGATTTTCTCTAGGTTAATCTCCTTTTTTTGACCTAACCTAGACTCCTTTCTAATTGAGTTGGCATCTCTCACTAGATTTCCACCCTCTTCTCCCCTTTGAAACACTTCACTACAAGAATAGCAATTACCTACCGCAAAAAATCCACCGTCATCACAGACCTCGCGTACCTCTTCCTCTGTGATGCGGTGCATCCACCCCCTGAGAAACCCCCTGCAATGGTGTGGATTTCCCCGTGCGTAGGCATCTCGTGCTGCTGAGCCTCAGCACCTGCTGGCTGGGAGCTCGACGCGCCCCCCGTCCTTCTATCCAGCAAATAGTCGTTTAGGAACCCGCTCTTGACCAGATCGTCGAGCTGGTATCCTAAAGCCAAGCACGAATCCACGGTGTGGCCAAAGCCCTGGTGAAACTCACACTAGGCTTGTCTGGCTTTGGTCCCAGCACCTTGTCGCCCACCTTCTCGGGCGCTTTCAACCTAGCTGATATGTTGGGAATGGCGATCAGGTCCGCCAATCCCATGACAAACTTGTGCTTAGGCGGGCGATTGTATTCCCGGCGTGCTGGTTGCGGGCGTCCTTGGCCCCTGCCCTTGTTCTTCCTTGGATCATAAGGATGGCGAGTCCTCTGATCCCTTCTGGCCGCCGCTGTCTCCAACACCCTCTGTGGCTGGATCTTGGTCTGGGCGCGTGGCCTAGCGGGAGCCACGCTTCCTCTCTTCTCGGCGACTTCACTCTCGTCGGCGATGTGGGCCACCGCAAGTCGCCTAACCTCAGCAAACGTGGCGGGGTGATCCTTGATCAATGCTTCGCAGAATGGTCCCGGCAGCACGCCCTTCTTAAATGCGTAGACCAGCATTTCCTCATCTTTGGCCGGCGATCTGACCATCTGCGCCCCAAAGCGATTCAAATAGTCCCTGAGGGACTCTCCCTGATATTGCCTTATATCAAACAAATCGTAAGACACCCTGGGCGGTGCCTTATTCACGATGTACTGCTCGACGAAAATCTTAGAAAACTGTTGGAAGTTGGTTATGTGACCTGTAGGCAGGCTCACAAACCATTCCAGCGCCGTTCCCTGGAGTGTGCTCACGAACATCTTCCAGTACACGGCGTCTGATCCTCCTGACAGCATCATCTGCGTATGGAACGTGGTGAGATGAGCCTCAGGATCCTCCACGCCAGTGAAAACAGCCTTAACAGGTACCACACTCGTAGGAATAGGCGTGTCAGTAATCGCCTAAGCGAAGGGCATAGGAAAAACACGAGGCGGCGTTGACGGCGCGACCTCTTCAGCAATAGGACGCCCTCGCTGCTCCTGAAGAGCTTGACGCAGCTCTTCAGTCACTTTGCTAAGCTCATCATTCCTGGCCCGAGAGGCGACCAGGTCCTCATGCATTCTCGCCTGCTCTATACGCGAGGCTTCTACAGTTGCCTGCAACGAACTCATAATCTCCACCATCTACGCCATGGTCATGGCGTCGGCGCCTTCAGCAGCAACGGGCGCAACTGGACTTGAACGGTTGCTTCTCATTTTTCTCATGAAACTTGACGAATCACAGAGTGCAACGAACAACACTTCCTTCAACGACGATCGATTCAGCGATCAATCGGTCAAAACTTCGCGAAACTGCGAAAGAAACCTCAAGAACACAGCGAACCTCCACAGAAACCTGCAACTCCACCAGAAACCACCGCTTCTTCCACGAAAAACCAAACAAGCCAAAGAACTCAAATCTCACCGAACAAAACTCGCGCAATGAGCATAAAACTTCACCTCACTGAACAAAACTCTAAACGAACGGTGGAAAACGCGAAATCACCGAACAAAACTTAGATGAACAGCGAACAGTGGTTGCACCAGCACGCAACCACACAGAAAACTGCAAAAACCTCCAAGAACTCACACTGTGGATGGGAACAGGTTTTACACGGCCCCACGGTGGGCGCCTGATGATCCTGCCTGTTGACCAAAACGTTGGAACTTGCCTCGTCAAACTTGGATCGACGTGTGCACCGCGTCAACCTCCGTCCTTCGTCACGATCCACCTCAAGAACCTGCAAAAGAACAGAGCGGCGCCGCTGCGGCCGATCGCACTCCAACGCTCAAGTCAGTGACTGAACCACCAAATACTTCAAGAGTAACACTCAAGAACTCTCCAGGAACCGTGAACCAGTTCTCTCTCTCACCATATACTCAAGAACTCGCAAGTGTAAAGAAGACAATCTGAACGTGCGTACCTCAGAAGTTCGTTGGGAAACCCTTATATACCTGGGCACTTTCTCTCTCCTGGCAGTTACACACCTGGACACGTGGCTCGCATCCAGTCGTACACGTGCCATCATCTGGAGCCTCCTTGACTTGGGCGCTGCTTTTGACTCTCCTTTGGCTAAGTTACTTATGCATGATACTACTCAGTGCATAGCTGTCCTGGAGTGCGATCTCTACTGGATTGGCGAGCTAGGGTGCCTTCGTACACACCTTCCCTGTGGTCTCGCCGGCCGCCTTCATAATCTGCACCACCTTCATCTTCGGCGATGTGCTTGCTCCGGCGATCTCTAATCACTTGGTCGCCTGAGTTTACATCTGGCGACTTCATCTTTAACCCGGCGACCGCCGGTTCTGGTGTGCTGGAGATCGGAGCACGCCAACTTAATAACTGGCGACTTCACGAGCCCCCCGACTTCCTTCCATTCTGCCAACCTGGCGTCTCGCCAACACGCCTATACAATAGCTTGATGCCACGTCATCACTTCCGACTACCAGGGCGGTACAGTAATAATAATAATAATAATAATAATAATAATAATCATAATAAATATTATATTAATAATAATAACAATATTAATAATAGTAGTAATATTATTAATAATATTAATAACAATAACAATAATATTAAAAATATCTATACCTATATATAAAGGGATTCTCCTTTAACTGCTATCAAATTTGTTCCTATTTTATCCTTAGATTAATATTTGATTTTATTTTAGTATTTTGGGCATTGCGTCATTTCTTATTTTTTTAAAAATATTTGAAATAAATGGAGCAACCGTTTTGAATTGAAAGAGATAATTTATTTTGAAAATTAATTACATAATGAAAAGGAGTGTATCTTTTATGAGAGATAAATAAATTTAAAAAATATTTGAAATAAATGCAACAACCGTTTTGAATGGAAAGAGATAATTTATTTTGAAAATTAATTGCATAATGAGAGGGAGTGTCTGTTTTATGAGAGAGAAATAAATTTAAAAAATATTTGATATAAATGGAGAAACCAATTTGAATTGAGAGAGATAATTTATTTTGAAAATTAATTGCATAATGAGAGGAGTGTCTGTTTTATGAGAGAGAAATAAAGATTAGGAAACGTGAGTAGTGGCCAAACGTGAACAATTTTGAAAATTCTTGATTGTATTGTCATTTTCCATTATTACTGACCGGTTACAGAGGAGTAGTTTTCACCGGTTACATCCACTTCCTTACGAAGGAGTAGTTTTCATCAGTTACATCTACTTCCTTAGAAGGAATAGTTTTCAGCAGTTACATCCACTTCCTTACGAATGAGTAGTTTTCACCAGTTACATCCACTTCCTTACGAAGGAGTAGTTTTCACCGATTACATCCACTTCCTTTTCTCTTTTATATTTCGAATCCAAAGAAAAAAATGCTCATAAATTTTGACACATCTTGAACCCACATCCTTCACGCTCCATGTTCTTTGTTAGAATGGATGGCTTTAAACTAGAGGGGGGGTGAATTGTTTAAAGAGAAATTTTGTAAACTTTTAAAACAAGAATGAATTTATCTCAGGAAACAATTGATTCAGAAATTCAGTTCGCCAAAACACCAAGCAAAAGCTGCAGTACCAGAAAAACAATTGGTTGTTTATACCAGCAAACAACAAATAAAACTGAATTTAAAGAGTTAAAGATAGAGAGATTGTACACAGTCATTTATACTAGTTCACTCCAAACCCAGAGCTACATCTAGTCTTCTCAGAACCCTGAGGAAATCCACTAAGCAACCACACCTTGATCACTTACACAACAACCAAGAGAATGACCTTGAACACCTCAAGAAACACACTCTCCTTGTTCAGCACACCTACACAAAGATTGTTGATCTTGATCCCCTCAAGAACACACAACCATTCTTAGCAAACATAGAAACAAAACTTGTTTTACAAAGAGTACAAGGATTACACTTGTTACAAAAGATAATCTGAAATCAATACAAGCAGAATCCTATTCCACAACTTTGATCAATCACAAACTCTTAGCAATCTCAGCTCTTTGAAAAACTCAAAAACTCTTAGTGAAAACTTGTCAAATATTGATTCTGAAATCTGTTATTCTGAATTTATTCAAAGATGTAGTTTGTTATCAAATCTTAACAAACTCTTAAATTGCATTAAAAGATTTGTCAAAGCATTTAATGACTGGAGCCTAAGCAGTTAAATCATTTAAAGCTTAGTCAAAGATAAAACAGTTTTTCTGTTATGGTCCCAAAACAATCAATCGGTTGTTTCCTCTAATCAATCGGTTGTTTTGGTTCTTAACAGTTCAACCATTTGAAAAACAGTTTTCAAATTTTTTCTCAAAACACCTAAGTACAAGTAATCGGTTGTTTTAACTTAGTTTGAAAACATTTTACTTTCACAAAGATTGAGATGCTTATGCTTTAGATTTAATCAAAAGGTGGATTACAACATTCAAACTACCCCAAAACTAAGTTAAACCAACACAGTAACATCAAGCACAACAGAGGCTTCAACATCTTTCAAAGGATTTGGATTCTTCAAAGCTTGAACACCACTTGGTTCAACAATCTCCCCCTATTTGATGAAGACAAATCCCTGATGCTTGTGTTGTACCTGATTGAATCTGAAGCAGTTCTTGCAAGATACAGTTTTGAACAAAGCGTAGAACTTCTGATATTTGGTTAGCATAGATAGACATTAATAAACTTCAGAGCTAAATATCAGAAAAAAAATATTACATCCCAAATACTGTTTTAGCAACTAAAAAAAACAGAAACTTAAACACAACATATATCTCCCCCTATTTGTCTTCACAAATAGACAAAGAAAAGAGATAAAACAAAATGTAATAGTTTTGATTACATCAGAATTAAAGCAACAACAGCAGAAGAAAAAAAAAATTTAACAAACCAGACATAACCAGAAAAAACAATCGATTGTTCCGATAACCAATCGGTTGTTTTTCCTTCATTCTTCTTTATCAGCAAACTGAAGATCAAAGATTTGGTTATGGACAACTTCAATTTGTTCATCTAATGTCATGAAACTCGCATCCATGTTGTCAAACCTGGTGTCAATCCTTTGGAAATTACTAACACAGAGATCATGAAGGCTCCTTTGATTTTCAGCAAAGTTATCAAGCCTATTCACCATGAGTCTTTTTCAAAAGGAGACATGGTTTGCATCCTTTCTTCTTGATTTCCAACACCAGCACTAGGTCCAACATCTTGATAATCTTCAGGTGGATCTTCATGTTGAACATCCATATCAGCATGTTCATCTTGTTCAAAATTAGCAGCACCACTAGATGAGGCACCATGATCACCATCCTTGCTTATCCATTTTCCACCTACTTTTGTAAAACCCATTTTGCTGAGTGATCCATTGTTCAACTCTTGAGTTGACTTGACCAACTCAGATATTTCATCTTCAAGGTGTACTTCAAAATAGAGTAGAAATTTAGATACCAAAACAGCATATGGATAATGATAATCACCTAACCTTATGGCTTTTTGCATGTGCTCTTTGATGATGTGGATCCAATTGATTTTGATTTTCTTGGTGATGCAGAAGATATAAACCAGATCTTCTTCAGTGAGAACAAAATGATTACTCCCCCTTGGAGTTAGAATCCAAGTTACAATGAAAGCAATCAATCTCTCATCAAGCTTCAAACCTCCAACCGAGCATGTACTTACTTGAGCATGTTGATTCTTCAAGCAACTCTTGTAGAATTGGATTTTGTTAAAATCCTCTACCACTCCAAGGTTTCCCTTGTTGATTCTAAGACCAGAGAACTTGAGACCAGCAACAACAGTCCATACTTCTTGAGTTATCTTCATTTCTACACCCTTCACATGAGAAACAAGATTGTTTCCCTCAAAATTTAAGTTTGTGTATAACACCCTCACTAAATCTGGATATATGTTTCCCTTCATCTCCAGGAACTTTATGAGAGATTGATCCTTGAGCAGCCTTCTCACATTATCAAGCTTTTGACTTTTCAGCCAATCAAAGCATATAACCTTGGGGTTGTTTATCTTCTTGATACTTGTTTCATACCTATACTTCTCAATAAGATCATTGTCTCCAGAAAACCAGCCTTCTAGCCTTCCTCCAGACCTTACAGCCCTGGTTTCGACTCTTTTTGAGGTGGGAGGAGTTGATTCCATGATGGAAGAGAAGAAAACAGAGAAGAACTCACTTCACAGATTTTTGCAAGAGATGTTGCAATTGGTTGTTCTTGTGGAAGAGATCAGCTGCACCAGTTTTTATAGCACAAAAAGAATCAATTAGCATTCAATTTAATTTAGTGGGTACCTGATTTTTCAGATAGAGAAGACTTGACTCTGCTCTGCACAGAAATTGTCAGAAAAAGCTGAAAATCACATGGTCTTCACATGTGATCTTTGACTAGTCATTAAAGATCTTGAATTCCCAAGATTTTTGAATATTTTCCTTTATGACAGTTGTAACTCCTTTCTGAACGTAATCAGCTTTCAACACAGATTCTTTGACCAAGATTCTCTCTTTTGAATTGATCTGCAACGGATAGAAATTCAAAATAGCAATTAAAACAATTTCTTCATAGTGCTGTCAGACCCAAAACAATCAGTTGTTTCGAAGAAGCAATCAGTTGTTTTTCTGCAGCAGTTAAAACTGTTTTTGAATTTTAACCATAAGAGTTCAAATAAGATGATATTAAGCATAATAAAAAGATGTTTTAACCATGAGAAAGAACTTTAAAACAGAAATTAAGAACAAATAAAGGAAAGTCTTATCCTTATGTTAATTCTTCAATGAGCCATGTGCTTTATGATCAAGAAGCCTCTCTTCTCTGTTGAGGTCTTTTGCATAACATTGATTCAGCTTCAATGACTGTCTTTCTCTTCAAACACTTGATCAGATGACTTAGTCCCTCCTTTTTCTTTAGTTTTCTTGCATAAAAGATTTCAAACAGCAAGATTTGGTCCCCTTACAAATTTGGGTCCGTTTGACTTTTCTTTGCAGTTAGAAACTTCACATCCCTTAGGAATCCATTTCATAAAACCTCTTGGAACAGAATATTTCCTTATTTTGCAGAACCTAACAGAGTGGCCTTTCTTCATGCAGTAAAAGCATGTAACAACCGGTTGTTTCGTCTTAACAATCGGTTGTTTTTCTGATTTTCTTGAAAAACTTTTTGAAAACTTATCTTGCTTGTTCTGTGGATTAAAGCCTAAACCAGCCTTTCCAAAAACACAGTTTTGAGATGCCAAGACATTCTCAAAGTTAGATTTCCCCTTTGAAAGCTTGTCCACAGTTTCAACAAGATAGTGAACCTTTTTCTCAAGATTTTCACAATTTTCGCAAATGAGAGTATCACACTTGCAAGAAGCATTTTTGAAATGGTTTTTCAATTTTTCAAAATCACTTTTAGCTTTTTCCAGATCTTCTTCAAGTGATTTAACTATCTTTTCAAGCCAACTGTTAAGATCTTTCAATCGGTTGTTTGAAAGAACAAATCTATTAGCTTCATCATGTGTTTCTTGAAAAGCTTCAAGCAATTCACTGTAATTTTGTTCATTTAAGGAAGCACATGAACTTACCTCACTTGAACTGCAAGATTCATCATCATTCTCAGCAACCAAGCAGATGTTTGCTTTCTCATCTTCACTTGATGAAGAACTTGATGATGATATCTCATTTTCATCCCAAGCTATGTAGGCCCTTTTTGTCTTGCCTTTCTTTTCCTTAAAGCTGGACTTTTTCTCCTTGCTTTTGTTTGGACAATCTGCCTTTATATGACCTTGCTCACCACAACCAAAACAAGTATAGTTATTTGAATTAAAATTATTGGATTTTTTGTTTCCATACCTATCTTTGTTGCGGTTTCTCTTTAGAAATTTGCTGAACTTTCTTGATAGTAAGCTAAGGTTTTCCTCATCACTATCATCACTGGAATCTTGCTTTTCTTTGTGCTTGGATGCTTTTAAGGCTATGCTCGTTGTGTGCTTATCTTCACTCTCTTGAACATTGAGTCTATTCATCTCTAGCTCATGTTCCTTAAGCTTTCCAAACAAAGAAGCAACACTTAATGATGTTAGATCTTTAGATTCGGAAATAGCAGTTACCTTTGGTTGCCATGCTCTATCAAGACATTTCAAGATCTTGATGTTCAGCTCTTCTTTATCAAAGGTCTTGTCAAGGCTCATAAGGTGATTGATGATGTGCGTAAATCTTTTCTGCACCTCAGCAATTGTTTCTCCTTTAAGCATTCTAAACATCTCATACTCTTTGATGAGAGCATGCT
Source organism: Phaseolus vulgaris (assembly GCF_051622355.1). Lineage (NCBI taxonomy): Eukaryota > Viridiplantae > Streptophyta > Magnoliopsida > Fabales > Fabaceae > Phaseolus > Phaseolus vulgaris. The sequence continues at coordinate 31,655,119 of NC_143505.1, read as the reverse complement.
TTCTAGCCCTTTTCACCTCATTTGTTCCTTCATGAGTGACTTCTAACGTATCCCACATTTCTTTTGATGATTTGCATTGTGAGACCCTGAAAAACTCATCAAAATTTAAAGCAGAGGTTATAATATTTTTGGCAATGCAATCGAATTTGGCCTTTTTGCTTTCTGCATCAGTCCATTGAGACCATGGTTTCTCAATGCCAGATCCATCCTTTTCAAACTTTGGGACAAAAGGACCATTTTCAATTGCATCCCAAATTCCTTTGTCAAGAGATTCCATAAATATTTTCATTCTTACTTTCCAAAATTGGTAGTTCAAACCACAAAACAAAGGTGGTCAGTTAATTGAAGCACCTTCCCCAAAAGGTAGTCTATCAGCCATTAGAAAAAGATTTTTAGGATCAACTTGAATAACTTTCAAGAACCAAGCTCTTGATGCCAATTGTTAGAATGGATGGCTTTAAATTAGAGGGGGGGGGGGGGGGGGGGTGATTGTTTAAAGAGAATTTTCGTAAACTTTTAAAACAAGAATGAATTTATCTCAGGAAACAATTGATTCAGAAATTCTGTTCGCCAAAACAGCAAGCAAAAGCTGTAGTACCAGAAAAACAATCGGTTGTTTCACAGAAACAATCGGTTGTTTATACCAGCAAACAACAAATAAAACTGAATTTAAAGAGTTAGAGATAGAGAGATTGTACACAGTCGTTTATACTAGTTCACTCCAAACCCAGAGATACATCCAGTCTTCTCAGAACCCTGAGGAAATCCACTAAGCAACCACACCTTGATCACTTACACAACAACCAAGAGAATGACCTTGAACACCTCAAGAAACACACTCTCCTTGTTCAACACACCTACACCAAGATTGTTGATCTTGATCCCCTCAAGAACACACAACCATTCTTAGCAAACACAGAAACAAAACTTCTTTTACAGAGAGTACAAGGATTACACTTGTTACAGAAGATAATCTGAAATCAACACAAGAAGAATCCTATTCCACAACTTTGATCAATCACAAACTCTTAGCAATCTCAGCTCTTTGAAAAACTCAAAAACTCTTAGTGAAAACTTGTCAAAGATTGATTCTGAAATCTATTATTCTGAATTTATTCAAAGATGTAGTTTGTTATCAAATCTTAACAAACTCTTAAATTGCATTAAAAGATTGGTCAAAGCATTTAATGACTGGAGCGTAAGCAGTTAAATCATTTAAAGCTCTAGTTTTTCTGTTATGGTCCCAAAACAAACAATCGGTTGTTTCCTCGAATCAATCGGTTGTTTTGGTTCTTAACAGTTCAATCATTTGAAAAACAGTTTTCAATCTTTTTCTCAAAACACCTAAGTACAAACAATCGGTTGTTTTAACTTAGTTTGAAAACATTTTACTTTCACAAAGATTGAGATGCTTATGCTTTAGATTTAATCAAAGGGTGGATTACAACATTCAAACTACCCCAAAACTAAGCTAAACCAGCACAGCAACATCAAGCACAGCAGAGGCTTCAACATCCTTCAAAGGATTTGGATTCTTCAAAGCTTGAACACCACTTGGTTCAACACTTCTCTTACTTTCACCCATCTTAGTTCCTCTTCAATCACCACTGTACAACAACAACACCAACCACCATTGCTTCCTCCTCCTCACACTTCCCAAAGCGCTCGAAGCAGAGATGCGTCTCATTTTATAAGGCAAGTAAGAGGAGAGGAAACCAGTGAGAGATCTAGGACGCAAGGAGGCACTACGAGTTCGACATGGAAACAATCAAATTGAAACCAGAAATACTCACCAAAGAGTTCAACAGTGTCCCCCAGAGTCAGAGGACACCTAAAGTGAAAGATAAAGGAGAACCCAAAGAGAGAGGAACTACCGAAACAAATGGTTGCAAGTGTGAGAGAAAGAAAAAGGATATGAGCAAGTTATGCCTGTTTTTTGTTCATATTTGGTTACTTTTTAACTTTTATTATTTAAAAGTAATACTATTTAATTGAAGGTTGTTTCAAATACTATGTCGTTTTGAAGTTCTGGAAGGTTCTTCATTGGCAATAAACGCCGAAGCCACATCGCTTAGGTGGAGATTACGATGCGGAAGCCAACTATTTGGGGATAAAATCGGTGAAATGTTTCAATGGCTCTCAGTGTCGTTTTGAAGTTTTGGAAGGTTCTTCGCTGGCAGTAGTCGCCGAAGCCACGTCGCTTAGGTGAAGATTATGATGCGGAAGCCAACCGTTTGGGAATAAAATCGATGAAATGTTTCAATGGCTCTTGAGGTTTGAGATGTAAATGAACAGGATAATCAATACAGATTCAGAGTTTTATAAAAGAATTTTCAAAGTTTCATTTCATTCACTGTTATAGGATTTGAACATTTTTGTTTCTATTGCTTTCTTATTTTATTTTTTTTATATTTTTTTATATTTTTTTATTTACCATTCAATTCTCTCTCAATTCTGGTTTAATTTGAGCAATTTCCTTGACATTGCACTCCAAAAGTACACATCTAACAAAGCCATGGAAGATTTTTGAGTTTTTTTTTCTTTTATATGAAATTTTGGGATCCTAAATTATTTTTGGCAAGTTATTTTGTTTTCATGTCAGATTTATGTATTTAGTAGTGTTCTTAGAAATCTTAGTGATCAATCAAGCCGCCAAAGATATTGTAAAAAATTTAATAATGGATAATTTGGTGAATAATACTTTTTAAATAAGATGTTAAATTTTGTGAATCCTAAGCCTAGTTTGCGGGCAAAGCTTTTATGCTTACTGTTGCTTTGATCTAATAGATATTACATAAGTTGGAAGTTTGGTAATTTGTATTTAGTATATTATTTTATTTTTTTCAACTTCTTTGCCATGGAAGACACGGATTCAATTGATATGGTGATAGATTCTACAACTTCCAATATACAACCCTTGCATAAGGCGTTTGATGAACATGAAAGTTACTCTAAACTTGAAATGGAAAGATCTTGCAGCTCCAATTTTTTTAAGCCTTAATCTTAATCTTGATAACCTTACAAAGTTCAACATTACACTCAAGTCAAATCAAAATTTAATATTCAAAAATAATAAAATGAAAATATAAAAAATTAATGTAAAGTCTTAATAAAACTATTATCAGTGGTGCATTTAGATAATTTACATGTCTTCTCATAAAATTTAATATTTATTAAAATTACACGAATATATAAATAATAAAAATAAAAAATGTGGATACGCAGGCATGTGAGTGCCTGTGTTCCCGCTAGTTATTTATAATGGTAATAATAATATTAACAATATTCAAATTAATAACAAGAATATTATTAGTATTAATAATCATATTTGTACTGGACCAGAGCGCTCAGAACTTAGCGTTCAGTGGTCAGATCTCGGTGCATGGCACAAGCAGGTCAGCTCGGCTTTTGGGCCAGTATAGCAGTCCATGTAATTGGGCCCCAGTTGTATGAGTAAGTTAGTTTCTGTATAACTAAGATAATCCTTCGTACATAAAGTTCAGGTGGCTAATGAAGGGTAGTTATGGACCTAGGGGTGCGTTTAGTGCGTATGAAGTCTAGGTCGAGTAAGTGTTCTCTTTTTAAACCTAAGCCCATGTGTTTTAGGGCACGTAGTGGTTAGGTTGCAAGTATAATTAAAAATAGTGTAGCACCACAAAGGGGGTGCCTACGTAAACAGACTAGACCCCTGATGTTGGTACATGAGTCGGTACCTTGATGGTTATTATGTTATTATTTCATGCACTCCCTGGAGGAAAGATTTCGTTTTGTTGCAGCACCAAGAAAGTGTGCCCATGAACAAAATATTTTCCTGTTGAGTATGCTTTCAATTGAGATTAGATTCTCGTGATGGAAAGTTGTTACAAGAGGTAAGCTATAAAAGGGGCTTGAGACCCCAGGTTAAGGTACGCTGTTTCTAAGATTGAAACTTACTACTTCTTAAATTCTTATAAGCGTTGTATTGACTTGATCGTCGGAGTGCAATCAACAGGTAGGGCACCCTCTATTTCAATGGAGCTACGCTCCAGAGCAACAAGAGATAGGACGGACTTGTGAAGAAACAACGAAGCTAGAGCTTGTCATCAAAGTCAATCGGCAAGCAAGTCAACCGACAAGAACATTTGGCTTCCACCGTGGGGCTCAATAAAACCTGATCCCATCAACAATTGTGCTTGAGTTTCGAGACGTGATGAGGAATACAAAGCAAGCTCCACTGGGATCTGAAGGGAATGACACCCTCACTATACAACAACTTATGGAGACCGTGAGTGCCCTCTAGGAAGCAATGGCAACATCCAGGGCTGAACAGGAGAGACTTCTGGTATAAGTTTGAGCTGAGCAACTGCTCAAACAAGATCAATTGATGGCGGAAATAGGCGTTTCACGAGCGAGTAATGAAGAGTTGCGCAAAGCCAATGAGAAGTTGCGTAGGAATTTGTAGTAGCTCGACGGACGCTCCGTAGGGGAGCGAGGCCCAACCGCTCAACTAAGAGCTCGCCCAAAACCATTTTCGTCGGCGATCATGGATGTTGTCATACCAACTAATTACATAACGCCCAAAATTACATTCACAGGTGTAGAAGACCCCGAGAGCCATCTGACAACATTCAACGCCCAGATGATCATCTCGGGAGGAACATATGTCGTACATTGCAAGATGTTCATGGGTACGTTCACAGGCACAATGTTGCAGTGGTTTGTTGGCCTTCCCGATGGCCACATCACCTCCTTCGACTTGTTTTCCGAGTTGTTCAGGGAACAATTCATTGTTAACCAAGCCTGACCGCCAGTCCCTTTCGATCTTTTTGGGGTAAAGCAAAGACAGGGAGAACCTCTGAAGGATTTTCTGAATAGGTTTGGGTCGTTTATAGTAAAGCTTCATACCCAAGATGACGCCTTGATGGTCCACGCCTTTGGGTAGGGGATCATGCCAGGGTCGTTCAGTGACTCGCTAATTAGAAATCCAACAAGAACATTTGGGAAAATACGACGACAAGTTGTCACTCACATCAGTGTAGAAAAGGCAGTATATGTGAAGCGCAACAACACGTACCCAGGGCAAGCCAAGCCCAAAGAAGGTAGCCGAGCTCAACCTCTGAGGGTCCATGAAGTGGTGGCCAAGAAGAGATCTGACGCAAGGCGAGTACCCTACACAGCTAGGAAGAACCAGCCAAAGACAAAGGCAAGAGAGGACCTGCCTTTCCGACCAAAGTTCCAGATGACCTACAAGGAGTTGTTGGGATGCTAGGGATGGCGGATAAATTGAGGTTCCCCCCAAAATCTAATAGGAACTTGGGGTCGCGCAAGGAGATCTGGTGTGAGTTCCACAAGGGGTTTGGGCATGAAGTGGAGCACTACATAGCCTTGGGCTATCAGTTGGCAGATCTGATAAAAGATGGATTCTTGAAGGAGTACCTGAAAGGGAACCAGGAGGGGTCCAAGGAAGAAACTGCCTCAGTAGACTAAGGGCATGAGGTACCAATCCATGGTGAGTTGAACACCATCTCGGAAGGATTCTCAGGGGGGGATGTTCCGCCTCCAAGCGTAAGAAGTACACAAGAAAGGTGATGATAGTGGAGGCGCGGAGGGCTGACCAACCGGCCGAGCCCGACTCTACTTTACAAATGCTGACTTGGAAAATGTGGTCCCACAGGAGGATGATCTTGTAGTGATATTCGTCGTCATTGTGGGAAGAAGAGTATACCGAGTTCTCATCGACCAGGGGAGTTCAGCTGAAGTGATGTTTTGGGTAACGTTTAATAACTTACAGTTATCACCTGACCAATTGAGACCATATGATGGTTGTTTGTTTGGTTTTGCCGGAGATCAGGTGGAGGTGTGGGGACATGTGGAGCTGAGGACGACTTTCTTAGATGGCACCTCATCTCGCACAATCAGACAGATATTTAGTGTTAATGTTGTTTCAGCCTATAACTTACTTTAAGGAAGGCCCTCCTTGAATAGGTTAGGCGCGGTGGCCTCGACGAGGCACATGAAGATGAAGTTTTCCTCCCTCGAGGGAGTGGTGATCTTCATCAAGTCTGACCAGAAGGCGACAAGGAAGTGGTATGAGAATAACCTGAAGAGTAGGAGGGGAGTGTGTACGGTCACCGTCCAGGCGCGAGAGCCAGAGGTGATGCATTACATTAATAAGGGTCTAAAACATAACGTAGAAAGTCAAAGCATGAATCTAGAAGAGCTAGAAAAAAGAATTAGGTGAAAGACTAGGGGTGGCAATGCGGGCTGGGTTGCTCCACCACGTGCAAGGACTACAAACTCATTTCACTAGCCCACCCTGCATAAGAGGTAACATGCAGGCTTGCGAGCCAGCCCGCATAAGATTTTTTTTCAAAAAATTAAAATTTCATTAATTATAAAAAAAATTATTCCTTCTACTAAAAAATTAAAATTTTATCCATGTTTCAATTCATTCAATTAAGATAAAAATATAAATTCAAGTATGAGGGTTGTTAGAAGACTTGATTAAAAATAATTAAAGTTTTGCTTTGCATCTATTTTTTCCTATATATGTATGTAAACGTATAAGAGTATCTTATCAAAGATTTTTGGATAAAATATTTTAATGAATATGACTAATTTTTTTAACTATCCTATTGAAATATCTTCTTTATATTATTTTTTTATTAACAAATTTTAAATATAAAATTGTACTCAAAACTAAATCCACTATCACTCTTAACACTAACTCCTTTAGATGATTAAAATAAAACATTCATTTTTTTAGTACATTAAATTCAATTTTTTTAAAATAAAATAAAATAAGGTCACACTACAATAATGGGTGAATGAGGTATGATTTTTTTTCTACAAAATAAATAACTATTTTTTTATTTATGCGGCCTAGCGGGTCAACTCGCGTTGCCCCGCTGTTGGCCCGTGCGGGTTGTGGGTTATGCAGGACGGGTCAAAGCGAGTCACCAGGCTAGATTAGTGAGCCCACACCGCACTTTTTGGTAGTGGGTTGCGGGTCGGCCCACATGGCCCGCTCCGCATTGCTATCCCTATGAAAGGGCAATGGAACCATCAAATAATAAACCAATAGGCAATTTAGTTTCAAGAAACCCTAGTTTGAGAAAAATATTATCCCAATCAGATATTTGTGAGAAATCTTTGAATCTCTTGATAAAAAATTCAAGGAAGTCTCATGATTAAATCGAGATAGGGTATAAACAACAATTTTTTAAAGAAAATAAAATGCATTACATTCATTCCTCTACATGTGCATGGTCTAATGGTGTCCCTAAATGCGAACCTTTGATAAAAGCTAAGAAGATAAAATGCATTACATTCATTCCTCTTGCAAATGTTCTTAACTTAAGCCAGAAGATCCCTATCATAGTAGCAAGAGAATGGCGACTCATGACACATGATAGGAGAAAAGTAAGACAATTATGTGATGGTGGGAATAATATTGTTTTCTACAAAGACCAATGCATCATGTATCACAAAATTGGGACCAAAACATTTGCTTCCAACAGACAAGGAAATATTTATAAAATTGATATGGATGAGTTATCAGATCAAAAGATTTCATGACTCATGTCAGAAAAGGAAGATCATTGGCTATGGAATATGAAGTGTGGCCACACTAGCTTGAGATTAGTCTCAAAGCTACAAAAATATAATCTCGTGATAGGTTTGCCCATTTTATCATTCAATGATAATATTCTTTGGGAGACATGTTTCAAGGGGAAACAAGTCAAAAGCTTATTCAAGAGAAAAAAATGATATATCCACTCAAAGACCTATTGAGCTGATACACTTAGACCTTTATGGACCAACTAGAACTGATTCTATTGGATGCAAAAGATATGATGTAGTCATTTTTTATGACTTTACTAGATGGACATGGGTTAAGTTTTTAAGCCACTAGGATGAGACTTTCAAAGTCTTCTGTAAATTCTTCATACAAGTTCAAAATGAAAAAGGTTTCTTTATTGTTGTTGTTAGAAGAAATCACGGTGAAGAATTTGAAAATGAAAACTTTTGAGTATTTTGCAAAAGTCATGGTATTAACCATAACTTTTCTACTCAAAGAACACCTTAATATTGATTTATGCTGATAAGGAAAAAGAAAAATTTAATTTTCAAAGTTACTATGACATTGACTATGTTGGATAAAGTAGAAAGGAAAAGCACAAATGGAGGTTGTCACTTCATTGGAAGTAACTTCATTTCATGGACAAGTAAGAAACAAGGAATGATTGTCTTGTCCACAGTAGAAGTTGAATATGTATCAATTGCAAATTGTTGTTCAACATTGCTATGGATTAAGAATTAACTTGAGGACTACAACGATCATGAGAGAAATATCACTATTCTACGTGATAACAGTGTTGCAATCAGTTTGTCTAAGAATTTTATTTTTCATTTTTGAGAAAAACATATTAAAATTAAACATCACTTCATAAAAGATTATGTCCGAAATGGAACATTTGATTTACAGTTTATCCTTACAGAGGATTAACCCACATATATTTTTATAAAACCTCTTGTAGAAAAGCGATTTTTTAAATTGACATAAATGATTCTTATTGAAGAATGACTTATCTCAATTAGTGGAGCTTATATGAGTAGAGCATGGGAGCTTTGATATTTCAAATCTATGATGAAGGATGAAGTTGTGTTGCTTTTGGTTTGGGTTTAGTCTAGGGTGTTTAGAATCTTTGTAAAGATCTTTCCTAGTCCCTTGCACAAGCTTGCTCAATCTGTTTTAAAAGAGAAAAGTGTTTTTCTAAGCAAAGAGAAAAACAACCGGTTGAATCCTCGAAATAATTGTTTTTTTGTCACTCGGTTTGTTTGAAGTTTTTAAAATTGTTTTTTACTTGGTTAAATAACCGCCTAACCAATTCAATCGGTTAAAACGACTTTTCAACCGGTTGATTGTGACATTTCATAACAGCTTTTTGAAAACCTGTTAATTTGTTTTGACTGTGAATCAAAATTGTTTTGGCTCATAAATGTTGCCTAGAATGGCTAAGTTTTGAGTACTATAAATATGGATTTTCTTTTAAAACAAAATACAGAAGTTTGATATCAAATACAGTGAGATTGAGAATGGTTTTGAAAGAAGTTTTTCAAAAAGTTTGCAAGATTGTTGAACAACTATGCACTAGTTCAAGGTCTGATCATATGAGCTTTCTGATTCCTGTAAACTCAGGTGTATTTTGTTCCTGTCTTGATTCTTGTATTTGTTCTTTCATAAACTTGTAAGTGTGTGGAAATCCTATAAATTCATAGGTGTTCTAACTAGAGGTGTGTGTTTGGCAAAGAGGGTGAGTGGTTCTTGTGGTTTCAAGATCACCTCTTTGTGGTTGTGTAATTTGTAATCTGCGAGTGATTACTAGTGGAACCCAGTGGTTGTTCTGAGAATTGGATGTAGCTCAAGGTTGAGTGAACCAATATAAAATTGGCTGAGTAAACCTCTCTCTCTCACTCCTTATAAACTGTTTTTTTTTAATTCTGCTTTTGTTGCTACTATAAACAATCGGTTAAAACAAACTTTCAACTTATTGAAATTTTGCAAACAGTTTCTTAATCATTGTTTGATTGCATTCCTTGATTGCTTAATCTGTGAAGTGTTTTAAAGCTTCATTCTTATTCAATCTTTGCGAAAATATTTTATAAACAATTCACCCCTCCCTCCTCTTGTTTAAGCCATTAATTCTAACAATATGTCTTGAAAATCTTTATACTTGTAGCATTTTTTTTGCATTAGACAATATAGACTAAGTGTTCATCAGATGATCTAGGAGATGAATGCATTAGATGGTCAACGCTTGTTGTTCATACAAAGTCAAATCTATAAGAGTTTCAAACATTAGGAAAGTTTGTGAGTCTCAATAGGCAGTTGATTTGATTTATGTGCATATGTCGATTGAGTTAAGTTGTGATGATTCAATTAAATTTTTTATTTTCGTGAATGATTTGATTGATTCGAACTTGGTTGATTCAGTTTTCTTTTTGGGTCTTATTTTCCCTTATTTTAGAAAGTTTCAATCTAAGTTGCAATTCGAAAATATCCCTTTTGGTTGTAACTGGATTTCTCCTCATCCCTATATAAATATGTCCAACCCTAATTCGAAAATCTTGCTCTTAATTTTTCCAAACAAATGAACCAATTGTAACCGAGATCATACTTAACCTTCCTACCCAAACCACCGCAAGAATGATAGTTTCTTTCAATGAATTTTTCTTGTGATATAAAAACGGGAAAGAAATAAAAAGCTTTCTGAATTTTTCTATAGTGGAGAGATTTTGGGATAGAAATAAGAGTATCAAAGATTTTCTTTAGGGAGGGATGTTTTAAGGATAATAGATAGATGGTTTACTTTGGGGCATTGATGCTTTACTTTATGGTGAATAAATATATCTTTTAGCTATTACGTTAGAGCAAAGAGGTTTTAGGATAATATGTTTGTTTTTTAGTCTAATTTGTTATCACAGTTGTAATCTTTTAGGACTTCAAAAACATGAATAACAACAAAGTGTTTAAATCACTCTGCTACCGTTTGCATACATATATATTATGATATTATGCTTGGATATATCATCTTATATTCTGATACATACTCTCATACATGTTGATTTTGATATATATATCTATTATACTTTGATGAAATGTTAAAATATTTGATATAAAATTGTTTAGCAATCATATTAGAGTCATATTTAATTGTAGTTTTTTTCATCATAAAAAAAGGAAGATTGTTAACATGATAGGCATTTTAGACTCTGTTAGGCACTCTAATACCCATTAAATGATCTCATAATAAGAGAGTATATAAGTTTTAGTGATAACAAACACTATAAGATATAAGATTTTTAACAACACTATTTTATGCGAGGACTTAGACATAAACACACACTACAAAAAAACGGTGTAAAAATGACGGTTTTAATATGACAATTATTAATAACCGCCACATATTTCAGTATAATACGTCATTTGACTAACCGCCATAATTATCTTTCAAAATATGTCATTCTGTCACAATTATCCTTCAGAATAAAAGTTTCCCGATTTCTTTCACTTAATACAACATTTCTCATTATTCCTTTATTTTGAAAACTTTCTTTCACTTGGAAATTGAATCTCATTATTCATTTTTTTTGAAAACTTGCTTTCACTTGAAATTGATTTTTTTTTGAAAACTTACTTTCCCTTGGAAAATAATTTTTTTTTGAAAATTTGCTTTCATTTTGGAAACCAAACCCTAACGCCCCTTCCCTTTCTTCGCTCCACACCTTTAACGCCTCTTCCCTTTCTCTGCTCCACACGAAACCCTAACACCTCTTCCTTTTATCTACTCCACACAAAACCCTAACACCTCTTTCCTATCTCCACTAACGAAACAAAAAATCCCTAACGTTGCCTCTACACAAAACCCTACTCTAACCTTCACGAAACCCTCTGTTCTTCATAAAACTAGCGCTCGCCTTCCTAATGCTCATTCTCGCCTTCCTAATGCTCATTCTCGCCTTCCTAACGCTCACTCTCGTGTCCACCATCGCCACCTCCGCCCAAGGATTCAACACAATCAATCGTTTGTTCAGGTTTGTGCTCGCGCGTCCTAAAATCTATCTTCAAAATCTATTATTCAAAATTGTGTGCAATCTATCACTGTTCTTAATTTGTGAAGAAAATATTGTCTATGGCTTTGCTGCTGTGATAAATTTAATTTGCAGTTTGTGATGTAATGTTATTGTCTGATCTTTTTTTCTACATCAAAAAATGTTACTGTGTTCATGTGATGGTAGGTGGAGAAGTTCAGGGTCAAAGAAGAACAAGGTGAAAGTAAGGAGGAAGTTGAGAGAACCACAGTTTTGTTTCCAGACAAGAAGTGATGTGGATGTCCTTGATGATGGTTACAAATGGAGGAAGTATGGTCAGAAAGTTGTGAAGAATAGCCTTCACCCAAGGTAATAACAATCCTTTCAATCTTAACCCCTTGTTTCCTTGATTATATAGTGTGAAAAACATACAAATTGGTTATGAAGTTCTTAAACTCAAAAGGAAGTTTTTGTGCAGTTTGATGTTGTTACAATAACTGATATGTGTGTGTTCTTTATATAAGAATATTGTTTACATAATTGGTGAAATAATTCTAAAACTCATTTTGAGTTCTAAGAAAATGCAATATCTCTATCAAATGCAAAATCAGAGCAACCTAAAATGCCAAGGTACAATTCTCTGTTGGTATTCTCTATTGGTAACTGGTGTTGTATGATGCACCTTCGACATTGTGTGAATTGGGTAAAAGAATCATCATGGAGATATCTTGATGGATTTGTGTCTTCTTCTTTGCGGTTTTTTAGTGAATTTGCGGAAGCTCCATGGATTTATGGTGGAACAAGGATCTCACGTAGAGAGTTGGACTCCTTGAAGGTGCATGCTAAGTATGAAGAGTGACTGGTGAGGCCATCTCACTTGGAAGGTGACGGTTGGAAGATTAAGAGCCTATTCCAAAGAGGTTTTAGGCAAAGAGTGAGAATGACACAAAATTGGCAGCATTTCACTAATGAATTAATCTTGAAAATACATGAGGTAGGCTCCTCCTTTTATAGCCAAGGAGGGCCAAAAATGGCCAAGGCAAATGGTGGGAAATTCAAATCCTAATGGTTTGAAAATTGGCGCCTAATTGTAGCTCACATGGCAAGTGTGACAAGGTTTGCTTCATGTGATGCAATTAGGTCTAAATGACCAGCCTTAGTTAGATTAAGTGTTTCTAGAAACCTTAATCTAACTTAGGTTGGTTTTTAGAAGCCAATATTCAACCTAATTACAATTAAACAATTTTACAAAAGAAAATTCCTATGCTACTTTGACAAGAATTTAAAGACTATGCTACACTTGAATTTGGACCTCTTGGAACATATAGAGGTAAGTTTCTCTGCCATCAGTAGCAATGTTCCAATCCTCTTCAAGCCTCTTAGCCATAGCCCTTGTAGTTGGCCCAATATGTCTTATTGTTTGGCTCTCTTTTGGGTTGGTGCTTGGCCCATTGGAAAGGATTTCTCCTCAAATCCAAGGCGTCATCTTCTTCATTGGTACCTACGAAAGGAGACAAGTCAATGACATTAAAAGTATCATGTACTCCATATTTAGTAGGTAAATCTAACTTGTAAGCATTATTATTGACTTTCTTGAGGATTTGAAAGGGTCGATCACCACGGGGACTAAGTTTGGACTTTCTCTTAGTTGGAAATCTATCCTTCCTAAGATGAAGCCAAACTAAGTCTCCCTCATCAAAAATGATTTCTCTCTTCCCCTTATTGTTGTATTTAACATACTTCTCAGTTTGTTGTTGTATTTGCATTTTAACCTTCTCATTCATAAAATATTTGATAGCTCCTTCCATATGCACAAAATCTTGTGGATTAGGAAGGGGTAGCAAATCTAAAGGAGTAAGAGGATTAAAACCATATACAACTTCAAAAGGACAAGCATTAATAGTTTTGTGAACTACTCTATTGTAAGCAAATTCAATATGGGGAAGGTACTCATCCCAAGATTTGTGGTTATCCTTCATGTTTGCCCTAAGCATAGTACCAAGAGATCTATTGACTACCTCGATTTGTCCATCCGTTTGAGGATGACATGATGTGGAAAATTGTAGTCTAGTGGCAAGTTTTTCCCAAAGTGTTTTCTAAAAATGGCTTATAAACTTTGGATCTCTATCGGATACTATACTCCTTGGTAATCCTTGAAGTCTTACGACTTCTTTAAAGAAGAGTTTAGAAATATTTTGAGCATCATCCACTTTGTGGCAAGGAATAAAATGTGCCATTTTACTAAAACGATCCACTGCCACAAAGATGGAATCATAACCTCTTGCAATCCTAGGAAGTCCTAAGATGAAATCCATGCTAATATCTTCCCATGGAGCATTTGCAATCGGTAGAGGGGTATAGAGTTCATGAGGCATTGTTTTAGCTTTAGCTTTTAAACATGAAATACACCTAAAACAATGTCTTTGGACATCTCTTCTCATGTGTGGCCAAAAGAATTTTCCTTTTAAAAGATCCAGAGTTTTGTCAACTCCAAAATAGCCCATGAGACACCCTTCATGTGATTCCTTTACAAGAAGTTTTCTATGTGTACCTTGGGGAATACAAAGTTTGCCTTCTTTAAAAAGATACCCCTCGAACACATAGTAACCTTCTTGTGCTCTACGTTCACATTTAGCAAAGAAAAATGCAAAGTCTTGGTCTTCTTGATAAAGTTCTCTTATGTTGTCAAATCCAAGAATTTGAGCACCAAGTTTTGAAAAGAGCACATGTCTCCTTGAGAGAGCATCCGCCACTATATTTGTGCTTCCCTTCTTGTATTTGATGACATAAGGAAATTTTTCAAGAAATTCCATCCATTTTGCAGATGTTTATTGAGCTTGTGTTGGCCTTTCAAATATTTTAAAGACTCATGGTCATTATGTATTGTTGAACCAAGTGTGTTCAAGCTTTGAAGAATCCAAACCCTTTGAAGGATGATGAAAGGCTAGTTGTGCTTGCTGTTGCTGAGTTGTCTTTTAGTTAGGATATAGGGTAGATTTTATGTATAATCCACTCTTGATTGAATCCAAAGCATAAGCATTCTCAATCCTTTTAAAAGAAAAGTGTTTTTCAAACTAAGTGAAAAACAACATGTTGTTTTGTCGAAACAACCGATTGTTTTATACTTAGGAGTTTTTAGAAAGGTTGAAAACTGTTTTCAATGGTTGACTTGCTGTCAAAACCAAAACAACCGATTGATTCGTGGAAACAACCGATTGATTCGTGGAAACAACCGATTGTTTGTTTTGGTACCATAACAGAAAATTGTTTTGTGCTTTGACTGAGCATTAAATGATTTTCTAACTGTTTACGCTTCAGTCTTTAATGTTTTGACCAATCTTTAAATGCAATGAATAGTTTGTTAAGATTTGATAACAAACAACAACTTTGAATATATATACAGAAAAACAGATTTGAGTTTTTCAAGAGATTTGAGATTTTGAAAAGTTGAGAATTGCTTAGAGATTGCATTGATCAAAGTGTGTGAGATAGGATTTTCATCTTGTATTGATTTCAGATTTGTTCTGTAACAAGTGTAATCCTTTGTATCTTTTGAAAGAACCTTGTGTATTTGCTGAGAAGTGTTGTGTGTTCTTGAGGGGATCAAGGTCACTTCTTTGGTTGTGTTGTAAGTAATCTAGGGTTGATTGCTTAGTGGATTCCCTAGTGGTTTCTGGGAAGACTGGATGTAGCTTTGAGTTTAGAGTGAACTAGTATAAACCTCTGTGTGCATTCTCTCTATCCTTAATCTCTTTAAATTCAGTTTTGTTATTTGTAAACTAGTATAAACAACCGATTGTTTCTGCGAAACAACTGATTGTTTTTCTGGTGCTGTCTTTTTTGTTTTGTGTTTTGGCAAACTGATTTCCTTATCAACTGTTTCTCGAAGTAATTTCATTCTTGACTTAAAAGTTTGCAAAAACCCTCTTTAAACCATTCACCCCCCTCTAGTTTAAAGCCATACATTCTAACATGTATAACAAATTCTTTAGAAACAAGATAGTATTCCTAAGTCTTTAAGGCCCTCACAAGTGCATACAGCTCTTTGCCATAGGTGGGGTAGTTAAGGGTGGCTCTTTGAAGTTTTTCACTAAAATAAGCAATTGGATGCCCTCCTTGTAACAAAACCGCACCTATGCCAACCCCCGATGCATCACACTCTAGCTTAAAAGTTTTAGTAAAATTTGGTAAAGATAGAATGGGTGCATTAGTAAGTTGAGCTTCTAGCCTCTTGAAGGCTTGTTCATGCTTTTCATTCCAACAAAATGTAGTGTCTTTCTTCACTAACTCATTGTATGGTGAAGCTAGACTTGAGAAGTTAGGCACAAAGCGTCTATAGAAGCTAGCCAAACCATGAAAACTCCTAACATCTCCTACATTTTGTGGAGTTGGCCATTCTTGGATGACTTTGATTTTTTCGGGGTCAACATGAACCCCCTTTTTGTTTACTACAAAACCAAGAAAAACTATGCTATCAATACAAAAAGTATATTTATCACTATTTGCAAACAAACTATTATTTCTAAGCACTAGAAAAACTTCCCTAAAGTGTCTTAGGTGGTCATCTAGGTTTTGACTATAAACTAAGATATCATCAAAATAAACTACTACATATTTACCTATGCAATCTCTGAAGACATGATTCATGAGCCTCATGAAGGTACTAGGTGCGTTAGTGAGACCAAAGGGCATCACCGACCATTCATATAGTCCAAATTTGGTTTTAAAAGCGGTTTTCCACTCATCACCCTCCTTGATTCTAATTTGGTGATAGCCACTTTTAAGATCAATTTTGGAAAATATGATTGACCCATGTAGTTCATCAAGCATATCATCAAGTCTTGGGATTGGATGCCTATACTTGATGGTGATGTTGTTGATGGCTCTACAATCACAACACATTCTCCATTTGTCATCCTTTTTAGGCACCAACAAGACAGGTACAACACAAGGGCTTAGGCTCTTTTGCACCCAACCTTTCTCCAACAAATCTTGTACTTGAGATTCTATCTCCTTTGTTTTCTCCAGATTGGTTCTTATAGGCTGGTCTATTTGGTAGACTAGCCCCCGGAACCAAATCAATTTGATGTTCTATACCTCTAAAAGGAGGAAGTCCTATGGGTCCCTCTTTAGAGAATATATCATCAAATTCTTTTAAATGATCTTTAACTTGAGGAGGTAGAGTCATAGTCTCAAGATTTGTGACAGTGCATGTAAGTGTTCATTTACAAAAGATAAGGCTAGGTTGTTCAACAAGAAGCATATTTTCAAAGGTATTTTCAATTGCTTTATCTTGTTGAATGACCTTGTGGGAAGGAACACTCTTCTCCCACGCCTTTTGTTCCCTAAGGATTTTCTCTTTTTCTCTTTTTGTTTTTTTTTTATCCTCATCGCTCTTTTGTTTCATTTGTATTTGATCTCTTACCACTTGGGAATGTGGTAAAGGATTAAGTACAAACTTCTTTTTCTTGTGGGTGAAGGTAATCTCATTGGTTAGAGCATTGTGCAAGGTTTTCTTGTCAAATTGCCATGGTCTACCCAATAAGATGTGGCAAGCTTCCGTAGGAACTACATCACATAAAACATTGTTTTGGTAGTTACCTATAGAAAACTCGACTTTCACTTGCTTATCTATAGTTAGTTCCCCATCTTCATTTATCCATTGAAGCTTGTAAGGTTTAGGATGAGGGACTACTTGTAGATTTAACTTTTCAACCAACCTAGTGCTACAACAATTGCAACATGAACCACTATCCACAATGAGAGAACATATGTTTTCTAAAACTTTGCATCTTGTGTGAAAGATGTTCTCTCTTTGTGTTTCTATGGTTAAACTAGTTTGGTTGTTGAGGGTCCTTCTAATCATCAATAATTACCCCTCTAAAGGATACACTCTTTCATCTTCTCCCCCTTCCTCTTTCTCACTAGGTTCTTCTTCACAACTAGTATACTCATCTATTCCTTTCAAAAACAAGGTTCTTTGGTTTGAACATTGAGCTTGCACATGTCCTCTTCCAAAGAATCTAAAGCATTTAACATCCCTAGTACGAATGGGTGGAGTGAGCATATATTTTCCTACGGGTTTGGGAGTCTCTTTTTGGTTTTTCTTTGGATGTACTCTCCCTCTTAAAATCTCTTTTTGGATAGGAGTTAGAGTATGAACCTTCCTTACGACTTGAAGTTTTCCATAAATTTTGTTATTCAACTTTCAAGTCTTGATAAGGTAAGAGTTCAACTCTATCTCTTATCTCAAGATTTAGCCCACTTAAGAATCTAGCTATGGTGGTGGACTCATTCTCCCTAATGAAGGCTCTCATCAAATAGAGTTCCATCTTTTGCCTATACTCCTCTACACTCATTGATGGAGATCAAGCTCAAGTGGACATGGAGGCCAATCACCAAGATCAAGAAGAGGTAGAGGCTCAAATGAAGGACGCCCATGGAGGTCAAAGCCCACCTCAAAGGCTTACAAGAAGCATGTTCAAAGCTTTAGGAGCTAGGGGACGTTTATTTACTCTTTTTGTAATTTCTTTGGTTGAAGGTGCTTAGAGGGAAACATTAGAAACCTCTATTGTTAAAGCATCTTTTAGTCTTTAGTTAGGAGTCTTAGGAGGGGGGTGCGTTAGTAGATAGGTGTAGGAGTAAATAAGGAGGTTCTAAAGTGAGAGAAGAGTTCACACCTTCCTCAAGTCTTGGTTTAGGCGCCGGTTCCATTAGCTTTTAGGAGGGAATTTTGAATTCTTTTAGTTTGATTTTCAGCACCTCTAGGCTATAAATATAGGTGTTGCCCTTGTAATTTTCAGATTTGAATTTAGAATAAAGAAACTATACTCATTTTTTGAGAGAGCATTGGAGAGCTTTGTGCCTTCTTCACTAGTCTTATCTTGATGGTTCCATGGTTACCTCAAGTGGCGGCTTGCACACTCATCTAGGAGTCTCCATCATTCTAGTGGCGTGATCATCCAACCATACATCCATCTTCATGAGCTTTCTCTTCTCCTTCCTTCATTCTCTTTCAATTGTTCTTGTTTTAGCTTGATTCCTTGAAATTCTGTTCGGTGTTCTTGCTGTTTTGTGGTTTTTGGTTCGGTCCTTTTATATTTCTGTCCATTCATCTTATTCCTTTGCTTTTCTAGCTCATATGTTCGGTTCATTTCAATTCTTAAGTAATATGTTCGGTGCATTTGCCTTTTCTTCCACTTTAATTGGTTCAATTTGACAATATGTGGAACTTCCATATGAGTTTGGATTTGGTACTAGTTTTGGTGAGTTCTTGACTTAGAACATTGATCCAATTCTAAGAAAAAGTGCCTAACTATTGTCCAACTCAAGTTGATTCCTAAGAATGTCAAGAATCATTCTCTTCTTTGCTATTGGAATCACATCATGTGGTATTAAGAGTTTAGGTGTGTTCTTGTTTAATTTTTGAGTTGTGTAGCACTTTAATTTCTAGAGCTCTTTAATTTCTTGCAATTTAAGTTTCTGTTTTAGGCTTATTTGAGTTTGCTTGTTGTTTTAATTCTTTTGCCTATCATATGTTTGAGTATTTTCCTTTTGAATCCATACAAGTTTTGTCTTAGTCTTGTTTTTCCATAATTGTCATCACTTCTTGTAGTACTTTTATTGATTTTGTTGTTTCTTGCTTTAGTGTCATATAATTTTTCTGAATTTGATATTGATCTTTTGTGCATTTTCTGTTTTAGAATTGAGTTCATACTTGTATTCTAGACCAATACAAGTTCCTATACATCATTTTCCATTATGTCTTTGATAGTTCAAAATTCTGTTTTTCATTCCTATTAGGCTTCCTCTGTTTTTCTGAAAAGTGCTTACTGTTTTTCCTTAGTGCAATTGATTTACTCACTGGAAAATTCTGAAATTCTGGAATTTTGATATTCAAAGTGTTATAAAAGCATAGAAAAAAGAAGTATTCAAAAATTCAAAGTACACAAAAAACGATAAATAAAATACAAAAAGTGTACAATTCTGCCGAAAAATATACGGTAATCTGGCAGCAATTTTGAAAAATTTATCTCAATTAATTGGCTTACTGTTTTTAAGTGATTCCAGTGCCATTATTGAGTTAACATCTTGAAGTTTCTGTGGTTTAAATTTCATAATCCAGTTCGCTTTATATCATTCCAGTTAAATCAGTGAACATCAAGCACAGTTTGTATAATTTTTTTTTTCCAGTAGCTAATTTTTGTTTTCTTCATCTACTCTAGTGCTTTTCTTTATGTATTCTTTTGTGTGCCTACTTTCTCATTGAGTTCCTTATTTTTCTTGCTTGTCTTTTGTTCATTAATCTTTGAGTTTGTCAAACATCTAGTATTCCTTTTGTTCTAACCTTTCATTGCTTATACTTTTTCTTGTTTGTCTTTATTGCTTCATTGGTTTTCTGGTGGTTGGCTTTGAGATTGGTGTGCTTGCTTTGACATTTTTCATTTGAGGATTCCAAGAACTCAAGATCAGATTGCTGCAAGGACATTATTTCTTTGAGAGTGACCTATTTTTCTGGCCAATTTCACTTTGGCAGTTTGGGTGCCAAGTTACTTGTTTTTGCTAATTTTTGTTTCTTGACTTGTTTACTGTTTTTGTGTGTTTGTTGTTTTTAATTACAAATGGCTGGATTTTCAAGTGATGCATCATACAAGCAGCATTCTCCTTCCAAAGCTTCAATCCTTGGTGAATTACATGAAGCACAAAGAACCATTAGACGCTTGGAAGAGAAATTGCAAAAGATGGAGGTGCAACAAGCTAGACCATCTCCTTCAATCCATGATGAGCATCATTCACATAGACCTTCAACAAGAGCCTCTTCAAATGATTTTGTCCGTGAAGAAGAGCATAGGAGAAGGAGAAATCCACCACAATTTCATGGACAAAGACATCATAACCAAGGGGAAAGACATCACTACGGCAATGGCTTCTATCAAGATGCAAAGTCTAGGCTTCCTTCGGTCAAGCTTCCTTGTTTTAATGGCTCTAGTGATCCTAATGTATATTTAGATTGGGAGGCTAAGAGTGAACAAATATTTGAGATCCATGAGATCCAAGATGAGCATAAGCTTAAGCTAGCCACCCTAGAGTTTAGTGATTATGCCATGAAATGGTGGCATGGTGTTGTAAAGGACATTATCTATCACAAGGGTCCTCCCATGGACTCTTGGAACTCTTTAAAGGATCACATGCGCGCTAGACTTGTGCCCCCATATTTTAGGAAAGACCTCATGTTGAGACTCCAACGGTTTCAATAAGGCACGCTAAATGTGGATGAATATTATAAGGAGCTAGAGACGCTTGTGCTTAAAATTGAATTAGAAGAAAGTGAGGAAGCTATGATTGCTAGGTTTGTGAGTGGTCTTAGGAAGGATATTCAAGACATTGTTGAGTTGCAAGAGTATTCATCATTGGGTTCTTTAGTTCATATTGCAATGAAGGTGGAAGCCCAACTTGCTAAGAAAAATTCTTTCAAAAATGCTCCCAATGATGGTTACTACAACAAGTCTTGGAGGAACAAAAAGTCTTTTTCTAAATTTCCTTCCAAAGATTCTTCTTTCAAACCCAAGGAAACTAAGCCATCTACCTCTAGGCCTAAATCACCCACTAGAACGTCTAATACTAAATGTTTTAAATGTATGGGTTATGGTCATATAGCTGCTAATTGTCCTTCCAAACGAAGTATGTACATGCATGAAGGCATTGTAGTGAGTGAGCATGATTCGGATTCTCCTAAGCATTCATTGCATTCTAGTGCATCTAGTGAGGAAGAGAGTGAATGTCCACTTGAAGGGGATTTGTTAGTTGTGAGAAGACTTATTGGACAAGTTTCACAACCTTTTGATGAAAGTCAAAGGGAAAATATTTTCCATACAAGATGTCTTATTCAAAACAACATTTGCTCTTTGATAGTGGATGGGGGTAGTTGTGCAAATGTGGCTAGTACAAGAGTAGTAGATAAGCTTGGATTGCCTACTATCTCTCATACAAAGCCCTACAAATTACAATGGCTTAGTGAAGTAGGAGAAATAGTTGTAAATAAACAAGTCCTCATCCATTTCTCCATTGGAAAATACAAAGATGAGGTATTATGTGATGTTGTGCCCATGGAAGCCACTCATGTTCTTTTGGGAAGGCCTTGGCAATTTGATAGAAAAGTTTTACATGATGGCTTTACCAACAAACTTTCTTTTGAATTCCATGGTCACAAGGTTACTTTAAAATCTCTCTCTCCAAGAGAAGTCCATGAGGACCAAGTTATCATGAAAAAAAAGAGGGAGAGTGAAAAAGATAAAAAAGATAAAAAAGATATGAGTTCTAAGCCTACACTCCTTGTGTCTAGGCGTGAAATTGAAAGGGAAATAGTGGCTCATCATCCTCTTTTTTTAGCCATCCCTAGAACTCTTAAAGTAGAATCACTTGTTGATAGTCCTCATTGCTTGGAAAATTTGGTAGAAGAGTTTCAAGATGTGTTTCAAGATCCTCCAAATGGACTTCCACCTTTGAGAGGGATTGAGCACCAAATTGATTTGATACTGGGCTCTTCTTTACCAAACCGTCCAGCATATAGGACCAATCCAAGTGAAACCAAGGAAATTCGCCAACAAGTTGAGGCTTTGATTGAGAAAGGGTGGGTTCAAGATAGCATGAGTCCTTGTGCTATGCCTATCATCTTAGTGCCAAAAAAGGATGGCACATGGCGAATGTGTTCGGATTGTAGGGCCATCAATAACATAACAATTAAGTATAGGCATCCCATACCTAGACTAGATGATTTGTTGGATGAATTACATGGTTCAAAAATCTTTTCAAAGATTGATCTTAAAAGCGGCTACAATCAAATCCGTATCAAACCGGGTGATGAATGGAAGACGGCTTTTAAGACCAACTTTGGTTTATATGAGTGGTTAGTTATGCCCTTTGGTCTAACTAATGCACTAAGTACCTTCATGCGCCTCATGCATCATGTTCTTAGACCATTCATTGGTAAGTTTGTTGTAGTTTACTTTGATGACATTCTCATTTATAGCTTATCTTTGGATGACCATAGGTTGCATGTTAGGCAAGTTTTAGAAACCCTTAGGAAGGAACATTTGTATGCTAATCTTGCTAAATGTATGTTTGCTCTTGATCATATAGAATTCCTAGGGTTTGTTGTGAGTTGCAAAGGGGTCCATGTGGACAAAACAAAGGTGATGGCCATTCAAAATTGGCCTACACCGAAATCTTTGAATGAGGTCCGAAGTTTTCATGGACTTGCTTCTTTCTATAGAAGATTTGTCCCAAACTTTGGTACCATTGCCGCACCACTCAATGACATAGTGAAAAAGGATGTGGTCTTTCAATGGGGAGAAGCACAACAAAATGTTTTTGAAACTTTGAAAGAAAAATTGACTAATGCTCCCATCTTGGCCCTTCCTAATTTCACTAAGACATTTGAGATTGAGTGTGATGCTTCAAGCATAGGTATTGGGGCTGTTCTCCTTCAAGAGGGCCACCCCATAGCCTATTTTAGTGAGAAATTGAAGGGAAGTCATCTCAATTATTCCACCTATGATAAAGAATTATATGCACTTGTTAGGGCTTTGTTTACTTGGCAACACTATCTTTTTCCCAAAGAGTTTGTGATACATAGTGATCATGAATCTCTTACATATTTTAAAAGCCAAAACAAGCTTAACAAGAGGCATGCTAAGTGGGTGGAATTCATTGAGCAATTTCCTTATGTGATCAAACACAAGCAAGGCAAAGTAAACATTGTGGCGGATGCTCTTTCTAGAAGATACACTTTGCTAAATCTTTTAAGCTCTCAATATCTTGGTTTTGATCACATTAAGGAACTTTATCATGATGACCTTGATTTTTCTCTCATCTATCAAGAGTGTCTTAAGGGAGGACACAAAGACTTTTTTATACAAGATGGCTTTCTTTTTAAAGGAAAACGTCTTTGTGTTCCTCAATGCTCTATTAGATTATCTCTTGTTAGAGAAGCTCATGAGGGGGATTTAATGGGACATTTTAGGGTTGCTAAAACTTTGGATGTGTTGCATGAACATTTCTTTTGGCCTCATATGCATAAACATGTTCATAGTTTGTGTGATATATGCATAGCTTGCCGCAAAGCTAAGTCTAAAATGCATCCCCATGGTTTATATACTCCTCTTCCTATCCCTTCAATGCCTTGGGTAGACATATCTATGGATTTCATATTAGGATTACCCATGACATCAAAGGGAAAGGACTCCATTTTTGTGGTACTGGATCGTTTTTCAAAGATGGCTCACTTTATTCCTTGCCCCAAAGTGGATGATGCATGCCACATTGCAAACCTCTTCTTCCAAGAAGTGGTTTGCTTGCATGGGATCCCTAGATCTATAGTGTCCGATAGAGATCCCAAGTTCTTGAGTCACTTTTGGAAGACCTTGTGGGGCAAGCTTGGGACTAAGCTTTTATTTTCTACCACTTGCCACCCACAAATTGATGGTCAAACCGAGGTGGTAAATAGAACTTTGGGACAACTATGGAGATGTTTTATTTCGGGGAATCCTAGAGTGTGGGAGAATTTACTACCCCATGTTGAGTTTGCATATAATCGTGTAGTAAATTCTACCACCTCCCATTCTCCTTTTGAAGTTGTCTATGGGTTTAACCCCTTAACACCTCTTGATCTTCTTCCTATTCCCCTTCTTGGAGATGTCTTGTGCAAAGATGGGGATGAAAAAGCTTCTTTTGTGAAAACTTTGCATAAAGACATCAAGAAGAGAATTGAGAAGAAGGTTGGCAAGTATGCTGAATTTGCCAATAAAAGGAGAAAAGCATTGTTGTTTGATGAGGGTTTGGCTTCACTTAAGAAAGGATCGTTTTCCTACTCAAAGGAAGCCCAAACTAATGCCTCGAGGGGATGGACCTTTCCAAATCCTCAAGAGGATTAATGACAATGCTTATGAGTTAGATATGCCTGATACATTCTTAGGTAGTCATACTTTTAATGTCAGCGATCTAACTCCTTTTTCTGTAGGTCTCCAGAATTCGTGGTCGAATTCTCTCCAACTCGGGGAGTATGATGGAGATCAAGCTCAAGTGGACATGGAGGCCAATCACCAAGATCAAGAAGAGGTAGAGGCTCAAATGGAGGACGCCCATGGAGGTCAAAGCCCACCTCAAAGGCTTACAAGAAGCATGTTCAAAGCTTTAGGAGCTAGGGGACGTTTATTTACTCTTTTTGTAATTTCTTTGGTTGAAGGTGCTTAGAAGGAAACATTTTAAACCTCTATTGTTAAAGCATCTTTTAGTCTTTAGTTAGGAGTCTTAGGAGGGGGGTGCGTTAGTAGATAGGTGTAGGAGTAAATAAGGAGGTGCCAAAGTGAGAGAAGAGTTCACACCTTCCTCATATCTTGGTTTAGGTGCCGGTTCCATTAGCTTTTAGGAGGGAATTTTGAATTCTTTTAGTTTGATTTTCAGCACCTCTAGGCTATAAATATAGGTGCTGCCCTTGTACTTTTCATATTTGAATTTAGACTAAAGAAACTATACTCATTTTTTGATAGAGCATTGGAGAGCTTTGTGCCTTCTTCACTAGTCTTATCTTGATGGTTCCATGATTACCTCAAGTGGCGGCTTGCACACTCATCTAGGAGTCTCCATCCTTCTAGTGGCGTGATCATCCAACCATACATCCATCTTCATGAGCTTTCTCTTCTCCTTCCTTCATTCTCTTTCAATTGTTCTTGTTTTAGCTTGATTCCTTGAAATTCTGTTCGGTGTTCTTGCTGTTTTGTGGTTTTTGGTTCGGTCCTTTTATATTTCTGTCCATTCATCTTGTTCCTTTGCATTTCTAGCTCATATGTTCGGTTCATTTCAATTCTTAAGTAATATGTTCGGTGCATTTTCCTTTTTTTCCACTTTAATTGGTTCAATTTGACAATATGTGGAACTTCCATATGAGTTTGGATTTGGTACAAGTTTTGGTGAGTTCTTGACTTAGAACATTGATCCAATTCTAAGAAAAAGTGCCTAACTATTGTCCAACTCAAGTTGATTCCTAAGAATGTCAAGAATCATTCTCTTCTTTGCTATTGGAATCACATTACTCATGGTTCTTTGTTGGAGTCTTTGGAGCTTGTCCATTAACTCCCTATTATAATAGGAGGGAATATGGTGGCGTCTTAGGGCTCCCCTAAGGTCATTCCAATATTCTATGGGAGGTTCCCTATGAAGACGCCTATCTCTTTCTAAAGCCGTCCACCAATACATAGCATTCCCTTGGAAACTAAGAGTGGCTAAGGGTACTTTACTCTCTTCACTTACTCTATGGCAAGCAAATAATTGTTCTACCTTCATTTCCCAATCTAAATAGACTACTACGTTTTCTTTTCCATGGAAATTGGGTAGATCTACCCTAACCTCTCTTGGGCTCTCTTGTTCTTTTCTTCTAGTTCTCCTAGGGGGTGGTTGATAATATTCATTTTTCCTAAGACTTTCCTCCCCAAAAGAATCATGATTTTGAGAAGTAGATGCATGAGAACATATTTTTTTATTTTATTTTTTAGAGCTTTCATCCTTTTCTTTAGCCATTTTCAACTCTTTGATTTGTGCCTCATGCTCTAATTGTCTATATGAGAGTGATTGAAAGTCCTTGGCTAATTGTTTTATAAGAGATTTAATGGACTTTATATCACTTTCACTAGATTTAGAAGAGTGAGTTGACATGACTAAAGCTTTGTGTTTAAAAATATTTTACCTCAAGAAAGAAAAGGAAAGTAGTGAAGGTAGCTTTCCAGGAAAGAGAGGTGAATCACTAGGACTTCTTATGTACCAAGTCTTTCCTTGCCAAAATCTATCCCTAAAAAACTTCACACAATTATTTTTCTAAGTAAATTACTTAGATCACAATTAGGAATGAAAAGTCAATTTTTATGCAAAGGAAAACAATGCAAAGCAATTAAACAATGCAAAACAAGTTTAACAATACAAAACAAGTAATTAAAGCAAAGCAATTAACTAAACACAAATTAAAGATTGCTAACTACAAAGCTTTAAACTAGACGAATCCTAAGGTGAGGCTTCTAGACACTTGGAGCCATTGAAGACACACTCACCGTCTACACGTGATTAATCCACTAATTAATCAAGGTTAAATGTAATTACAACTCAAAGAAATTGAATTACACAAAATAAAATTCAGATTTCTTATACTATGCACTCCTTAGCTTGTGGTTGATCTTCCTTGTTGTGTTCTAGAAAGTGTATGTGTTTGTATTTGTATTTGTATTTGCTGCAGCTCCTTGCCTTAACCTCTTATGGTTAGCCAATTAAATTCTTCAAAACAGTACCTACTAAGTAGAGATAGACTCACCACAAGGTCAATTCCACTTAACAAGCACCAATTGAATTATATCCACCAACAATTTAGAGGTCAAGAAATGAAAGCAAGAAACAATTCAAATTTTAAAACAGGACAACAACAAATGGATTTGAATTATATGACACAACTTAGAAAGAGTTTTGAATAATATTGGATAAGCAATAAAAATAGGCACTCAACAAAGGATGACACACAAAAGGAACCTAAAGAAAGACATTAGAATTGATTAGAAAAACCAAAACAACACTACTGGAAAATTTAGGTTCACAAAGCGTGACTTAAAATATTTATGTTGAGCTGGCTATTTTGAATTTGATTCTTAAATTTTAACCACAAAAGATTCGAGGTCTTGGAAAATTTTTGGCACTGGAATCACACCAAAAAAATGCATCAATTAATTGTGATAAATCTTTCAAAATTATTGTGCAACTACAGTATATTTTGGCGCCAGGATGCACACTTTTTTTTGTTTTATTTATCATTTTTTCTCTATTTTTTATTCTGCTTTGATTCTTTTTTTCTTGATTTTCTAACACATCAAATTGTATAGATCCAGATTTTAATAACTTTTCTTCAACATATTTGAATTTCATAACAAAAAACAGCCAACACAGAATTTGAAAAACAGAGTAATCCTAATTTTGGAATTTAAAAATAGAATGAGAAACTTCAAAAACACAATGGAGTGGATGTATATGAATTTGTATGGATCTAACATACAAATATGAACTCAAACTAAAAGAAAAATGCACCAAAGGATCAACAAAAACATAATTATAAATCTGGACTCAAATCAAATCAAGAAACCAAAATTATCAACAAATTTAGCACTACATGGAATTGATGACAAATTAGGAGAAACATGACTTAGACAAAACATAATAGGATTCAGAAATTAAAATGACTCAAGACACATATAATGAACCGAATAGAATTGCAAACAAGACTCAAACAAACTAAAAACAAAACAAGAACACAATTCTATATAGATTCTTACACAAATGTGAAAAGTAGAAGCTCAAGAACAATTTGAACACAATGCACCGATTGAATTTCTTCAAACAGCACCTAAATCAAATTAAAATGCAAAAAACAGCAAGGCAACATCAAGAAGTGAAGAACAACACAAAAATAAGAAGAACACAAACATAGAAATAAAAGAAGACACTTAGCTCTTGTAGAACCATAGCTCATGATACCAAATGATGGATTTGTGTCTTCTTCTTTGCGGTTTTTGAGTGAATTTGCGGAAGCTCCATGGATTGATGGTGGAACAAGGATCTCACGTAGAGAGCTGGACTCCTTGAAGGTGCATGCTAAGTATGAAGAGTGAGTGGTGAGGCCATCTCACTTGGAAGGTGACGGTTGGAAGATTAAGAGCCTATTCCTAAGAGGTTTTAGGCAAAGAGTGAGAATGGCACAAAATTGGCAGCATTTCACTAATGAATTAATCTTGAAAATACATGAGGTAGGCTCATCCTTTTATAGCCAAGGAGGACCGGAAATGGCCAAGGAAAATGGTGGGAAATTCAAATCCTAATGGTTTGAAAATTGGCGCCTAATTGTAGCTCACATGGCAAGTGTGACAAGGTTTGCTTCATGTGATGCAATTAGGTCTAAATGACCGGCCTTAGTTAGATTAGGTGTTTCTAGAAACCCTAATCTAACTTAGGTTGGTTTTAAGAAGCCAATATTCAACCTAATTACAATTAAACAATTTTACAAAAGAAAATTCCTATGCTACTTTGACAAGAATTTAAAGACTATGCTACGCTTGAATTTGGACCTCTTGGAACATGTAGAGGTAAGTTTCACTGCCATCAGTAGCAGTGTTCCAATCCTCTTCAGGCCTCTTAGCCATAGCCCTTGTAGTTGGCCCAATATGTCTTGATGTTTGGCTCTCTTTTGGGTTGGTACTTGGCCCTCTTCCATCATATTTGGGAAAAAGTTGTTAGGAAAGTTAACTAAAAAAGAAGCCACTGTTAGCTTTTTCTATTTTGATTTTTCCCATCATATCCATCTCTTTTGAGTTTTCACATGTTGTAGAACAATTTATTTATATTAATTGGAAGATGTTTAGAAAGTTAGAAATAAAATAAAATCTAAGGTTATTAAGCATGTTGCAGAAGTAGTTGAATGTTCCATGAAAGCCCAATAGTTGTGGGAGAAACCTACCAAGATAAGGATTTGGTTTGCTGCAAAAACTGCTTTTTCTGTATTAAGCATTGGATCTATGGAAATTGTTAAAGAAGTCAAGTCAAGGGATTTTACTAAGTTCTTAATCATGACTAAAAGATTATATAAAAGTGAGTTTATATTTTAATTTTTTTAGTTTTCTATTTAATTCTCATTTCTCAAAAATTTAAAATCATTGTTTTGGAATTATCATGTGATGTTCGTTAATTATTTGTGATATTAATAGAAGGGCGAGTTATGTCTCTTTCACCTACCACTAGAGGAAAACAATGTGATGAGATGATTTTTAAAAAGACGAAAGTAAAATGTTATTTTGAAAATTGTACAATAGAAATACACAATATAAATGTAGAATTTTTTTTTTCGATTATAATATGGTACAAAGTAATCAACTACTCTCTTAAGAATTCAATTTTCACAACTCTTTTAAGAATTCAGTTTTCACTGTGATGCCCATACCTGGTCCTTCTTGATGCTTTGGTGATGGTGACTATGCTCTCCTGATTGAGTGACTATTCTGATTTGCTATATTCTGTGTATTTGATTGAGTAGGGTACATGCATGTGAACCTGAGGTAAGAGACCAGGGACTGAGGTTTGAAGTTGAGTGAACATTATCGTTGGATGTATCCCATAGAAAGGTAAATTTCCTACGGACCTTTGTATTTTTTTAAGTTCAAAGTTTGATTATTCTAATTGCAAAAGCATTTCATAGGTATTTGGGGCACTTAAAATCGTATGTTCGAAACAAGGCACAACATGAAGGTTCTATTGTTGAAGGATACCTAGCTGAAGAGGTTTTGACCTTTTGCTCTCAATATATTGAAGGGATGGAGACAAGAACTAATAGACCTTCATGTGTGGATGACTCTTTTAACACCAATATTTCATAATTGAATACCCTATTTCCACCAATTGGTAGAGTTGTAAGTGTTGCTTTAACTTTTGAGATGTCAACTATTGAGAGAACGCAAGCACATCGATACGTGTTATTTAATTGCCCTCAAGTTCAACCTTACATTGAGTGAGTATTAACACTCGATATAAATCTAATTATATTGAAAAATTGTCCTTTATGGAATTATTAGTAATATATTGGTTTCAAAAAATTTCTTAGGGAATTTAGACAACATTTACGAAGAAGGTCTAGAGGGAGAAGAATTCCAAATACAAAACTAGAAAAGATTGTCATTAAGGATTTCATGAATTGGTTTCCTCAAAGGGTAGGTACAATATGTTTTTACAAGTTGGAAATTTCAATTTCAAAGATATACTGACAACAATCATTATTTTTGTAGATGAATAACCCATACATTTCAAGTACAGTTGTAAATTATCTTAAGTATCTAGCTCAAGGTCCAACAACACATGCTAGAAGAATTTATGCATTTAATGTAAATGGTTTCAAATTTAGAACTGAAAGTCGAGAACAAGACTTAAAAACCCAAAATTGTGGAGTGTTCTTAACTTCTTCAACATCATGTGTTGAAAGTGGTGTAGATCAAAATACTAGACAAGCAGATTTGGCATATTATGGCAAATTAGAAGATATAATTGAGCTTAATTATTATGGTCATTTTAAGGTTACCTTGTTCAAATGTAAATGGGCTGACACCACAAGGGACTGGCGTTGAGGAAGGATCCTTGGGGTTTCACTTGTATTAATTTTTCAAGGTTAATTCACACGGGAGATCGTGAGGAGCATGATCCATACATTGAAGCTTCACAAGCTGAAATGGTATATTATATAGATGATGAGGTGAATAAGGAATGGTCAATTGTTGTCCATTTGAAACCACGAGACTTGTATGATATGGGAGAAGGAGATGGTGAAGTTTGTGAAGTAGAACTATGTCCACAACTCTGACCAATTGGCATTATTTAGGGAGGATGAAGATGATGAATTACTAAATGAGGACAACAATGATGATGAACTTCATGAAAATGACTCAATGTCAGATAATAATAACATTGGTTCAGTTGCACTATTAATTTGTTCATTCATCTACTATGTGCATGTATGAAGCTTTTAATATATCTTCACTTTGAATATATCTTCAAATTTAAATTATGTTGTTGATTACTTCATTTTTATGTGCAGATATACCTAAACCTAAAAGGATCAAGAACTTGCTTAAGTCAGTTGCTGGTTCAGACAAATTTGTGGCCAACTATGTAAACATTAATGTTATGCCTTCTGCTACACAGGACTAGACAAGAACTACTTCTGCAAGTCCATTTGGATTTCCACTACCAGAAGCTTCTCAATCTGTTCATTAACAAACCTCACAACCTACACAACCACAAACTTCACAAGTTCCACAATCACAAGCTTTACAAGTTCCACAACCACAAGCTTCACAAGTTCCACAACCACAGACTGAATCTGAAAATCTTGAATCATCTGAATCTGTACTTCCAGCAACTTCTGAATCTGCACCAGCACAACCAACTTCTGAGTCTGAACCTGAAAGAGTGCAACCAAGAAAATCAAGCAATCAAACAACTATTAGTTTATTGATGTTATAGGTAAAATCTTTTTTTTTTCTTTACATGTAATAAGTTTCACTGCACATGAAATAATGTATTTGGATTTTTATAGATGGGGAAGGAGTTAGTCAAAAACTAAAGGTGAAGGTTAGGGATGCTCATAACTTACCTAACAAATTACATGTGGTGGTGAACTATGATGACAAATTTCAACCAATTGGAGAAGCATCTGGTCTACTTGCTGGAGTTTGTGGACAGCTAGCGACAAATCATGTATTGTTCCCTATTAGTTTTGAAAATTGGTCAACTTTGCCAGATACTTACAAGGATACGGTGTGGGAGAGTGCACTAAAGGTAATATAACTTACATTGAAATAACTTTAATTTATTCAATACATTTGGACTAATTTCTTTTCTTTTTTGAAGTCTCGATTTTGTTTCAAAGTAAATAGAGATTTGGCTAAAAGAGATGTTATGTTTAAAATTGGGAAACTATGGAGGGAACACAGATGCAAGCTTTGGAATGAATTTTCTGACCCACTTATGAGCAGAAGTGACCTCATCAAGAATGTTCCAGCTGGATTAAACATGGAACAATGGGTTGTTTTTGTTGATTATCGTTTGAGGTCTTTTACAGTCGTATGGTAAACTCTGTTTTTTTTATTATTATTAATAAGCTTACTTTAAGTTTAAACAAAACTGATTTCATTTTCACTTTGTAGAACATGTGTAATAGAAATAGAGATATAACAAAGAGACAAATTATTATGCACACTGGTGGTGCTATGTCTTTGTCAAGAAGAAGAAATAATTTGGTATTTGTTTACTTATATTGTGCTCTCTATTTTAGTATATTACAATTTCCGCCACAATATACTTATATTATTATTGTTGAACATATAGAAAATTGAGACTGGTAAAAATATTGGACGAGCTGAAATGTGGAAGATCACACATAAGAGGAAAAATGGCACATATGTGAATGATGAGGCGCTGGAAATTGGGGTAAGTGTTTGGACTGCTTTGATGATGATGTATTGATCATGATGATATATTGGACTGCTTTGATGATGATGTATTGATCATGGAAATATATTGGACTGCTTTGACGATGATGTATTGATTATGATGATATATTGGACTGCTTTGATGATGATGTATTGATCATGATGATATATTGGACTGCTTTGATGATGATGTATTGATCATGATGATATATTGGACTGCTTGCATACATCAAATCTTCCTCCTGAGTAAGCATCATGATTACATGCAAATGCTCATACTGTTTGGAATCTATGTTGTAGTTGTAGTTAAGAGTTCAACCATTTCATTATGTTTATTGCGACCATAATATATTCTAACAAGTATATGTTGTTTTTTTATTATTTTCAATTTTATCCAGGAAAAAATTGATGAACTAATGTTGACAAATCCAAAAGGTGGTTTAGATATATATCCAGAAGATCCAATTGGTGTCATATTTGATAAGGAGCATCCGAGTCAAGTTAGAGGGCTATCATATGGATCTTGTCCCAGCCTTGCTTTCAAAGGATCCACAACAAGGCTAAGTGGTATGAACCATGCTTCCTCTAGTTCAACTTCGTCAAATGTGGAGGACAAGGTATCTCAAATGGAAAATGAGCTTGCAACTGTGAAAAATCAAATGAACACTTTGCTTGCATATATTGCTTCAAGAAAAGATGTTCCAGAACATTTTGCTGCAATGGTAGCTAATTTGGTTCATGCATCCACCAATGAGGTATTAATATATTTAAATATTTATTGGTGTCTTTTATTTTATAATTATAAACATACAAATTCATTAACTTAAAATTATTTATTTCAGGCATCAGATTATGGAAGTGGTGCTCCATCACCTAATCAAGTAATAGGATCAAAGTGCTGGAAGCAAAACTAATTAGGGATGTGTGTTTTAATTTTAAACTTGATTAGGGATGTATGAACTTTTTATGTGTTTAATTTTCAATTACATATAAAATTTTGAACATTATTATGTGTACTTTAATTTTCAATGAAACGAATGGATGATTATAACTTTATACATTATTTTATTTTATTATGAAAAAGTGGTGATTAAATTTTATAATTGTATAAAACAGGTTATAAAAAAGTGGTTAAATTTTATTTATTCAGAATTAAAACTACGTCATTTAAAAACGCCACTACTTACGTATATTATGGCGTCTGAATCTTCTTCAATGAATGTAAATTGCGACAATTATAACTGACACTACTTACATATAAAAACCGCCATTACTTACACTATGTTTAAAGTGGCAGGTGTTGCGGTGGGTAGCGTAAAACCGTCACATTAAACTTTGTGGCGGCCAGTTCTATGGCAGTTTGGGAAACCGCCACAAGCGTATATTGTGGCGGTTATAAACTTCAGTTAATACGAAAATATCCGCCACAATATACACTTTTTTTTGTAGTAACACTAAATTGTCTATTAAGACTAAAAACTGTTAAACTAAAACCATTTAGAGCTTAAGCCCGTTAGGAGGTCCTTATGTTCAAAGGAGTAAAGTCAAAGACTGCAATTTTATCATGCTAAATGGTCTCACAATACAAAATGCACTAGACGATCTCAATGTACAAAAAAACGTACTATATTGTCTCACTGTACAAGATGTGCTAAACGATCTTTTAATGATTTACATGCTAGAAATTTTCAAAGAATAAGACAACTTAGACGATTCAGTCACCAGGAACATGTTAGACAATCACTTCATCTTTTATGCATTAGACGATCTTACATATCAGGGAGTTTCTAAACTCAATACTTATGTTCTTAAACTACTTTCTAATCATATTTAAATGATTTTGAACCTCATCTTGATAGTATTTAACATTCAAATAAAAGATTTCACTTAAACGTAT
Source organism: Phaseolus vulgaris (assembly GCF_051622355.1). Classification (NCBI taxonomy): domain Eukaryota; kingdom Viridiplantae; phylum Streptophyta; class Magnoliopsida; order Fabales; family Fabaceae; genus Phaseolus; species Phaseolus vulgaris. Next base: position 31,620,592 of record NC_143505.1, on the reverse strand, counting down.
TAGTTGAATGGGTCTAAAAAGTTTTCATATTCTTAACAAAAAAATATAGTCTTTTGAAAAATCTAATTGTTAATTCTATCATTATTAAATATGTTCTTTGAATGAAATAAATCTTACTTAACACTATGATATGCTTAAACATTATGAAAATTTGTAAAGAAAGAAAGTTTTTAAAAAACGATGTTTTAAATAAGAAATTATTCGAAAAAATAGATAAATATCTTCTATTGATTTGATTTTGAAATAATGTTTTTATAAATTAAATCTCATTCAAAGTATGATTTGCTTCAACATTTATAATTTAGTCAAACTTAGAATTTTTTTTTAAAAGAATTGTACCAATAGATTCTTGGTTTAAAATGTTTTTAAAAACAAAGATTGTAATACTAAATTATATTGATTTTATTCAATGCCAATTGATTTATTTTGTTTACATTATAGTTCAATTTTATTTGATTTGTTTCTAGAAAAATTTACATCACATAAGACACATAGATAATATCATATGAAAAGTTTCCATGTAGAGCGTCTAATAGAAAAACGAAGATGCTACAATACAAGATTCAAGCAAACTTAAAGATTAGAAGAATCAAGCTTCAACATCTAAATATATACAAATATAAAATGATTTCGAAGATCAACATCAATGTATAAACACTCAAGACGCGTAGAAATCTTGGTATTGGGAGTTTCCTCTTTGAGCATCTAATACGAATATAATGAAGAACAGTGCAAGATTTATGCAAACATCAATTACAGATGATTTAAGCTTCAACATTCAAAATTATACAAAAATATAAAGTATACAAAAGCACAGTGTTAATAAGTAGACACTTAAGGTGCACAGGATATCATTAAAGCATAAGTTTCCTATAAAGTGTCTAATTATAAAACAAAGATACTACCGTACGGATTCAAGCAGAATTTAAGTTAAGATTATTCAAGTCTCAACGTTCAAATGCTTACAATAAAAGAAATCTTTTGAATACCAAGGATATTAAGTTAAAAGGTCAAGACACACAAGAAATCTTCACAACAAGAGTCTCCTTTTAGAGTGTCTAATACCAAAAGGAAGTACAAATTCAAGCTTCAATGGTCATGTTTTGAAAGTTATATAAAAATCTAGAAGATGAAAAAGAAACAAAAACAAGACAGCAAGAGATACAAGAAATACAAGAAGGAGAAAGAAAGTCACTTCTATACATATTATATTCATTGTAAATTCTTCACTTTGTGAACTATATCCAGTGAGCTTTGATTGTTCTCTCTTTAGAGAGTGTTTTACTTATATATTGAGAGATCTTAGTCTTAAAGGGGAATTTGGAGTGATTTATCTTTAGAAGTGTAGAATACTTGTACTTGGAGAGGTGGAGAATACTTGTACCTGAAGAGGTGGAGAATACTTGCTCCTGGAAAGTGTTAAAACTCATTGTAACCAAAGTGTTTTTGGTTAGTAAAATCTTTTATGTAGTTTATCTAAGGGGACTAGACGTAACCTAAGTGGTAGGGTGAACCAATATAAATCTATGCTTACTTCTCTCTTTTTTTTGCTTGTTAGATGATAGTTTTAATTTGTCTTTAGATTTGCAATTTGAGTTCAAGCTCCATTCAACCCCCCATTTTAAAGCTAGTTGTTACTACACATGAAAAAAACGCTCTAACAGTTAAATTAGTTGTTCATTGTAGCTCTTGTATTTTCAACAAGTACACTTAAAGATCTCTAACTACTTGACTTGCCTTAATTTCATTCTTTACCTTCAATCTTTTCATTTATATTTTGAATTTATCCTTTAATACTTGAATTGACTAATTTTGAATTTTTCAATATTTTCAAATCTTCATCTTTTTCATTCTACAAACTTAAAACAAAAAGCTTGAATTTACAATATTTAAAACTTTTTTTTTCTTTGAATTTGTTTAAAAAAACTAATTTGGAAATATTTGTAAAATGAGTTAGTAAAAACAATTAAAAATATAATCTGAAAATATTTTTGTTCCAGATATTTCTTGATATGGAAAAAAAGTATTAAAGATTTTTATTTTTTCAAAATTTTTTTTGTCTTGGAAAAGATTGAGAGATATTTTCTATATATTAAACAAGATATTCATAATATTCATTTGCACAAATTTGTTTAGAAAAATATTGATTTTAAAGATATACGGACAAAACAGGACGAACATAGTTATTATGCATATTCAAATCTTTTAATTTTTATACATTAAATTTTTTTGATTAAGCGCATTTTTAGTACATATATGAATTTAAAAGATTTTATTTAAAAATTATAGCCAAAACTTGTTACTCGTGAAACATGTTCGCCAAATTGTCTAACATAAACAAACTTCTAGACGCTCAAAGAGTCTACTATACACTACAATTGTACAAATTAGTGTTAAAACAAAGTAACACATTCAATCTAAACTTTATTATGCACTTAACAAGCCCTATCACACCATCAAACAATATATGTTGTAAATTATCAAACCGTCTATTGGATATCGTCTATTGTAAACTTATGTTGTAGACACTCAGACCTTCTATCAAATCGTTTGATCAATATCTAGTTGTCGAAACATTGTTTAGATCTTGAATAAACAAGTAAGTCATTCAATAGTTTTTGTTCTCGTGAAAACGTAAACTCATAAACTTCATATACGATTTAGTGATCATTACACCAACCAATCCTTTGTCAACATAATTTTCCAAAGTTCAAAATAATTTAATTATTCATTTGAAATGTCATCACTAAGGTACATAATTAGAAACAAGAAAAGTGAGAAAATATGCTTTAAACTAAGTTTAGTCAATAATCTTAATTAATTTTTAATTAATTCTTATTAGGTAAATATTATTTAAAACAATAAATTTATTCTCAATTACAATCTGATATTATTTAAAATAGTGAATTGAGAATAAATCCACTTTTTTAAAATAGTTAACTACAAAGATTTTATGACGATGATTACATTTCAAATGAGAAAAAAAATTCCAAATCCAATCATATCATTAGCAAAGATATCTTTCAGATTTTTTACAAAGATAATCCTCTGCAAATTTTACTTGATTTAGAGAAAAACTCTTTTAAATCTTCTACAATATCTAGGCTTAGTTAATAAAAATTCAAATCACATGAAACAATATTGGAAACAAATTATATGAAAGATAAGAGAGAACAAAAGTATGGAACAAAATTGGAAAAAAAGATATATGTGAGGCAATCCATGACAAATAAGGACAAAAATTATAATAGGGAGGGTTGAAAGACAATATCAGAGACAGATTCTGGATTCAAATTCATGAAGAAAAGAAACCTATAAATAAAGACTACAGAGGAAGAACAAGAGGCCCGAGAGTCCCACAACACAATCTAGACTTAGTTTTATTTTTCTTTGAAAATCTTTTGTCTTGCCTCGACATAGAAGGAAAAACTCTTTTGTGTTGTTTCTTTTGTGATTTCGCACTAAATTTTTAAGATTTTGGACAATGAAGGTTTTCTTCTTCAATATTTTTGATAAGTTGTACTAGACGATCTAGTCTTTTTGAGTTCTAATCTTTGTAAGTGAAATTGTTTTTGAATGCTATGTTGATAATTCCATCCTTTGTTTTTATTGAAATTCTTATTTAGTTTATTACAATTGAATTTTTTGTTTAGTATGCATTATTTAAACAATCTTTTGTTTGCTTAATTCAAGAGGTAAAATATTTACAAAATCTCATGAGTAGACGCATGAACACGAGTAAGGTTTTGAATGAGTTAATGAAAATATGTTTCACTAATTAGATTCTATTGAATTGATTGATGCAATTCATCAATTCGATCCTGTTAGGAGATTGAATGAACAATATATGTATGAATTAAGACTTGAGACTCAACCTGTTCTTAGTACTTTTAATCGTTTATTATATTTTATTTTATTTTTTATTCCAACAATCACAAACCCTCCATTTCCTTTATTGTTATTTTTAACTTTTATTTCTTAAAAATAAATTTTAAACACTTTTTTCCTGAATTTTTAATTGGATTTATGAGAAGACAACCCATAATCAAATGATTTTATTTATATTATTATCTTTTTGGTATTAGACGACCTGGTAGTATGTTAGACTGTTTACACTAAAACTATTTTAATTGGATTGGATACAAATTTACGCTAAAAATCATAAATAAAAAAAATTCAAGAGTTATCACACAACACCAAAACTCATTCATACTCCACAATACAAGATGTTGTCTTTGAGTTCTTGTATTGTTTCAATAACTCAATAAGATTTCTTTTTAGAAACTAATCAAATACACCTAAACCAAACCAAACACCATTGTCTACACATCAACTGAGTCAGAAATGATCCATTTGCAATCCAAGAATCAACCTGATCAACGTGGAATCAAAAGGCTAAGGCAAAAAGCAAATTCTAAAGATCTCTCGATGGAGGCATTGCGAAAGAAGACAAATATTGGCTGAGGAGGTTCGTCAAAGGTAGATGAGTATGATTGGAAGGTGGTAGGAGAATGGATATGTGTCGGTGGAAGGGTCACACAGAAAGGTAGTCGTAAAAAAGGATTCACATTACTTTTCATGCAAAGGGAAGAACCTTAATTTCTCGATGCCAAATAGAAATAATTGTGTTGTAGATATACACATGATTCTCTGTTTATAAGGAATATAATAAAACAATAGAAAGGAATATAAAATTTAAATCCTAAAATTAGACTATTCAACATTTACATATTTAATACCACTATGTATATCTGTTTGAGATATATGCTCATTTGACATGCTATATTACTCGTCTTATATATATAATTTATACATGATGTTGTAGATCACATCTTATTTACACATTGTGACTTTTTTTCATTCTTTTATAATCAAATAATTGATATTTAAAATTGTATATTTAGCATTAATTCATCTTTAAGCCTCAATGAAATTGAACTCTTCACAATTTGAATGAAATTTTATTATGATACAGAAATATGCTTTATTTTGGTATAGAATTTTTTAAGTAATTCTCAAAAGGGGCATTTTCCGATACGTTTGTTTTTTACTCTTAAAAACCAGATAAGTAACCCAATTTTGCTACCATTTTGTTCACTTTTGCAATATTTTTTTATCAATGGTTATGATGGCATTCCTATGAGCTCTTCTTTGCGTTTTGGTGATGAACTTGCGGAAGCTAGTGGAGGAGATGAAGCAAGGCCTTTCTAGGAAGTATGGGTGCCTTGAAGGTGCATGAGAGTGGGGAATTGGGGAGGTTCGGCCAGCCCCTTTGAAGGTGATGAAGTGAAGATTAAAACCTAGATGCTAGGCAAGGAGTAGTGTATGGCACAAATTTGGCAGCATAACAATACTCTATTCAATCTTGAAATACATGAGGTTGACTCCTCCTTTTATAGGCTAAGGAGGACCTGAAATGATGATGTAAATGATGAGCAAATGCAAACCAAATGAAATGCAAAAGAGTCTTCTTTCAAACCTAAGGAATCTAGGCCTTCGACTTCTACCCCTAAATCTCCAATTAAATCGTCTAGTAAGAAATGCTTTAACTGTATGGGTTATGGTCACATTGCGGCTAATTGTCCTTCTAAGAGGAATATGTTTGTGCATAATGGCATTGTAGTTAGTGAGCATGATTCGGATTCACCTAAGCATTCTTCACATTCTAGATCATCTAGTGAGCATGAGAGTGAGAGTCCACTTGAAGGAGATTTGTTGGTTGTGAGAAGACTTCTTGGACAAGTTTTACAACCTTTTGATGAAAGTCAAAGGGAAAATATTTTTCATACAAGATGTCTTATTCAAAACAACATTTGTTCTTTAATAGTGGATGATGGTAGTTGTGCTAATGTGGCTAGTACAAGAGTAGTATATAAGCTTGGATTGCCTACTATCTCTCATACAAAGCCCTACAAATTGCAATGGCTTAGTGAAGTAGGCGAATCATTGTGAATAAGCAAGTCCTCATTAATTTCTCTATTGGAAAATACAAGGATGAGGTTTTATGTGATGTTGTACCCATGGAGGCAACACATGTTCTTTTTGGAAGGCCTTGGCAATATGATAGAAAAGTTTTTCATGATGGCTTTACCAATAAACTCTCTTTTGATTTCCATGGTCACAAGGTCATTTTGAAATCTCTCTCTCCAAGAGAAGTCCATGAGGACCAAATTCTTATGAAAAAAAAGAGGGAGAATGAAAAAGTAAAGAGTTCTAATCCTACGCTTCTTGTGTCTAGGCATGAGGTCCAAAGGGATATAGTGGCTCAGAATCCTATTTTTTTAGCTATTCCTAGACCTCTTAAGATAGAACCACTTGTAGATAGTCCTCATTGTTTGGATAATTTGGTAAAGGAGTTTCATGATGTGTTTCAAGATCCTCCAAAAGGACTTCCACCTTTGAGAGGGATTGAACACCAAATTGATTTGATTCCGGCATCTTCTTTACCCAATCATCCGACCTATAGGACAAATCCAAGTGAAACTAGGGAAATTCGCCAAAAAATTGAGGAATTAATTGCTAAAGGTTGGGTTCAAGATAGCATGAGCCCTTGTGCTATGCCTATTATCCTTGTCCCTAAGAAAGATGGCACATGGAGGATGTGTTCGGATTGTAGGGCTATAAATAACATTACAATTGAGTATATGCATCCCATACCTAGGCTTGATGATTTGTTGGATGAATTGCATGGTTCAAAAATTTTTACAAGATTGATCTTAAAAGTGGCTACAATCAAATCCATATAAAACCGGGTGATGAATGGAAGACGGCCTTTAAGACCAACTTTGGTTTGTATGAGTGGTTGGTTATGCCATTTGGCTTAACTAATGCTCCAAGTACTTTCATGCGCCTCATGCATCATGTTTTAAGACCATTCATTGGCAAGTTTGTTGTTGTTTATTTTGATGATATCCTCATTTATAGCTTGTCTTTGTATGACCATAGGATGCATGTTAGACAAGTCTTGGAAAGCCTTAGGAAAGAACATTTGTATGCTAACCTTGTTAAATGTATGTTTGCACTTGATCATATAGAATTCATAGGGTTTGTTGTCAGTAGCAAAGGGGTCCATGTAGATCAATCTAAGGTAGTAGCCATTCAAAATTGGCCAACGCCTACAAATGTGAATGATGTTCGAAGTTTCCATGGTCTTGCTTCTTTTTATAGAAGATTTGTACCAAACTTCGGTACCATAGCTGCACCTCTCAATGATATAGTGAAAAAGGATGTGGTTTTCAAATGGGGAGAAGCACAACAAAATGCTTTTGATGTTTTAAAACAAAAATTGACTAAAGCTCCCATTTTAGCCCTTCCTAATTTTTTAAAATATTTGAGATTGAATGTGATGCTTCAAGTATAGGCATTGGGTCTGTTCTCCTTCAAGAGGGCCACCCCATAGCTTATTTTAGTGAGAAATTGAAAGGAAGTCATCTCAACTATTCCACTTATGATAAGGAATTGTATGCACTTGTTAGAGCTTTGTTTACTTGGCAACATTATCTTTTTCCTAAAGAGTTTTTGATTCATAGTGATCATGAATCTCTTAAATATTTGAAAAGCCAAAACAAACTTAACAAGAGGCATGCTAAGTGGGTGGAATTTCTTGAGCAATTTCCTTATGTGATCAAGCATAAGCAAGGCAAAAATAATGTTGTGGCCGATGCACTTTCTAGACAATATGCCTTGCTAAATCTTTTGGGTTCTCAATTTCTTGGCTTTGATCACATTAAGGATCTTTATCATGATGACTTTGATTTTTCTCTTATCTATCAAGAGTGTATCAAAGGAGGACACAAAGATTTTTTTATACAAGATGGCTTTCTTTTTAAAGGAAAGAGTCTTTGTGTTCCTCAAAGCTCCATTAGATTATCTCTTGTTAGAGAAGCACATGAGGGAGGATTAATGGGTCACTTTGGGGTTGCAAAAACTTTGGATGTGTTACATGAACATTTCTTTTGGCCTCATATGCATAAACATGTTCATAGTTTGTGTGAAAAATGCATAGCTTGCCGTAAAGCTAAATCTAGATTGCAACCCCATGGTTTATATACTCCTCTTCCTATCCCTTCCATGCCTTGGGTTGACATTTCTATGGATTTCATCTTAGGCTTACCCAAGACATCAAAGGGAAAGGATTCCATTTTTCTGGTAGTGGATCATTTTTCAAAGATGGCTCACTTTATTCCTTGCCACAAAGTGGATGATGCATGTCATATTGCAAACTTCTTCTTTCAAGAAGTGGTTCGTTTACATGGTATTCCTAGAACTATTGTATCCGATAGAGATTCCAAGTTCTTTAGTCACTTTTGGAAGACCTTGTGGGGTAAGCTTTGTACTAAGCTTTTATTTTCTACCACTTGTCACCCACAAACCGATGGTCAAACCGAAGTGGTAAATAGAACTTTGGGACAAATGTTGCGATGCTTTATTTCCGGGAATCCTAGAGTTTGGGAGAATTTACTACCACATGTTGAATTTGCTTTTAATCGTGTAGTAAATTCTACCACCTCACATTCTCCTTTTGAGGTTGTCTATGGGTTTAATCCCTTAACACCTCTTGATCTTCTTCCTATTCCCATACTTGATGATATCTTGTGCAAAGATGGGGATGAAAAGGCTTCTTTTGTGAAAAATTTGCATAAAGATATCAAGTTGAGAATTGAGAAGAAGGTTGGCAAGTATGCTGAACTTGCCAACAAAAGGAGAAAAGCATTGTTATTTGATGAAGGTGATTGGGTTTGGCATCATTTGAGGAAAGATCGTTTTCCTAATCAAAGGAAGTCCAAACTAATGCCTCGTGGAGATGAACCTTTCCAAGTCCTAAAGAGGATTAATGATAATGCTTATGAGTTAGATATGCCTGATACATACCTTGGTAGTCATACATTTAATATCAGTGATCTAACTCCTTTTTTTGTAGGTCTCCAGAATTCGTGACCGAATTCTCTCCAACTCGGGGAGTATGATGGAGATCAAGATCGAGAAGAAATAGAGGTCGAAGATCAAGGTCAAGAGAAGGTAGAGGCCGAAGTTGAAGAAGCTCAAGGAGACATTAGCTTACCTCAAAGGCTTACAAGGAGCAAGTTTAAAGAATTAGGAAGTAGTGGTAGATTATTTTCTCTTTTTATAGTGTGTTTTGTATAAAAAGTAGAATGTTTAAATATATAGGTTTTAGGAAGGTGCTTAGAGGGAAACATTAGATACCCCTTTTGTAAAGCATCTATAGGCTTTTAGTTTAGAATTTTCTAGAAGGTGACTCTTCATGAGTTATTATAGGCGTTAGCTTAGGGGACTTTTGGTTAGCTTGTGGTGCAAGCTTTGTAAGCTTCATGACCGACCCTTGCTCCTATAAAAGGAGGGTTTGGGTCCTTCAAATAATAGAATTGAATTTTGAAGTAACAAAACTCTCCCAAATTGGTGATTGAGTGAGTGAGAATTGTTTTCTCCTCTTCCTAGTCTCATCTTGAGTGCCTTGGTTCTGCAAGTGGCGGCAATTCACACTTTTCTTGGAGCAATCACACTTCATGTGGCGTGTTCATCAACCAAGAACTACAACCACATAAGTCTTCTTTCTTCTCCATCTACTTCTTCCATTTCCATGTCCATATGAACTCCTTAAACATGTCTTAGGACTTTTCTTGCATTTCTATTCGGTATTTTAGCTTCTTTTGCTATTTTGTTCGGTTCATCTTCTTCCTTGCTGAGTTTAATCGGTTCATCTTCATTCTTACTTGCTTTTGTTTGGTGCATTTCAATTGTCAAGCATTTTAATCGGTTCATTTACATTCTTAAGGAATTTAATCGATTCAATTGGCAAGAAATGGACTTCCATGTGAGTTTTGGTGTATTGGCGCAAGTTTTGGTGAGTTCTTGAAACATAGAACATTGATCCATTTCTATAAAAGTGCCTATTCAATCTCCAACTCAAGTTGATTCCATAAAATGTCAAAGAATCATCTACATCTTGTTATTGGAATCATATCACTCCTTTTGGGTTGCCTTCATGCAATGGTTGTCCTAGACACTCTTGTGGGTGCCCTTTATGAAAGGTTGTGTTGGGGCCTCTTCCATCAGGTTACTTCCTATACATTCATGAGATGTTAATCATTTATCTCTAGAATTCAAAAACATGTGGAATTTTAGAAATATATTCCATAATTCAATTTAAAATCATTTTCAAATTTCTGAATTGAATTACGTAATCCAAAAATGTATTCCAAATCTGAAATACATTTCTAGATTTTACATAGGCAAGACATTCTAAATTGTGTAATTTAGAATAAATTTCCTAATCCAAAATACATTTTCAATATTACAATCCAAAATATATTTAGAAGTTATGCAATCCTAAATGCATATTAAAAAAAATCAAAAGTATATTATAAATTGTAAAATTTCTAAAATATTTTAAAATTATATAATTCATAATATATTTTCAAATTGTTCAATTTATACATAATAGAAATGGAGAGTACTCTCAGGATAAGTTTAAACACGTGTCCTCTCCACAAAATTTTGAAAAAAAAAAACAAAAAGACTTAATACTAAAAGTTGAAAAACTTCCACCAATCAACACAACACACCTAGGCAAATGAAAACGTGCCACGTGCCACGTTTTAAAACTCACTTTGTCGTTTGGTTTCCCCATTCTCCCTCATTTCGCTTTCTCGGTTCTCTCTCTTTAACACTTTTTTTTCTCTCTCATCCTGTTTTTCTCTGAAACCCTAAACTCCTCTCAATCCTTTGCCCCCTTCTCTCCTTTTTTCCTTTACTCTTTTCATCGTTTCGGCAACTGCAAAGCTGCTCTATTGGAAAGTACTTTTTCCTAAAAACACCATTACCCATCTGCAGAAATGGCACCTTCTTTTGAAATTTAAAATGGTAATGACAATTTTTTTCACTATAAATTGTGTTGTATCAAACGCTTTTTCATTTTTGTTCAATTTTCTTCCGTTCATTCTCCAGGTAATGTTTTATATCGTTTGTTCATCTCATTATCACATCTATGTTGTGTTTTTAGGGTTTTCTAATTAAAGATATCTCCTTTTTACGGTTAATTTTTATTTGAATGCAAATCCACCGTATATTCAGTCACCGATTGAAGATTTTTTTCCTCTTTTGCATTCTAGGGTTTTCGAGGGTTTAATCATTAATGACGTTGTTGGTTTTTTAGTATATGGTTTTAGGGTTGAAAACATGAAGACTAACAGAGCACGTAAAATGTATTGATTTTGACCTCCTCTTTTGGATGCATTTGATATTCATCTTCAACCCATTTAATTGTTTGTTGCGTCCTCTTCTCATTCCATGGTTCATTTTTATGGTGAACATTAAAAGATATCTCCTTTTTACGGTTAATTTTTATTTTGATATATTTCCAAATCCACCGTATATTCAGTCACCGATTGAAGATATTTTTCCTTTTTTGCATTCTAGGGTTTTCGAGGGTTTACTCGTTAATGGCGTTGTTGGTTTTTGAGTATATGGTTTTAGGGTTGAAAACGTGAAGATTAACAGAGCACGTAAAAGGTAATGATTTTTTACCTCCTCTTTGGATGCATTTGATATTCATGTTCATCCCATTTAATTGTTTGTTTCGTGGTATTCTCATTCCACATGGTTCATTTCATTTCATATTGATGTTCATATTTATTTTTATTTTTATTTTGTCCTCTTTCATATTGATGTTCATCAACAGTTTTTGGTAAACTAATATTTATGCCAAGGCATTTTTTGTTTTCTTTTTTTCTTTCTAGGCTTCTCTGTTCAAAATTTCTAGGTTTGTTGCCTGCTATTCTCATTCCATTGTTCATTTAATTTCATATTGATGTTCATTCTGATTTTGTGCTCTTTCATATTGATTATGGTAAGAATGTTATATGCTTATGGGATGACAATTTCTTTTTTGCTTACTCGATGCATTCAACTACTACCATAGTCTTTGTTCTCTGTTTCTTATTATTTTTTCAGTTTTGTTGATATGAAGGTTTCTTAGATAGGAAGGATTTCATCTTCTATTTCAGATTTCTCAGATATTTTGATGGAGATCAAGATCAAGAAGAGGTAGAAGTCGAAGTTGAAGGTGCTCAAAAGGATATTAGCTTTCCTCAAAGAATTACAAGGAGCAAATTTAAAGAATTAGGAAGTAATGGTAAAATGTTTTCTCTTTTTGTAGTATCTTATGTATAAAATGTAGAATGTTTAAATATATAGTTTTTAGGAAGGTGCTTAGAGGGAAACCTAAAGATACCTCTTTTGTAAAGCATCTTTAGACATTAGTTTAGAACTTTCTAGAAGTTGACCCTTCATGTCTCACTATAGGCGCTAGAAGTGGGTAGCATGCAAGAGACTTTTGGTTAGCTTGTTGTGTAAGCATTGTAAACTTCATGACCGGTCCTTCTCCTATATAAGGAGGGCTTGGGTCCTTCTAAATGCAGAATTTGATATTGAACTACCGAAACTCTCCCAAATTGGTGATTGAGTGAGTGAGATTTGTCTTCTCCTCTTCTAGTCTCATCTTGAGTGCTTCTTGGAACCTCAAGTGGCAGCATCTACACTCATCTTGAAGTCTTGCATCCTTCAAGTGGCGTGTTCATCTCCAAGAACTCCAACCACATAAGTCTTCTTCTCTTTCCATCTTATTCCTCCATTGCCATGTCCATATGAACTCCAAAACAAGTTTTATACCGTTCTAGTTTCTTTTAATCGGTTCATCTTCCTTTTCTTGCACTTTTGTTCGGTTCTTTTCAATTACTTACTGTTTTAATCGGTTCAGTAGCTTATTTTCATGTTTTGTTCGGTTCAATTGCTTTCTTTAGAGTTTCAATCGGTTCATTTACTTTCTTGTTCAATTTAATCGGTTCATTTGACAAGAAATGGATTTCTATATGATTTTTGGCTTGGTTACTTAAGTTTTGGTGAGTTCTTGAATGAAAGAACATTTATCCAATTCTATAAAAGTGCCTAATCATATTCCAACTCAAGTTGATTCCATATAATGTCTATGAAACATCTATATCTTGTTATTGGAATCATATCACCTTTTCTTGTTTGTCTTTGATTGTTCCTTGGTTTTGTGGTGCTTGGCTTTTAGTTTGAGTGCTTTTGCTTTAACATCTTTCATTTGAGGTTACTAAGGCCTCAAGAGCAAATTGGTTAAGGGAAGTATTCTTTCTTGGAGTGATTTAAGTGACTCAACCTTCGACACCTTGTTATCTTCTTTGTTGCTCACATTATTTTCTTAACCTTGTTTGTTTTTTGTGTTTGCTGTTTTTCTTTTATCATGGATACATATTCTAGTGCTGAATCTTCAAAACCACACTCCACTCATAGAGCCTATGTTCTTAATGAGTTGAAAGAAGCAAGGAAGGTTATTGCTGAAAAAGATGATGCTTTACAAAGATTGGAAGAGCGTTTGGCCAAGTTTGAATTAAAGCAAGAGAGAGTTTCTCCTCGGCATGATAGGCATCATTCACCTCGGCATTCTTATAAGGGTTCTTCTTCTCACAACCATGGAGAGGAGTCTAGATGAAGGAGGCATCGTCCTCATTCCCATGGAAGCAGCCACCACCGTGACCAAAGACATCATCAAGAGCCAAAGCCTCAAGTTCCTTTTGTTAAAGTCCCTAGTTTTAGTGAGGATAGCGATCCTACTTTGTATTTAGAATGGGAGGCTAAATGTGAACAAATTTTTACAGCTTATAAGGTAGAAGAGGATCAAAAAGTGAATATAGCCTCTTTAAAATTCATAGATTATGCCATCAGATGGTGGCATAGTATTGTAATGGACATTGGCTATAAAAAGAGACCTCCTGTGGTCTCTTGGGACGATTTAAAAGAGTGTATGCACTTTAGATTCGTACCACCACACTTTAGGAAAGACCTCATGTTGAAGCTCCAACGGTTTCAACAAGGCACGCTAAGTGTGGATGCATACTTTAAAGAGTTAGAAACGCTTTTGCTTCAAGTTAAATTGCAAGAAAGTGAGGAAGCTATGATTGCTAGGTTTGTAAGTGGCCTAAGAAGGGATATTCAAGATGTTGTTGAACTTCAAGAGTATTCATCTTTGGGATCTTTGGTTCACCTTGCAATGAAGTTTGAAGCCCAACTTTTTAAGAGAAATTCTTTTAAAAACTCTCCCAATGATGGTTACTATAACAACTCTTGGAAAAATAAAAAGTCTTTTTCAAAACCTCCTTCCAAGGATTCTTTCAAACCTAAAGATTCTAGGCCTTCCACTTCTACTCCTAAATTTCCAATCAAATCGTCTAGTAAGAAATGCTTTAAGTGTATGGGTTATGGTCACATTGCGGCTAATTGTCCTTCTAAAAGGAATATGTTTGTGCATAATGGCATTGTAGTTAGTGAGCATGATTCGGATTCATCTAAGCATTCTTCCCATTCTAGAGCATCTAGTGAGCATGAGAGTGAGAGTCCACTTGAAGAAGATTTGTTGGTTATGAGAAGACTTCTTGGTCAAGTTTTACAACCTTTTGATGAAAGTCAAAGGGAAAATATTTTTCATACAAGATGTCTTATTCAAAACAACATTTGTTCTTTAATAGTGGATGGAGGAAGTTGTGCTAATGTGGCTAGTACAAGAGTAGTAGATAAGCTTGGTTTGCCTACTATCTCTCATACAAGGGTCCCGATTTTTGGACAACTCTAAATGAGTTGCTCTAGCATAATACTGCCAACGTGGCACAAAAAAATATTATTTTATTTAGATTGTGGGGCCCAGAAAAAATCTGATCATTTAGTGTTTAGGGTGCGGTAGAATGTGAAATTAGGTTTTATGAAAGGGATTGAGTTTAGGTTTCTTCTTCTCCACCACATCGTCTTCCAGTTCTAGGTTTTAAGAAAGGGGTTGAGTTTAGGTTTCTTCTTCTCCACCACATCGTCTTCCAGTTCTCCGCAAGCTATTTGTTTGAAGTTGTCCGCAACCTTTATGTGCAATGGCATTCGTTGTCGTCCTAGGTGCATGTGTTTTGAGGGTGGTTTGGCGGTGGTGTCGTCTTCGACATCCTCCTTTCACGGTGTTTGGGTGGCGGTGTCGTCTTCAGCATCCTGTTTTCACGGTGGTTGGGTGGCGTTCTCCTCTTAGACATCCTCTTTTCAAAGGTAATACATTTTTTTTTTCATTTGTTTATTAAGTGAAACCTTGATGTTGTGTGATTTTTGTTGTTGGGTCATTCCTGTTATTTGTCCTGTGGTGACCATTGTGTGAGCCAAAACTGATTTTTTCCACAAACTGTTAAGATAAATGTATATTCGTATTTCATGTTGGGTTTACTTTGTGGGTCTTTGTGGGTCTGTATTTCACTATTATTGTAGTATTTTATTTCATAGTAGCATGTTAGGATACACAAAGAAAAGGGATTGGTGGAGAAACTCAATTAGAGTTGTCCAAAAATCGTTACCCATTTTTCTGGAGTATGACTTGATTTTTTGTGAAAAATATTGTTGTTGGAAATATGTGTCTTGGTGTATAAATAATGCAGAGTGATTGTTTGGAATGTTAGGTTCATGAGGTACCAAAATTTTTAAGGAAATTCTGTAATGTTGACATGGATAAAAAAAGGTTAAAAGAGAGTGTTAGTGTTATTGTTGATGTTGGTTGGGGAAGCGCACGAGGTGGAGAGAAAGTGGTTTAAATCAGTTTTTTATAGGCCATCAAAGTAGGATAGTGTAAAGTAACCACAATGTTCACTGAATTTAGAAGGTTGCAGTATGTGGTGACCCTAGTAGGAGTATGTGGTGACCCACATTACAATTCCTGCACAGACCTAAAGGGGAACTTTTTTTTTTTTAAATGTCAATTATGTTCGTGTTGGTTAGGGAGGGATACGAGGTGGGGAGAAAGTGGGTTAAATGAGTTATTTAGAGGCTGTGAGAGTAGGACCTTGTGAATTAACCACAAAATTTAGTCAAGTTAGAGAGTGATAATATGTGGTGACCCTTCAGGGAATATGTGGTGACACACTTTACACTTCTTGCACAAACCCAGTGAAACTTGTTATGGAAATATGAAGTGAGTGTTCATGTTTGTTGGGATGGGCATGATGTGGGGAGAAAGTGTGTTAGATCAGAACTTTAGAGGGCATGAGTGTAAGGCAGTGTGAAGTGAGCAGAAATCCAGTAAACTTATAGGGTTGCAGTATGCGGTGACCTCAGTAGCAGTATGTGGTGACCCACATTACACTTCTTGCACAGACCTAACAAAGGAACTTTTTCTTGAAATGTCAATTGTGTTCGTGTTGGTTAGGGATGGACACAAGGTGGCGAGAAAGTGGGTTAAATGAGTTATTTAGAGGCTGTGAGAGTAGGATCCTGTGAATTAACCACAAAATTCAGTCAGTTAGAGAGTGATAGTATGTAGTGACCCTTCAGTGAACACTTTACACTTCCTGTACAAACCCAGTGAAACTTGTTATGGAAATATGAAGTGAGTGTTCATGTTTGTTCGGATGGGCATAATGTGGGGATACTTTTTAATGAAAATGGGAAGTGAGTGTCCATGTTGGTTGTAATGGGGCATGAGGTTTGGACTATATAGTAATTTGAATATTTGACACCACTGAAGTGCGCATCAGGTCATTTGGTTATTTGTACTATAACTTATTCCAATGTGTTATTCAGTAAATTTGTTATACATGAAGATGTTTTGAAGTCATGTTTGTTATTTCGTTGCAGGTAAAAAACAACGCACTCAGTAAATTTTGACGGATGTGACAATGTATTAAGGATGAAGTTTATGAATGACACATGTACATTTTTGTTATGTAATCTTGAACAATTGTGGTAGATGTTCAACCACCCACATGCAATGAATGGTTGTATATGTTTGTATGAATTTTTTTGACCGTATTCAAAATATTTTGTAAGATTACAATGTACATAGTTATCCCCAAAATGAGGTAAATTTATTGTAAATCAATGTATTATGTGTGTAGTCTTAGCAATGATGCATTTTCCCTTGAGACACCTAATTTGAGTACTAATGATGCATTACTTGTATTTAAGCACTAATGATTTTTGGCATGCACTAAATAATTTAGATTAAGCGAAAATGGTCCGGTGTTGAAGGGGTCCGATTTAGCTTGCACAAAAATATTTGGATTAAGCGAAAACGGTCCAGTGCTGAAGAGGTCCAATTTAGCTTGCACGAAATAATTTGGATCAAGCGAAAACGGTCCAGTGTTGAAGGGGTTCAATTTAGCTTGCACGAAATAATTTGCGTTAAGCGAAAATTGTCCAGTGCTGAAGAGGTCCAATTCAGCTTGCACGAAACAATTTGGATTAAGCGAAAATGGTCCAGTGCTGAAGAGGTCCAATTTAGCTTGCACGAAATAATTTAGATTAAGCGAAAACGGTCCAGTGCTGAAGGGGTCCATTTTAGCTTGCACGAAATAATTTGGATTAAGCGAAAATGGTCAAGTGCTTAAGAGGTCCAACTTAGCTTGCACGAAATAATTTGGATTAAGCGAAAATGGTCCAGTGCTGAAGAGGTCCAATTTAACTTGCACGAAATAATTTGGATTAAGCGAAAAAGGTGCAGTGCTGAAGAGATCCAATTTAGCTTGCACGAAATAATTTGGATTAAGCGAAAATGGTCCAATGCTGAAGAGGTCCAATTTAGCTTGCACGAAATAATTTGGATTAAGCGAAAATGGTCAAGTGCTGAAGAGGTCCAACTTAGCTTGCACGAAATAATTTAGTTTAAGCGAAAACGGCTCAGTGCTGAAGGGGTCTAATTTAGCTTGCACGAAATAATTTGGATTAAGCGAAAATGATCTAGTGCTCAAGAGGTCCAATTTAGCTTGCACGAACTAATTTTGATTACTTCACACCCACATCATGCTCATGCATCACCCTTCTCAAGCACTGCACTTTTCACAGTACGTCAAAATACGGAAATGTAGTGTGTGTGCAGAAATCTTGTCTCAGGTCAACACATTTTCCCTCAGAGGTCACCACTTATTTCCTTCCAGGTCACCACCAAGTCTGACATGAGCCAAGTCCATCTGTGATTGCACTTCTTCAAATCCATATCGGTGGCCAAATCCTCCCTCATTTCACACCCACATCGTGCTCATGCATCACCCTTCTAAAGCACTCAACTTTTCACAATGGATCAAAATACAAAAATGTAGTGTGTGGTCAAAAAACTTTGGCACAGGTCACCACATTTTCCTTTAGAGGTCACCACTTATTTCCTACCAGGTCACCACCATGTCTGACATGAGCCAAGTCCATCTGTGATTGCACTTCTTCACATCCATATAGGTGGGCCCATCCTCCCTCACTTCACACCCACATCATGCTCATGCATCACCCTTCTAAAGCACTCAATTTTTCATAGTGGGTCAAAATACAAAAATGTAGTGTGTGTGCAGAAACGTTGTCACAGGTGACCACATTTTCCTTCATAGGTCACCACTTATTTCCTACCAAGTCACCACCAAGTCTAACATGAGCCAAGTTCATTTGTGATTTTAATTGTTCACATCCATATAGGTGGCCCACTCCTCCCTCACTTGACACCCACATCATGTTCATGCTTCGCCCTTTTCAAGCACTACACTTTTGATAGTGGGTCAAAATACGAGAATGTAGTGTGTGTGCAGAAACATTGTAACAGGTCACCACATTTTCTTTCAGAGGTCACCACTAATTTCCTACCACCTGACAACAATTTAGTTCTGTTTGTTATTTTAAATTGTAAATATGATTAATTTTTCAGAAACATTAAGTTCAACTTTTGGATCCAATGTTGCTTATGCATAGTATCAATAACTTTTTTCTTTCTCGCTTGGATCCATGTTTTATATATCTTAGCCAAAGAGTTCATAAAAAAGGGACCAAATTTTCTACCTTAACTTAATATTCTTCACTTTACAATTATTTTAGTGCACCAAAATGGGGAAATGTAAATATTTATAAGTTTCTTTTCACTCAGTCCAATGATGTCAGAACCAAGACATCCTTCATCAGGGACGGTCATAACAGTTACCTTCCAAAGTATATGACACCTGCTAATGCACCCTTTGGGTTCAATACAAATAAAACCACTTGTGGAAAACCATGTCATCATAATCGAAAATGATGGAAATTAAATTAACTGTAATTAGAAGCCCTGCTGCATGTGATGCTATAACAATATTGGTCTTCATTTTTGGCATTAAAAATTTGTAACATTGTTAAAATGAATGCAAGTCTATATAAGGCATTGTGTTTGTACATTTCTGAATGATCATGGGACCCTTACTACATCTTTTAATATGTACTTCATACAACATTTACAAAAATTCATTGAACAACTGCATACACATTTCATTACAAAGTACATGTAAGAACTTGTTGAAATCCTCTAAGACATCTAACAAATAAGTACACAATTGCACGACATGAAACTTCAGATCCAGCGAACTCTGAACCATCATCATTTTGAACTACCACGAAAGTTGAATTGCTTCAAGACACTTTCGTGTTCTGCATCTAGCACCCAATTGCAAACCATTTCTTGACGGAATTGTTGAAGTTCGTCCTGGAAAATTATCAAAATAAAATTTCAATTAACAATAAAACTAACAACTTTTAGTCCAATAGTAAAGGGAACAAATACGTACAGTGTTGTATTCAGGCATCGTCTTCCCCTGATAGTCAACCATACTATTCTAAAGCTCAATATATTTCAAAACCAAAACTCCACAATCATAACTGCATAAATGAAGCACATGAAAATAAATTACATATTCATATGCATCAAAATAAGAATAGTTTTCATTGAAATACTAACCCGTTTGGCTGCATAGGAACTTTTTCTTTCACTACTTTTATAGGGGGACTATTTATTTCACCGAACTTCTGAAGAATTTTGTACAAATGGTCAACTTGAACAACCTGCAACATACAATACAAGAACATTACAAAGGAAATATCAAATTCATGGATTCATTTTTTACTAAATATCATGCACTAGTCCATAAGAATATATAACTTTATGTCTCCTCCAAACACTTTATTCACCAACCCACCATCATCATCCTCCAAAGATAATTGTTGACCCACCACTAGCAACCCCACAGCAAAACACACATCAAAAACCTTAAAAGGCATTAAATGTTGTCTTATCCTAAAACAATTATCATTGACACTCCACCTACTAATCAGTTCCCGAAGAACGGGACTTGATATGTCCAACTCTTCTAGTAACTGCAACATCCACTTAAAAGGGGTTGCCTCTATTCTTTGGCATTGCAACGATGTCAAATTTCTATTGATTTGAATAATATGTTTAGTCTGCACTTTGTGCCTTACTCGAATCTACAAAATAACCATGAAAGGGAAATGTTTAAATTGAATATAATTTCATATTTTCAAAATTAAATATTAGCAACATAGTAATAATATAAATGAAACCTTCATTCTCCTTCCTTCATGATCAAAACTTTTATTCTCGAACTAGTTTGGGGACTGGGAGAACTACTGTCTTCAGATGCCACTCGGTCGGCCGTGTCTCACGTTCCTCCTTCCAACTTCTTCGCCAAACGACTCCTCAGACTGGTGGGGTACCTGCAGATGGCACTCCAACGCTCAAGTCAGCGGGGTATCGTATTCGACTGGTTAGAATACTGTAGATAATGACGTACCTTCTTCCTTGGAATGCGTGATATTTATATTACCTTGATGGGCCCTTGTTGTTGGGCCGGATTAGGGGGTTGTTTAGCTATTAGGGTTGGGTTAGGTTGTTTCCTAACCATGGGTTAGCCTTTGCTAATCGGGTCAGCCTTTGACTTTAGCTTCTTATGTCGGTCAGCCACATGCGCCACGTGGTCGACCTCGTACCTTAAGGTGGGGTCTGGTTGCGTAGATTGACCGGGTCCATAGACCGGTCGATCGTCCCAGTACAGTTGCCTCCCAGGCTCGAGAGGTGGTACAGCTGAAGAGTCTGAAGAATGGGCCTCGGGCGGCTTGTGTAATGATGGGTGAAGTGATGTTTTGGGGGTGCCTGAGCGATTGACGTGACGCGCATTTATGAGGGGTTTTTAGGGCGCCAAGTGGCATGGGCCGTCCGATCAAGTGAATTTAACGGTTGAGATTTTTGCGACGTTTGGAATTTCGAGGTCCTCCCGGGCTATAAATAGGGGCTGGGAACAGTGGTGCTTCACACGTTATCTTTTTTTGAGCTCCGATACTCTGAAACAATCCGTCCGATCCCCGTTGCCTTCTTCGTTCGTCTAAAGGTTAGTCATGTCTACTCATTCCCGTCCGGCTTCCCCCTCTATATCTCCCCCTTCTTGTTCGTCGTCGTCGTCCTCTTCCTCTTCTTCTTCTTCTTTGGTGAGGGATGACACCGGCAACGCGTCGGACCGGCCGCGTCTTCACGTTGGGCCTGCCTGGGTTGATCCCCGGGTGTGTGAGGTGTCGTCTTTCGTCTACACCGACACCTCTGTTGTTGATTTCTTGAACGAGGTTCCTGTTTTGAAGGCTTCGGCCGAGGAATCTTTGTTGGCGTTCGGTCCTTGTTCTTTGGAGGACCGTGTGTATAGGGAGCGGTCATCTACCGAGCCCCCCTTCTTTTTTATGTATAGTTGTCTTTTTGCGGACCTCCATGTGTCCCTTCCTGATGGAAGAGGCCCAAGCACAAGCCCACATGCAAGCCCACCAAAGGGTAGATTTGGGCCAACCATAGAGTTATGGCCAAGAGGATCCAAGAAGACGTTCTTTTACATGTTCAAATGCCATAAACTCTAGTGTAGAGTAGACTTTAATTTCTTGTCAAAATTAGCATAGGAACTTTATTTGTAATTTTCTTAGAATTAATTTCGGCACCTAAAACACCAACCTAGGTAAACTTAGAGTTTCTAAAAAAACCTCTAAATTTACCAAGGCCGGTCTAGAAAGCCCATGGAGGGGGTGAGCATAAAAACTAGACACACCCCCCCCATGTGCTCATTTGTGCACCCATGTGCCATGTGCACCCATGTGCTTCACATTTACATTTCATTTGGCTAGCATTAGGGTTGCATTATGGTCCTCCTTAGCCTATAAAAGGAGGAGCCTACACCTTGTATTTTCAAGTTTAATTGAGTAAGGTTATGCTGCCATTTTTGTGCACAAGCTTTACTTCTCCTAGAAATCTAGGCTCTAAACTTCAATCCTTTCACCTTCTCCCTTGAGCTGGCAGAACCACTCAAACACCATACTCATCATGCACCTACAAGGCCAACACAACTCCTAGGAGGGTCTTGATCATCTCACCCATTGCTTCCGCACCTTATTTTTCTACTTTGATTCAAGAAGAACACATGAGAATGCCATCATTTGGTATCATGAGCTTTGGTTCTTCAAGATGAGTAGCTCCTTGTCTTTTAAATTTTAGTTCTTCTTTATTTCATATTGTCATTTACTTTCCTTACTTGTCTTGCTATTTTTTACATTTTAATTTGTTCTTGGTGTGCTTTGTGGAAGATCCAACCGAAGCACTCTTGTTCATTTGATCTTGAACAAGTTCTTGTGCAATTTGTGATAGGATTCCATACACCTTTGTGTTGCTATTTTCTTTTAGGCTTTGAGTCTTTATTGCTTTCCTTATTTGGTTCATATTATGCTTTGAGTCTTTAATTTTCTGAATCTATACATGTTTTGTCAAGTCATGTTCATCCATATTGTCAACATTTCATAGTAGTCCTTTTATTTGGCTTAATTGTTTCTTGATTTTGGGTCTCTTTATTTGCTTGAATCTGCTGTTCTTTGCTCCTTTGGTGCCTTTTTAATTTTTAGTTTGAGTTCATATTGTGTTTAGATCATACACAATTCTATTTCACAAATTTCCATTGTGTCTAAACTTTGGTATCTTGCTGTTTTTGTTTCCAGTTTTCAGAATCCCCTGTTTCAGATTTTCTGTGCTGACTGTTTTGATCCAGAAAAATATTTCCACTCATAGGAAAATTTTCATTCTCTGGAATTTGCAAGTTTGAAGTGTTATAGAAAGGACAAAAAAATAATTAGTCCAAAAGAAGCAACAGAAAAAAAATGATAAATCTTTTAAAATCAGTGTGCAAACCTGAGGCGCTACAGCTGGCGTAACTGAACACCAAAATTGCAAAATTTATTAAAAAAACTTGGTGCATGCGTTTTGAGTGATTCCAAAGCCAGGATTTAGCTAAGATCTTGAATATCTTGCATAACAAATTTCAGAGCCAAATTCCAAAAATACAGATCAGCATAAATCGGGGAACAAACACGTTTTCTGGCCCACAACATTTTCCAGTGGTGCTGTTTTTTTTTTATTTGGTCATCTAATCTAGTGCTTTTCTTTAGGAATTCTTTTTGTGTGCCAACCTTTAATTGAGTACCTTTATTTGTTTGCTTTAATTACTTGACTCTCTTTCTAGTTGTCACAATCTAAATCCTTTTGGTGGTACTGTTTTATTCAATTAAATTTGTTTCTTGCTTTTGTTCTTTGACCTCTAATTTGGGTGCTGGAATTTAATTCTTCTTTGGTGCTTATGTGAATGGGAACTTGATTTGGTTAAGGTTTAGCCCTTTGCTAGGTGCTGGAAATTGGAGGATTAAAGGCCATCATTCTAAGGAGAAGACAAGGCCAAAGCCGAAACAAGCATTCTTGAGAAAACACTACAAACACTTGGAAGATCAACAAGCAAAGACAACAAGGAAGTGCACTAACCAAAAGAGGATCAACAAAGGGAGTTCTCTTATTTCCTTTGCAACTTGGTTTATTGTTAATTACCTTGTTAATTACGTTTAGACGGTGAGTGTGTCTTCAAGGGCTCAAAGTGTCCAAGAAGCCTCACCTAGGGCCGAATAGTATAGCATTCTTGATTAGTAATTGTTACTTGTTTGTAATTGCCTTTTCTTTTGCTTAGTTAGTGACGCTTTGCATGGTTATTTTGTTAAGTTTGTGTTAAACCGACTAGCTTTGTTGATTAGTAGCTTGCATTGTTTTCTTTCATTGAAAATTTGTTTTCTCAACTTAATTGTGTTCTAAGTGGTTTACTAAGAGAAAGTTTTGTGTGAAGACATTGAGGGATAGTTTTTGGCTAAGGCAAAGGCTTGGTATTTAAGTAGTCCTTTGTGACTCACCTCCCTTACCTGGAAAACTACCTTCTTTGACTTTCCTAAGTTTTCTCAAGGTAAAATACTTGTATACACAAAGCTTTAGCCATGTCTTCTTCTTCTCATTCTACAAAGTCTATTGGAAGTGAATTAAAATCTTTAAAAACTCTTTTGAAAGAAGTTTCACAAACTCTGCAATCAATTGCTTATAGACAATTGGAGAGTGAGACTAAACTTAATGTTTTGACTAAAGCAAAGGATGAGAAGTCTCACATTCTAAAAAAATTACCTTCTCATGCATATATCTCTAAAGATCATGATTCTTTTGGGGAGGGAAGCATTAGAGTAAATGATTATTATCAAGCACCCCCTAGAAGACATAGAAGAGATAGAAAAGAACAAGAAAACCCAAGAGGGGTTAGGGTAGACCAACCCCATTTCCATGGAAAAGAAAATATAGAAGCATGCGTAGATTGGGAAATGAGGGTAGAAAAATTGTTTGCTTCCCATAAAGAAAGAAAGGAAAGAAAAACACAAAAGAAGAGAGGGGAAGTCGAAAGGGAAGCTAAAGAAAAAGAAGAAAAAGAAAAGCATGAAAAGACCCTTGAAGAACAAAAGGCGTGGGAGAAGAGTGTTCCTTCCCACAAGGTCATTCAACAAGACCAAAGATTTAAAAATACCTTTGAAAATATGTGTCTTGTTGAACAACCTCAAAGCCTTACCTTTTGTAAAGGAACACTTGCAAGCCTAAGTGAAAAAGAAGAGTCTTTAAAAGAAGCTTGCATAGATAAAAATGAAATAGATTATTTCTCATATGTGCTAGGATATCACCAAGTGAATGTCAAGTTTTTTATAAGCATCTACAAAAACAATTTTTTATGTGAAGTAGTGCCTAAAGAAACTTGTCATGTCTTATTGAGACAACCATTGCAAAGTGTACAAATCTTTATAAACAATGGTTGTCACAACGAGACTATCCTTACACATAAGAGAAAAAGTCTTCATGAAGGAGAATTCATGGGACAAATTAGAGTTGATAAAACTCTAGAGCTTTTAAAAGGAAAACTTTTGTCCCCCATGAGAAAAGAAGTTCAAAGACATTACCTTAGGTACAATTCTTGTTTTCAAACTACGCCCAAGGCAATGTCTCATAAACTCTATACTCTTTCACCTTTTGCAAATGATCCTTGGAAAGATATAAATTTCATATTAAAACTCCCTAGGACAACAAAAGGTTGTGATTCAATCTTCATGGTTATGGATAAACTCTTCTCTAGAGAAGTGATACATCTTCATGGTTTATCTTCAAGCATAGTGTTGAATAGAGTTCCAAATTACGCAAACCTTGATTTGAGGATTTCCTTTGGAAAACTTGCAACTAAATTGCACACTTTAAATTCTTATCATCCTCAAACGCATGGTCAAAATATATTTGAAAATCTAGCTCTTTCTACTAAGCCTAGAATAATCATGAAGTGCACACACAACTCTAGAGGTGAGCAAACATACCATAAAGTAGTTCACAAAACTACTTATATTTCTACTTTTAAAGTTATGTGTGGGTTCAATCATCTTTCTCCTTTTAAGTTGTTACCATCTTCTATAGGATTTATGCCTAAAGAGAAAGTAACCACAAATGAACATTTTAAAATACATAAGATGATTAGAGACCACACACAACCATTAAAAGAGAAACTTTGTCCAAGGTTGCCAAAACCAAAAGAAAAACAAAAATGGAAACCTAGTAAAATTAATTTGCAAACTAACACCTATGCCTTATTTGATTATTTCTATAGGTGGACGTTTGATCCAGGAGGACAAGCTTTGGCGAAGCAAAAGGTTGCTATCCGAGATCAAGTCTGTAGATCTGAGGATAGATCTTCTCAAGAAGGAGGAGATGATGGACACCATCCAGCCACATCCATTCCCCTAGCCATGAAGAAGAAGAAGCAATGGATTTGAGGACAAATCCTTTTCAAGAGGGAGGGGATGATGGAAGAGGCCCAAGCACAAGCCCACATGCAAGCCCACCAAAGGGTAGATTTGGGCCAACCATAGAGTTATGGCCAAGAGGATCCAAGAAGACGTTCTTTTACATGTTCAAATGCCATAAACTCTAGTGTAGAGTAGACTTTAATTTCTTGTCAAAATTAGCATAGGAACTTTATTTGTAATTTTCTTAGAATTAATTTCGGCACCTAAAACACCAACCTAGGTAAACTTAGAGTTTCTAAAAAAACCTCTAAATTTACCAAGGCCGGTCTAGAAAGCCCATGGAGGGGGTGAGCATAAAAACTAGACACCCCCCCCCCCCCCCATGTGCTCATTTGTGCACCCATGTGCCATGTGCACCCATGTGCTTCACATTTACATTTCATTTGGCTAGCATTAGGGTTGCATTATGGTCCTCCTTAGCCTATAAAAGGAGGAGCCTACACCTTGTATTTTCAAGTTTAATTGAGTAAGGTTATGCTGCCATTTTTGTGCACAAGCTTTACTTCTCCTAGAAATCTAGGCTCTAAACTTCAATCCTTTCACCTTCTCCCTTGAGCTGGCCGAACCACTCAAACACCATACTCATCATGCACCTACAAGGCCAACACAACTCCTAGGAGGGTCTTGATCTTCTCACCCATTGCTTCCGCACCTTATTTTTCTACTTTGATTCAAGAAGAACACATGAGAATGCCATCACTTCCCTTTGATGCCTTTACGGTCGGGGTCCTTAAGGAGCTCAACATGGCTCCAACTCAGCTTCACCCCAACTCGTGGGCGTCCATGCAAGCATTTCGCGTTGTTTGTCGGACGTTCGGGTTGCATCCTTTACCTTCTTGCTTTCTCCATTTCTATTCATCGTACTCGGCTAAACTTATTAGCTGGCAATCTCTGGTCAGTCGGGCGGGTAGCGTGTTATTTAAACCTTTCACGGCCTCTTACAAGAACTTCAAAGAGAATTTCTTTAAAGTGTTTGTGGAGCCGGCGGGAACACGTTACTTCTTCGACGAGGTCGGTTAGCCTCGTTTTCCCTTGTTTTGGTCTCGGAGTCCCACAAAGATAACGCATTGGTCGAGACCAGCCTATCCAAGCGATCATGAGCGGCTTATTTTTTCTTTGTTCGATACCTCCCCAGGAAGCTCCCCGCCCGGCCGCTCATGTCGCTGTACAATGCGACCGACCGCGCGGAGGCTTTCAAGGGTATGTTTTTTAACACTTGGTTTGTTTTACCTGTTATGCTTATGCTGACCGGCCCTTTGTTGTTTGTTTGCAGAAATCGCGAAGAGAAAAATACCCCAGGCTGTCGGCATGTTGCATTCATTTAAGAATAAGCTGAATGAGAAGAGGGGGGCTACTAGCGCCAAGCCCCGTGCCGAGGAGGGCGCCCGGGCGGGCCCCTCGAAGAAACGCGGCCGCGAGGGCGGTAATATCGCCCGCACCGTGCGGGAGGCGGGACAAATGCCGACGCCTCCTCCTAGCCGGTCCGCGAGGAATGCTTCCCCGCCCACCGACGACTTCAACCGTCCGATCCCACGGCGGTTGCGGTGCCTGTGCCAGCTTCTGGTGGGTCGACGTTGGCCTTGCTGGGGGGCGACCGATCCTTTAGTCGGGCTGTCTCCTTTCGGTTGCCCCCTGGCCTTGAGGGGGAAATCAAGTCGATCCCCGAGGACGACCTTCTCAATGGTGGCATTGAGATGATATGTCGGGGTTGGTGCTGGCCCGGCGAGGCGCGGACGCTCGGAAGGGCCGAGTGGAGGAGCTTTCCCGTCTCGAGCATGAGCTGCAAGAGGCGGGCCAGAACCTGAAGCAGGCCGTGGAGGCCAACACAACTTATGAAAAACAGTTGTGTGCGCAAGCTGCCGAGCTGGAGCTGTGTCAGAATCGGCTGGCTGAGCTGGAGAAGGCCGACGCCGACAAAGCCGCGAAGGTTGTGCTTCTCCGTAAGGCGTTGGAAGCGGCCGACCATCAGGCCACTCTGATGGAAGAGGAAGCTGCCGCCGAGCGCGAAGGGAAGAAGGCGGCCGAGGCCGAAGTTTTGAAGACCATGGAAGATAACATGGTTCTTATTAACCAGAGCTTTGACCTTGCCGTCCGCCAAGCCGCGGTGCTGTATGGTGGCCCTCCACCTTCTGGTCAATTTGACCAAGACATGGAGGTCGTCGATGGCCGTTTGGTTCCCGCAGTGGCTAGCCAGCCTGCCGATGAAGTTGATCCCTCCGACGCCATTTTAAATATTGTAGACTAGGGCGGTCAGTTTGTAGTTGTTTTTCGTTTCCTTGGGGCTGAGGTGTGGCCCCCACCTTTTTTGTTTAATAGAAATATTTTTCCTTCAATTGCTTTACGTTGTTTTTGGACGAACGAGCCTTGACGAGCCGAGTTGGTTGGAATAATTAATCTTAAACCGGGGTAAAATTAACTAAGTAAAAGGAACTAAGTAATCGGTCGGTATGTGAAATCAACTGAATGACTTGTGATAATTAAAATCAACCAGGTGATTGTAACGAACTTGATCAGTCGGTCGTTCTTTGGCGAATTTGATTTAAAGGAATTTTATTGGACAAGTCTCTAAGTGAATTGGAGTCCTTGTCGAACGTTGTGTGTGCATCGGGAGGGTATGCCGGTTAGGGCTACGTCCTGGCCGAGCTAAGTACGGGTTTCGGAAGGGTATGCCGGTTAGGGCTACATCCTGGCCGAACCGTGCGAGATCCGGGAGGGTATGTCGATTAGGGCTACATCCTGGCCGATCCGTGTGTGTCATTCGTTGTGTACATTATGTAGAAAATGCCTCGTTAAAACCTCTCCGACCGATGGGTTGGCCGGGCGAGGAAAGAGTGCGTGTATTTTATTCATGTTTAGCTGAAATAAAATTTTAGGTGCGTGGCATTCCACGTCCTAGGTACAATTTTTCCCGATAGCTGTTCCAAGTGTTAAGCCCCTCCCTCTCCTACTTCTCGAATTCGGAATGGTCCTTCCCAGTTTGATGAGAACTTGCCGTCCGACTTCCTAGCATTGCTGCACATTCTCCAGACGAGGTCGCCTTGGTGGAATTTTCTGGGCTGGACCTTCGAGTTGTACCTTCTTGACGCTCGGAGCTTGCATGCCGCCTCTCGTATTTTGCTTTTGTCTCGGAGTTCGTTCAGGAGGTCTAGGCCAACCGCCAAGTTTTCTTTGTTAAGGGATAAGTCGAAGAGTTGGCATCGGATGGATGGTTGGCTCCCTGACCTCCACCGGTATCATGGCCTCGGTGCCGTATGTGAGGCTGTAGGGGGTTTCTTGCGTGGTGGATTGGGGGGTGCAGCGGTACGCCCACAGGACCTCGGGCAGTTCTTCTGTCCATCTTCCTTTTGCGGTGTCGAGCCTCTTCCTTAGTTTGTTTAGCAAGACCTTGTTGGCTACTTCGGCTTGTCCGTTCGTTTGAGGGTGTTCGACGGAGCTTGTGAGGGATTTGATGCCGAGGTTGTTGTAGAGAGTCATGAGACCTTGGTCGATGAACTGCCGACTGTTATCGGAGACTATTGAGTGCGGTATGCCAAATCGGCACACTATGTTCTTCCACACGAAATTTTGAACATTTCGAGCAGTAATGGTGGCTAGGGGTTCGGCCTCAATCCACTTGGTGAAGTAGTCTACTGCGACTAGCAAATGCTTCGTTTATCCTTTCCCCGGTGAGAACGGGCCGATGATGTTCATCCCTCACATGGCGAACGGCCAGGGTGATGTCATGCTATGGAGGGGGCCGAATTCTTGGCATTTCTTGACATAGTCAGCGCTGTCTCCATGAACGGTCGGCCAATAGTACCCCGCACGGATGACCTTGGTCGTCATCGTTCGGGCCCCGGAGTGGCTCCCGCACGCTCCCTCGTGGATCTCTTACAGCACGTATTGGGATTGTTCTTTGGTGAGGCACTTTAAGAGTGGTGTTGAGTACCCTCTACGGTATTGGTCTTGGTCGATCATTGTGTACCGTTCGCACTGCCATCGAATGCTTTTTTCTTCTCCCGGTTGGCACGTTCCGTGTTCTAGGTACTTGGTGATCGGGGTCATCCATGTGTGAGTTTCGGTGACCGTCATGCATTCGGCGTCACCTACGCTCGGTTGTGCTAGTCGCATTTGGACGACCGATCGGTAATGACTTTGTTTTTTAGAAGATGCCAGGCGTGAAAGTGCGTCGGCACGCTCGTTTTCCTGCCGTGGTATGTGCTCAACTACGACCGTGTCGAACTTGGCTATGACATTGCTAACCGTGTGGTAGTATCGTTGGAGGAGGGGCTCCTTGAGTTCGAATTCTCCTTTAATTTGGCCGACGACCAGCTGGGAGTCGCTTTTACATGTGACCTCTCGTGCACCTAGGTCGTTTGCTAGGTTGAGGCCGGCCAGTATGGCCTCGTATTCTGCTTGATTGTTCGTTGCTTTGAAGGAGAACTTGAAGGCTTGCTCGATCAACAGGTCCCCAGGCCCCTCGAGGACGACCCCGGCGCCACAAGTTGACGAAGTATACCGGGTATTCTTCGTGGTCCACTTCCTGGACCAGGGCTGCGCTGACCGCTTCCTCTGATACGGCCAGGTATACCACGATGGGAAGGTCCAGCCGTGGCTTTTTGATGACGGCCGGCGATGATAGGAATGTTTTGAGTCGGCCAAAGATTTGTTTGCATTCCTCGTTCCAACTGAATTTCGAAGTTTTGCGAAGCATTTTGGCTATCGGCCTGATCCGTTCGACGAGGCGAGGAACGAATCTGGACAGTGCTGTCAGCCGGCCGATCAGCTGCTGAATTTCTTTTAAATTATTCGGGCTCCTCATTTCCGTTATGGCCTTGCATTTGTCAGGGTTCGCTTCAATCCCTCTGTGGGTTAGCATGAAGCCGAGGAATTTGCCACCTTCTACGCTGAACGCACACTTCTCGGGGTTGAGGCGCATGTTGACCCTTCTCAGGGCGTCGAAGACTTCTTGTAAGTCTTTGATGTGTTGGCCGCATGAGTCGGATTTTACCACGATGTCGTCTACGTACACCTCCACGCTTCTGCCGATCATCCCTTTGAAGATCTTGTCCATGAGCCTCTGGTAGGTGGCTCCGGCGTTCTTTAGGCCGAACGACATCACCTTGTAAAAGTAGTTGGCGCCGTCCGTCGTAAAAGCCGTTTTGCCTCTGTCACTATGGTGCATGCTTATCTGGTTGTAGCCGGAGTAGGCGTCTAGAAAGCTCAGTATTTTATGACCGGCCGCTCCGTCCACCAGCCGGTCGATGTTGGGAAGGGGGTAGGATTCTTTAGGGCATGCTTTGTTGAGGTCTTTGTAATCTACACATTTTCACCATTTGCCGCTTGCCTTTTTGACCATCACCACGTTGGCCAGCTAGGTGGAGTATCGTGCCTCGGCGATGAAGCCAGCTTTTAGGAGTTTCTCGGTCTCGCTTCTGGCCGCCAGTCGCTTGTCCTCTCCGTAGTTTCTCTTCTTTTGGGCTATCGGGCGTGCCTCTTTGTACACAGAGAGGCGATGAGTGATGATGTCCGGGTGGACACCCGGCACGTCGGCCGTTGTCCAGGCAAAGAGGTCTACGTTCTTTTTTAGCGTTCGGTGGATAAATTATGCGTCGGCGGCGGCCATTGCCGTACCGATGCTAGTGTATCGTTCACCTTCGCCGAGTTCTACTCGGCGTAATTCATCTTTGGCCTCGAGTCTTGGTTCGATTTCTCTTGGGTCCAAGTCTGCCATTGCGACAGCGTTTCTGGGTTGTGGGGAGTGTTTCCGAGGGCTTCTACCTCGGCCGGCCATCTTTCGTTTGGGCGAGTGGCTGCTTGTGGGTTTTTGCCGTGTTGGCTCAACTCGTAGGCTTTCTGCATAGCATTCCCTGGCGATCTTTTGGTCGACGTGGACCGTCAGGATGTCGCCCGAGGAGGACGGAAATTTCATCGCCAGGTGAGGCATTGAGACGATCGCTCCAAGCTTGTTGAGGGACGACCGACCGAGGAGGGTGTTGTATGACGTGTTGGCGTTTATGACCAGGTATCTGATCTTGAGGGTTTTGCTTGCCCCTTCAAGGCCGAACGTTGTGTACAGTTCTATGTAACCCTTCATGCCTACGCGTTCCCCAGAGAAACCGACCACGTGGTCGTTGTAGGGCATCATTTCCTCTTCCAGGATTCTCATGGCTTTGAAGGTCTTCCAGTATAATATGTCGACCGAACTTCCTTGGTCCACGAGGGTTTTCTTGATTGTAAAGTTGTCGATATCCACCGATATCACCATGGGGTCGTCTTGTGTGGGGTCTATCCCCTTGAAATCTTCATCTGTGAACGTAATCGGTGGCATCCTCGGCCGGGCAGAGACGAGGTTTACTTGGTGGATGGCCCACAGGTGTTTTTTGCGTGGACTGTTGGAGCTGCCTCCCCCAGCGAACCCTCCAGCTATGGTGTTGATTACCTCTCGGCCCCTACGAGTGTCGGCTTGTGGGGGGTCGTCTCTTCGTCCCCGTCGGTCTCCACGCCTATCACCCTCTCGTGGGCCCGAGGGGTTCGGTCTCTTCTCCTAGGCGTTTTCTCTTTGCATGGGGAACGACGCGTTTCCCGGGTACTACGCACAAAGCGTCTGAGGTGTCCGACCTTAATGAGCTCTTCTATTTTGTCTTTCAGGGCTTGGCATTCCTCGGTGGAGTGGCCGGTATTCTTGTGGTATCGGCACCTTTTACTGCGGTCGGCGTTTTCTGGGCTCAAGGCCCTCCGGGGTGGTGGTATCAATTCGGCACTTAGGGCCTCTTGCAAAATTTTGCTCCTATCAGCGTTCAGAGGTGTGTAGCGGGAGAAGCGGGGTCCTCGGTTGTCCCTTTTTTGGTCCCGGCCAGTCTGTGACCTTCCTTGTCGTTCCCTGTCCTCCTTCTTTTCTCCACTTGCCTCGGCCCGAGCGTTGTTCCTGAATTCGCGGAGTTCTTCTATCTGCATGAATTTCGCCGCTCGACCTCTAAGGTCATCGAGGTTAGTTGCGGGCTGCATACACAGGCTATCGGCAAACGGACCGGGTCTAAGGGCGGTCAGCATGTGGTGCATTGCCACCTCGGGGCTGAGGTTGCGAATGCTCATAGCGGTCTTGCTGAACCGATCGATGAACGTTCTCAGGGATTCTCCCTTCTCTTGGCGAATGCTGACTAGCGCTATGGATGTTAGATGGTGGGGGCGGCTTGTTGCAAACTGGACGTCAAATTTTGCTATCAGGGTCTCGAAACAATCTATCGAATTTGCGGGGAGTTTGGTGAACCAGCTCAGAGCCCCTCCCTTTAGGGAGGTGGGGAAGACTCGGCAAAAGACCGCGTCGTCCGTGGTGTACAGGCTCATCTGTGTTGTGTACGCGTCCACGTGCTCGTCGGGGTCGGTCGTCCCATCATACCGATCCCTGTTGAAGCCTTTCCATCTGTCCGGCAGGGGGTATCCATGACGCGGTCAGTAAAGGGATGGCGCCGATTCGGGCTCGCCATGCCAGTAGTGTTGGCCGTTTTGCTAGGATGGGACTCCCCATCCATCTCCAGAGTGAAGTCATTTTTCGTCTCTTTCTCGGCATGGAGGCCTGCGCCGGTGGCATAAGACTTGCCGGCCTGGTTGGTCATGGCGAGGGACGGCACCCCTTCGACCAACTTCTTCATTCGTTTATTTTCTTCTTGGAGGTTTTTGATTTCCTCCTCGTTCTTCTTAGTGGCCTCCTCATGCGCCTTCTTCATCTCTGCTAACTCCTTTTGAAGGGCCATCATCATTGCCGTTTGATCTGCCTCGGTCATACTTGCCATGTTGCGGGTCAATACCATCTACTGATATGGCTTCTTCTGGTTCTCCTCGGCCCCACGGTGGGCGCCAATTGTTCTCGAACTAGTTTGGGGATTGGGAGAACTACTGTCTTCAGATGCCACTCGGTCGGCCGTGTCTCACGTTCCTCCTTCCAACTTCTTCGCCGAACGGCTCTTCAGACTGGTGGGGTACCTGCAGATGGCACTCCAACGCTCAAGTCAGCGGGGTATCGTATTCGGCTAGTTAGAATACTGTAGATAATGACGTACCTTCTTCCTTGGAATGCGTGATATTTATATTACCTTGATCGGCCCTTGTTGTTGGGCCGGATTAGGGGGTTGTTTAGCTATTAGGGTTGGATTAGGTTGTTTCCTAACCATGGGTTAGCCTTTGCTAATCGGGTCAGCCTTTGACTTGAGCTACTTATGTCGGTCAGCCACATGCGCCACGTGGTCGACCTCGTACCTTAAGGTGGGGTCTGGTTGCGTAGATTGACCGGGTCCATAGGTCAATCGGTTGTCCTAGTACGCCTTTGACTTCCATATTTTCCCATCAAACCGGATGAAGCCATTTCAAAACTGTCCAAAACAAAATATATCAACCAATTCATCGAATACAACAACAATTCACTAACTTCTTTTCAACCATAAACCATGAAAAAAATAAACCAGTGAAGAAAGAATGTATTATGTAAATGTGTGTGCAGGAACACCTAATTTAACTCACTTTCTCCCCACCTCATGCCTCACCCCAACCAACACAAAAACTCACTTCAAATTTCCAAAAACAGTTTCCCTACCTCTGTGTAGGAAGTCTAATGTGGGTCACCACATATTCTTATTAGGGTCACCACATACTGTTACTATCTAAGTTGAGTGAATTTTGTGCTCACTTGATAGTGCCTTACACTCATGGCCTCTAAAGACCTGATCTAACACACTTTTTCCCCACATCATGCCCAACGCAAACACTCACTTCAGATTTTCACAAAAAGTTTCACTGGTATGTGCAGGAAGTGTAATGGCCCAAGGATGACTTTATTGTTTTATGGCCCAATTAGTCGCAAAAGCATACACTAATTATACGGTCTTCGATTATCACATACATTTTCCCCTTTACCTAAGATTAATTTTGATGACCTCTTCCTTGACTTGGTTGTTTTGGCCTCATCATCAATTACACACTAAAAGTGTCTATCTTCACAATGAGTTGGACAATGACATTTAGATGGACCAAACTCCCAATTGAGACAACATTTATTCAATCTCTCTTAGACCAAGGATATTTGCTATCTAAAATACTTCCTGGAAATAGAGGTGGCTTAATCCAAGGAAAAAATTGAGAACTTATGCCTTCAATATCCTAGAAAAAAGCAAGCTTAATGGATTGTAAGCTCATTGACAACCACATGGGTACAAATCAAAAGTTAGCAAAGCAAGGTCAGACATATTCAAATCCTAAAATGTATTGGGAAACGATTGGAATACTCATTTGCCTTAACAATTACCAAGAATTACCAAACTCCTTTGTTCAATGCTTAAAGCATACAATTTATATGCTCGAGCTTCAGGAGTGTCAAATAAATATATCAATTTTATATCAGCATATCTAGTAATCGACCAGTCTTTCTTTTTCTCTTCATTTTGTGGTCGTTTCATGTAAAAATTCAAATTTAAGTGTAAACATCGGGTGAAATAACCACATACCTTTTGTCGTGAAAGCATACTACATGGTCTAATTCATTTTTCTCATGCCCTGACAAACCAACTCTTCGCAAGGAATTTTTAGAACATGACAATACTACTTAACGGTCTACACCACCATCAAAATAACACAAATAACAGAAAATCACACAACATCAATGTTTCACTTTATAAACCAATGAATAAAAACTGTATTACCTTTATCACCCAACCACTGTGAAAAAAGATGGACAGGTCTCCTTGCAAACACCGACAACGACATTGGAGAACTTGAGGAGAGCACCAAGGCACTAACTGAACGACAACACCAAGCCACTGGAAAACTCAAGGAGAAGAGAATGGAACCAGGAGACCGGCAATAGGAAAGTGAAAGAGAAAAGTGAAAGAGGAAAGGGAAAGACGAAAGACGAAAGTGAAAGAAAACAAATCTAAACCTAATTTCACAATCGTAAAAAGTTTTAAACTTTTCAAAATGTTTCCTGGGCCCCACATGACAAATATAATATTAATATTTTTGCCAACTCTATTAGTTGTATCCTGGAGCAACATGAGCACCGGTTGTTCAAACAACATTTTCCCTCATACAAAGCCCTACAAATTACAATGGTTAAGTGAAGTAGGCGAAATCATTGTGAACAAGCAAGTCCTCATTAATTTCTCTATTCGCAAATACAAAGATGAGGTCTTGTGTGATTTTGTGCCCATGGAAGCTACACATGTTCTTTTAGGAAGGCCATGGCAATTTGATAGAAAAGTTTTTCATGATGGCTTTACCAATAAAATCTCTTTTGATTTCCATGGTCACAAGGTCATTTTAAAATCTCTCTCTCCAAGAGAAGTCCATGAGGACCAAATTCTTATGAAGAAAAAGAGGAAGAATGAAAAAGATAAAAGTCCTAAGCATACGCTTCTTATTTCTAGACATGCGGTTCAAAGGGATATACTTGTTCACAATCCTATCTTCTTAGCTATTCCTAGACCTCTTAAGTTAGAACCACTTGTGGATAGTCCCCATTGTTTGGATAATTTGGTAAAGGAGTTTCAAGATCCTCCTAAAGGCCTTCCACCTTTGAGAGGGATTGAGCACCAAATTGATTTAATTTCGGGCTCTTCTTTACCCAATCGTCCGGCTTATAGGACCAACCCAAGTGAGACTAGGGAAATTCGCCAACAAATTGATGAATTGATTGTTAAAGGGTGGGTTCAAGATAGTATTAGGAAGTAGTGGTAAAATGTTTTCTCTTATTGTAGTATCTTTTGTATAAAATGTACAATGTTTAAATATATAGTTTTTAGGAAGGTGCTTAGAGGGAAACCTAAAGATACCTCTTTTGTAAAACATCTTTAGACATTAGTTTAGAACTTTCTAGAAGTTGACCCTTCATGTCTCACTATAGGCGCTAGAAGTGGGTAGCATGCAAGAGACTTTTGGTTAGCTTGTTGTGTAAGCGTTGTAAACTTCATGACCGGTCCTTCTCCTATATAAGGAGGGCTTGGGTCCTTCTAAATGCAGAATTTGATATTGAACTACCGAAACTCTCCCAAATTGGTGATTGAGTGAGTGAGATTTGTCTTCTCCTCTTCTAGTCTCATCTTGAGTGCATCTTGGAACCTCAAGTGGCAGCATCTACACTCATCTTGAAGTCTTGCATCCTTCAAGTGGCGTGTTCATCTCCAAGAACTCCAACCACATAAGTCTTCTTTAGAATTCAATTGCTTTCTTTAGAGTTTCAATCGGTTCATTTACTTTCTTGTTCAATTTAATTGGTTCATTTTGACAAGAAATGGATTTCTATATGAGTTTTGGCTTGGTTACTTAAGTTTTGGTGAGTTCTTGAATGAAAGAACATTGATCAAATTCTATAAAAGTGCCTAATCATATTCCAACTCAAGTTGATTCCATATAATGTCTATGAAACATCTATATCTTGCTATTGGAATCATATCATATTTACTTAAGCAATTAATCATTATCATATATTATTATTATTATTATTAATTATACTATGGATGTTCTCTATTCTTTATACACTGTCTTCAGCATATTAATTTATTTTTCCAATGCAGATTTTTTAGATATTTGTTGCAGCAAGAAATCATTATGAGAACATTAAACTATTGGGATTTTGAGGAATTTAAATTTTTTATATATTACTTTATATTGTGCCCGTTTTGTATTCTTTACTCTTTGTTTATATATTCTTTATTTTTTTTGTTTTCCCATATATTATGACAGTACTCTGTGCTTTATACACGACTTCCAAGATCATTATTTCTTCTTTCCAGATTTAGTGCAGCAAGTAATCATTATATATTATATTATATACTGTATCCTTTTTCTATTTTTTAAACCCTGATTTCAACACATTCATTTATTATTCAGACTCCTACTTTCTTTACTTTTGTTGTTCTATTATTCACTGTCATGGCGCCCCCTGCTGAAGAAATTGTTAAACTTGACAAACGAGGTTTATTTTGTTCAATGAACATTCGCGGTGAAGTATGTATTTTTTTCTGTATTTTCTTAAATTTATACTTTTATACAATTTCTGTAGTTTCTTACTTTTATTCTTTATTTCAAAATTTATAGCTTGGGTATGTTGATCGTGCATTTGCTATTGAGTTTCAAAAAGAACTTGGTGAAGAGTGGACCCTTGCAGATAGCGCAGGCAATGTACATATAGTAGAATATAACCAAGATTTGTTGTCGCCAGAAATCATGACAGGGTGGTGGACTTTGGCTTATTTTTATGGGTTTGAAGGGGATCACACTATCTTATTTCGTTACGTTGGCGAAAACGCTTTCCATATAATTGTTTATATGGAAGATGTCCCTAAAAGTTATTTCAATCCCTATTTGGATGAAGTTGAAGGAAGGAAATTGTTGAACATTGGTCCCTTTCACGATTTTTCCATTAAGATGTCTCCGCTAGACGTAAATGCAAGTTCTCTAGTGAGTTTATCATTGATTTTTTAAAAAAATACGACTGCTACATTGTATTCCTTTTGTTTACTTATTATTTTGATGTTATTGAAGGGTATACCTCCTGCATTTTCTGAATATCTCTGCCAAGGTAGATTCAAAACGGTTATGCTGCATGGACTATTGAAGGATGTCGAATGCAAGGTTTTAAAAGGAAGGTTTCCTTATAGAACCATTAAAATTGGTAGGGGCTGGAATAATTTTTGTCGTCGTCATTCTTTTCGTCAAGGCCACAAAATTATCTTTGAATGCGATAGCAGGAACCCATCTTCTCATATCAGAGTTTTGTTGTTGATGACAAGTTTTGAGGACAATTTTTTATGTTAACCAAGTCTTTAAGTTTTTTTTTATGGGTTTGGGCTAATCTTTTCCAATCATTGTTTTTAAACGAAGACAAATATTTAATTTTGGTGGTTATTTGCTAACTATTACTTAAATTTTGTGAATTTACTCTGTTTTTCATTGTATTTGTTCCCTACAGTATGCATACATAACGTCTTAGATTGTTCATTCATTATCTGAAACAGTTTAAACACGTCATCTGTAAAACAAATTTACAGTACTCTCAGATAAGTTTAAACACGTCTCATCTGTAATAGAAATGGAAAGGACTCATCACAACTTTTTTCATCAGAACGCATAAGAGTCAAATATTGTAAATTACATGTTGTCCAGGAAACCAATATAATTCTAGAATTTTTATTCTAATGTCCATTTTGTGGATAAAATTTATTCTGCTTAGTGTTGCTTAGTGTTTTTTAGTTATGAACTTTTGAGTAAATACATTTTAAAATATGTATAGATTTTATAATTTCTTTCAATCGATACATTTATAAATTTTTGTACTTTACTTAAAAATAATACAAACTGAAAAATATTAAATAGCATAAAATATTTTTTTTAAGAACTTTGAAAATAGAAAGGTTTCATTTTTTGAAATAATGTAAAATTAAGTATAAGAATATTAATATTGAAAATGAATTGAAATACAAAAGATTATGTGGATATCTATAATTTTTGTACTTTATTAAAAAATAATACAAATTGAAAAATGTTGAAAAGCATAAAATAATTATTTATCAACTTTGAAAATAGAAAGATTCCATTTTTTAAAATTTAAAATAATGAAAAATTAAGTATAATAATATAATAATATCAAATAATATGAACATAAGAATATTAAACTTGAAAATGAATTCAAATAGAAAAGATTTGGTGGAGATTTATAATTTCTGTACTTTAATAATAAATAATACAAATTGAAAAATGTTGAATAGTATAAAATAATTATTTATCAACTTTGAAAATAGCAAAGATTCCATTTTTTAAATTAATGAAAAATTAAGTATAATAATGTAATAATATCATATAATATGAACATAAGAATATTAAACTTATAATGAAAAATACAAAAGATTATAATGTAATTGTAATGCTATTTAAGCAAATGGAGGATTAGGTTTGTATAGATGGTGTCCAATCAATTTTGTTTAAAGTCAATCAACAATCAATTAAAGAAATTCATTTTTTTCAGTTTCAAATCAATTTTGTTTAAAGTCCATCAACAATCAATTAAAGAAATTCATTTTTTTTTTCAACTCATACAAAGCTTTTCTTAAAAGATGCATTTACTTTCCTGCCTTCTTAGGGATTTGACTATTGTTGCAGAGTCCGTACTCTGTCACATCTGCCAATTTCTACTGTATCTAAACTTACACCTAATTTTCTTCCTTCACCGCCTCTCTTCCATTTTTTTTTTTGTTGGTTTTATTACCTTACCTGATGAATATGACTTTGTGTTCTTTGTTTATCACATTTGCTATGTCCCAGCCACCGCTACTTTCATAGGTTTTCCTTTTTTTTCCATGTTTGTGAAACTGAATCCACTGTATATCAACCCCCAAGGTACGATTTTTTTCGTTCTTTTGTATGCATGAGAAAGCAATACTATATCATGAAATGAAAGTGGTAAGAACTTCGTCATTTCCTAAACCCCACATTACCTTTTGTTGGAAGTTTGTCTCGGAATGTTTTGCTTAGCATAGTATTTTTTCCCAAACTATGTTAAACCTTTTCATAGGTTTCCCTTTTTTTCCATGTTTGTGAAACTGAATCCACGGAATATCAACCCCCAAGGTACAATTTTTTCGTTCTTTTGTATGCATGGGAAAGCAATACTGTATCATGAAATGAAAGTGGTAAGAACTTTGTCATTTCCTAAACACCACATTACTTTTGTTGGATGTTTGACTCGGAATGTTTTGCTTAGCATATTGATTTTTTTCCCAAACTGTGTTAAACCTTTTTATGTATATTTATGATATTTTACCTTTATCATGATCTTCGTCATTTCCTAAACAGGGTTCGTCCTTGATTCTAAATTTGAAAATTTAAC
Organism: Phaseolus vulgaris; assembly: GCF_051622355.1. Taxonomy (NCBI): domain Eukaryota; kingdom Viridiplantae; phylum Streptophyta; class Magnoliopsida; order Fabales; family Fabaceae; genus Phaseolus; species Phaseolus vulgaris. The sequence continues at coordinate 31,579,665 of NC_143505.1, read as the reverse complement.
TTTATTAGGTCAAGTTTGTAAGCTTGCAATCTACGTTTTATAGATAGGTTTTCAAAGTAAGGGTTCCTTTTTTTAGTAAAGCAGAAAGGATATTTTGCAATTCTGCAAAAAAACTCATGTCAAGTTTTCATTTTTGGAACATCTTTTTGTAAATTTACCAATTTTTTTACTTTGGTTTTCATCTCTTTTACATATTGCATGGACATCAGTTTCTATTGTTGAAGATGGATGCTGCCCCTTCAAAACATGTGTTTGATGAAGCCAAATGTGTAATTTTTTCCTTAGTGTTTGCATTTGCTTTAAGGATGTCTTAGGTTAGATAAGAGGTTGCTTAAAGTGGGCTTTTTGCTAGGTAATTCACCTCTTAACCCCTGACCATGAGATAAGAGCAAGCACAAGTTTTATGAAAATGTTTTTCACATGTTTTGCAAAAAATATCCTTTACTGCATAGAAAATGAATCTGTTCTTTTCTAAATAAATAGATTCTTTTCTTAAACTGATGCTTTGATAAAGTGCTTTCGAAAATCAGGTTTTATGCATCAAGTATCTTAACTAAGTTTTCATTCCATCAAAACGACTGTGTTTCACTTGTTAAAATGTTTCTGTTATCGTTTTGAAAATGAATCTGTTCTTCTGTAAATGAATAGATTCTTTTTAGTCTAGTGCCATGTTTCTTTTAAATGGCTTTTCACGTTTTTATCCTTGCACCAGGGTGTTTGACTAAGTCTCCTACATATAACAAATTCTCTAACAGCCTTTAAAAATAATTTTGTTCATTTTATTTTCAATATGTTCTTTTTATAACAGCTTTAACTGTTTTTTGAAAGTTTGTTATAAAATGTTTTCCTATATAAAGAGAGTTTGTCCTGGCTCTCAGATGTAGTTCAAATAATCGATAAAACTAGTTTTTACAACAGAGAAATAAGAGATTTCAGAGGATTTGCATGTGTTCTTGAAATATTTTCCAAATCACAAAGTGTGCTTGTTCTTGGTTGGTTCTAAGGCTTGGTTAGAGGTGTTTTCACTGTGTGAGCTATCTGTTCTACTGGTCTAAGGCAGATTTCTGCATCCTCTATCAGGTGTATTCGTTTCATACTTCAATTCATTGTAAAGTATGGTTGTAAACTCTTCTTGATAGGGTTTCTTGAAGAGTTGTGTGTGCTGGAATAGTGTTTTTCAGCAAGGTGTGCCATGTTCTTGTAGGGTTCAAGAACATTGGTTTTTGTAATTGTTTTGAATTGTGGTTTAGTGAATTTCACCTTGGATTAGGTGAAGACTGGATGTAGCTCATTTGAGTGAACCAGTAATTGTTTTGTAATTGTTTTGTGTCCATTCTTTCTTAATCCCTGCACTCAATAATTGTTGAATAAACTGATCTGTCAAGAAATAAATCTATTCAATTGTATTTGAATATGTTCTTTCTGGGTACGTTTATACTGTTCTTGTGTTTCTGGAAAAACCCTCTGAAGAATTTGTGTAGATATGTATGAGCTGTGAAACATAATTGAAATTCATGTTCTATGAAAGTTAATTCAATTTGTTAAGTGTTTTAAAACAAGCATTGATTTTGTATTCAAAGAGTGTGATTAACTGCTGGAGCTCTCGGTTTTATTCTGTGAAAATCAATTTGATCTTTGCCTACAAATCATATAACTCAATCTCAAAATCAGAAGTCATTCAACTAAGATAAACGCCTTGAAGTACATAAACAATATAAAAATAAATTTGTTCATTACTAAATAAATCGATTTATTTTCTGTGTATTGTGATAAAAGTTGAATCTGTGCGAAAGTTTTAAAAGCTCAATTCACCCCCCCCCCCCCTCCCCCCCTCTTGAACTTTGACACTATTGAACCCAACATCTATAACGTGATATTTTTCTCTTTCTAAAGTCAAACAACATTTTCATTAATGGTAATGCTTAAAGTAGAATGATGTTCTTTGGAATGGAAAAGCAATTTTGTTTCCACAACCTAAAAGTTAAGAATTTTATGACAATGTTAACGTTACTGTATGTATTAGACCATTTTATGGTTTGATTCTTTCAAAAATCTTTTCCTTTTCATGAAACATTGTATAAATCAATCATCATTTATTGTTAATGATTTTCTTTATTTAGTTCTTCTTTGTGTCACAATACTCATTGTTTTTCTTACTATTCGTACTCATTTTGAAATCTAAATTTTAATTGTTTTTACTTTTTCAAAATAAATAAGAACCAATTCTTCTATATAAATAGATGTGTGGTATGTTCTTTGGAGTCGCATTTAGCATCAACATTTGCAGTCTGCATTTTCCTTTTACTTAAAAAGTCAGGCTTACCATGTATTTGTTAAGACAAAATACAAATTCAATCAAAGATATAAATCCGGAGACTGAAAATTGGATTCTTATAGCAAGAGTAATTCGATTGTGGTTTGTGTCGGACTTCAAGAAAAGCAAGTCTCCATTCTCAATGGAAATGGTGATTCAAGATAAAGAGGTGAATTGTTTTATCATTTCCTTTCTTATTGTTTTGTACTAAATATTAATATCAATTATTCTAATCATGGTTAATCTTGAATCTTCTTTTCCAGGGTGATAGAATTCATGTTTCTATTAGAAAAACACTAATTTATAAATTTCAAAATCATATTTTTTAGGATAAGGTTTATTCTTTCAATTTCTTTAGTGTGAAAACTAATTCAGGATCTTATAGAACAACCCGTCACAAGTACAAGATTAATTTCCAATTTGAAACTAAGGTAAGTTGTGTAGGTAATGATCTAGTATCATGTGCAATACCTCAGTACACCCCAATGTCTATGATAAGAGCCTGTGGTTTTGATACTGATTATTTAGTTGGTAAGTTTACTTATAATGGTTTTGGTTCAACATATTTGTTTCCATATGTGCTTACATAATTTTCTTCTTCTAGATTTTATTGGTTTACTGACCAGTGTAGGCACTGAGAGAGATTAATAGAACAGGCTCATCAACAAAGTTAAATGTGATTTCCATCGAAGCTGATGGATAAGCTAAAATTTCGTAGTACAACCATTCCAAAATTTGTTTGACACAATTCAAATTTTATTTACAACAACTTACGCATGGAGTGTACATTATTTGGCAATTATGTTGATGAGCTCAACGCATTTTTCTCATCTGGAGAGTTGCAAAATGTGGTCATTAGTGTGCAATTTGCTAAAGTCAAGATTTTCCAGGATATGTTTACTCATGAAACTGTAACTTATTTTTTTATTATTCTACTTAAATTTCTGTACTTATAACATAATGTATTTTATTTTGATTGTAGACAAGGTTTGTCTACAAAACTGCTTGGATTGTACGAAATTAATATATAACTTACAGTCTAAAAAGGCAAACAAACTTAAGAAAGGGTTACTTCAATACGTACTTCGTCATTCAGTAATTGAAAATTATGACACATTCTAACTACAAATTTAACATTTGTAGGATGATGGAAAATACAGATTCTCCTACTCAAGGACTCAGTCAGTTGTGTGATTCATAAAACAAAATGTTGATGATGAATTTATCCACTTGATTCCAAGAAACACTATTCAAGGCCTGAAAGATTGCAAGGATGTATCATTATATTTTTTTTATCAAAATTTAATTAAATCAATTATGTATGCTTTAACTGCAGAACCTCTTTTTGTTTTCAGGAAAGCACTTTTGTTGTTTTAGCTACTATAAAACATATTGTAGTTGATGATGAATGGTGGTACACGGCTTGCTTATGCAATAAAGTCGTTTACCCAGATTCGAAATTTTTTTTTTTTGTGATAAATGTAATAAGCATGTTATGAAAGTGCAACCAAGGTATTCTTAGTAAACGCCATCATTTTTTTTCATTACTTTTTATATTAGTAAAATCTATTATATTATATTTATTAGTCTTTTATTTATATTTTATATTTCAGGTATAAGCTGAAGGTACGAGTAATGGATGAGACAGACTCCACCACTTTTGTTCTTTTTGACATGGATGCAACTACATTGATCAATAAATCTTGTGCGGAATTATTTGAAAGTAATGACAAGGTAATTTTCCAATAGTGCATATGTCTATTGATGCATATATGAAAAGGTTATTGTATAAATTAATATACTAATATTTTAATTTTTTATTTAATTTCTAAAACGCTGACTCTGGTGTACTACCCAAAGAATTTGGTCTTTTGATAGACAAAGTCGTGTTGTTTAAGTTGGTTGTGTTAAAGATCAATCTAACAGGTTTGACCAATCATTCCGTGTCACAAAAATTTGTACTGATGAGAGTACTATCCAAAGATTTTCTCATGGTGGTTCTGAAAGTGTGGTATGTATTTTTATTTTATTTTATTATATTTTGTGTTGCATTTTATTTCTATACTAATTATGTATATCTTTTAATTTAATTTTTATGTTGTCAAGGAACCTCATACTCAGAAGAAAAGACTTTGCAGTATTAAAGATGTCGAACAAGACGATTCCTCTGTAAAAGATCCTCAAGTATTTTATATTTAAATGATTAGTTTAAAAAAATTTTACTAATATTTCTACTTCATGTTGCAGGATTTGTTTAAAAAAATTTCCAATGAAGTTGTTGAATTGCATTCTGAAACTATTGACTTAGCGAGTGACAATCAGTTAAGTGCTGAAGGGGTTCATCTAGGGCTTAAAAGATATTTTGTTTCACCCTCGCACGCAGCCGATGATGATGTTCCATTAAGCGTATTAAGGAAAAATATCAAGATCGAAAAGGGAGTACTATGAAATATGATTTTTTATGTATTTCTGTCACTCTTGGACATTTTTAGTTTGTATTTGTAATTTTGTTTACTCTTTCTAATTTCTATTCGCAATATTTTATGATGTATCAGTACAATTACTTTTTAAAGTCTGTTTATTTAATATTGTTGATTTCATCATTGGACCTTATCTTTAAGGTACGTAATTACTTTATAATTAATTTTGGCCTTCTACTTAAGAATTTCATTTAGTTTTTGTGTAATTAATATAATGGCTTATTTTTTGGAAGAATGTTAGGCACATAATCTTACAGGTTTGTCAATTATGTTATAATGTTATAATTATTCCAAATATTACTTATCAATTTTTATAACTTATCTGTTCTTCCATTTTTTTTTGAAGATTATTACAATAATATTTTGCTTTTAGAGGAAGTATTATTACAGGTATGTATATTTGCTTACAACAGTTATTTATACGTGCTTCAAAATTATTGTGCCTGTTCAATTATTTTTCACATTTATCTTTTATGTGTTTTTAATAATTTTTTTTGGGAGAAGTCATAATCATTTTACTCTTTTTAATTCTTATTTTATATTTCTGATTGTACTCACCTTTTTATGTAAACTAAGTTATTTTTAATCAATAATGTGCATTAAATAGCTATCAGAATTGTGGTGGTTCTTTATCCCTTATACACTCTTTTCAACGTAGACTTTTAGTCTTCCTAGGTATTTCTCTTAGATATTGGCAGCAAGTAATCATTTCAATATATAGATAAAGTAGGTAAAAATTCTAAGTCTATTTGTTTTATTATTAAATTATTAGATAGGTAAAAATTATATAGATATATTATTATTTTCAATTATGTTAATTGTTTGTTTTTTCATATAAATACTAATTATTAGTAAATAAAATTACACTATTGACTAATATTATTATCATTTGTTATAAAAATTAGAATAATTGTAATAATTATTATTTTATTATTGTTTAATAAGATACTTCAACGGCAAGTATTATGTTGTATAAGGTAGTGGAAAATTGAAAGGTCATAAAATACAATGGTGTAGCAATAATTACAGTTAACATACTTATCTTATCTTCTATTCATGATTGACTATTTTATTATTTATTAATTTTTAAATAATAATTTTTTATTTAATCTTATTATTCATTATTAATTATGTATTGATTTTCTTGAACTGAAATGACATGTTGTTTGAGACAATGGATATCAAAGGGTCATAACTGATATTTGGCTATAAATACATAAGAAACTTGGCTTTTCATTACTCAAAATCCTACTCTTTTCTTCTATCTACGTTTCTATATTACTGTTGCCTAATTCCTTCACTCTCCACTGTTTATTATTCACTTAGATGGCTTATACTGCTAAAGAAATTCATGAACTTGATACACGAGGTCTTTTCTGTTCAATGTACATTCGCGGGCAAGTATGTAGTTTATTTTATTTTTCTTCAATACCTACTTTTTTCATCAATGCATTTTGTAGACTACTTTTATTTTTCACAATGGATAGAATGGTTATGTTGATCGTGCATTCGCTGTTGAGTTTCAAGGAGAACTTGCTAAGGAGTGGACCCTCGCAGATAGTGCAGGGAACGTCCATACAATATATTATAACCAAGATCTATTGTCTCCCCAAATTTTGGATGGATGGTCGACTTTGAGTTCCTTTTATGGCTTTAAAGGCGACCACTCTATACTCTTCCGTTACGGCGGTCTAAGTTGTTTCAATATAACTGTTTTTATGGGAGTGATCTTTGAAATTGGTGTTAATCGTTATTTGAAGAAAGCTCAAGGAAGGGAATCGCTGACCAAGGGTCCCTTTGAACATTTTGACATTACTTTGTCTTCTTTTCATATCAAAGGAAATTATCTAATCAGTTTAAGAATGCTTTCATTTAAATGCTTTGGTTTATAATGTATTGCTTTTCATCAATACTTACTCTCATTTTGTTGAAGGATCTGCGCAGTGCATTTGCGGAATATCTTCTGAAAACGAAATTCAGAAACGTTACGCTACATGGACTGTTACATGATGTTCAATGCAAAGTGTTAAGAGCAAGGTTTCCTTCAACAAACTTCAAGCTTGGTAGGGGCTAGAAAAAATTTTGTAGTCTCCAATCCTTCCTTGAAGACGACAAAATTATATTTGCATGTCATATGATGATGCCTTCTTCTGATATCAGGGTTCTGCTACTCATGAAAAGTCACTATAAAAGACAGGCCAAACTCTAGAATTAGATTTCTTAATGTTTTTTTATAATCCTTTCTATTGTGTTGAAAGGAGAAAAACTATTTACTTTTTGTGGTTTACTTAAGTTTCCCTTTGTTGGAAACCAAAACAATGTATTATTATTCATGTTTATGTTTATTTTATTGTTATTATGTTTAATGTTTATCTGATTTCATTTGATTTTATTTGTTTTATGCTTTACTTCTAACTTTCATTCATTATCAGGCGTGTCTATAATGTCTTAGCATTGTTACATATGTTTAAGACTATAACAGTTGTCAGTACATTAAACTCAGAAATCTTTCATTTCTTTTCATTATTTTTTTACCTGGTATTCAATAGATTTTAATATATTGTGCAATTGTGATTGTTATTATATTGTTCATTATTAATCACTCAGTGATGTATTAAATCCTTTGATTGTTTTTACGTGTTTTGGCATACATTTTCACTTTTGTTATATGGACTTTTAATTTATTTTTTTTGTTCTATGAGCACTATATGTTTTTATTAATATTTGATCATTTGTCATTATATATTTCATATATTTGATTTCAATTTATATCAAAGAAGGTGGTCGCATAATTTAATATGCTTTTCACCTAAAACATGTTCTGTTAAGGAAAAAACATTTCTCTTTTATCTGTTCTACTTTAAATGTGTTTCTATAATGTAATTAATTGTACTTTTTACATAATTTTTTTTAATTGCAGAAATTAGTGCAAGATCTTTTTAAAAATGTACCTACATGATGAAGTTAGTGGCCAACAATCAAATTTACATATATCATTTTTATTGAAATCTCAAATTAGCAAATAATTGTAATGTAAATGTTATGGAGACAATTAATTAGTTCCTCTTTTTCTTTTATAATTCCTGTACTATTTACAATGTAAACTAATGTAATCTGATCATGATTTGTTTAAATGTTTATCTACTATATTTAATACTTAATTTGAATTTGAATTATTCACATTTGAAATAAATTTGTCTTTATAAAAAATTTCTAATTTATATTAATTATTATAATTATAATAATGATAATTAAATATAGTAAATTGTGTATGAAGTTTTAGGTTAAATTTTTTTTATCTATGAAATTTTATATACCATCGACTTGAAATTTCGAATTACTTGAACAAATTACTTTTTAAATTTATTTCCAAAAATTATAATAATATTACAGACACTTTAAAAAGTAACAAAATTAATCATCAAAATCAAAATGAATACAATTTTCAAATTTTCAAAATAAAATTAAATTAATTTGAAAAGTATTTTACTTAAAATAATAATGATAAATAAAAAAATAGACATTGGAACTTTCTGGAAACACCAAATAAACCATTGGGTTTCCTAACCTTACTTTCCAATTCATTATTCACTTTTCATCTCTTGGAATTTCTATATTGAAAGCAAAGTTATGTTTTTTCCAGCAGAGAAACAACCTTTGTGGCAAACGTCTGTGTTTCCAACCTTTGTTTCAGATTGGCTTACTTCCTCTCTCCATCTTAGCAGAATCTGGTGGGTTTTGTATTTTACATTGCTAATTTGTTAATGCTTTATTCTTGAGCTCTACAACATAAGACCCTATTTCTCTTTAATTTTGACATACCCACTTTAGAGGTATGCGTGGTTTCGGAAGTGAAAGTAATTTTTGTTAGAATGGATGGCTTTAAACTAGAGGGGGTGAATGGTTTAAAGACGGTTTTCGCAAACTTTTAAGTCAAGAATGAAATTACTTCAAGAAACAATTGATAAGGAATTCAGTTTGCCAAATCAACAAGCAAAAACAACAGCACCAGAAAAACAATCGGTTGTTTCGCAGAAACAATCGGTTGTTTATACCAGTTTGCAAATATCAAAACTGAATTTAAAAAGTTTAAGGATAGAGAGAATGCACACAAATGTTTATACTGGTTCACTCCAAACCCAGAGCTACATCCAGTCTTCTCAGAAACTACTGAGGAAATCCATTAAGCAATCAAATCTAGATCACTTACAACACAACCAAGAAAGTGACCTTGATCCCCTCAAGACACACACTTCTCTTGGCCAACACACCAACACTAAGAATGCTGATCTTGATCCCCTCAAGAACACAGAGCAATTCTCAGCAAACACACAAACAAACTTGTTCTACAGAATACAAGGATTACACTTGTTACATAAGCAAATCTAAAATCAATACAAGCAGAAATCATATCTCACACTCTTTGATCAATCACAATCTCTAAGCAATCTCAACTCTTTGAAAAACTCAAAAAACTTGTATTCGAAAGATTGTTACTCAAATCTGTTTTTCTGAATTTATTCAAAGATATTGTTTGTTATCAAATCTTAACAAACTTATTCATTGCATTTAATGATTGGTCAAAGCATTTAAAGACTGAAGCGTAAACAGTTAAAGCATTTAAAACTCAGTCAAAGCTAAAACAGTTTTTCTGTTATGGTACCAAAACAAACAATCGGTTGTTTCCTCGAATCAATCGGTTGTTTTGGTTTTAACAGCTCAACCATTTGAAAAACAGTTTTCAATCTTTTCTCAAAACATCTAAGTATAAAACAATCGGTTGTTTTTCACTTAGTTTGAAAAACACTTTTTCTTTTAAAAGATTGAGAATGCCTATGCTTTGGATTCAATCTAGAGTGGATTACAAAACTCAAACTACCGCAGATCCTAACTAAGACAGCTCAGCAACATTAAGCACAGCTAAGCCTTCAACATGCTTCAAAGGGTTTGGATTCTTCAAAGCTTAAACACCACTTGGTTCAACAATCTCCCCCTATTTGATGAAGACAAATCCCTTATGCTTGTGTTGTACTTGATTGAATCTGAAGCAGTTCCTGCAAGATATAGTTTTAAGCAAAGCATAGAACTTCTGATAATTGGTTAGCACAGAAACAAATACAGATATTCAGAGCATAATATCATAGTAAACCATAAGCATATATAGGAGCAAAAACCTATAAGGTTTCACTCATCCAAACTGTTTTGTAGAAAATTAAAAACTGAAATTTAAACACAGCATATGTCTCCCCCTATTTGTCTTCACAAATAGACAAAGAGAAGAGATAAACAAGATAATTGTTTTGATTACATCAGAATTAAACAGCAAAAGCAGCAAAAACAAAAAACTGATATAGCCAACAAAAACAATCGGTTGTTTCGATACATCAACCAGTTGTTTTTCTTTATTCATCATCATCAGCAAACTGAAGGTCAAAGATTTGGTTCTGGACAGCCTCAATCTGTTCATCTAGAGTCATGAAGCGTGCATCCCTGTTGTCAAACCTGTTGTCAATCCTCTGGAAATTGCTGACACAAAGATCATGGAGATTTCTTTGATTCTCTTCAAAGCTATCAAGCCTATTGATCATGAGTCTCTCAAAAGAAGACATGGTTTGCATCCTTTCTTCTTGATTCCCAACACCAGCACTAGGTCCAGCATCTTGATGTGCTTCAGGTAGATCTTCATGTTGAAAATCCATATCAGCAAGTTCATCTTGTTCATGATCAGCAGCAGCACTAGATGAGGCACCAAAGTCACCATCTTTGCTAATCCACTTGCCACCTACTTTGGTAAAACCCATTTTGTTGAGTGATCCATTGTTCAACTCTTGAGTTGACTTGACCAACTCAGATGTTTCATCTTCTAGGTTCACTTAAAAATAGAGTAGAAATTTAGATACCAAAACAGCATATGGATAGCGATAATCACTTAACCTCATTGCCTTTTGCATGTGCTCTTTGATGATGTGAATCCAATTGACTTTGATCTTCTTCATGATGCAGAAGATGTACATCAGATCTTCCTCAGTAAGAACAGAAGGATTGCTCCCCCTTGGTGTTAGAATCCAAGTCACAATGAGGGCTAGCAACCTTTAATCAAGCTTTAGGCCTCCAACAGAGCATGTCCTAACTTGAGCATGTTGGTTCTTCAAGCAACTTTTGTAGTATTGGATTTTGTTGAAATCCTCCACTACTCCAAGGTTTCCCTTATTAATCCTGAGACCATAAAACTTAAGACCAGCAACAGCAGCCCATACCTCATGGGTTATCTCCATTTCTACACCTTTTACATGAGAAACTAGGTTGTTTCCCTCAAACTTGAGATTTGTGTAGAACACCCTTATCAAATATGGGTAGATGTTTCCCTTCATCTCCAGGAACTTTCTGAGAGATTGATCTTTGAGTAGCCTCCTTACATTGTCAAGCTTTTGGCTTTTCAGCCAATCAAAGCACACAACCTTGGGGTTGTTTATCATTTTGGTGCTTGTTTCAAACCTATACCTCTCAATTAGATCATTGTCTCCAGAAAAACATTCTTCTAGCCTTCCTCCAGACCTTACAGCTCTGGTTTTGACTCTCTTTGAGGTGGGAGGAGTTGAGTCCATGATGGCAGAGAAGAAAACAGAGAAAAGCTCACTCACAGATTTTACAAGAGATATTGCAATTGGTTGTTCTTGTGGAAGAGATCAGCTGCAACAGATTTTATAGCAGTAATAGAATAAAAAAGCATTCAATGTTGTGAGTGGGTACCAGATTTTCAGAGAGAGAGGACTTGACCCTGCCCAGCACAAAAAATGTCAGAAAAATCTGAAAATCACATGGTCTTCACATGTGATCTTTGACTAGTCATTAAGGCTCTTGAATTTCCAAGATTTTGGAATATATTCCTTTATGAATGTTGTAACTTCTTTCTGAACGTGATCAGCTTTCAATACAGGTTCATTGACCAAGGATTCTCTCTTTAAATTGATTTGCAATGGATATAAATTCAAAATAAAAATTAAATTCATTTCATCATAGTGTTGTCAGGCTCAAAATAATCGGTTGTTTCGAAGAAATAATCGGTTGTTTTTCTGCAACAGTTAAACTGATTTTGAATTTTAACCATGAGCAGAAAGAGTTCAAAGCAGATGAAGTTAAGCATTTTAAAGAAGATATTTAAGCATGAGAAAGAACTTAAAAACAGAAATTAAGAACAGAGAAAGGAAGGTCTTATCCTTTATGTTGTTCTTTCAATGAGCCATGTGCTTTGTGATCAAGAAGTTTTAATTTGACTGTTGAGGGATTGTGGACAGATAAAACATTGATTCAGCTTCAATGTCGGTCTGTTCCTTCCAAGAACTTGATCAGATGACTCAGTCTTTCACACTTCTTTCAGAATTCCTACACAAGCATGAGTTCAAGCAACAAGATTTGGCCCCTTTACAAATGTGGGTCCAATTGATTTCTTTTTCTCATTTGGAACCTCACATCCTTTAGGAATCCATTTCATGAAGCCCTTGGGAACAAAAAACTTTCTTATTTTCCAAAATCTAACCGAATGGCCCTTCTTCATGCAATAAAAGCATGTAACAACCGGTTGTTTCGAATTAACAATCGGTTGTTTTACTGGCTTTCTTAAAAAAAATTTGAAAACTTCTCTTGATGGTTCTGTGGATTGAAACCTAAACCAGCCTTTCCAAAAACACAGCTTTGAGATGCCAAGACATTCTCAAAGTTAGATTTCCCTTTTGAAAGCTTGTCCACAGTGTCAACCAGATAATGAACCTTTTTCTCAAGATTTTCACAATTTTCGCAAATGAGAGTGTCACACTTGCAAGAAGAATTTTTGAAATGATTTTCCAGATTTTTGAAATCATTTTTAGATTTTTCAATCTCATCTTCAACTGATTTCACTCTCTTTTCCAGCCAGCTGTTAAGTTCTTTCAATCAGTTGTTTGAAAGAACCAATCGATTAGCTTCATCATGAGTTTCTTGAAAAGCTTCAAGCAATTCACTATAATTTTGTTCATTTAAAGAAGCACATGAACGTACCTCACTTGAGCTACAAGATTCATCATCTTCTTCAGCTATCAAGCAGATGTTTGCTTTCTCATCTTCACTTGATTAAGAACTTGATGATGATACCCCATTTTCATCCCAAGCTATGTAGGCTCTCTTTGTCTTGCCTTTATTTTCCTTATTGCTAGGCTTTTTCTCCTTGCTCTTATTTGGATAATCTGCCTTTATATGACCTTGCTCACCACAACCAAAACAAGTATAGTTATTGGAATTAAAATCATTTCATTTCTTGTTTCCATACCTATCTTTGTTGTTGTCCTTGTTGCGGTTCCTCTTCAAGAATTTGCTGAACTTTCTTGACAGCAAGCTAAGGTTTTCCTCATCACTGGATTCTTGTTTTCCTTTGTGCTTGGAAGCTTTTAAGGCTATGCTCCTTACGTGTTTGTCTTTGCTTTCTTGAAAATTGAGTCGAATCATCTCTAACTCATGTTCCCTAAGCTTACCAAACAAAGAAGTTGTACTGGGACGACCGACCGGTCTATGGACCCGGTCAATCTACGCAACTAGACCCCACCTTAAGGTATGAGGTCGACCACGTGGCACATGTGGCCTACCGACATAAGAAGCCCAAGTCAAAGGCTGACCCGATTAGCAAAGGCTAACCCATGGTTAGGAAACAACCTAATCCAACCCTAATAGCTAAACAACCCCCTAATCTGACCCAACAATAAGGGCCCATCAAGGTAATATAAATATCACGCATTCCAAGGAAGAAAGTACGTCATTATCTACAGTATTCTAACCAGTCGAATACGACACGTGAGACACGGCCGACCGAGTGGCATCTGAAGACAGTAGTTCTCCCAGTCCCCAAACTAGTTTGAGAACAAAAGCCATACTCAAGGATGTTAGATCTTTAGATTCAGAAATAGCAGTTACCTTGGGTTCCCATGCTCTATCAAGAAATTTCAAGATTTTGATGTTTAGCTCTTCCTTTTCAAAGGTCTTGTCAAGGCTCATGAGATGATTGATGATGTGCGTGAATCTTTTCTGCACCTCAGCAATTGTTTCACCTTTGAGCATTCTGAACATCTCATACTCTTGGATTAGAGCATGTTTCCTAGCTCTCTTTACCTCATTTGTACCTTCATGAGTTACTTCTAAGGTGTCCCACATTTCTTTTGACGATTTGCATTGAGATACCCTGAAAAACTCATCAGAATTTAAAGCAGAGGTTATTATATTTTTGGCAATGCAATTGAATTTGGCTTTCTTGCTTTCTGAATAAGTCCATTGAGACCAAGGCTTTTCAATGAAAGATCCATCTTTTTCAAACTTTGGGACAAAATGACCATTTTCAATTGCATCCCAAATTCCTTTGTCAAGTGATTCCATAAAGATTTTCATTCTCACTTTCCAAAATTGATAGTTCAAACCACAAAACAGAGGTGGTCTGTTGATTGAAGCACCTTCCCCAAAAGGTAGTCTATCAGCCATTTAAAAACAGTTTTAGGATCAACTTGAATAAATTTCAAGAACCAAGCTCTTGATGCCAATTGTTAGAATGGATGGCTTTAAACTAGAGGGGGGGTGAATGGTTTAAAGAGGGTTTTCGCAAACTTTTAAGTCAAGAATGAAATTACTTCAAGAAACAATTGTTAAGGAATTCAGTTTGCCAAATTAACAACCAAAAACAACAGCACCAGAAAAACAATCGGTTGTTTATACCAGTTTGCAAATATCAAAACTGAATTTAAAGAGTTTAAGGATAGAGAGAATGCACACAGATGTTTATACTGATTCACTCCAAACCCAGAGCTACATCCAGTCTTCTCAGAAACCACTGAGGAAATCCACTAACCAATCAAACCTACATCACTTACAACACAACCAAGAAAGTGACATTGATCCCCTCAAGACACACACTTCTCTTGGCCAAAACACCAACACTAAGAATGCTGATCTTGATCCCCTCAAGAACACAGAGCATTTCTCAGCAAACACACAAACAAACTTGTTCTACAGAATACAAGGATTACACTTGTTACATAAGCAAATCTAAAATCAATACAAGCCGAAATCCTATCTCACACTCTTTGATCAATCACAATCTCTAAGCAATCTCAACTCTTTGAAAAACTCAAAAAACTTGTATTCAAAAGATTGTTACTCAAATCTGTTTTTCTGAATTTATTCAAAGATATTGTTTGTTATCAAATCTTAACAAACTTATTCATTGCATTTAATGATTGGTCAAAGCATTTAAAGACTAGAGCGTAAACAGTTAAAGAATTTAAAACTCAGTTAAAGCTAAAACAGTTTTTCTGTTATGGTACCAAAACAAACAATCGGTTGTTTTGGTTTTAACAGCTCAACCATTTGAAAAACAGTTTTCAATCTTTTCTCAAAACATCTAAGTATAAAACAATCGGGTGTTTCGACAAAACAATCGATTGTTTTTCACTTATTTTGAAAAACATTTTTTCTTTTAAAAGATTGAGAATGCCTATGCTTTGGATTCAATCTAGAGTGGATTACAAAACTCAAACTACCCCAGATCCTAATTAGGACAGCTCAGCAACAGCAAGCACAGTCAAGCCTTCGACATCCTTCAAAGAGTTTGGATTCTTCAAAGCTTGAACACCACTTGGTTCAACAATTTTCGTTCTTTTTTTATTATGCATACAAATATTAATTAAAGTTCTATTTTTTACATGCATTTAGTTGACATATTTAAGGTTAAAGCACTTCATTCAAAAATCAACCCAATTTTATTTACAATTTACTTATCCATGATTTTTGTTTGCTCATTTATCTTTTCCTGGAATTAGGCAGTACAACACATTTATTGAAACCAACAATGTAAGAAAAGGAGAGCTTTTGTGGGTCATTGACAAATTTTAGGGTTTCTTGCAAGGGTTCTTTTTTTGGGTTAAATATAAGAGCGCTTTTTGAATTGTCCAGAACAAACATACATAAAGTTTTCATTTTTTTGCTTACTACGATTCTCAAAATAATGATATCCATGTTTAAAATGTTGTGCTTTCATCTTTTTGACAACTAACTTGAACATTCTTTAAGGTTATGCTTTACAAATAATTGCCATTTTAAATTTGTTCTGTATTCAACCTAACAACAATAGGATTTGTATACCTGAAAATAGTTTGTTCTGAGTACAATACTCTCTGAAGTTATGGAGGAACTAAGGCCAAAGTTTACTACAAGAAACGGGGTTGGTTCCCATTCTCAGGTAAACGGTAATGTATCAAGGAATACAACTACAATTATATTTACGTTTCTTTAGTCATATATGTTCTTCATTGTCTTTCTGAACATACACATCAGTGTAGTTTTTATTCGTAAATATTATTTATTTTAGCCAAAATAATGAGAAAACAGTTTATGATACAAAATACGTGAAATATTCTTTTTTTTCTGTTTCCACCAAAGAAATCCAACTTTTTTTTTAATTGTAGCATCAGAATTTTTCATCACAAGTCATTCCAAATGGAATACCATTAGCTCAGATAACCATTTCAACTTGAATTGAATCTATGATATCTTATTTTATATTTCACATATATGTATATAATAGAATGTATTGCTATTTGCAGAACATGTCATTCCCAACAAAGAACTGTTAATTGTAACTTACCAAATATTTTAGTACTTGTTAACTGCACTTTTGAACATATTTTGTAAAGGTAATTACAATCGAGGAAGTGTAGTTAATAACACAATAAGCTTAGATAACAGATCCAGTAAATACAGTGTTGAAATCCTGCAATCAATGACTAAGAGCTTGAATTTTGAAGATGTGCAAAATGAAGCAAATAATGGTAATAACACAATGTGGTTAGATAACAGGTCCAGTACATACAATGCTCAAATCCTGCAAAACTAAGACCTTGAATTTTGAAGAGGATGAGCAAAATGAAGCAAATAACTGTAATAAAAAAGAATTAAATGTTAATTTTAATTTAGTTAATTGCTTCAAAAGCACTTTGATTTACTGTGTTTTGTGTTCAGATTCGAGCATAGAAGTTTACACTTCTGAACTATATTCAAAAGCTGAAAATGAAGGTGCATGTCTCTAACTTTAACTTATGTTTTAAAATTAAATGCATTAATGTAAAGGTAATACATAACCTTATTTAACATTTCAATATAGATATTGTTTCATTTGGACAACCGAATATTCAATGTCAATATTGTTTGGCCGAGGTGTGGTATGAAGAAAGATCCCTGAAAGCAAAGACTTACCTAAAGGTTGATTTTTCTATATGTTGACAAAAAGGAAAAGTACAGCTACCTTTCCTACAACAACCTCATAAATTGATGCTAGAGTTATTAAATGGTCAAGATCCACAAAGCCAACATTATTTACAACATATCAGAAGTTACAATAGTATGTTTTCATACTTCAATTGGAGGAAAAGTTCACTCTTCGGTAAATGATGAGTTTGGGCCTCCTCAATTTATTCTGCATGGATAAAACTATCATAGGATTGGAAGCTTACTCCCTGACAATGGAGAAATGCCCAAGTTCGCACATATATGATACTCAAAATGAAGTCTCAAACAGAGTATCTCACTTTGGGTATGTGTTACATTAGGTTAGTTTATTTTCAAAAAATTCATTTATAAAATCATTTTGAATTAATTATTTATTTAAATTTTATGTAGGTACAATTTGAAAAAGTTGAAGTTTGATAAATCATTGATTCAAGATCTTACCAAAATGATTGATGATAACAATGTTCTAGCAAAAAGTTTTAGAAGGGTCAAAGATTTTGTAAATTCTAGTGTACATTCAGATTTTGGATTGAGGTTATTTAGACATCGGTTAAAAGATCCTAGAGTGTACAATACCCCTATAACTGATGAGATAACAGCGTTAATTGTGGGTGATATGAGCAACTTGGATGTAGGACGAGATATCATAGTGAAAAAATATTCTGGACAATTGTTTAGGTTGCATGAGACACATACAGCCTTCATCCCATTACAATATCATTTAATATTTATCACTATTACCTACAATGTAAACTGGTCTGAAATACGTGAGTTTGTTACATCAAGAGGATTAACTGCTGTTGATAGGCCAGACATAGTTTGCAAATTATTCAAGATGAAATTAGATCAAATGATGGTTGACTTCAAAAAAGATGAATATTTTGGCAAAGTTAATGCAGGTAATGACATTAATCCATATTTTAAAATTTCATTGAGGTTTTATGCATTATAATTCAAACAATTTCTATCTTCTAATAGGTATGTACACTGTGAAATTTCAAAAAAGGGGTTTGCGTCATGCCCACGTATTATTGTGGTTGGATGGAAAGAAAAATTTAAGAACTCCAACAGACATTGATGGAGTAATTTCAGCAAAATTACCGCATGCATATTTATATCCTAAATTGTCAAAGGCAGTTGCAACATACATGATACATGGACCATGCGAGCCGCTCAGTTTTCCTAACGGTACATGTTCAAAATTTTACCCAAAGAAATTTAAATTGTTGACTACTATTGATGAGGATGGATATCCTTGTTACAGACGTCAGGATAAAGGAATATTCATTCTTAAAACATGAATTAAGTTAGACAATACAAATGTTGTCCCATATAACCCATTGCTACTATTGAGGTACCAGACTCATGTTAACACGGAATATTGCAACAAATCCAATTCAATCAAGTATTTGTTTAAATATGTCAACAAAGATCCAGATAGAGAAAATTTGAAAATTACTAATCCTCAGAAATACTCTACTGAAACACCAGTCATAGATGAAATTAAACAATATTATGATTGTAGATATATATCTCCCTGTGAAGCTGTGTGGAGAATATTTGCCTTTGACATTCATCATAGATGGCCTTCAGTTCAAAGGTTGATTTTCTATTTGTTATACGAGCAACCCATTCTATTTAAAGACAATGAATATATTGATGAAATATTGCATACAAATGATCATAAAAGAACAATGCTTTTAGCTTGGTTTGAGGCTAATAAAATCTATCCAGAGGGGGAACTTTTGACTTATTCTTAATACCCTAACCATTTTGTGTGGATGGCAGAACAAAGAGAATGGAAACCAAGGAAGAGGGGTGTTAGTATTGGAAGGCTTACATATTCTCTTCCTGGGTCAGGGGAATTATATTATCTCAGGTTATTGTAATTATGATAACATCAGGACTATTAATGGTGTAATTTACAAAACGTATAAAGAGGTTTGTTATGCCATGGGGCTATTGGCAGAGGATAAAGAATTTATTGATGCCATTATAGAGGCCAGCAACCTTGCTTCAGGAGCTCTTGAGAAGATTGTTTGTTACACTGCTACTCATGAATACTATGTCTAGACCTGAGGAAGTTTGGAACAAAACTTGGAAATTGTTATCAGATGACATTGTATACCAAAACAGAAAAGAGTTTAACCTACCAGGTATAACTTTCTGTTTTCCTCAAACTTTATAACATATTATTTTGCTCAAGGTATGACATGTTGTTTTGCTAGGTCTTACAATTGAAGATGATCAAATACAAAACCTTTGTCTTCTACAACTAAAAGACTTATTAATTTCTAAATGTAAATCTTTAAAAGACTTTAACAGTCTTCCACAACCTATTCATTCAGATTCTTTTATTTATGATAATAGATTCATTATTAATGAATTAAATTATGACAAGTTACAAATGTCTGAAATGCATTCTTCTCTTTGTCAATCTCTAACTGTGGAGCAATTGTTGGTGTATGAGAATATAATGACAGTAGTACTGTCACAAGTTGGCAGTTTTTTTTCCTATACGGGTATGGTGGAACAGGAAAAACCTTTATGTGGAAAACTTTGTCTACTACAATTAGATCAAAAGGGTTGATTGTGTTAAATGTAGCTTCCAGCAGTATAGCTTCTTTGTTACTACCTGGAGGAAAAACAACTCATTCTACGTTTTGCATTCCTTTGTTAATAAATGAACATTCAACCTGCAACACACCTCAAGGAAGTTTTCGTGCCAGATTGATGATTTAAACTAAATTAATTATATGGGATGAAACTCCAATGATGAATAGATTCTGTTTATAAGCTCTTGATAGAACTCTAAGGGATGTCATGAGAGCTGTAAGTGAAGAAAATGCTCTTAAACCTTTTGGTGGCAAAGTCATTGTATTGGGAGGTGATTTTAGGCAGATATTGTTTGTTGTAAAAAAGAGGTCAAGATATGACATTGTGAAGGCAACAATGAACTACTCAGAATTGTGGAAACATTGCAAAGTCTTCAAACTTATAGAAAATATGAGATTAAACAATGAAAAATCAAAGTAAACTGCATCAGAAATAAAAGAGTTTGCAGATTGGATACTTCACATTGAAGATGAAGATATGGACTTAAATGAGTTGGGACAAGCAACTATTGAAATACCACAAGACATTCTAATTCTAAATGTTGAACAACCTTTATTACGCTTGGTTGGATTTGTTTATCCAGGGTACATGCAGAATCTGAACTCTGATGGACTTTTTTATGATGGTGCAATATTGTGTCCTATTACAGAATGTGTGGACCAAGTGAATAACTTCATTCTATCTTTAATCCCCGGAGAAGAAGTTACTTATTTAAGTTCAGACTCTCCTTGCCAATCTGATCAACAAGAAAATGCTCAAGCTGAGTGGTTTACAACTGAATTTTTGAATGATATCAAATGTTCCGGAATTCCTAGTCATGGTGTTAAATTAAAAGTTGGAGTTCCAATAATGTTTCTAAGGAACATTGATCAAGCCAAGGACTTTGTAATGGAACCAGATTACTAGTAATTCACTTGGGGAAGAATGTCATTGGTGCCAAAGTTATTACCGGATAAAATATTGGTGATAACATATTTATTCCTAGAATGAATTTGACTCCTTCTGAATCAGGCATGCCTTTTAAGTTCCAAAGAAGACAATTCCCAATATCTTTGTGCTTTGCTATGACTATAAACAAAATTCAAGGTCAAACACTTAATAAAGTTGGTTTATATCTACCACGTCCAATGTTTACACATGGAGTGTTGTTTCCAAAGTAAAATCCAAGAAAGGGTTGAAAATATTAATTTTGGATGATGATGGAAATACCACTAATTCAACTACTAATGTGGTTTACAAAGAAATATTTAAAAATGTTTGAAACATATTGTTAACCCATACTTATCAGGTATGAAAATTCTTTAATCGAAAACTATTTATATGTCTCATATATTTCTTCCAATATATCTTCTAATATATCAACAATAAACCCATATTTTTTGTGATCCTGCCTGTTGACCGAAACGCTGGAGCCTTACCTCGTCAAACCTGGATCAACTTCTGCGCCGTGTTAGCCTCCGTCCTTCACCGCGATCCACCTCAAGAACCTGCAAAAGACAGAACGGCGCCGCTGCGGCCGATCACGCTCCGACGCCCAAGTCAGCGACTGAACCACCAAATACTAAGAGAAAACTCAAGAACTCTAAGGAACCGTGCACAAATTCTCTCTCAGCGTACTCAAGACTCGCAAGTGTAAAGAAACAATCTAAACGTGCGTACCTCAGAAGTTCGTTAGAAACTCTTATATACCTGGGCACTTTCTCCCTCCTGGCAGTTACACATCTGGACACGTGGCTCGCATCCAGCTGTACACGTGCCATCATCTGGAGCATCCTTGACTTGGGCGCTACTTCTTACTCTTCAGGTTTTTTGGCTAAGTTACTTATGCATGATACAACTCAGTGCATAGCTGCCTTGGAGCGTGATCTCTTCTGGGTGGCGAGTTCGGGTGCCTTCGTACACACCTTCCCTGTGGTCTCGCCGGCCGCCTTCATGATCTGCCCTACCTGCTTCACCGTGTATGTTCAAGTAAGCTGTCTCCCGACCTCATCCTCTGGCCAGCTGGGAAATGACTATCTGCCTTCATCTTCGGCGATGTCCTTGTTTCGGCGATCTCTAATTACTTGGTCGCCTGGGTTCACATCTGGCGACTTCATCTTCAACCCGGTGACCGCCGGTTTAGGTATGCTGGAGATCGGAGCACGCCAACTTAATAATTGGCGACTACACGAACCCCCCGACTTCCTTCCCTTCTGCCAGCCAGGTGTCCCATCCAATACGCCTATATAATAACTCGATGCCACGTCATCACTTCCGACTACCAGGGCGGTACATTTTGTATTTACAGGTTTCTTCTATTTTCCATAGTATATCTTTCAACATGACTATATTGCATTACAAAGAATGGTATTTATCTATAACTTCTTAATAAATTTCATAATTTAAATTCTTTATAATTTTGGTTTTATAAATTTGTTTCTTTTGAAGGGTTTTAATACAGGAACTTCATTGTACTTAGTGAGAAACAAGGGGATATTCGGTACTTAGTGAGGGTTGGAGTGGTTCGGCCATCTCCATTTGAGGGTGAAGATTGAAGACTAAAAACCTAATTCTAAAGAGAATTTGACAAGGGAGCAATTTGAATGGCACTTGGGCAGCATTTCATTACTCAAAATAGTCTTCCAAATACATGAGCCAAGCCCTCTTATTTATAGTGTTTAGAAGGCTGGAAATTAAAAAGAAAGTGGAGGGAAATTCAAATGAAAAGCATTTGAATTTGGAGCCAATTCCTAACAAGGAAAGTGTGACTTGGTTTCATTTTTTTGGCACCTCCTAAATCTACACCTACACCTTCTTTTTATGTCACATGGAAGGTGTGGCTTAGCTTTATACATTTGCACCTCTTATATTTATATCTACACCTCCCTTTATGTTCTACTAAAAATACTCAAAAGTAATTACAAAAGAAACACATCCAATGATGCTTAGTTGGCCAATATCTTCTATTTGTTGGGCTTGAGCTGAAGCTTGAACTTGTATTTGGGCTTGGGCTTGAGCTTTTTCTATCATGGGCTTGGGCCTCTTCCATCATCCCCTCCCTCTTGAAAAGGATTTGTCCTCAAATCCAATGCTTCTTCTTCATCATCATTATCAGGATGTATGTGGTTGGATGGTTTCCATCATCCCCTCCTTCTTGAGAGAATCTGTCCTCAGATCTACAGGTTTGATCTCGAACAACAGCCTTATTCTTATTTTGAAAACTAGGCTCGTCCTCCAGGATCAAATGTCCATCTATGGGAATCCTGAAACAAAGCAAAGGAGTTAGTGTGAGCAATTGGAGAAAACTTAATTGTATAAAGTTGCCATTTTTGTTTTTCTTTTGTTTTTTGCAACTTTTCACAATATTTCCTTTTTGATGGTTGTATGTATCCTCTAATCCTCTTATGTTTTATAAAATTTCCAATAGTAGTTACTTTTCCCTTAGGCATAATTCCTTTAGGAGGTGGTAACAACTTTAAAAGGGAAAGAGGACTATGTTCACATACAACTTCAAATGTAAAAATATGAGTAATCTTGTGGACTACTCCATTGTATGCATGCTCAATAGGAAAAGGATACTCATCCCAAGAATTGTGGTTGTCTCTCATGATTTCTCGAAGCATAGTAGAAAGAGCTATGTTTTCAATTTTATTTTGACCATTCTTTTGAGGATGATAAAAATTTGAAGAGAACAATTTAGCTGCAAGTTTTCCCACGAGAATCCTCAAATCATGGTTTGCGAAATTTGGAGCTCTATCCAACACTATGCTTGAGGATAAACCATGAAGATGTATCACTTCTCTAGAGAAGAGTTTATCCATATCCATAAAAATGGAATCAAAAACCTTTTGTTGTCCTAGGAAGCTCTAATATGAAATTTAGGCTTGTGTCTTCCCAAGGAACATTTGCAAAAGGTGAAGGAGTATAGAGTTCATGAGACATTGCCTTAGGTGTAGTTTTAAAACAAGAAATGCATCTAGGGTAATGTCTTTGAACCTCCTTTCTCATGGGTGACAAAAGTTTTCCTTTTAAAAGCTCTAGAGTTTTATCAACTCTAATTTAGCCCATGAGTTCTCCTTCATGAAGAATTTTTTTCTTATGTGTAAAGGTAGTCCTGTTGTTACAACCATTGTTTATGAGAATTTGTACATTTTGCGATGGTTGTCTCAATAAGACATGACAAGTTTCTTTAGGCACTAGCTCACATAAAAATTTGTCTTTGTAGATGCCTATAGATAACTTGTCCTTCACTTTGTGATATCTTAGCACATATGAGAAATAATCTACTTCATCTTTATCTATGCAAGCCTCTTTCAAGGATTCTTCTTTTTTTACTAGGCTTGCAAGTGTTCCTTTACAAAAGGTAAGGCTAGGTTGTTCAACAAGAAGCATATTTTCAAAGGTATTTTCAACTTTTACTTCTTGTTGAATGACCTTGTGGGAAGGCACACTCTTTTCCCAGGCCTTTTGTTCTTCAAGGGTTTTCTCTTGATTTTCTATTTTTAATATGCTTGTAAGGGGTGTTATAAGATATTCCTCATTCTTTCTAGATTCACACCACCCCTCACTTGGTTTTTCTTTTTCTTTTTCTTTAGCTTCCCTTTCGTGTTCCTCTCTTTTCTTTTGTATCTTTCTTTCCTTCTTTTCTTTATGGGAAGCAAACAATTTTTCTACCCTCATTTCCCAATCTAAGCAAGCTTCTACATTTTCTTTTCCATGGAAATGGGATAGGTCTACCCTAGCCTCTCTTAGGCTTTCTTGTTCTCTTCTATCTCTTCTATATCTTCTAGGGGGTGCTTGATAATAATCTTTTATTCTAAGGCTTCCCTCCCCAAAAGAATCATGATCTTTAGAGATAGATGCATGAGAAGGTAATTTTTTTGAAATTTGAGACTTCTCATCCTTTGCTTTAGTCAATTCATTAGTTTTGGTCTCATTCTCCAATTGTTTAGATGAAATTGATTGAATATCCTTGGAAAGTTGTTTTAAAAGAGATTTCAAGGATTTCACATCACTTTTAAGAGATTTAGAGGAGTGAGAAGACATGACTAAAACTTTGTGTTTAGAAATGTTTTACTTTAAGAAAGATGAGGGAAGTTAATGAAGGTAGTTTTCCAGGTAAGAGAGGTGAGTCACAATGGACTACTTAAATACCAAGTCTTTGCCTTAGCCAAAAACTATCCCTCAAGATCTTCACACAAATCTTTCTTTAGGTAAATCACTTAAAACACAATGAGGATGTAGAAATCAAATTTTTAATGCATAAAACAATGCAAGCTATCTAGCAAATTATCAAAGCTTTAAACTAGACAAAAACAAAAGCAATTAAGCGTAGCTAACTAAAGGCAATTGGCGAAATTAAAGCAATTAACAAATGCTAAGCTAGAAAGTTTAAGCTAGTCGGCCCTAGGTGAGGCTTCTTGGACACTTGGAGCCCTTGAAGACACACTGATGGAGATCAAGATCAAGAAGAAATAGAAGCCAATAATCAAGGACAATAAGAAGTAGAGGCCCAAGTTGTAGACGCTCAAGAAGTCATTAGCCCACCTCATAGGCTTACAAGGAGCAAGTTCAAGGAATTAGGAAATAGTGGAAGGTTGTTTTCTCTTTTTATAATATCTTGTGTTTTAAAAGGTTCTTAGAGGGAAACATTAGACACCTCTTTTGTAAAAGCATCTTTAGGCTTTAGTTTAGAAAATTCTAGAAACTTGGGGAGTGAGCTTAGTAAGGGTGTGAGTGTAGGAGTCTTTTGGGTAGCTTATAGAATAAGCTTTGTAAATGACCGGCCCTTGCTCCTATAAAAGGAGGGCTTAGGTCCTTCATAATTCAGATTTGATAATTGAAGTAGCAAAACTCTCCCAAATTGGTGATTGAGTGTGTGAGAAGTTGTCTTCTCCTCTTCCTAGTCTCATCTTAAGTGCCTTGGTTCTCTCAAGTGGCGGCATTGCACACTTATCTTGGAGCTCTCACATTTCAAGTGGCGTGTCCATCAACCAAGCTCTTCATTCACATAAGTTCCTCTCTTCTCCATCTTTTCATTTCATCTCCTTGTTCATACGAAGCTTAAACATGTCTTAGGTTCCTATTCTTGCAATTTCATTCGGTGCTTTAGCTGAATTCTAGTTATGGTTCGGTTCTTCTTCTCTTTGGCTGGTTTCATTTGGTTCTTCTTCATTTCCTCTTAATTTTTTCGGTGCATTTCAGTTTCTAAGCTTTTTAATCGGTGCTTTTGTATTCTTACCTCTTTTAATCGGTTCAATTGGCAAGAAATGGGTCTTCTATGTGAGTTTGGTGTTTGGTGCAAGTTTTGGTGAGTTCTTGAAACATAGAACATTGATCCATTTCTATTAAAAGTGCCTATTCATTCTCCAACTCAAGTGGATTCCATAAAATGTCAAAGAATCATCTATATCTTGCTAGTGGAATCATATCACATACTCACCATCTAATTGCATGATTAACAAGTAATTAACAAGAGTTAAATTGCAAAGAAATTAAATGGCACTCCCTTTGTTGATTTTCTAATTGCACTCCCTTTGTTGTTTCTTCTTTGTTGGGTCTTCCCAAGGTGTGTGGTATATTTAGTATGTGTTTGTTGCTGCCCCTTGCCTTTGATCCTCTTGGGATTAGGTAATTAAATTCTTCAATCTAGCACCTATTAAGCAAAACTAGACTCACCTCAAGTCAATTCCCACTCAACAAGTACCAATTGATATTTAATCCACCACCAAGCTTAGAGGTCAAAGAAATAAAGCAAGAAACAAATTAATTTGAAAAACAGTACCACACAAATGGAATTAAATGTGACACAACTTAGAAAGAGTTCAAATGAAATTAGACAAGCAAATAAAAAGGTACTCAAAGAAAGGATGGCACACAAAAAGGAACCTATGGAATAGCACTAGATTTGATTTAAAAACCAAAAAGAGCACCACTGAAACAAATTGTTGTGGTCCAGAAAGCGTGATTTTCACAGATTTATGCTGAGCTGGCATTTTAATATTTGCTTCTGAAAATTTATATTCAAACGCATGCACCATTTAATTTTAATAATTTTTCTAAAATCAGTGCTCAGAACCGCCAGTTGTAGCATCAGGATTGCACACTGCTTTTGTAATATTTATCTTTTTTTCTATTTCTTTTTTTCAACTGATTCTTTTTTTTTTCCTATTTCTAACACCTCAATCTAGCAAAATCCAGAGTCTCAGAATTTTCTTATGTGGCATTTAATTTCCATAAGCAAAATCAGCCAAAATAGAATGGTGGAAAACAGAGGATTCTGCAAATCTGGAAACAAAAAACAGAATGATATACCAATGAAAACACAATGGAAATGGTGTAATAGAATTTGTGTGGATCTAACACACAAATATGAACTCAAACTAAAAATAAAAAGCACCAAAGGATCAAAACGCAACAGATTTTAGATCAAGCATTCAAACCAAAAACAAGAAACAAAATAAACCAAGAAAAGTACTACTAGGATTTGATGACAAATATGGAAACACAAGACTTGACAAAACTTATAGATTCAGAAAATAAAGTGACTCAAACATATTAATATGAACCGAATAAAATTTCAATCAAGACTCAAGAAACCTAAAAAAATCAAAAACAGCAACACAATGTATCAAGAATCCTACACAAAATTGAAATAAGATGCTCAAGCAGAATTTGAACAAAATCTACCGATTGAAATGAATAGATAAACATTCAAATCATATTAAAAACATAAAAACAGCAAGACAACTTGGAATCAAGATGAACAACTAGGAAATAAGAAGAACTCAAAAAGAAAACACAAAGAGATGCTCATCTTTGAAGACCATAGCTCATGATACCAAATGATGGCATTCCTATGAGCTCTTCTTTGATTTTGATGATGATGGGTGCGGAAGCTTAGTGGAGGAGACTGGAACAAGGCCTTCCTAGGAAGTGTGGGTGCCTTGAAGGTGCATGAGGAGTAGTGAGGGTTGGAGTGGTTCGGCCATCTCCATTTGAGGGTGAAGATTGAAGACTAAAAACCTAATTCTAGAGAGAATTTGGCAAGGGAGCAATTTGAATGGCACTTGGGCAGCATTTTATTACTCAAAATAGTCTTCCAAATACATGAGCCAAGCCCTCTTATTTATAGTGTTTAGAGGGCTGGAAATTAAAAAGAAAGGAAAATTCAAATGAAAAGCATTTGAATTTGGAGCCAATTCCTAGTCACGTGGAAAGTGTGACTTGGTTTCATTTTTTTGGCACCTCCTAAATCTACACCTACACCTTCTTTTTATGTCACATGGAAGGTGTGGCTTAGCTTTATACATTTGCACCTCTTATATTTATATCTACACCTCCCTTTATGTTCTACTAAAAATACTCAAAAGTAATTACAAAAGAAACACATCCAATGATGCTTAGTTGGCCAATATCTTCTATTTGTTGGGCTTGAGATGAAGCTTGAACTTGTATTTGGGCTTGGGCTTGGGCTTTTTCTATCATGGGCTTGGGCCTCTTCCATCATCCCCTTCCTCTTGAAAAGGATTTGTCCTCAAATCCAATGCTTCTTCTTCATCATCATTATGTGGATGTATGTGGCTGGATGGTTTCCATCAGGTTATGTATTATAATATTTTACACATGTGTTGTTACATAATGCTCCCTAAATAAAGTGATCAAACTTCAGTTGTATTCAGCAGGTATATGGTTCTTATTTTACAAAAACAAGCAGCATAGTCACCAAAAATTAATAAAACTTTTGTTAATTAAATTTATTGTATCATATTATTCTATCTTATTTGTTTCATAACTATTAACTTCAGCTTTAAACTATTGAGACAAAACCTATGACAAGTACTCAATCATTCTTAATAATTTATAATATTTTCATGATTCTATTAATTGTCCATTCTTATATTGAGGTTTCTCTTTTATTTATTACATTTTGCAATGATACAATTAACATGTGGTACGAATTGATATTTGTTGACATTAAATACAATATTGATCAATGCTCATACTATAGCACCTAAAGAAAAACAACTATATAGTCCATTTTGTATTGTTTTTAGTATGTTTTGTTCTTTTACTGAGTACTTTTTTTCTGTTATAAAGCTTTGAATTTAACAATACATCTTACTTCTTTTGTTATGGAATTTATTTTACATTTCCCATGAAATTATTGCAAATTTGTTGTATGAATTCAGCGTTAAATAGACTTGGTCACAAGTAATGAAGTTGTTATTTATTTTATAATAGTATTTCCTATAATTCATGACATTGCTTTAGGTCACAATTACTATGTCAAAAGTCTTTATTTAATAATATGAAAACATAATACAGTGATTTACAATACTATGCATACATGTAGGAGTATACATTTAAATTCTGGCTTGCTATTTTTGGAACAATGTGTTTACCATTTTTTATGTGATTAACATGTATAAGGCAACTACATGAATATATGATTTATAAAATTACTTTCTTTATTACTACCTCATGAATATTTTCCTCATAGAGATTGTATTTAAATATTCTCTATGCTTTAACTTTTGCAGCTACAAAACACCCCTTGCAATTTGATGAAAAACAAAATGCTCAAGCTGAAAGTTTCACAATAAAACTTTACTATTTATGGATCAAGTCTGTCTTTTAAATTTGAGAAAAGATAAATCTCAATATATTTATAATTTGTTATCACGATAAATATAAGACATGATCAAACACTTATTTCTAATTTGGATCATAAATTTTTATTTTTTTTGTGTATTTGATGTATTCTTAATTGTTTACTAATAATTGAATAATTGATGTAATTTTGATTGAGTCTAGCATCATTCTTAATTTTTATGTATAGATTTTTTATTATAATATTATTATTTAAATATCAAATAATGAAAATATTCATGTGCGTTGCACGGGTCAACATACTAGTTTGATATACATTTGAGTTTTAGATTGAATAATCCAAAATGTAAACCTCCGGATAATTTGAACCTTTATATCTACACGAGTGAACCTTTATATCTACACGAGTGCAGAAAGAAAGTATGAAGGTGATAAAAGAATAATGTATGGAGGTACAAGAAGAAGCAGTCCTAAATGGCTAGCAAAGAAATATGTGTCTCAATTGACACATATTGGGAACAAAAAACACAACACACTTTCATTCCAGAAAGGTAATCAAAAACTACATTCTGAATTACCCTCTTGATGATAAAAGTGTGTTGGCTTGAGTTTCTATGGGATTCCGGATTACCCTGTTGATGATAAAAGTGTGTTGGCTTGAGTTTCTATAGGGAGCATGAAATACCCAAAACTTGGTCGATTCCAATGACAATGCTTTTTTTGTTCTCAAGCTAACCCGTGAAAATGGTCAGTATATCAATCATCATTTATGTTATTACGAAAAGGAACCTGGTATAAGGCATAGCAGAAGTCATATACTAGCCAACTTATCAACAACATAATCGACAACTCGGCTACTCTTAAGAAATCTACCATAAACCTGTCAAGAAATATCCATCAGCGTCAATAGTTTAGAGTGATGTCAACCAAGGGACATGAGAATTTAAATTTATGCACAGTTTCATGTCCTCTTAATCTTCGAAAATGTTCCTATTTCAGAGAAGTAGGTGCTTTGAGTCCCACTACCAAATTGGTGAGCATGAGCCTCTAGATTTGTCAGCTCAATCCCCTGAAAAACAATAAGTAACTCAACATTAATGCAAAACTTAAAACCAAAGAAAAAGTAATTATGGTTATTGTATTGGCCAGGAGTGTTTGGGACCTCAGTCCAAGTGTTTAGGTATGTTTTGGGCGAGTATGGGCCCAAAGGGTAGGCCATGAGCTCGGCCCAGATGCGGGTAGACAGCTCGAAAAAAATAATTAAAATAAAAAAATATTCTGATTGTTTATAATACATACACTAATTAAATATCGATAAAACTTGTTGGAAATAAAGTAGTTAGCACCCGAAAATAAAGGTGCATGGAACAAAATGTTTTATTCTTATTAAGCACCCGAGAATAAAGGTGCACGTAAGCAGTATGTTTTTCTATTATAATTATATGATTTTTGTTGAGATTATATTCTCCCTATTGAAATCTTGCTCTGTAGAGATTGGAGAAAACCGTTGAAGGGATATCTATAAAAGGGGCTTAAGACCCCAAGTAAAGATATGTTGTTTCTGAATACTTGAGACTGAAACTGATTTGATATTTTTGAATGCTCTCACTGACTTAATCGTCGGAGTGTGATCAACAGGTAGAACCCCCTTTATCTCAGTGGAGCACCCAACACCTCAAAGCACTAATTGGAGACAAATCAAAATAGGAGCTTGCCCATTCAATTCGTCCGAGGTCAACTGGCGAGAACAGTTATTGTGCTAAAATTGCTATCAAAATCAAGTATTCCATCGTCCATCATAAATATCAGTTAAATTATGGATATGAATTAATTCACAAGATATATCCACTCTTAAACGAGATATATAACTTCATTGTAACTTCATTAAATCTTATATTCTATTATACATTCATTGGCATGTAGACTATATTCTGCTATTGAATTGCATCCCGTGTTGCATGAATTTGATAAGGATTGTGATGTCTCTTGTATTAGATCGGATCTGGCCAAAATGTGTCACTCATAAAAGGACGAGGTTGCATGACCCAGTTTTAAGAAAACCTAAGTAAAAAGCTTTTTATTATTCAAATTGTTTATATAAAAAGGGCTAAAGTATTGATTTCCCCTTTTGGACCGAACATGTCTCCTCCATTTGAGACACCTATATCACATAGTTGTTTGGTGTTCATTGCTTTAACCTTTCCGTGTGACACTTGGTTCTACTATCAGGATTTTTTTGTTTTGGGCGAGTATGGGCCCAAAGGGTAGGCCATGAGCTCGGCCCAGATGCGGGTAGACAGCTCGAAAAAAATAATTAAAATAAAAAAATATTCTGATTGTTTATAATACATACACTAATTAAATATCGATAAAACTTGTTGGAAATAAAGTAGTTAGCACCCGAAAATAAAGGTGCATGGAACAAAATGTTTTATTCTTATTAAGCACCCGAGAATAAAGGTGCACGTAAGCAGTATGTTTTTCTATTATAATTATATGATTTTTGTTGAGATTATATTCTCCCTATTGAAATCTTGCTCTGTAGAGATTGGAGAAAACCGTTGAAGGGATATCTATAAAAGGGGCTTAAGACCCCAAGTAAAGATATGTTGTTTCTGAATACTTGAGACTGAAACTGATTTGATATTTTTGAATGCTCTCACTGACTTAATCGTCGGAGTGTGATCAACAGGTAGAACCCCCTTTATCTCAGTGGAGCACCCAACACCTCAAAGCACTAATTGGAGACAAATCAAAATAGGAGCTTGCCCATTCAATTCGTCCGAGGTCAACTGGCGAGAACAGTTATTGTGCTAAAATTGCTATCAAAATCAAGTATTCCATCGTCCATCATAAATATCAGTTAAATTATGGATATGAATTAATTCACAAGATATATCCACTCTTAAACGAGATATATAACTTCATTGTAACTTCATTAAATCTTATATTCTATTATACATTCATTGGCATGTAGACTATATTCTGCTATTGAATTGCATCCCGTGTTGCATGAATTTGATAAGGATTGTGATGTCTCTTGTATTAGCCCGGATCTGGCCAAAATGTGTCACTCATAAAAGGACGAGGTTGCATGACCCAGTTTTAAGAAAACCTAAGTAAAAAGCTTTTTATTATTCAAATTGTTTATATAAAAAGGGCTAAAGTATTGATTTCCCCTTTTGGACCGAACATGTCTCCTCCATTTGAGACACCTATATCACATAGTTGTTTGGTGTTCATTGCTTTAACCTTTCCGTGTGACACTTGGTTCTACTATCAGGATTTTTTTGTTTTGGGCGAGTATGGGCCCAAAGGGTAGGCCATGAGCTCGGCCCAGATGCGGGTAGACAGCTCGAAAAAAATAATTAAAATAAAAAAATATTCTGATTGTTTATAATACATACACTAATTAAATATCGATAAAACTTGTTGGAAATAAAGTAGTTAGCACCCGAAAATAAAGGTGCATGGAACAAAATGTTTTATTCTTATTAAGCACCCGAGAATAAAGGTGCACGTAAGCAGTATGTTTTTCTATTATAATTATATGATTTTTGTTGAGATTATATTCTCCCTATTGAAATCTTGCTCTGTAGAGATTGGAGAAAACCGTTGAAGGGATATCTATAAAAGGGGCTTAAGACCCCAAGTAAAGATATGTTGTTTCTGAATACTTGAGACTGAAACTGATTTGATATTTTTGAATGCTCTCACTGACTTAATCGTCGGAGTGTGATCAACAGGTAGAACCCCCTTTATCTCAGTGGAGCACCCAACACCTC
This sequence comes from Phaseolus vulgaris, assembly GCF_051622355.1. NCBI lineage: Eukaryota > Viridiplantae > Streptophyta > Magnoliopsida > Fabales > Fabaceae > Phaseolus > Phaseolus vulgaris. The sequence goes on along the minus strand of NC_143505.1, from coordinate 31,546,582 downwards.
AAAGCACTAATTGGAGACAAATCAAAATAGGAGCTTGCCCATTCAATTCGTCCGAGGTCAACTGGCGAGAACAGTTATTGTGCTAAAATTGCTATCAAAATCAAGTATTCCATCGTCCATCATAAATATCAGTTAAATTATGGATATGAATTAATTCACAAGATATATCCACTCTTAAACGAGATATATAACTTCATTGTAACTTCATTAAATCTTATATTCTATTATACATTCATTGGCATGTAGACTATATTCTGCTATTGAATTGCATCCCGTGTTGCATGAATTTGATAAGGATTGTGATGTCTCTTGTATTAGATCGGATCTGGCCAAAATGTGTCACTCATAAAAGGACGAGGTTGCATGACCCAGTTTTAAGAAAACCTAAGTAAAAAGCTTTTTATTATTCAAATTGTTTATATAAAAAGGGCTAAAGTATTGATTTCCCCTTTTGGACCGAACATGTCTCCTCCATTTGAGACACCTATATCACATAGTTGTTTGGTGTTCATTGCTTTAACCTTTCCGTGTGACACTTGGTTCTACTATCAGGATTTTTTTGTTTTGGGCGAGTATGGGCCCAAAGGGTAGGCCATGAGCTCGGCCCAGATGCGGGTAGACAGCTCGAAAAAAATAATTAAAATAAAAAAATATTCTGATTGTTTATAATACATACACTAATTAAATATCGATAAAACTTGTTGGAAATAAAGTAGTTAGCACCCGAAAATAAAGGTGCATGGAACAAAATGTTTTATTCTTATTAAGCACCCGAGAATAAAGGTGCACGTAAGCAGTATGTTTTTCTATTATAATTATATGATTTTTGTTGAGATTATATTCTCCCTATTGAAATCTTGCTCTGTAGAGATTGGAGAAAACCGTTGAAGGGATATCTATAAAAGGGGCTTAAGACCCCAAGTAAAGATATGTTGTTTCTGAATACTTGAGACTGAAACTGATTTGATATTTTTGAATGCTCTCACTGACTTAATCGTCGGAGTGTGATCAACAGGTAGAACCCCCTTTATCTCAGTGGAGCACCCAACACCTCAAAGCACTAATTGGAGACAAATCAAAATAGGAGCTTGCCCATTCAATTCGTCCGAGGTCAACTGGCGAGAACAGTTATTGTGCTAAAATTGCTATCAAAATCAAGTATTCCATCGTCCATCATAAATATCAGTTAAATTATGGATATGAATTAATTCACAAGATATATCCACTCTTAAACGAGATATATAACTTCATTGTAACTTCATTAAATCTTATATTCTATTATACATTCATTGGCATGTAGACTATATTCTGCTATTGAATTGCATCCCGTGTTGCATGAATTTGATAAGGATTGTGATGTCTCTTGTATTAGCCCGGATCTGGCCAAAATGTGTCACTCATAAAAGGACGAGGTTGCATGACCCAGTTTTAAGAAAACCTAAGTAAAAAGCTTTTTATTATTCAAATTGTTTATATAAAAAGGGCTAAAGTATTGATTTCCCCTTTTGGACCGAACATGTCTCCTCCATTTGAGACACCTATATCACATAGTTGTTTGGTGTTCATTGCTTTAACCTTTCCGTGTGACACTTGGTTCTACTATCAGGATTTTTTTGTTTTGGGCGAGTATGGGCCCAAAGGGTAGGCCATGAGCTCGGCCCAGATGCGGGTAGACAGCTCGAAAAAAATAATTAAAATAAAAAAATATTCTGATTGTTTATAATACATACACTAATTAAATATCGATAAAACTTGTTGGAAATAAAGTAGTTAGCACCCGAAAATAAAGGTGCATGGAACAAAATGTTTTATTCTTATTAAGCACCCGAGAATAAAGGTGCACGTAAGCAGTATGTTTTTCTATTATAATTATATGATTTTTGTTGAGATTATATTCTCCCTATTGAAATCTTGCTCTGTAGAGATTGGAGAAAACCGTTGAAGGGATATCTATAAAAGGGGCTTAAGACCCCAAGTAAAGATATGTTGTTTCTGAATACTTGAGACTGAAACTGATTTGATATTTTTGAATGCTCTCACTGACTTAATCGTCGGAGTGTGATCAACAGGTAGAACCCCCTTTATCTCAGTGGAGCACCCAACACCTCAAAGCACTAATTGGAGACAAATCAAAATAGGAGCTTGCCCATTCAATTCGTCCGAGGTCAACTGGCGAGAACAGTTATTGTGCTAAAATTGCTATCAAAATCAAGTATTCCATCGTCCATCATAAATATCAGTTAAATTATGGATATGAATTAATTCACAAGATATATCCACTCTTAAACGAGATATATAACTTCATTGTAACTTCATTAAATCTTATATTCTATTATACATTCATTGGCATGTAGACTATATTCTGCTATTGAATTGCATCCCGTGTTGCATGAATTTGATAAGGATTGTGATGTCTCTTGTATTAGATCGGATCTGGCCAAAATGTGTCACTCATAAAAGGACGAGGTTGCATGACCCAGTTTTAAGAAAACCTAAGTAAAAAGCTTTTTATTATTCAAATTGTTTATATAAAAAGGGCTAAAGTATTGATTTCCCCTTTTGGACCGAACATGTCTCCTCCATTTGAGACACCTATATCACATAGTTGTTTGGTGTTCATTGCTTTAACCTTTCCGTGTGACACTTGGTTCTACTATCAGGATTTTTTTGTTTTGGGCGAGTATGGGCCCAAAGGGTAGGCCATGAGCTCGGCCCAGATGCGGGTAGACAGCTCGAAAAAAATAATTAAAATAAAAAAATATTCTGATTGTTTATAATACATACACTAATTAAATATCGATAAAACTTGTTGGAAATAAAGTAGTTAGCACCCGAAAATAAAGGTGCATGGAACAAAATGTTTTATTCTTATTAAGCACCCGAGAATAAAGGTGCACGTAAGCAGTATGTTTTTCTATTATAATTATATGATTTTTGTTGAGATTATATTCTCCCTATTGAAATCTTGCTCTGTAGAGATTGGAGAAAACCGTTGAAGGGATATCTATAAAAGGGGCTTAAGACCCCAAGTAAAGATATGTTGTTTCTGAATACTTGAGACTGAAACTGATTTGATATTTTTGAATGCTCTCACTGACTTAATCGTCGGAGTGTGATCAACAGGTAGAACCCCCTTTATCTCAGTGGAGCACCCAACACCTCAAAGCACTAATTGGAGACAAATCAAAATAGGAGCTTGCCCATTCAATTCGTCCGAGGTCAACTGGCGAGAACAGTTATTGTGCTAAAATTGCTATCAAAATCAAGTATTCCATCGTCCATCATAAATATCAGTTAAATTATGGATATGAATTAATTCACAAGATATATCCACTCTTAAACGAGATATATAACTTCATTGTAACTTCATTAAATCTTATATTCTATTATACATTCATTGGCATGTAGACTATATTCTGCTATTGAATTGCATCCCGTGTTGCATGAATTTGATAAGGATTGTGATGTCTCTTGTATTAGCCCGGATCTGGCCAAAATGTGTCACTCATAAAAGGACGAGGTTGCATGACCCAGTTTTAAGAAAACCTAAGTAAAAAGCTTTTTATTATTCAAATTGTTTATATAAAAAGGGCTAAAGTATTGATTTCCCCTTTTGGACCGAACATGTCTCCTCCATTTGAGACACCTATATCACATAGTTGTTTGGTGTTCATTGCTTTAACCTTTCCGTGTGACACTTGGTTCTACTATCAGGATTTTTTTGTTTTGGGCGAGTATGGGCCCAAAGGGTAGGCCATGAGCTCGGCCCAGATGCGGGTAGACAGCTCGAAAAAAATAATTAAAATAAAAAAATATTCTGATTGTTTATAATACATACACTAATTAAATATCGATAAAACTTGTTGGAAATAAAGTAGTTAGCACCCGAAAATAAAGGTGCATGGAACAAAATGTTTTATTCTTATTAAGCACCCGAGAATAAAGGTGCACGTAAGCAGTATGTTTTTCTATTATAATTATATGATTTTTGTTGAGATTATATTCTCCCTATTGAAATCTTGCTCTGTAGAGATTGGAGAAAACCGTTGAAGGGATATCTATAAAAGGGGCTTAAGACCCCAAGTAAAGATATGTTGTTTCTGAATACTTGAGACTGAAACTGATTTGATATTTTTGAATGCTCTCACTGACTTAATCGTCGGAGTGTGATCAACAGGTAGAACCCCCTTTATCTCAGTGGAGCACCCAACACCTCAAAGCACTAATTGGAGACAAATCAAAATAGGAGCTTGCCCATTCAATTCGTCCGAGGTCAACTGGCGAGAACAGTTATTGTGCTAAAATTGCTATCAAAATCAAGTATTCCATCGTCCATCATAAATATCAGTTAAATTATGGATATGAATTAATTCACAAGATATATCCACTCTTAAACGAGATATATAACTTCATTGTAACTTCATTAAATCTTATATTCTATTATACATTCATTGGCATGTAGACTATATTCTGCTATTGAATTGCATCCCGTGTTGCATGAATTTGATAAGGATTGTGATGTCTCTTGTATTAGCCCGGATCTGGCCAAAATGTGTCACTCATAAAAGGACGAGGTTGCATGACCCAGTTTTAAGAAAACCTAAGTAAAAAGCTTTTTATTATTCAAATTGTTTATATAAAAAGGGCTAAAGTATTGATTTCCCCTTTTGGACCGAACATGTCTCCTCCATTTGAGACACCTATATCACATAGTTGTTTGGTGTTCATTGCTTTAACCTTTCCGTGTGACACTTGGTTCTACTATCAGGATTTTTTTGTTTTGGGCGAGTATGGGCCCAAAGGGTAGGCCATGAGCTCGGCCCAGATGCGGGTAGACAGCTCGAAAAAAATAATTAAAATAAAAAAATATTCTGATTGTTTATAATACATACACTAATTAAATATCGATAAAACTTGTTGGAAATAAAGTAGTTAGCACCCGAAAATAAAGGTGCATGGAACAAAATGTTTTATTCTTATTAAGCACCCGAGAATAAAGGTGCACGTAAGCAGTATGTTTTTCTATTATAATTATATGATTTTTGTTGAGATTATATTCTCCCTATTGAAATCTTGCTCTGTAGAGATTGGAGAAAACCGTTGAAGGGATATCTATAAAAGGGGCTTAAGACCCCAAGTAAAGATATGTTGTTTCTGAATACTTGAGACTGAAACTGATTTGATATTTTTGAATGCTCTCACTGACTTAATCGTCGGAGTGTGATCAACAGGTAGAACCCCCTTTATCTCAGTGGAGCACCCAACACCTCAAAGCACTAATTGGAGACAAATCAAAATAGGAGCTTGCCCATTCAATTCGTCCGAGGTCAACTGGCGAGAACAGTTATTGTGCTAAAATTGCTATCAAAATCAAGTATTCCATCGTCCATCATAAATATCAGTTAAATTATGGATATGAATTAATTCACAAGATATATCCACTCTTAAACGAGATATATAACTTCATTGTAACTTCATTAAATCTTATATTCTATTATACATTCATTGGCATGTAGACTATATTCTGCTATTGAATTGCATCCCGTGTTGCATGAATTTGATAAGGATTGTGATGTCTCTTGTATTAGCCCGGATCTGGACAAAATGTGTCACTCATAAAAGGACGAGGTTGCATGACCCAGTTTTAAGAAAACCTAAGTAAAAAGCTTTTTATTATTCAAATTGTTTATATAAAAAGGGCTAAAGTATTGATTTCCCCTTTTGGACCGAACATGTCTCCTCCATTTGAGACACCTATATCACATAGTTGTTTGGTGTTCATTGCTTTAACCTTTCCGTGTGACACTTGGTTCTACTATCAGGATTTTTTTGTTTTGGGCGAGTATGGGCCCAAAGGGTAGGCCATGAGCTCGGCCCAGATGCGGGTAGACAGCTCGAAAAAAATAATTAAAATAAAAAAATATTCTGATTGTTTATAATACATACACTAATTAAATATCGATAAAACTTGTTGGAAATAAAGTAGTTAGCACCCGAAAATAAAGGTGCATGGAACAAAATGTTTTATTCTTATTAAGCACCCGAGAATAAAGGTGCACGTAAGCAGTATGTTTTTCTATTATAATTATATGATTTTTGTTGAGATTATATTCTCCCTATTGAAATCTTGCTCTGTAGAGATTGGAGAAAACCGTTGAAGGGATATCTATAAAAGGGGCTTAAGACCCCAAGTAAAGATATGTTGTTTCTGAATACTTGAGACTGAAACTGATTTGATATTTTTGAATGCTCTCACTGACTTAATCGTCGGAGTGTGATCAACAGGTAGAACCCCCTTTATCTCAGTGGAGCACCCAACACCTCAAAGCACTAATTGGAGACAAATCAAAATAGGAGCTTGCCCATTCAATTCGTCCGAGGTCAACTGGCGAGAACAGTTATTGTGCTAAAATTGCTATCAAAATCAAGTATTCCATCGTCCATCATAAATATCAGTTAAATTATGGATATGAATTAATTCACAAGATATATCCACTCTTAAACGAGATATATAACTTCATTGTAACTTCATTAAATCTTATATTCTATTATACATTCATTGGCATGTAGACTATATTCTGCTATTGAATTGCATCCCGTGTTGCATGAATTTGATAAGGATTGTGATGTCTCTTGTATTAGCCCGGATCTGGCCAAAATGTGTCACTCATAAAAGGACGAGGTTGCATGACCCAGTTTTAAGAAAACCTAAGTAAAAAGCTTTTTATTATTCAAATTGTTTATATAAAAAGGGCTAAAGTATTGATTTCCCCTTTTGGACCGAACATGTCTCCTCCATTTGAGACACCTATATCACATAGTTGTTTGGTGTTCATTGCTTTAACCTTTCCGTGTGACACTTGGTTCTACTATCAGGATTTTTGTCTTAGGGTCGATAACATTCTTTGCTAATCTCTTTGATTATGGCAACAATTCTTGAATAAGTCTCTTCTATGGTAGTCTCCTCTCTTCATCCTCTGTCCTCTCTTTTTCTGAGTGAACTTGGAGACCTATTTGTGTTTTACTGGCCCCTGTTTCTGCTGCTACTATATTGTTGGCTTCCTAGTTCCTTTTTGTTGTTTGTTGTTGTATTTTATTAGAGACCAGCTAAAGTGAAAGTGGTCGATATTACTTGGCAATAATGTATAAGTGTCCCTACTCATAAACTTCAAGTGAAATGCAAATTTTGTTCTCATGTTTGTTGGGGTTGAGTGGTGAAAATAAAACATATACAAAATTAAAAAAAGTAAGTTCTTGTATAAGTTTTTCGGATGACCTTAAGGAAAATATTCATAAAGCTAGTAAAGAAAAAGCAAAGGTAAGCTTGACTCTTTGGAAGAAGGAAAGGAGGGGACATCAAACATTCTCAAGCAAAAGACTATGAATGAACTTTGTAAAAATTGAATATATGGAAAAAGGAGATCACTTAATAATTTTCTTGTTTACAATCCAAGTGGGAGTGTTTTCTTGAAGTCTTAGATAATATCATGTGATAAGGATGGCAAACAAATGTTTGAGTTGTTAAACAACATTGTTGAAGAAATTGGGGAGGAGAATGTAGTCCAAATTGTGACAGAAGGGGCATCAAATCTTGTGGCAGCAAGAAAATCTTTAATTGAGAAGAGAACCAAATTATTTTGGTCCCTTGTACAGCACATTGTCTTGATATTCCATAATGCCATTGACAATGCAAAGAAAATCCCTACACATATATATCTACATCCTATGTCCCATAAGGACTTCACCTTTGTTTACAAAGGACTTTCTACAGAACGGTCTCATGATCTTACATGCAAACTGAGAATATAAATATCAATTTGCCAACTTCCAGGTGAGTGTTGAGTTACAAGGAGATATTATTAATTATTGTAATTATTACCAAAAATAAATAGTAGGTATACAAAGTGTTATTATTTATTGTAATTATTTCTAGGGTGGTAGAGCTTTATATAATGTACCCTCTTGTACTGGTTTACAATCAAGGAATTGAATCAGATTTTCTCCCCAGTTTTCCAAGTATGTTCTACTTGTTATATTAATAAGTGAATCACAATACATTTTGATTCACGAGTCAGAAAATTGGCTTTCCGATTCACAAGTAGTATCCTGTTTCAACTACCTTGGTCAGTCCCAAGAACAGTAGTGTTAGTGAGACAGCAGGATGATCACTACCACAAGCGCTATGGATAGATACAAGCCAAATAATTACAATGCTAAACAATGTTTTCAATCAAAGCTTCCAACAACCAATTTGGGATAAATTCACTAATTTTAGAGTGATAGCAGGACGACTGCTACTCCAAAGACTATAGGTATAGGCTAAATAATTTAAATGCTAAATACTGTTTCCAGTTACAACTTCTCAACCATTTTCAAAATTCACTACTTTCGTTCTAGTTAGGTTCTAGTGAGCAGGAGAAAATATACAAAAACAACACAAGATGAGCAAACCTGAACAGGTGTGAATGCAAGACTTGATGTCAAACCAGATGTAGCACCACTGCTACCATAATTCTTTTCCTTGAATCTGACAAATGAAAATAGTCCACCAGAATTGTCATCGTGGTCATTTAGATAAATAATGTACAAGAGACATGGATGATAATTTATCATCTTGCAACAAAATCAGAATATTAAGTAACTAGAACATAATATAGAACTTGAGCAATGAGAAGCACTTACCTTTTAGCAACTTTTGCAGCAAGTTTGCTTTGACCAACAGACACACGCAGTTTGCCACTTCCAGCCTGACCAAGCATTCCATAGCCCTCACCCAGACCATCTCCTGTAATTCGCATGCATAAAAGTATAAGAATATAAGGAGAGATTGACAATTTTACATTTTAAATTTCCAAAGGATTTCAGATAAAGTCATTAATGCCATGTTAGGACTTAAGGGACTTATTGTGTTATAAGAGCAATTTGGCTAAGCATGTAATAGCTTTACCGTTTTATTACCATTGTACTTTGACGTGGATTGCAAACATGGAACATTAGAGGTATAATATTCTGCCTATGGCTTGTAAGTACTATTTGTTTTACTAGTTCGTGATAGATTTAAACTTTAGATAATATATTATATTATATGTACTTCTTGTAATTGTAAAAAGTTGTTTTCTTCTCCCCTATTCCGAATTGTACACTGCTGCCATCTATAGTAGGCAAGCTGCTCTGCTTTCTTTTCAGTCAGTGTACTCAATGCTCCTTTCTTTTATATACATATTTATATATATATATATATATATATAATATACAAATGGATTCAAACTTCATTTTATAAGCCATTTTTATAAGATTGAGTTAGATTTACAGTTCACTTTCTAAGAATATGTGTATACATATATATAGGCACATATGTATATATATACATGCATATATGTATATATATACATGCATATATGTATATATATATATATATACATGCATATATAATTTACAGCTGAGTGCCAAAGTGTGCAACATCTCAATATCTCAAGTTGGTATCAGGGCAAGTGTTCTTCACTCTGCTGCCTCTGTCAATGTCGGCCGTCATCCACCACCAGCCGCCACCGCGCCACTGGACATCACTGTCCCACCCTGCTGCTTGCTGCCAGTGTCCATTGTTGTCAGCTGCTGTCAAATTTTTTTATGGCTAATGTTTGTTGCGAACTCACAATTAGATGTTATCTTTTTATGTCATTGAGAGGCACTGGCTCTTCACTCATCTCCTTTTAGTCCTTACTTGAAGGAGATTTGTTTCATGTTTGTTCCCAAACATATTTGCTGGTCCAGTTGTCTTTTCATGGAACACCTACCATTACTATTGGAAAACTCAATGGAAAGAACTACTTTTCATTATCTGCATCAATAGAGCTTTGATTTCTTGGTCAAGGATATTAACAACTAGAGGAGGAAAGTAAAATATAATTTGAAGAATAATGCTCAATAGCTGAACACCTAAGGTGTGGTTAGGCACTTCCCTTAAAGACTTATTCTCTATATGTTGCACAAGCCACCCACGATATAACAGGAACCTCTAGTGTGATATAGGTTACAGGAACTAACAAGGTATAAGACCCCAGATAAGAAGCGAAGAGTAATCAAAAGTGTGTTTTGGAGGAAAGGGGATATTCCTATTTATACAACTTCGGTTGTGACCAATACGGACACATGACTCACTCACATGAGCATGCAGAAGTAACACTATGAGGAAAAGGAAGTAATATTCACATTGTCTCAAACAGTCATACATGTGCAAGGCAACGACTATAGGAAGCAAGTATAGCATAAGAAAGTAAGAAAACTCATCAGTCATATAATAAGTATCAGATAAGGATGGGAACAAATGATAAAAAGGAAAAAGCAACGTTTATGATAAAAAGACCTTGATAGCCCATTATCGAGCACAAGGGCAATTGACATGTTTTTTAAATGAGTTATGCCTATGAGGCCCAATCTCATGCCTCGCACAAGCCTCACACCTCTTACTACCCATTTTGAATTTATAAGAAACATATTGGAATATAAACACTTGAAATATGACTGAGCTCCAAATTGCCTAGTTCAATCATATTTCAAGTGTTTACACACCAACATGTTTCTTATGACTTCAAAGTGAGTAGTAAGAGATGTAAGGCTCGCAAACATGATCTTGAGGCATGAGATTGGGCCTTAATGCATGACTCAACTTAAAAACCTGTTAATTCCACCCCCAACCTCTGCACGGGAGAAAATAGGCTACCAAGGCTTTTTTTGTCATAAATTGTATTTATCTTCTTTATATCATTTATTCCTATAGTCCAATCAATATTTAGTGTTTATTATATGATTGTTGGGTTTTCTTACTTCCTTGTTTTATGCTATACTTGCTTCCTGTGGTATTTGTCATGCACAAATATGACTGTTAGGAACTATGTTAACATTACTTCCTTCTTTCTCGTAATGTTACCCTTGCATTCTCGTGTGAATGGGATCATGTGATGTGACTATTGGTCACATCTGAACTTCTATAAATACCTCTCTTTTGAAACACCTTCAAGTACACTTCTTATCCTGGGTCTTCTTACAATTTTTTCAGTTTTATAGCCTCGTTATAGTACACGAGAGGTTCCTATTGTATGTTATTGGGCTTGTGCGATACACCACAAATAAGTCCTTAAGGACAATGCTCAACCATGCCTAAAGATGACCTATTGTTAATGTTATTAACTATATTTTACTACAAATATATGATATTGATTACGGAGATACTCTTTCCCCTATTGCCAGTTTCCAAATCACTACAATCATCTCTTTCTATCTATGGTTTCTAATTGTCATTAGCCCCTCCATCAACTTCACATTAAAAATGCATCATTTTTTCATGGAGATACTCTTTCCCCTATTGCCAGTTGCCAAATCACTACAGTTCATCTCTTTCTAACTATAGCTGCTAATTGTCATTAGCCCCTTCATCAACTTCACAATAAAAATGCATCATTTTTTCATGGTGAATTGGATGGAGCAACATCCTAGGTTAGTAGCTCAAAAGGAGTTTGGTCTAGTTTACAAACTTTGTCAACCTCTCTAAGGCCTTAAACAATCTCTAAAAAACATGTTATAATTAAGTGTAGATTTCATTCTATATTTATTAGGACAGATTTGTTAGTGATTTTATTTTATTTTATTTGTATAGCTTTAAACACCCTTTATTTCTGACTTTCATTACCTATTATTTCTTTCCTTAATTAGGTTGTAAAACAGTCTATAAATATAGACTGTAATCACATTTGTAAAATATCTTAGAAATATATTTCATTTATTTCTTTCAACTTGGTATCAGAGTCATTTTGAGTCTATCCTACGAGTGTTTGTTGGGCTTATCGGGCCACCCGCTATCGGACCGTTATCGGACCACCCATAATATGTTGTCCCACGTACGAGCTGTGACTCTCAGCGTGAGGAGGTGTATTGGAGATCCCACATCGACTAGAGATAAGGACATTTCATTGTATATAAATGGGTGCAAACCTCACCCCATGACCCGGTTTTATGGGGTTGAGCTAGGCTTAAAGTCCACTTCTTAATATGGTATCAGAGCTCCTGATCTGGGAGACTCTGCTTCTGCAATTTTTTTTTTAGCAGCCTTCATTGATGTAATCATTTTCCTTGGCATCCTTCATTGCTGCAATTTTATTTTATTTTTAACAGCCTTCATTGCTGCAAGTTTTTATTTTCCTTATCTTTTCTCCATATTATTTACAACATGAAGAAAATAAAGTGTGCTAGACTACAGGCACACACTTCTAATCTTCAACAAGGTCGTGAATCTTGGTCATCCTCTCAAATATGGCTTCAACACAGACGTCTTGGTCATCCTCCATTTAATATCCTAAAGTCCTTATTTCCTGTTTTATTTACAAAAGTGTCTGCTGAGTCATTTTATTGTGATGTTTGTCAGTTTGCTAAACACTATCGGACAACTTTTCCTCCCAATGGTAATAAAAGTTATAAACCTTTTGATCTTATTCATTTAGATGTATAGGGACCTTCACCTATTCCTAATATCTCGGGTGCAAAATGGTTTATTTCATTTATTGATGATTGTAATCGAGTTACCTGGATATTCCTCATGAAAGATAAGTCTGAAGTTTTCCACCTGTTTGTAAAGTTTTACAGAATGATTCTAACACAATTTGAAAGTCCAATTAAGAGATTGCGTTCTGATAATGGAAGAGAATATGTGAACCAAGACCTTTCCAAGTTCCTTCAGGAAAATGGAGTTGTTCATGAATTAACTTGTGTGAACACTCCTCAACAAAATGGGGTTGCTGAAAGGAAAAATCGTCATCTCCTTGAGGTTACTCGAGCTTTACTTTTCCAAACATTTGTTCCTAGATCTTCTTGCAGTCCTGACTGCCACTTATTTGATTAACAGATTACCCTATCGAGTTCTAGAGGGTGTTACTCCTATTCAGCTTATGACCACATTCTATCCTTCTATTCCCATGTTGAATAGTCTTCAGAATTGTGTCTTTGGTTATCCTGCTTTTGTCCATGTTCATAGTCCTTATCAGGGTAAGTTAGATCCTCACGCCATCAAAAGTGTCTTCATCGGTTATGCCCCCAACAAAAAGGGGTACAAATGTTATCATCCTCAAAGTCGTAAAGTTTATATTTCCAAAGATATCACCTTCCATGAAACAAAGTCTTTCTTTCCAAGTTCTCAGCTTCAGGGAAAGAGTATTCAAGAAGTTGAGGACCTTGAGTTGCCACCTTTTCCTTTGTTGCAGGATTTCGTTCTTAGGGAGAATGACAAAGACCCTATGCCAACATCATTACCACAGAAGAATAATGAGGACAGATACTTTGGGAAACAATATCAACGAAGGCAACAAGAACCCGTTCTGATCGAACAGCAACTTCAATTGTCCGAACCGGAGGTAAGAACTCATACCTATGAGATTTTTTAGGACACCTTAAATGAAACTAACCTAGATTATTTACCTATTGCCTTGAGAAAAGAAAAAAGATCTTCTGCCAAATACCCTATATCTCAATTTGTGTCTGCAGAAAAACTTTCTATTAGAATCCCTACATCATTACAAGAAGCCTTAAAGGATGAGAACTAGGTTCGAGCCATGAATGAAGAAATGAAGGCATTAGAAAAGAATGAGACTTGGGAGATTGTAGAGAGACCACAGGATAAGAAAGCTGTGGGTTTTCGGTGGATATACACAGTGAAGTATCAATCTAATGGCACATTGGATCGATATAAGGCAAGGTTGGTTGCAAAAGGGTACACTCAAACCCATGGGCGATTATGAGGAAACTTTTGCTCCAGTAGCAAAAATGAATACAGTCAGAATTATTCTCTCCTTGGCAGCGCACTTTGGTTGGGAGATGCATCAATTTGATGTTAAGAATGCCTTCTTGCATGGAAGCTTGGAGGAAGAAGTATACATGGAGATTCCACCTGGTTATGGTAATGTTAATGAAGAAAATAAGGTGTGTAGACTTAAGAAGGCTCTGTATGGTCTTAAACAATCACCTCGTGCTTGGTTTGGAAGGTTTACTAAAGCTATGGTATCTTTGGGGTACCGACAAAGCCAAGGTGACCATACTCTGTTTATAAAACATTCTCAGAATGGTAAACTCACTCTACTTTTGGTCTATGTAGATGATATGATTATTACAGGTGATGATGAGATTGAAAAAATAAAATTGAAGGAGAGACTAGCTGCTCAATTTGAGATGAAGGATCTTGGGAAGCTGAAGTATTTCCTTGAAATAGAGGTTGCTTACTCGAGACCGGGCATCTTTATTTCTCAAAGGAAATACATCCTTGATCTTCTCAAAGAGACTAGTAAGTTGGGTTGTAAGACCACTAGAGTGCTAATAGAGCAAAATCATAGGATTGGGAATGATGAAGAAAACCCAATAGTGGAGAAGACACAATATCAAAGACTTGTGGGAAAACTCATTTATCTATCACATACTAGGCCAGACATAGCCTATGCAGTTAGTGTAGTTAGCCAATTTATGCATGATCCAAGGGAAAGACACTCACAGGCAGTAGATAGAATTCTTCAGTACTTAAAAGCCTCTCCAGGAAAAGGATTGTTATTCAAAAAGGGGAAAAACTTATCCATGAAAGTATATATTGATGCTGACTATGCAGGATCAATTGTTGATAGGAGATCCACCACAGGCTACTGCATGTTCTTGGGTGAAAATCTAGTGACATGGAGGAGCAAGAAGCAAAATGTATTTCCAAGATCAAGTGCAGAGGCAGAATTTAGAGCCATGGCTCAAGGGGTGAGTGAACTCTTATGGATGAAGATCATACTTGATGACCTAAATATAAAATATGAAGCTCCTGTGGGCTTGGCATATGATAATAAGTCCGCTATCAGTATTGCACACAATACGGTTCAACATGATCGAACAAAGCACGTAGAGATAGACCAACACTTTATTAAAGAGAAGTTGGATGATGGTCTTATAGCCACTGAGTACATCCCTTCAAGACTCCAATTGGCAGATATGTTTACTAAGGGACTTCCCACAAAACAATTCGAAGATCTTACTTGCAAGTTGGGAATGATAGATATACATTCACCAACTTGAGGGGGAGTGTTGCATAATTAGGAGAATTATGTTATAATTAAGTGCAGATTCCATTCTATATTTATTAGGACAAATTTGTTAGTGATTTGATTTTATTTGATTTGTCCATCTTTAAACACCCATTATTTCTGGCTTTCATTACCTATTATTTTTTTTTCTTAATTAGGTTGTAAAACAGTCTATAAATAGAGACTGTAATCACATTTGTAAAATATCTTAGAAATATATTTCATCTATTTCTTTCAACTAAGTCACTTATAAACCAAGATCTGGGATGTCTGAAATACTTCCTTAGGATAGAAGTAGCTCAATCAAAGGAAGGTAGTGAAGTTTGATAGAGGATATTAAAGGAAAAGAAAGAATAGGGTAAATCCCTTGTGTATATTGAACACATAGGGTTATGTTTATATAGGAAAAAGAAACATATGGGCTAAGCCCATTACATAAATATGAGATATCTAACAATATCTATAATATCTCATAATATCAAATAATATCTAATTATATCTAATAATATCTAATTATATCTAATAATATCTAACACTCCCCCTCAAGCTGGTGCATATAGATCATATGTACCCAGCTTGTTACAAATGTAATCAATCCTAGGTCCTCGTAAGGGTTTAGTAAAAATATCTGCTAATTGATTATTTGAATTAACAAACTCAGTCTTGATATCTCCTGATATAATCTTTTCTCGAATGAAATGGCAATCAATCTCAATATGTTTTGTCCATTCATGAAAAACTGGATTTGAGCTAATATGAAGAGCAGCCTGATTATCACATATCAGTGTCATTTGAGTAACCTCTCCAAATTGCAATTCTTTAAGTAACTGTTTAAGCCAAATAAGCTCACAAGTAGCCGAGGCCATAGCTCTATATTCTGCTTCTGCACTAGATCTTGCCACAACACTTTGTTTCTTGCTCTTCCAAGAGATCAAGTTATCACCAATGGAGACACAATAACCAGAAGTTGACCTTCTATCAGATGGAGATCCTGCCCAATCAGCATCTGAATAACAAACGACTTTAGTATGGTTATTATGACCATATAACAAACCTTTTCCAGGAGAGCCTTTAATGTACTTCACTATACGAATGACTGCATTCCAATGATCTTCACATGGAGAATTAAGAAATTGACTCACCACACTGACTGCAAAGGAAATATCAGGACGAGTAACAGTGAGATAGTTCAATCTTCCAACTAATCTCCTGTACTTCTCAGGATCTGAAAGAGGCTCCCCCTGATTGGGTAGAAGCTTGACGTTGGGATCCATGGGAGTATCAACAGATTTCGAATTCATCAACCCAATTTCCTCCAAAATATCTAATGCGTATTTTCTTTGAGAGATAACAATACCAGTATTGGATTGTGCTACCTCAATCCCCAAGAAATATCTGAGTTTGCCAAGATCTTTGGTCTGAAAGTGTTGACAAAGGTGTTGTTTTACTTGTGAGATGCCATGGTGATCACTGCCTGTAAGAACAATGTCATCAACATATACTACAAGATAGATACACCCAGCACTCGAGTGACGATAAAAAACTGAATGATCGCCTTCACTGCGAGTCATACCAAATTGTTGAACAACATTGCTAAATTTTCCAAACCAAGCCCTAGGAGACTGCTTGAGGCCATATAAGGATTTGCGAAGACGACATACCAATCCAGAAGACTCCCCCTGAGCAACAAAACCGGGAGGTTGCTCCATATAAATTTCTTCCTGCAAATCCCCATTAAGAAAAGCATTTTTAACATCCAGTTGATAAAGAGGCCATTGTTGAAGAGCAGCCATAGCTATGAATAAGCGAACAGAGGCCATCTTTGCTACTGGAGAAAAAGTATCACCATAGTCTAAACCAAATATTTGGGTATAACCCTTAGCCACAAGACGAGCTTTGAGACGATCAATAGTACCATCAGGACCAGCTCTGATACCATATTACGAAGGAGTGGACTTTAAGCCTAACTCAACCCCATAAAACCGGCTCATAGGGTTGAGGTTTGCACCCACTTATATACAATGAAAGGCTCTCATCTCTAGTCGATGTGGGATCTCCAACACACCCCCCTCACGCCGAGAGTGATAGATAGAAGCTCGTGCGTGGGACTATATATTATGGGTGGTCCGATAGTGGCCCGATAGCGGGTGGCACGATAAGCCCAACAAATACTCGCTAGGATAGACTCGAAATGGCTCTGATACCATATTAAAGGAAAAGAAAGAATAGGGTAAATCCCTTGTGTATATTGAACACATAGGGTTATGTTTATATAGGAAAAAGAAACATATGGGCTAAGCCCATTACATAAATATGAGATATCTAACAATATCTATAATATCTCATAATATCAAATAATATCTAATTATATCTAATAATATCTAATTATATCTAATAATATCTAACAGAGGAAGTATGTTTTAAGTATTTGGAGGAAACAAGCATAACTAGTTGCAGACCAATGGATAGTCCTATAGGTCCAAATCAGGAGTCAATGGCAGAATAGTGTGAACCATATTCTAATGCAGAGAAATATAGAAGACTTATGGAAAAACTCATTTATCTTGCAATCACAAGATCTATTATTTCTTTTGCAATCGATGTTGTTAGTCAATTTATGCAAGCTCCCCATTATTAGAATGTTGTGATCCCTATTATTCTAAGGTATATTAAGAGACTATAGCTCAAGGTCTATTGTACGAGGATAAAGGGACAAATCTCAAGGTATTATAATGTTGATCAGGCAGGATATCCAATAGACAGGAGATCTACTATTGGGTATATATATCCATTCGTGGTAATATTATCTCTTGGATTGGAAGAGTAAAAAAAAGAATGTTGCACGGTAGTGCAGATGCAAAATCCAAAGCAATGGCCATAGTCACTTGTGAATAGATATGGATTAAACAACTTCTTCAAGAGTCAAGATTTTGTGATATTCAACAAATGAAGTTATATTGTGACAACTAGGAAGTTCTTCACTTTTCCTCTAACCCAATTTTCAATCAAAGAACCAAACATCTAGGAATTAAATGTCATTTTATTCAACAGAAGTTGTTGGCCAAGGAAATATCCACTAAATTTTTCAACTTAAATTACCAACTTGCAAATGTCCTGACAAAGTCTATGAGAGGGTATCAAATTCAATTCCATATAATACATATGCTCCAGCTTAATAGCCTACTTGTTTCAAACTATGGATATGCATGCATATACTGTGTACAAAGAAATAAACAAAAAGAACCAAAAACGAGATAGAATAATTATGAAAAATGAGAAGATTTGAGATGAAGTCACATATATAATCAATAATGGATAAAACCATAATCAATTATTTATGTTAACATGTTATTTCTAATTATGTTTTAAATAAATAATTAAAATAATATATAAAATAAAATAAATCTATTTAAATTTGATAGTTTATTTTAATATATTTTTATTATGAAATATAATTTTTTATTTACTAAAATTTTATAATAATTTTGTTTATTAATTTAAATTTTATATTACCTTTAATTTACATTTTTGAAAATTTATTTTTTACATTAAATTATTTTTAAAATTTTATTTTATAAATTATTTTCTAAATATGTTAATATACAACCAAATTTATTCTATCACATCTACTACAAATTTTCCTCTCACTTTTCACTTACTTTCCCTTCATTTCTTTCCTTTTCCACTCTACCATCAATCTGAACAAAGCCTAAAGGGAGTTTTAGATTGAAACATAACATAATATATTATATGTACATTTTGTAATTGTAAGAAGTTGTCTTTTTTCTACCCATTCTAAATTGTAGCCTATTGCCATCTATACGCACAATCTCCTTTGCTTTCTTTTCTATTAGTGTACTCATTGCTCCTTTTTTGATAGATATGTATGTATATGTATGTACACACACACACACACACATATATATATATATATATGTGTGTGTACATATGTATACATGTGTGTGTATTTGTGTGTGTTCATATTTATGTATCTATGTATGCATGCAAGTATGTACATAAGTATATATTTATGCATATATGTATATAAAATATATAAATAATTTATATACACCTAAGTGCCAAAGTGAGCAACTCAGCCTTTTCTTCTCAATATCTCAAGCAATATTGTTAAACTCGCACAATCCTACAAGTATGGAGGACACCACAAGCTAATGTGGATAATGGATAGGAGGAGGTGTTGATTTGAGCGAGTACGCGATGATCCTCATTGAATCGTATCATGAAATTAGGGTGAAATATTGGAAGCAACCGGTGTCGATTTGATCTTGGAAGAAGAAAAATTGTTTTGAAAGAAAAACATGCACAATAATGACATATGGATAGATTAATAGGAGAAGGACTATAGTGAATTTTCTAGTAAATAGTCCTAAGGGGACTATTGTCATTTTGAACCCTATTGAAGCTTTTCACATATGTAAGACAGTTGTGTGATCCAAATTGTAACCGATAATACAGCAAATTACAAAGCAGTTGTAGAATTGTTAATGCAAATGAGACAGTTTTATTGGACACATTGTGCAGCCTACTACATTGATTTAATATTGGAAGATTTTGAGATGTTAAGAAAATTTCAATACACATCTAGTCTTATTTCCTTGTTGCACAAATTTACTAAAGGGACAAATTTGATAAGACTATCCAATACTCGTTTTGCCACTTCTTATTTGACTATGAGATGCTTAAATGAAAATAAATGATCACTTATTGAGATGTTCACATCCAAGGAGTGGCAATCTAGTCAGTTTGTAAAGACCAGAGATGGGGAATTTCTTGAAAATTTGATATTGGATAAGGGATTTTGGAAATACAATTTGAATTGCATGAGGGGGTGCTCTTCCCATGCACCTAAAGATATTGAGAATAATACCTTAACATGCACTCAAAACCAAAAATCCATCACAACAGTGGGAATCATATGGTGATGAACATCCAGAGTTACAAAGATTTGCAATTAAAATATTGAGTTTGACTTGTAGTTTATCCGGTTGTGAGCGTAATTGGTGTGCTTTAGAGAGTGTAAGAATTCAAATTTGTTTTATAATTATTTAAGATGAAGACATCTTAGCTGAAGATGAAGATGCTAGTGGTGGTGGTGTTGCACCTATGGATGACTGGGAGGTTCCTCCAATTTTTGATAATGATGAAGGTCATGGAGATGACATTAATGAAAATAAAGATCATGTGGAGGAGGAGGATGATTATCCTGCTTTCAATATGAAGGATTTCCTTGGATAGTTTGTTTGTATTAAACATTTATGAATTTATTAGTTGTTTTATGCATGAAGATTTTATGAATTATGAACCTTAGTTCTGTTGTGAATGGGATCTTCCTACTTAAGACTTATTTTATTGGTATCTATCAGTTATTTCTATCAGCTATATTATTTTTAATTGATGGACATTTTAATGAATATAATTTTTCATATACTCGTAACTCTTACGAGTTGGGTTACCATTCTCGAGTTACGATTTTTTATCCCCTTTTCCAATCCTTGAGTTTCACAACATTGATCTCAAGTACCAAACTCACAAAATTCTATTTCAAGCTATTTTCTAATTTTCACCTTATTTTTCAGTTTCACTATTTCCATGCCCAACCTCGGGATGCCTTCATACTCTGTCTGTTTAGAAATTTTGAATTAAAAAACATCAGAATTTCATCAACATGTGATTCACGGATAGTCGCTGCATCAATCATTTGTATAATTGGATTAATAATTGTTAGGAATTAGATCAGAATTGCCATAACAAACAGATAGAAAAAAACTAGCTATTTGGAATCTCTCATTTGTAATACAGCAGAACACACTGGACTAAAGAAATAGAGAAAGTCCTGTCGCCCACCAATTTCCAAACTCAATTCTTGCGTACTTTTCTCTTCAATCTTCTTTTTCACTAATAGCCTAACAGAATATCCCATTCCTTTTTTCCCACTACCACTAACTACATTGGCAGGTGAATATATTTTTCAATCCCCTCCCTTATTTTTCCCTCTAATCCTTCACATTTCTTATGTGATCATTATTGGTTCTTATCATAGGGTTTTGTATCACTATCACAACTTAATTATTCAAAGTCTAATTACTTCCCATTCTCCTTTTTATTTCATCTATATAATCCTTAATTCCCTATATTTCAAAATATAATAAACATAAATTCACGTATCAAATTAAAAAATCAAAAGCAAAGAAATTGCTATGCAAATGTAAATCAGATCTGGACGAGCAAACTGGTAAGATTACCTGATGAACTCTCTTCTGAGACTCCAAACTGCATCCTATTTGCTAACTTCCTCATGTCTGTTATTGCATACCTGTAATTAGAATCAACAGGTCATAAATTAAAAAACAAAAGAAAAGTAATAAGGCAGCATACCTTCAACCAGCAACCTAAAAATCCAGTACAAACAAAAATTTAAGACTGTGCTGACCTTTCCTTCATCTTTCTTAGGCGTCGACCACCTCTCTTCTTTTTAGGCTCAGAATCAGGAACTGGAAGTGGTTTTGGTTGCTTTGCAGGAGGGGGCTCCTGCCACTTCTCAATTTTTTTGTGAATCTCATCCTTGAAAGCCCTTCCAGTGTTTCCAGATGGATCCCCACGTATGGAATCTACACGTGCTGCAAGTGTAGACTTCGCAGCCAGGAGTCGACATGCTCGCATCCTTAGAGATGGAGGAGTAGTCTGAAATATCTCTGTTTGCTCAAGGTAACCTACACGAAATTGAGATGTTGCTGTGGAGAACCCAGCAAGATTCTTTTTCTTGGCACCAAGAAGCTGAACATTACAAGCAGGCATTTTTGCTAGAGATGCCAGACCACCAGCTGTGCCCATGAGTTTAGCAGCAACAGCACTCCCAACTATAGCAGAGAGATTAGGTGCAATGTAGCCCATTCTACTCTCAACAAAATCTAGAACTTTCTTCTTTGCTGAATCAAGAACAAGTGCTCGATCACAGGCCTCAACTGTCTTACTAAGGACTTCTTCTGGAAGAGGCTTGCCAGTTGTAGTTGAAGCAGTAACAGACACAACCATTATAATTGCTGAAGGTAAAAGCCCTTCTAAATCAACAAGAGTCAAATCCATTTCATTTCCTATCTTCTTGACAACACGTGCATAATCGATTGGGTGATGCACCAATGACTCAAGCTCAGGAAATTTTAATCGAAACTTTTCACGAATAAAATTGTGGATTATAATAATTTCATTCTCAATGTCAACTGACAGCGCATTGCAATCCACAATCAATTGATATTCAGGATCATCTTCTAGATCCCCTCCCTGAGTCGAGACATCTGACCCCATTTTCAGGGCCTCCTCCACTTTCTGCAATAAAAAGTAACATTATACATAGTTCAGAGACCCATGTCAATATATATGCCTCAATAAATAAAACACCCTAGGTATCAGAAAAAAAAATGAAACTAAAAAGGCAGAACAACACCATGACAACATAAAACAATGAAAGAAACCTTAATTCCCAGCTCAGTCAAACTGATTCTAGATTCTATGAAAGTCAATAAAGCACCCAACAACAATAGCAATAACAATGGCCATTCACAGACAAGCCTGGTTTTAATTTGTAACGATAGTAGTAATGATATTGGAGGTCCCACCAACAACAACTGAGAGAAAGGTTTTAAGCAACAGTACGTGACCATGATTTTGGCTGCAACATCAAGTTTTTAGACTGTCTGCAACTGTAACAATATCACAATGGTAGCTGCATCAACAGCATCTGTCCCAAATTTGGCGTAATATCAAGGAGACGGCGTCCACAATTTAAATGCTCGACTGTGGGCAATTTATAATCGCTCATAAAGAAATGAGGAGCAACTAACCTGTATAATACCAATGTACCTCTGGGTTTTCTGCAACTTGGAAACACTGTCCAAGTCATCATAGTTGAGGTTTTCTAGGTCAGCCAGATCACCATCAACATCCTCTTCCATGTCTGCAGTATCGACATCGTTATCCTCCTGAAACAAAAGGAACCAACCACCTTCTTCGTAACAAAACTTTTCCGGAATTCTTTCAAACCTGGCAGGTTAGGTAAAAAATTAAAAAGATGATGAAGAAGAAGAAGAAGAAGAAGAAGAAGCTTACCGGAATTTCAGCCTCGTTATCAGAGAGTTCATCGAGGTCGGCGAGAAAAGAATCAGCAAGCGTAGCCTGGAATCAAACATGCACAATAATAATATCCCAAATGTTCATACTTCAAAATTAAAATTTGAAACTTAAAAATGTTCAATTAAAACCAAGAAAAACAAACCATGTCTCTGGACGAGGTGGGTGGAATCGATGTTCTTGTGAATTTGTATTCTAGTCAGTGACTCTCAAGAACTCAAAAAATAGGATTATAGTTATAGTTATAGAATACATGCGTGAACGTAATGGGTCTCACTTATTTTAATAGAAAAGTAATTATTATAATCTTGTAGATATTTGTTTACTTTAAGAGAAAATTACAAATTAAAAACACCTTACTTTTGATAAATTATTCAGAGTAGTTTATCCAAATAAATTGGTATGCGAGTTGTTTTTAAAAAAAACAAAGAGAAACACTTTTAATTGAAAAATATTTTTTATAATTGATTTATGCTTTCTTTTGTAAGAATCACTTAATAATTATCACTTTTTCCAAAAAAAAAATTTAGGCTTAAACAAACTCACCTTAAATATATTTTTAATTATGGTAAAATGAAAAGGTTTTGATTTTAATATTTGTTTCGTACTCTCAAGCTCACATTTACATTTTTTAAGAATAGAGACCATAGTTTATATGCACTTTCCTTATTTAATCTGTAATTTTTGAAGATAAAAACAAAAACGTGACGGAATTCTAAATTTGAAAGTGGATATAATATTTTATACTCCCACCATTCTTAATCATGAGTTCTGAGTCATAGATTTAAAAGCATACATTGGTATAACCCATTTTTAAGTGATTTTTGCATAGTGTGTTGTTTATGTTCGCCTTTAAATGTTCTAAGTGGATACTTTATTTTTGTAGAGAACCTAATTATTTATTTGTTAAAGGTGGAATTAGCATGACACCTCAAGGAGATCCAAACTCCAAAACCATCTCTGGTTGTTGGGGAGGTTGGCTTGAGTGACGTTCGCTTTCATTCCGACAAGGGCGCACAAATGGCCTCGAATTTGAGAATCAAGAAGAGGGGGGTCGAGAACCTCGTTCCATCCGCCCACTCTCACTCAGACAAGTGTGCTCATGAAGTTGAAATAATAATGACCAAGAACCAGAATCCTGAATCCAACTCGAGAGTGAAGGCGAGCTTTTGAAATCCTTCATATTACATGCTCAAACACAACACGTCGCATAACCTTTTGAAAGTAGATGTTTCTCGTTTGCAAGATGCAAATGTAGATTTTATTTGTGGTGATGCTGAGAATCTTCTCAGTAAGGTTACTACCTTGGTGAGTTTGGTTAATAGTAGAGTAAAAAAGAATATAAAAATGATGAACGACCAACAATAACACATATCCAACCTCCAAAAGGAAGTAGAGAGACTTTAGGCCAAAGTTATGGAGGTTGGTTGGCTCCATTCTGAGACGACCCGATGGGCTCAGAAGAAGGTTGACCTTTACCTCTAGATTCATTACCAAGAAAGAGACATGAAGTCAAGAGACGAAGAAGTTCGTTTGAGGAAGGAAAGCTAACTCAAAAGGAGGTTAACTGGAACATGACCGTTGAAGGCTTAAAGAATGAGATAGTTGGTTTCTATGGTGTGAGTTTTGAGGATATAGTTAAGCAAGTTGTTATTATCCATCCTACCATTGATTTCTCCAAACTGAACTCTTATAATGTGGTGGTGGATGGAAGGATAGTTAGGAACCTCTAAGACTAATTTTCTCTTTATTTTAACTATATATTTTTATTTAGAAATGTAATGTATTTGCTTCAGATATTTTTTATTTTCGTTGTTTCTAATTTTTGGGTTTATGAATTGTCAGTTGTGCATTTATTATAAATCATATTTGTATTCTTTAGAATAGTTGAACTTTTTTTTAACCTTTAGTAACTAAGGGAAAGTTAAAGTAATATTGTTCTTAGTAGGCAAAAATTAAAACTAATTTGTATGTTATATATGTCCGGCGTACAAATTGTAATGAAGAAGATTACTTTAAGTGAAATAGTTAAGTTAGGGAAATAAACCTAATTTTGATTGGCAAACAGATGTGAGTAAGTTGATGAATTCATTCGGAGTTGATCATAAAGGTATATTCGAATATCATTTCAATCAATAGAAGATCCAAGTTGTCTTGGTCGGAAAAGTAGATCTAAATTATTTCAAACGGAATGAATTTGAGTTATTTTGGTCAGAAAAGTAGATTTGAATATCATTTCAACCAGAATAGATATGAATTGTTTTGGTTGGAAAATTATATCTGAATATCATTTTAATTAGAATGGATCCGAGTTATTATAGTCGAAAAAGTAGATCTGAATATCATTTCAATCGAAATGAATCCAAGTTGTTTTGGTCGGAAAAGTAGATTCAAATATTATTTCAACTGGAATGGATCCGAGTTGTTTTGGTTAGAAAAGTATATTCGAATATCATTTCAATCAGAAAATATGAGTTTTTTCGGCCGGAAAAGTAGATCCAAATATCATTTCAACCAGAATAGATGAGTTATTATGGTCAGAAAAGTAAATCCAAATATGATTTCAACCCCAATATATTTGAGTTGTTTTGGTCAAAAAAGTATATCCGAATATCATTTCAACCAAAATATATCTGAGTTGTTTTGGTCAGAAAAATAGATCCGAATATCATTTCAACTATAATCTGAGTTGTTCTGGTAGAAAAAGTATATCTGAATATCATTTCAAATAGAATATATATTTGAGTTGTTTTGTTCAGAAAAGTATATCCAAATACCATTTCAACCAAAATAGATCTAAGTTGTTTTGATCGGAAAAATAGATCCGAATATCATTTCAACAGAATAAATATGAGTTGTTTTGGTTGGAAAAGTAGATTCAAATATCATTTCAACCATAATAGATTTGAGTTTTTTTGGTCGAAAAAGTATATCTGAATATCATTTCAAGTGAAATGGATCCAAGTTGTTTTGGTA
This sequence comes from Phaseolus vulgaris, assembly GCF_051622355.1. Taxonomy (NCBI): domain Eukaryota; kingdom Viridiplantae; phylum Streptophyta; class Magnoliopsida; order Fabales; family Fabaceae; genus Phaseolus; species Phaseolus vulgaris. The sequence goes on along the minus strand of NC_143505.1, from coordinate 31,520,366 downwards.
AAAAAAATAGATTCAAATATAATTTCAATCAAAATAAATTTAAGTTTTTTTTATTGAAGAAGTAGATTCGAGTTGACTATTTCGACATGTTTCCAAAAGTAAAACACAAATTCTAAAATATGGAAAATGCAATTTTATTGAAGACAACCTTACTAAAAACTATTGAGAAAAAAAATCAAAAAAAAAATCAAGGAAAAATAGTGTCGTATCATGCCTTTCAAAATAAATTGTTCATCATGAAATTAGCAGTATAAATTTAACTAAAAGAAAATCTAAGGTAAAAATTTTAATTTAGTGCAAAAGAAATGATAAAGAAGTTGGTCTATTTTCACCTCCTTTTTCTTGCCAAAAATATTTTTTTTAATATGCAAAATCATGTGGTAATAAAAATACAAGCAATTCATTTCCAACAAGTGAGTCACAACCTTTCTATTTTGTTACATTTCATTTTATAAATGATATACATTTCAAAATTATGACTAGGCATACCAAAATAAAGTTAACATAGAAGGAACAATTGTACTAAAAAAAATAAGACAAATAGAAAGCATTGAAACAACGTAACTTCTAAAAAAATTAATAATTGATAATCATCATCAGAGGAAAAAAAAAATATTTGCTTTATACTTTTAGCCATTTTATCTCTCATAAGTCTTAACCCACGGTGGGTTTGTGAAAGTATGACTAGTTTTACACGCCCCACTTTGGGTGTCAAATGTTCTAGCCAAGATAAAGTTGGGTGACTTCCGAGATGATCACCGGATCATAATCTTTCTGGATTGAATATAAGGAGAGGAGGGGGTTCCACCTACTGAAAATTCTCCGACGCTCAAGCCAGTGAGAGCATAAATCCACGTAGCTTTTTGTAATTTTTGATATGTTGCGGTTTGATGAATGCATTAAGTGGGTTAAATGGATGAATAAAATTGAATGGTGAAGATGAATTTGGTTGGTCAATATAGAGACTTATAAGAGGTGAGGTCAACTCCTAAGTGATTATAAGTTAGACACAAAACTAGTGCTAACAAAGAGTGAGCAAAGAAGACAAATTGTGCACAAACTTAGGCATCATTTCCTTATCAATTCTAAGTTAAACTTATAAGATGACTAACACTTATATTTATAGTGCTTAGGGCAATTAATGTACAATTTTTAACCCTAAAAACACTTCACTCCTAACTTCACGAGTGTTCTACTCCAATTGGATAAAATTCTCTTCATTCCCATGATGACAATAAACTTTCTCTCATTGGAGTAAATCCTCTTAAATTAGAGGTTGACAAGTGACCATTCTTAGTTGGTGGAAATCCTCTCCATTGAGGGGATGACATGTGAACCTTCATACCTTCCATGTCATTCCATGCTTTCTATTTGCACTTTAGTCATTTATTTATGTACCCTAGATGGACTAAAGTTGCATTGGGTCCAAGGAGGCCCAATTGTAACTCTAGTTGAACTCTCTTTTCCTATTTACACCCTACTCTAATTGGCCAATACACGACTCATGAAAAATGGCCCAAATACAAGCCCAAAATTAAGTTTATCTACTTTGTACAATTTTTACAAAACTAGAGAATTTGGAAGAGCAAACAATAATTACTTCTCTCCAAAAAGAGAGTCTTCTGAGCTCCTTCTTCTTCCAATCTTCTAGCCATGACCCTTTTCAGAGGCCCATTACGAGTCTTTCCAGTTGGTCACCCATTAGTGTATAAAGTGAGTATAGTGTCAAAATATGAGTTAAATCTACTCCTTGAGTGTGGTGGCTTATTTATAAGTCTCCATAGGCCTAAACAACTAATATTGACTTTCAATAGCCTTCGTGAGGGATAATTAGATTTAAGGATAATATCATGTAATAAAATCAACGTATTATATAATAAAATCAGAGTATCATGTAACGAAATCAGAGTAACATGTAATAAAATCAGAGTATCATTTAATAAAATTGAAGTATCATGTAATAAAATCAAATATCAAAGAATTATGTAAATTGTGTGATAATAAGATTGATTGACAAAATATGATATACTTGTGCAATTTTAAGTTTATTACGTGGTGATAAATCCGTATGATTTTTAAAGAAAATATCTGATATCTTGGTTAATTTCAAGAGATTATGCTAGGAAGTAAATGTGGGTCTTTTTGCAAACTCGTCCACCGATCATTTTACTTTGTTATGAGCCATAGACACATATTTGGGCCAGAGAGATATTCATATGTTTTGGGCCAAGACGATATTTCACGAATTTGGGTCGGGATGTACAACTACTTTTTTAATCCCTAACATTAAATTTAAGATAAATAATTAACATTAAGTGATGTCAGACTATATTAGACGTATTGAAACAAGACCGACAAATATCCTAATTATCCCTAATGATACTATGCTAACAAATTTAAGATTGGAATAATTTTCATAAAATAAATTTTTATTTTTTATCCTTAAAATTTTGGTGATCAATTAATTTTATTCCTTGTAAAATGTAAGAGTTTTCTCTTAATCATTGCAAAATATTTTTCTCTAATTTTCATCCTTCCAAATATTAAAATCACTACTTTTTTAGTTCCTAATATTAATTTTAAAATAAATAATTAACATTGATTTGACATTTCTTCAAACTTGTCAAAAAGTGTGAAATGTTACGATTATATTACAAAATATTGTTGACATCATTTGAAATGGTCTATTGACCTTTTATTCAATACGTCCCTTGAAATCTCATACCGAGATGAATAGTAGTGGCTATTGGAGAGACTAAAAGTAGAAAAAGAGTTAAGAACTGGAATCAAATTAACGGGACTAAACACATATATAAGTTTTGGATATAAAATCTACATTTTTCATAGTGTAGTTTGGGCCTTGGGTATGAATTCGGTTTGTGCATAATTTTTTAAATAAACTTAATTAATAATGGATTGGTTTAGGTTAGGTCTATTAATTTGTTTAAAGTTTTCTATGAATATAAATGAAAATTAAAAAATACATATATTAATAAAATGTATAAATAATAATTGAAATATAAAAGTAATATGAATTGTAAGGGGCTTGTGTTTTCGTTAGTGTTAAAACATAGTTTAAAAATTATAAGTATGTTTTAAATAAGAAGGATATATATATATATATATATATATATATATATTTTATTTATTTATTTTTCAATTCTTTAAAACCATTATATTTTCAAAATCTAAATCCTTTAACTTTTTTTATAGAGATAATTGATGATTTTTTTGTCCCTTTTCTTTATTGAATTCATGGCACCTAACCGTATTTTTGCAAGTTATTATAAAATTATTTATATTAAACTTGATAATTGAAATTTATATATATATACTCAATTCCTCATATATCATTATTTACACTTTTATTTTTTCAGCACCATTTTGTTTTTATTTTCCTATCTAACACTCTTTTGTTTTTACTTCTCTATCTAGCACCACTTCAAAAGTAAAAATAAAATAAAGTAAATAAATTAAAAAAAGTAATAATTTTAATTTTGAATGCATTAAAAAATAAATATTTTTAATTATTAATAATAAAGAAATTATTTTTTATTAAATAAAAATAAAAGATTAATAAATTAAAAATGTTTAGTTTACTTTTTTTTGTAAGAATGAAGAAAATAAAAAATTAAACCTTACAACAACATAAAAGTTAAATCTATAAACATAAGGATTGATATGGAGATAAGAGAACAACATGGTCGAACAAAAAATGTTTATATTGTCAAACATGAGGACACAAGAAAAAATGTGTCCAACATTATTAGATCGTTTACTTCTCGTCATTAATTATGTTTCATTTTGTACAAACTATTTAATGTACCATTGAATAAAATATTAAATGAATGATCATCTCTAATTTATTTTCCTTTTTTATGTTCAAGATATACTTTTTTTAATATCGCCCTATATCTTTTATTTTTATCTTGTTTTGATTTTTATATATTTTATCTTTATTTTATTTTGTTTTGTCTTTATTTTATATATTTTATGTTTTAAGTTATTATTTTTTTCTGCCATTCTTTATTTATTTCTGTTTTTATTTTATTTTTATTGTTGTTGTTTTTATTTTCTACATTTATTTATTTTTGCATTTTTTTCTTCTCATTTTTAAGTATTAAGTGTAGCATTTGCATTAGTTTTTTTTTTAGGATTTTACATTTAGGATAGACACTTCAATATTATTTGTGTCCATTACTAATTAATACTAATTGACTTTGGTTTTTTTTATAATTATGTTCTGTATTTTTTATTTGAAATTAACATGATTATGTCATCAATAATAATAAAAATAAATACTAATTTTTGTTTATAGATTTAAATTTTATGTTGTTGTAGGGTTTAATGTTTTATTTTCTTCATTCTTAAAAAAAATTTAAACTAAACATTTTTAATTTATTACTTTTTTATTTTTATTTTGTAAAAACTTATTTCTTTATTTATTAATTATATTTCTAACTATTTTAATAGTTACAAATATTTTTTTTAATGTATTCAAAATTAAAATTATTAATTTTTTAAAATTTATTAATTTATTTATTTTTTTAATTTTAAAATGGTATAAGAAAATAAAAGTATAAATAGTGTTATAGGAGAATTAAATCATATGTGTACGTTGTGTTATATTTAAATAATTGTTAGAATTTATGTTTTTTGATATTATTTAAAGATAGCATGTATATATTGGTAAAATAAATTTGATGGGTTTGAAAAGCTATATTAATCTAGAAACATAATAAGATTATAAGTTGGATGATGAGAATGAATAAAGTTCAAAGTAGGATTGCTGAATAAAAATGGTAAAAAGAGAAAAAGTCCAAAAAATGGGAACACTAGAAAGAAAAGTCACGGAAAACATAAGCAGTTTTCAGCGAGGGGCGTAGAGCTGCACGTATGTGTATGTATGTATCCTTTGCAATCACCAAGAGACCCTTCATCCAACTCAACCACCGTCACAGAATCATAAATTTTCTTGCCCCATAAACCATAATCGATCCCAATCTCAAACAAAATTCGCATTTTGAAGGTTCAGCGAAACATAGAAATAATTTTTGGAAGAATTAGAAAGAAATTGAGAAAGGAAGAGAGAGTGTTACAGTGGAGGAAGTAGTGGTGAGAGAGAAATGCCAAGTGTGGCTGTCAAGCTCTACAGCGTGTTCTTCAAGTTCCTCTTGAAGCACCGTTTGCAGAACCGGATCCAAACCTCTTCCCAACACTCCGACCCGTTTGGTATTACCACCCGACCCGAAGAGTCTGTCGCCGCCGCTAATCCCTCCTTCGCCGACGGCGTCGCCACCAAAGACATCCACATCGACCCCTTAACCTCTCTCTCCATCCGAATCTTCCTCCCCGAATCGGCCCTCACCGCTCCCGAGCTACATTCCAAACCTAATAATCGCCCCAATCACGAGCCTCAGCCTCAGCCTCGATCCGCGCGCCTCGATTCGATTGCACGCAGGAAGAGCTACGGGCCGCCGCTCCTAGAGGAGCGCCGGAGCAACAGCTGCGGAGGGGGCTCCAGCGTGGAGGGTTTGAACCTGATGACAGACGGTGCGTACAGGGGTTACTCGCCGCCGGCGGGGGCGAAGGGGGAGCGGCGGAGGCTGCCCGTGGTCCTGCAGTTCCACGGCGGGGGGTGGGTTAGCGGAGGGAGCGATTCGGCGGCGAACGATGTTTTTTGCCGGCGGATCACGGAGTTATGTGATGTGATAGTGATTGCGGTGGGGTACCGGCTGGCACCGGAGAACCGGTACCCGGCGGCGTTTGAGGACGGCGTGAAGGTGCTGAATTGGCTGGCGAAGCAGGCGAATTTGGCGGAATGTAGCAGGTCGATGGGAGGTGGGAGGAGTGGAGGGCATGGTGGTGGTAATGGTGGTGGGGAGTTCAAGAAATCGGATGCTCATAAGCATATTGTTGATTCCTTTGGGGCTTCTGTGGTTGAGCCTTGGCTGGCTGCTCACGCTGATCCTTCAAGGTTGTTACTATTTCATGATGATTGTGTTTTATTTATTTGGTTACTATTATGTGGAGTTAATGGTTGTCTGATCAATGATTTATGAATTTAGGTTGAAATTTGATCTTTCATGGTCCTTGTTCTTGACTTGTTATTGGACTGCATTTTGTTGTTGTTTAGTGTGTGTGTAAACATTTCCATTGCCTCTTTTGTATAGAGATAGTGAATCAGGTAGGTCAAGGATCCTGAATTGGGGAGGGAGAGTTTTCTAATGAAAGTAGGTAGGGACTAGTTTAAGCTGAACTCCAAATTTTATGTTAATTACTCAGTGGCAATGGATTTGATTCATCTGAATCATAAATTATATATGCTTGGATAAAATCTAGGACTCAAGATGAGAGTTTTCTTGTGACAATGTTTGATATATTTGACAAGGTCACATTGTATGGAAGTTTTAGATTTGGGGAAAATAGCTGTTAACTTTTTTTACCGATTCAATAATTCCCGAATTTCCATCTCAAATGTGGTCTATATCTAACTTTAGTTGTGCGTAAATCACATTTTGGTGCACATTCCGGTTACAAACTTATAGATCTGGTTGGCTGAAACATACTAGAGAGAATGAATTTCTCTAATATTGTTTGTACGTTTATGTTAAGCATTATGTGTCCATAGGTCACTTATAATACGTATTATGAAAAGTACAACACATTGAAAGAGAGGTGACAAGGTGATGCCTGATGATGGCATGACAAGTATTCATATTATGGAGAGGTTACTTGTTGGCTGAAACCAGTCATTCTGCACAACTGTTAAAGGAATTAGAGGGAGACTTTTGTTTTGTTAGAATTGGACTTGTAGACATGTATCGCTTAAGCAAAATTTTATGGATGTTTTTCTCCTAAAATTTCTTTTGTTCTTTCTTGCCTTCTGATGGTTTGTTATTGTCAGTATTGGATTTCCGTTTTCCTACAATGATGGAAGCCTCATGCACTAAGACACTCTTCTAAACTAATCTTTCAGTTGTGGCCACCCGATCTAAACCATTTCTTCTACACTAAACGATTATGTATCTTCTTCTGATAAATCCCAATATTAAATGATGAAGCTTGGTTATGGAATCTTTGACAATATTTATAATCAAATATCATAATTTTGTTTCTTCAAAATAGTTCTTTTCAAATAATAATCAGAACTGATCAGAAGGAATATTTGACCATCGTTAAAGATGATACGGTTAAAGGGAAAATTCTAATATTCTCTCTATGTAATACTCTAGGTAGCTTTATAACAATTCATATATAATTTGGTAATATTTCATTTTTTACGCAGTGGCTTTTATTTGTACGGTTATATGGCTCCATTTCCAATTGTTACATTCTGAGTGGAGTGCTGTAATTCTGAGAGTAACTAAGAATCTCCTCTACAAGGGCACTTGCATGTGTGCATTGGGAGTTAACAAATTCATAAATGTTCTTTTGTATTGTTGGTCACACTAATTTCTTCCTGATATGCTTCCTTTGGTTCCAGCTGTCAGATAGTCCTCATGGAGTAATGTATTTCACCATTTTCAGTTAATATTTGTTTTTTTTAATGTTGAAACAGATGTGTTCTTCTTGGATCAAGTTGTGGTGCCAATATTGCAGACTACGTAGCTCGTAAAGCGGTGGAAGGAGGCAAACTTCTGGACCCTGTCAAGGTGGTAGCGCAGGTTCTAATGTATCCATTTTTCGTAGGAAGTGTTCCCACACGGTCTGAAATAAAGTTGGCAAACTCTTACTTTTATGACAAGGCCATGTGTACGCTTTCATGGAAACTCTTCCTACCTGAGGAGGAATTTAGTTTGGACCATCCAGCTGCTAATCCCCTTGTCCCGGACCGAGGTCCTCCTTTAAAGTTGATGCCTCCAACATTGACAGTTGTGGCCGAACATGACTGGATGAGGGATCGTGCCATTGCATACTCAGAGGAGCTCCGGAAGGTGAATGTGGATGCACCTGTTCTTGAGTATAAGGATGCTGTACATGAATTTGCAACGCTTGATGTCCTTCTCAAAAGCCCTCAGGCCCAGGTTTGTGCTGAGGACATAGCCATATGGGTGAAGAAATATATTTCTCTTCGGGGTCATGAATTCTCATATTGAGTAGGATATAGCAGATTCAGATGATGATTGGCAGGAAGACGTTTACACCTCATGGGACCTGTGATATATTATTTGATTGGTTTTGATTCTTGATAAGGTGTTTGATGTTGACTGGTTCCATGTTTATACCTGGCCAGTTTATTATTTTTTGGTTTGTAAAATAGAGTTGTCTGAGTAGCATTAGTTGAGCCACCAAGATGCATTCACCTCGTACATACTGCACTTGACCATTCTTGGGCCATTTTCCCTGTGTATTATGAGTCTTCTTTCTCACTAAAAAAATGAAAAATTTAAGGAACCATATTAAGTGTGAGTATATGGTATCCAATTCATTACCCAATCTAAGATTCTCCAAATGGTTTGAGGGTATGTTCAACTGGCCACACTGAACCTCAAAACTCTAGGTGTTGTAGATTTCATTGATTTTTATAGCTATGTCGGTTATATTACTGATTTAAATGTACTAATATGCAAACAGCGCTGTGTCCATTGAGAACTGTTCTCCTTTTTGTCACTAACTGTGCAGCGTTGGACTCTGACTTCTCCGGTTTCACAACTAAATGGGGAGAATTTGCGCAAAAGATGTGAAATTGAAAAGCTCTCTTAAATCTTATACTGAATGCTTACCATCATCCCACACTTATAGCAATATTACGGGTGATATTCAGTTGATCTTCTAAAGTGATGGGGAGGTGTGTCTTTTGCACATGCTGCATGAAGGGGATAGATATGCACAACAGACCTTTTAGCAGATCCTCGAATAAATAGTTTTTGGGCAATGAATTTCTGATCGAAAATTAATTTGTTGTGATTGAAATAGAAAACAAATTTATGATAAAAAATTAAATAAATTAATGGTTTTTTATTTTGTCCAACAACTTCTAAACATTTTTAATTTGAATGGATTGAAGCTACAAAACGATTACTCTTTTTAGAGATTACAAATTATATATGTTGATAGAAGAATTTAATTCGGATATTATTTTTTAATTCTAATTTTATAAAAGATGTTTCATTAAAAGAAAATTACACAAAGGTAATGGCATTTTGTAACCCTATATTTTGATGCTCTCCATAAAATTTGAAATTTTAATTTTATTCTTTAAAAATTTATATTCTTGACTATACATTTGGAAATAAAATTCGTAAAATTTGAAATATATATTTTATGAACTTTTTAAATGTTATTTATTTGTTGTAAGTTGTGTACTATAAAATTTAACCTTTTAATACAAAATTTATTTTTTAATAATAACAATATTTCTATTCTACTGTTAGTTGGTTTAATATATTTTTTTAAGTGTGAATACAAGTTATCTAAAAAGTCGTATATAATCTATAAATCATTAACATAGAAATTTAATAAGACTACTCAAAATCTTAGCAATAGATAAGGAGATATCTGTTTGTGGTATTTGATATCGGTTGAAGAACAAACTTTAAGATAATATTAGTTTAAATTTCAAAGGATAATAGATAAGTAACTAAGGCTTATAATATAAAATACACTCCTCAGTAGGGAGTTTCCTGAATGTTATAGTTTGAGCATTGACGTCCATCATGGGTCAGCGAAACATTTTTGAACACTCTTTCTTTTATTGGAAAACCTAATATAATGTTTCAGGAGGAATGATGAAGAACCCTAAACCCTAAATCATAAGATGTTAGTAAAATTCGACATACATATTTTATATTAACAGGTAAAATTTGAAATATATATTTTATGAACTTTTTAAATGTTATTTATTTGTTGTAAGTTGTGTAATATAAAATTTAACTTTTTAATACAAAATTTAGTTTTTAATAATAACAATATTTCTATTCTACAATTAGTTGGTCTAATAATTTTTTAAGAGGGAACACAAGTTATCTAAAGAGTCATATATAATCTATTAATCATTAACATATAAATTTAATAAGACTACTAATAAAGAAAAAGATATTTGTTTGTGGTACTTGATGTCGCTTGAAGAATAAACTTTAAGATAATATTAGTTCAAATTTCAAAGGATAACTCACCAATTAAGACTTATTATAATATAAAATATACTTCCCAGTAGGGGGAGTTTCTTGAATGTTATAATTTGAGCATTGACGTCCATCATGGGTCAGTGAAACATTTTTTAGCACCCTTTCTTTTATTGGAAAACCTAATATAATGTTTTAGGAGTGATGACGAAGAACCCTAAATTCTATGATGTCGGTACAAAATCAAAATTTCAAGTATTTCTCTAATTTTTTATCTAAAAGAGAAAAGAACTAACCTACAATAGAAGAATAATGAAAGTAATTTAATAATTGCATAATCATAATCAGGTTTCTTATCTATCTCAATTGTTGTTTTTTCCCGTGTACTAATATTAATCATCAATTTACCATTACAAAAACATTTAACAAATAATTTTGTGTGTGTATGATATAAAAAAAGTTATCTTAAATAGATTCAAAATGATTGGTTTCGTAAAAAGTATATTAACAAAATATTTTAGAAAATATATATATTTTTATTTAAATTTAAATATATCTTTGGTCTAAATATTTTGTTTGTTTTAATAAAATATGTTATGAGATATATATTACATTATTTAATTTTAAATATATATTCTTGTTCATATTGTATTATAGTTAAGTACTTTAAATAATGATGTAATATAGTAATATAATATATAACAAGTATACATTTAATATATTAATGAAGACGGTGATGGTACCATCACATTGGTAACTCACTTTTAATTTTTATAAATTTAACTTTTATTATATAAATATTTTAAAGGTATGAAATTTTTATGATAGTATTTTAATTTTTAATTTTACTATGGTAATTTAGTGTTACTAAAAGTGAGATGAATGTGTGAGTTGTATGAGTTGAATGATCTATTCATTGAAGGGTTGTCGAGCTTTGATAATGATTTAGTGGTGATTCACCTGCAAAAAAAATTTCAACACTCAAGTTAGTAAAATTTTAGAGAGATATAACAATATTCAAGTGAGTATATGAGATGGGTTGAGTACTTCCTAAAATGGTATTTATAGGCTTTTGGTCCTACTAAACTATCTCGTTAACCGATACCTATTATCGGAGTGACAACGAAAGTCAGTTATTCCAGTGTAACCGAGTTATACGGATTTGCAGGTGGTTAATTCCTACTATCTCAAGTGGGTATTATCTACCCAGTATTTTTTTGGTATTAGATAGTACATAAGATCCCAAGCTTGGGAACTGATTTTAGGGTAATCAAGCTTTTTGGATTTTAGTCTATTTACATCTTTGTCGAGCTCTTAGAAGCGGGTCGTATTTTCAAGACTAGTCACAGATTGGATTGCACAACCATTTATATAGCTCGTTGGTCTGAGCTTAAGATAGTTAAAGGCCAATTAAGGTGGTAATTATTGTCATTAAATGATAATTAAAATAGTAATAATGACATGTCATAATGAGGAAAAAAAACTCATGAATATTACTGAGGTTTTTTTTTTTTTAATTTCTAGTGACAAGTTATATGGCTTCAAGGTGTCTCGTTAGTTTGGTAGTTGACGTTTCACCAAAAAGCTACCTCGGGGGACACATTGTCCTAAGTGGATGTAATGCTTCATTTTTGGCGTTTGTCTCTCTTCAAACTACTTTTCAAATGTTAGGATTTTAAATGAAACATTTTAAAAGATATATAAAATTAAACATAATACAATTGCTTCATCTTCTTTTGCTTGCTTACTTATCTTGGTGTGCGACCTGCTTTAATTCTTCCTCAATCACTTTTGTTCCTTATTACATTTGTTGTTTGATCCCTCCTAGGTATGTTCAATGTCTACTTCCTCTTTTTCTAATCTTTTCTCCTCCTTTAGGAATAACCCTCTCGTGAGTAGAGAGGTTGTTAAGAAGATCTCTCCATGAGTCGTATCGACACATTTTCCATTGAAGGGGATGCTCTAGAGGAAATCGTTCCTTAGGTTATCCCTGTCATGACAAAGACGATTGTCATGGTGGCCACTACCACCATGTTAGGGAAGAATAAGGCTAGTGCCACCCCTGACTAGGAGAAAAGCCTCCTCTTAAGATGTTGAAGAAGCCTCTGGGCCAAATTTGTCCAAGAAGGCAAGGAAGGATAAATTCCTTCCGATCTTCGACCCTAAATACTCTTGGGTACTCGGTAAGGTTTCTTATTATGCCTTTGATTTTACTTCAAAGGTTAAGATGGAAGAGTTTATATAGTTTTTTAGTGTATATTCTAACACAATGGTCGAGTTCATTATGGTCAAACCTTGTGCTAAGGGCGATCGAGTGTGCATGAAGCCTCAGTCTGATGATGGGGACTTTAGTTATGTTTACAAGTACTTCTTCAAATAACTCAATATTCAATTCGTTTTAAGAACAAATTTTCCTTGATCCTGTCGATGCATTATATGTTCACCATGGATCTAAATTCTACACAAAATCACTTGAGAATACAATTGTAGTCACTTACAAGATCTCACTGTTTTGTGATTCCCTCAACTCATTAGGTAGAGTTTTGGTGGTGGATTATGTTAAATCAATTTAAGTTTAATTGAATGCCACTTCTTTTACTCATTAAGCAGACCAAATCAATTGTGGTACAGTTGAGGATTGTCGTATCCACAAAGAATTAACGATATTAAAGTATAATTATCTTTCAAGATGAAGTGATACGAAAGTTGGAGATAGTTTGCATATAACTTTTATAAATAAACTAACTATTAGTAATGATAAAACTTCTAAATATTAGATTGAGAGGTGAAGTTTAGACAAATCACTAAAGCAAGGAAGTAATAATATAAGTTGGGATTGAAATAACTTTGTGAATTTATTTTGCTACTATTATTTATAAATGCAATGTTTATTCAAAATCCATGTTTCTATTTTGGCTAAACCAAGGTGATTCCTCGTTCATGGTTATCTAGAGCAATAAGCCATTGTTATGGCTTACCTTTGCATTAAGATGGAACAGTCCACCATAGTCTGAGCTCCATGCTCTATCACCATTGAATTCTATGGCTGGTTGAATAGGGTTCATAAACATGAAATCGCCTTCCAAACATTCATGCCCTATGGACAATCAATGCTCGTTCCTCACCATTGAACATTAAACACACTACCAGACCCAATGAATTTGAATATTAAAGAGAAACATGCATCTATAAAAAATAATAACTCCAAAAATATCACATTGCAAATGGTCAATCTTGGTAATCAAGATTGGCTTAAACGTTTCATCAAGCAGTTGGTGTGCAGTTTTCAATTTCAATTTGGCGTTGGCTGGAAATTGCTGAAAGGGGTGCTGTGTGGACGCAATTACAAATCAGTAAATTTAATTCTGGTTTTAATTCGATGAATTTTTAGTGCAGTTTTGAGTGAAGCGAGAAGTGGTGCTGTTTGGTGAAAAATTAAATGAGAACATGAAGCTTTTTCAGTGCAGAACCGAATTTAATTAAAGCATTTTCGGTGAATGAATTTTCTGGTGCAATTCATAAGAGTGCTGCTCATGAATTGGTGCTGAACTGTTTCAACAAGAATTGACAATAATTAAGTACACAGTGACATACAATTTCAGAACCTGTGGGTGAATTGTTGCATATTTCTCCAAGCCGTACACTGGATAGTTCATTTGGAGTCAATTAACATTGTTTTACTGGTTTTGGTGGCTGTTATTTTTACTGAATATTGTGATTCAATTTTGCTGTTTCTGTTACAAATATTTGGTTTCAAATTACCGTGTTGAGTTTCATTGCAGCATTGGAATGTGAATTTGAAATTTTTTCCGTGAGCAGCTGGTGCAAGTGATTTGGTGCAGTGAAGTTTTAATTTCTGAGGAAAGTGAAATATTAAAGGTAGAAGGCAAAGCTTTGGGACCCAATGAAATTGGTGAATTGGCAATTGAATGGCACTTTAAATTTGATTGATGACTACTACGTGCATATCTTGGTGCAGCTGGAATTGGTGGAAGTTGTTTTGTGAGCTGCTGGAATTTGGCCATTCCACAGTAGGACCAATTGTTGATTTGGAGTATTTCATTGATAAAATTGAAACAAGCATTTGATTTACCGTGGGGTCCATGGCTTGTTGAATAGAATTCTTTGATCAATGGAATTGGTGTACAGTGAAATGTGAGTTTGTTTTATCCTAAAACAAAAGCTCAGGCAGTTTACAATTGAAGAAATTTTAATTGGAATAAAACGTGGCAGCAGAATTTAATTGGCTGTAGTGAAGCAATTGGGCCAATCCATATTGGGCCAACAACATTCTGGGTCTCATCAGAAATTTGGTCATTATTTATTTTAATTTTATAATTCATTGTAGTGTCTGGCTTTAGGTGTTTATTTTTTGATTGTTTATTTTCTTTTATTATCTTTATTTTTTGTTTGTTTTAAGTTTTAGATAATCTTTGTGTTTGTTATTTCTAATCTTCTTTGAGTTTGACTCTCCAAAATGAGTTTTTACTGTTTTTATTATTGACCTATTGAAATGAAATATATCTTAGATTTGTTCTTTGTGAAAATTGAGTTAAGTCCTAAGAGAAAACAAAGGACTTTGCAAGGAGTACCCACCTTTGGAGGACAAACAAGTAGAGACTTGGAGAGAAACACTTGTGAGGGAGAAAAAATAATTTTGAAGATTTTTTTTTAAAATTTTTGTGATATTTCAATTTTTGTAATTTGGCCATTATCTTTTCTTTAGGTATCTTGGAAGAGCCTTTGATGTTCTTCCATCTCTTAGAAGTTATCCGTTTTCTTTAACTTGCTTATTAGATAAACACTTTTAGACTGTGAGTGTGTCTTGAAGGTTCATATGTGCTAACAAGCCTCACCATTACGAGTCGTCTAGTTTAATTTTTGCAATTTAAATTCTTAGTTTTTAAGATTTTCTTTTAGTTTCTTTTTTTAGAAAACTCTTTGTTTGTGTTAAAGAAGTTTTCGTTCGAAAGAGATTTGTGAAGTGTATTGGGATAGGTTCTAGCCATAAAAGATTTGGTACTTAAAATTGTCCACTGTGACCCCACCTCTCTTTCTTGGGAATTTACCTTGTGTGCTAAACTCATTTTTCTTCTTTTGAAAAATCTTTTAATACAAAACTTAAGATGTCTAGGCATACTTCTAACCATAGAGTAAGTAACTTAGGATCTTTAGAAAAATGTTTCACACTTTTGGATGCTAAATTTCATAAAAGGAAAGGGGAAAATTTGAAAGAAAGAGATGTTAAACTTCCATTATTGATGATAAACTTTGAATTTTAAGGTAAAAAGAAGAGATAAGAGCTTGCAAAAAAATGAAGAAAATTTATAAATGGAGAAAAAGAATATTACAAGAGAAAAATAATTTAGAGAAAAAGAACATGTTAGAAGAGAAAAACAATTTAGGGAAAAATTACAAGCTTTTAAAGAAGGAAAGATGTAGGAAAGAAGAGACAAAAGAAAAAAAATAAAGGAAAATCCTTTTTCTGGAGTTGAACTTGACATTTACATAAATTCTTCTTCTTTAGAAAAATTATGTGAGGAGTTTTTTTGAAGAAAAACCTCTGTCTAGATTTGAACCCGACATAAATTCGTCTAGAGAAAAACCTTGTGAATAATTATCTGAAATGAAACAAGATCAAAATATTAGGCAACTTCATAAGGTAGAAAAGCAGAAAAATAAAGATTAAAATAAAAGTACTCCTTGGGGTACTTTATATCTATCTTTCAACCGGAAAGGGGTACATTTTCCTTGAAAAAAGGTCTTGTCTTACATTGACCTTGGAAGAAAGGTCTTGTCTTACATTGACCTTGGAAGAAAGGCCCTGCCTTATATTTTTATTTTTGTACATATATTGTTTATTTTACTATTTGTTGCTTTTATAGGATGATATTTGATCTTGGAGGAAAAACATGAATCTAAATGATAATAAGGTTGTTGTCCTGAAAAAACAATGTAGATATGAGGACAAATCCTTCTCAAGAGAAAGTGGATGATGGAATTTGAAAACTTTCCACCCTTGTATAATTTTAAATGTTGAAGCATATCTTTGATTCAAGTGATTAATCATGATTGTTACTATTTTTGTCAAGGATTAAAATATTGAAGAGCTTAGAAATATTTTTCAAAACAAAAGAATTAAATTCAGAAAGTTCATCTATCGCGAAAATAAAGGCTAGAGTGTTTAAAACTTTTAGAATTGTGAGGCTGTCTATAGAGTTTAACATATAAGAGTATTTATCATGTTTAACACTTCTGAGATAGTCTAACACATTTAGTACAGTGAGAAAGTCTTAGACATTTAACATTGTTAGATCGTCTAACATGTTAATACGTACACCGTCTCATACATTTATCTTAGCACTGCATATATGAAAATAAAATTTGATCTTTTATTATCAGCAAAGAATTCATAAAATTAAAATGGGCACTTCAGGGTGTCCCATCCCCGTATACATCAAATTTGATTCTTGAATACCAGATAGCACATTCGAGGCTCACAAAACCTGCTGAACAATGCATGAACATATCCTAAAAAGCTACTATGAGAAAAAGCGCACTTTCCAACAAAGTGCCATTTAGCTAGACAAATGACCATTATCAAATAGTAAAGCACAATTCTGGTGGCCTCAAAACTGGATGGAAGAGAAAGCAATTCACCATAATCAGTTTCCAAGATACCAAAAGCAGAAAGTATTGATATTCTGACAGCAACACACCAAACCAGAATTTTTTGAAAAAGGTTGATAAAAGCATCCACTCTTCAAAACCACCTCTTCTATACTTCACATTGTACCGATCCTACCTCCACAACAACCTCCAACTGATAAGATATTCTCATTTAGACATGACAAACACATGATTTGTGTTTCAAAATTGCATCAGCTCCTTCCCAGAACACCATAGGGGTTTGAATCAGCACAAAGAATTTTTCATCTGAACTAAAACATGCCCCTAAGACACCCCTAAACCTGCACCCTGTAGTTACTAAACTCGTTCCTGCAAAACTGCTCCTCCAGACACCAAAAATACTAGCTGCTTGAGGCTTGACCTCTACCACTGGTATTTGTAGTTCATACTGAGCTTCACTTTTCCAAAGCATGACAGAAAGTAAAGTTAACAACCACAAAATTGCTCCAATCTTAAAACCTGCAGAGGTACAAAACATGATACAACATCATGTTTTTCTTATCAGATAACAAAGAAATGGGTTTCAAAAGTTCTATTCCACCCACTCCTACTTATCATCCACTTGGTCCAACATTTCTTGCCCAATAACCCATCATTTTAGAATGGCTGCCCACCAAACCAATGCAACAAAAAATATATGGATACTCTGATCCTTGGCTCAAGTTATTAAGTTATTATGTAGCTGAACCCACCCGTGCCTAGTCCCCGAGCCCCGGCAGCCCCCCAATTGGACTTCATATACCTGATACAACCCGCACTTAACCATCCAGCTTTACTCCTTATACCTGTTTTACTTACAATACAGGTTCAAACCAAAAAACTACCTGCATAAGCAGTATATAATATATACTTGTGTGACTATATCTACTTCTCCACCATGTGGCCATCCATCAACCTTACACAAGCTTGTGACGTTAGATTCTAGAGTTTGATGCTCATGACAATACTCTTTCCAGCTTCCTTCCAACTAACCACTGAGCCTTCACAAACTTTGCCATTTGATTTCACATCCAATTCGATATCAGCAGCAAGAGGCTCAGAGAAACATTGCAGCACTCCAGAAAATTGTCCGCCCTCTCTTCCAGATAATGCCTTAATTTGATAGAAACGTTTACTCATCTTACAAGTTTTGTTATTATCATAATTTCATAGACTTACTTATACGCATAAGACTGTTTAATGGGGTGTTTGACCGTTTAAAAGTCACTACCGTCTATTATCTTAACAATCTCCATTTTTTGTATGATGACAAGAATCATGTTTTAATAACATCATAAAAACATAAATAAGCAAGTAAGAGATTTTACACAACAACAAAGCAAATAAACATTCTAAAATGAAAAATTATATGTCAAAATTGAAAAGAGAAATACGAAGTTGTAGACTCAGCCCACATGTAGAATATAGAACATTGAATGAATTATGTCACTCTTTTAGTGGTTTACTGGTCCCTTTTTGTTTTTTTAAAGGAAAATAATGTTATCTACACATATTTAGACTCAAGCTACCTCATCTAAAATATTCTAGTTGGTGTTGCTCTCACTCAGATCTAAATAATGCACTTGGTGTTACCCACTTTTTTGCCCATTCCTTTTCTGAATTCTCAGTTTGACAATTATATATATGTGGTTGTGCTTTCCAGCCAGGTTTATGGGTTGATGTGAAAAGTGACTTGTAGGGCTGAAATAATTGGAGTTAAGTAAATTAATTTATAGAAGTTTTGTGAGATTGTATACATTATTATTAATTTTTAACGTTTATAAGAAACTCTTTTATAAAAAAGATATAATATGATGTTTTAAAAACTAAGGAAAATAAATGTAATACATAAAGAACATTAGTTTGATATTAAAAAGGCCGTGTGAAAATAGAATAAAAAAAAAGGAAAGATTTGTGCAGTATCAGGAAATGTCAAGAATGCCGATGAAAATCTTTAATAATGTACTTTTTACTTTTCAAAAGTTTGATTTTAAATACATATTTTAATTATGTTTAATAGATCTTTTAATAAACAGAAATTTATATATAAGTATGAAACTAACAAATTTGAAATAAATTTACGAGTATATGATTCCAAAATGGTTATCGATCTAACTTGTTCTTTAAAAAAAAAGGTACAACATGAGTCATGATTTATGTGATACTGTAAAAATTTTAATAGAGCATGAGAAGTGGAGTGATAGAAAAAGGAACAGGATCAACAAAGACATTTCTAAATTCTTCTTCAGATTTTTAGAGGCATTCAAAACTACTCGAAGATCTTTTACAGTGGAAGCAAGTTTGGAAGAGTTTTATCTCTAAGAGGAGGAAGAGAGTTGTTAGTTTTAAGGATGTAAAAGTTGAAGGGCATGAAATTAAGTTGACAAGATAGTCATTGTGAATAAAAATGTTTGTTAACATTCTTAAGCACAAGAGGGAGCAACGTTAACACTGTAAAAGAAAAGGATGGCAAAAGCACTAGTAAGAGTTGCTAAAACCTGCATTAGGTTTTCAAGGTAAACAACACACGTATAAAGTGTAGGGATATGGTGTGCGGAAGCGTAATAATTTCAGGCTAATAGATAAATAGCCCCAAAACAAATTCTCTCTATATGGGTTAAACACTTACACCCAAGTGAAGAAATAGAGAGTATAGGAAAAGAGGGAGGAAGCAAGAGTATGTTGCTGTTTGTTGTGTTATACATTGCTTGAAGGAAGTCACTATATATAGTGGTTCTAGGAGACAACAATAATAAAGACAATTAATGGTAATTAACCTCCCTTTGATGACAATTAATTGTAGTAAGAAACCTCCATTTGATTACAATTAATTGTGGCAAGTAACCTCCCAATTATGACAAGAAAATGGAAAGGTGAGTCATAACCCACAAATCTTCACCTTGACTTGCCTTTGACTGGAACACTCTCTCGCCATGAGACCTTGATTAAGTATGGATAATATCAGTTAAGTTCAGGCAATGATCGAACTTAGCCGATGGAAGTGGCTTGGTCAACATGTCTGCAGGATTTTCGGCCGTATAAATTTTTTCAACAATTATATCTCCTGTATCAACAATGTCTCGGATAAAATGGTGTTTAATTTCGATGTGCTTGGTCCTTGAGTGGTACTTGCTGTTCCTGGTTAAGTGGACATCACTCTGACTATCACAAAATATAACAAGAACATCTTGTTGAAAACCAAGTTCACTTACCAAGCCTCGAAGCCATATAGCCTCTTTCATACCTTCTGTAGCAGCGATATGTTCTGCTTCAGTGGTGGACAAAGCCGCAATGGCTTGAAATGAAGAATACCAACTGATAGCAGACCCACATAGGGTAAAAATGTAGGCTGAAAGTGACCTTCTCCACACACGTATAAAGCTATATCGTATGAAAATATAGTTAAGATCTACATGAAAATACTACAAAATATTTAATTTTGATGTATTTAAAACCTTTAATTGCAATGTATTATTTATATAACAATATATAAAACAATATATCTCAATATTATATAATATGGGACTAAAATCAAACTTCATATAACATTTTTGAAGAGGAAGGAAAGATCGGGAACATATTTAACAATTAGGATGCAGATGGATTCGATTTTTTTAAAATTCAAATTTTTTTTAAAATCCAATTTATATCCAATCTAAATCTAAATAAATGGATTTGATTTAGAATTTGTATTATTTTAACTAAATCAAATTTATTTGGATTTTTTTAAGTCTATTTAAAATGAATTAAATTTAGATTAAATTTACTTTGTTAATTAGATTAAATCCATTTCGGGCTAACCTAACTCAACCTTGGTCTAAGCCAACTCGATCTGGATCTGGATCGACTTGGTTAGATTTATACTCGGGCCCACTTAGCTAGACCTGGACCTGAACCCACTTGGCTAGACGTGAACCCGGATAGAATCGGGTCGACCTGGACCTGTGCCGAATCTAGTCGACTTGGACTCGGGCGACTCGCATAGACTTGGACTCGGGCAGACTAGGCTCCACTTGGTACCAATAAAGCTTAGCTCGACATGGTCCTGAGTCGACTTGACTCAATATGGGTCTGGGCCAAATCAAATCAACATGGGTATGAACTGACTCAACTCGACATGGGTTTGGGCCGACTCAACTCTACTTCGACAGAGTCAACATGGGCCATGGTCCACTCAGTCTGACATTGGCTCGAGCCAACTCAATTTGACCTGGGCTCGGTGGCCATTCTTCTTGAGCCCGAGTCCAGTTAGCTTGACATGGGCATATGCCGATTCTGCTCAACATGTGCCCGACTTGGCTCAACCTGTGCCCGTCGACTTGACATGAGCCCGGGCAAACTCGGCTCTACATGGGCCAACTCGGCTTGACATCGGCTTAGACTGACTCAACTCGACATCAGCCAGAACCGACTCGACTTGACATCGGCCATGACAGACTCGACTCGACATAGGCCCAGGTCGACTCGGTTCAACATCGATCTGCCCAGGTCGATCTCGACTTGGAAGGACCTACTTAGCTCGACTTCGGCCTATATTGACTCAGCTCGACATCGGTCTGGACTGACTCGGCTCGACATTAGGTTGGGTCAATTCAGCTTGATATCGGCCTAAATGAGTTAGATTGACATCGGTCGATGGCGAACTCGGCTCGACATCAGCCAAGACTAACTTAGCTCGACATGGACACGGGCCGACTCAGCCTGACATGGGTCCGGATCGACTCGGCTCGACATGGGCCCAGGAGAGTTCGGCTTGACATTGGACCAACTCGACTCGACATGGGCCCGGGCCAAATCGGCTCGCCATGGGCCCGACCCGACTTGGCTTGACTTTAGCCCTGACCAACTCGACTCGACATCGGCTAGAACTGACTCAGCTCGACAACGGCTTGACATCAGCCTAAACCGAATCGACTTAAGATGGGCCCGGGTCGACTCGACTTGTCATCGGCCCGAACTGACTCAGCTTGACACCAACGACTTAAGTCAACATCGGCCTAGGCAGACTTGACTAGAGAGGGAGGTAGGACAACTAGGTTCGACATGGCCTCGGTCGACTTGGCGTGACATGGTCCAGATGCCGACTTGACTTGGGCTTTGGCCCACTTAGCTCGACTTGGACCAGGGTTTACTCGGCTCAACTTTGGCTTGGGCCGACTCTGCTTGACTTTTACCTGAGCTGACTCGCTCGAGTTTGGCAGGGACTCAGACTAACTTTCCTTGACCCTCGACTCAACCTAGGCCGCGACCAAGTCAAATTCAACCCAAAATTTATTTTGGATAATCCAATATATATCTAATCCATAATCAATTAAATGGAGTGGACTTAAAATCCAAAAATATGGATTTGGATTTGAGATAAATTCATTTAAATGGATTAAAAGTAATATGGATTTGGATAATTATGGATTGGATTTGGCAATTTTGATTTTTTGCCCACCCTTATTACTAATATCTAGAAATGGAAACCCACTGATGTTTACAATAGAAATGGAACCTTCCACTCATGTCTAGTAACAAACAAAATGTTAAGGAGATCCTCTCTTCGGCAGAAATGCCAACTATCTCTAAAAAATGTTAGCACATATGGTACATTTATGGTTATGAAGGAATACACACACAACCCAAAAAGCTTACAACACTATTTGTTTTTTACAATTTATTGTGGCAACCAATAGAAGAATGATTAACTTGGTTGTTTGCTTCAGGGTGATAGTGGGTGAGTGAGAGCGCGAATTTGAGTGAGCTCCCCATTATCTTTCTCTCTCACATGCAATGATTTGAGACGAAAGTCACGTAGGCATGAACGAATTTACCTGAGTGTCTTTTCTTTATGCACTGTTCTTTCATAGTGTAAAGTTGTGGCTTGTAGTTTGCATGTGCTAAACCTACTGCCATGAAAGCATTTCAATTTTCATTGGGAAAGAAAAACATAAGTGTTGTGTTGGTGATAAGTGTCTAATTTAAGTAATATTTCATATTAAAATATAGACACTTATAAGTGTCTAATTTCAGTAATATTTCATATTAAAATATAGACACTTATAAGGATTTATTGCTAATTTACATATAAAATAATCCCTAATTTATGAATTTATACATTTTTACATTTTTATAATCTTTATTTGAATAAGAGTATTTTATTCCCAAATTTGGTGTTAATTGCAGATTTCTAGGGAGGATTGAAGATTTAGAGTAAAGGAGAATAATTTGAGCCAAAAAGAGAAAGCTGGAAAGTCCCAGAATGGAAAAGGATGCAAAGAAAGATTAAGCCTTTTTTATGTTTTATTATTTAGCCCATTAGCCCGACATAGGAAGCAACCTAACCCTAAAAAACTAGGATAAATAGAGGGCTAGAGGCTCAACCCTAGTGTGCCAGATTGAGAGGAAAACACCATTGAGTGAATCCTAACCAATTAGGAGAATGGAAGGTGCTAGAAGTATGCGTAGCTAATTCTACCCTTTGGGATTGAGAGTAATCTGCTCAAACTTTTATGTATTAAGGTGATATCTTATATATTAATATTCAGTTCTTGATTGATTATTGGTATTGTTGTTTTACTATTAACTTTCCGTGACAAATTGAGAATCTTAAATCTGACCGAGAGGTATTTTTATGGTTTGGACCTAAACATCAATACTTAGCATATTTGAGTGCTAGGGATAGACTTGAAATGTTAATTGCCATTAACGTCTGAGTGTGATTCTAATTTGTTTTTATAAATATGCAAGGGATCGATATTTAGGAAACATTCTTAAGGATTTTATATGCGAGAGATCGATATAAATGAATTTTCTACGGGCATCAATTTCAATCAAAGAACTAAATATTAACATGCTAATCAAAATACATAAGAGTGGGAGGAGATAAAACCTAATCCCTATTTTTCCAATTGAATCAACTAATTATTTGTTTGTTTTCTTATTGATCAGTGCCAACACAATCACTTCTAAACTCTTTTTATTGTTATGTTGTTATATTTGGTGAATATTGTATTTGATAATTTATTTACCGTTCTTTATGGATCGATATTCGTCCTTAGGGACAATTATTACTTTTGACAAACACGGTGCGCCGTAAGAAGTCATCAAGTTTTTGACGCCGTTGCCGATGAACAAATTTGATTTGTTGAGTATAAATTCCTAAATATTATAAATATTTTTTTTTTTTGATTTTTTGATTTTATTAAAATTAAATTTGATTTGATTTTATTATAGATTTGCTCTTTTAAAAAAAGAAAGTTGTTAGTTTTGATATTATTTTCTTTTCTTTTCTTTACGTTATTTATTTTATTTTATTTTTATTTTTATTTTTATTTTATTTTGTTTTGTTTTGATTTTGTTTTGTTTTATTATATTTTATTTTATTTTAGTGTTTTTTAGGATTAGTTTACGTAGTATTATTTAGGTAGTTTTATTTAGGTTTCCGTAACTGTTATTTATTTGTTTTAATTATATTTTATTATTAGTTTTAGTTTTTATTTCTACGTAAGCTAGTTAGTTAGAATATTAGTTAGTTGTTTACATTATAGTTTTCAGTTTTATTCTTTTTTTTAGTTTTATTTTATTTTATTTTTATTTTATTTTATTTCTAGTATTTATTTTTTATTTTTAAGTACGTTATTTCTTGTTTTTAGTGTTTTTTTTATTTTGATTTTAGTTTTTATTTTATCTATATTTTTTTTTGAATATTTTTGTTATTTTTCTCTTAACGTCATTTTAGTGTTTTACTTTTGTTTTTGTTTTATTTTTATTTTATTTTGCATATTTGTTTTTATTTTTATCTTCAAATTTATTTTATTTTATTTTATTCGTTTTAAAGAAGAAAAATACTATGTTTTTTTTTCTCCACTAATATGTTTTAGGAAGGAAGCAACATGGCAAAAGAACAAGCACCACCTTAGGAGGACACTTGGAGATTATGTCATGTACCAAGGACCAAGACGTTATTCTAGTATCGCAATACCTGCTACCGTTAAGGCCTTGAAAATAAATCTTAATTTTCTCACTCATCAGTACCCATCAATTCACAGCAATGGAACATGAGGATCCATATTCACATTTGGACACATTTTATGAATTCATGGGAACAATAGGTTTTTAATGCGCTGATATTGAAATTGTTTATATGCGCTTGTTTCGTTTTTCATTAGCAGGAAATGCTAAAGATTGGCTTAGATCACATCCAAATCAGAGTCTCACTAGTTGGAAGGATGTAGAGGAAAAATTTCTGCAAAGAGTTTTTACAATCTTTCGCTACATCAAAGCAAAGTCTGAAATTTTTGTGTTTAGACAAGGAGCAGATGAATCATTATGTGAGACATGAGAAAGATTTAAAATGATGCTTAGAAAATGCCCAAATCATGGGTTTGAAGATATTGCTTAACTGAGCATATTCCTGAATGGTCTCAGATCTGACATAAAGATGCTCCTAGATGCTGCAGCTGGTGAGACAATCACTAGTGCAGAAATGTAAAACAAATGCGGCTATTTTACATTTACAAATGCGGTCATAGAACCGCATTTGATCAGCACGCATTCGTAAATCGGGCATTTACAAATGCGGTCATAGGACCGCATTCATAAATCACATTTACAAATGTGGTTACTTAAAATAACCGCATTTGTATATTATTCTGAATGAGGGATGAGGGTTAGGGGTTTAGGATTTATGAATGCGGTCTTGGTAAAAACCGCATTCATAAATCACATTTACAAATGCGGTCATTTACCAAGACCGCATTTGTAAATAGTGTTTTTTTTTAAAGTGCAGTTTGTATTGTGCAGAAACCATATAATTTAATAACCTGCATAATGATCAAACCCAGCCAGACAAATACAGAAATATAGTAATCAATTGAAATCATCAAAATGTACATTTACAAGTGATCAAATTACATATAATAAAACCACTATTGTTTACCTATGCTAGAGTTATAAAAATTAATGAAATATGTGGACCAAGAATCTCTAACATATGAAATGCCTTCCTCATTCATTGGTGTTTCTTCTGTGAATAACTGCATTGCAAAGTTGACATAAATTAGTTTTTAGATATATATATGTTCAAGAATTATAAAAATGATTTAACATATATAGTACCTCTTTCCAACCAGTTTTAACACCTAGTCTTATAATGGTAATCATCCATTGCACAATGTAATAGCCACACTCATAGCTTCCTGGTTGTTTATTACACTATAATTCAATAAAAAGTAATATGTTAGTATATTGATAAACAATGATAATAGAGAAAGAAAAAAATTACAAACCTTTATTCTTATCCAGTTCAAATTATTTGAATTTAATCGACCTTTTAGGATGTTATATCCACGCCATGAATTGGTTAATACAAAAAACCTCGTTAGTAGATGGTTAATTAGTAACATATACAAAGTTCAGTTTATAATGTACTTACGTATCAATGATATCCTTAAATTTTCTGGGAATCTTCTTGTGTAGGGAACAGAACCACACAACAGTCTTATCAACCATTGATAAGACAAGTAACTGCCAATGATGCCTATATCATCAATGAAAAGAGTTAGTAAATATTTAAAACATGAAATAATAATAATTGATGACATATAATTAAACTTACTCATTAATATAAGGGCATAAATAAATTTGTTTTCCCTCTTTTTCCAGGGTGTTAGTGATGTATGCTTGAGTCTCATATGAGTTTGGTCCAACGGGATTAGTATATGCAGGATCTAAGAATCCATACATATTTTCCTTCCCCTCAGTGATACAGACTCTATGCAAAAACCTACAAGTTTTTAGTTAAAGAATAATCAATAATAATTTAACATAAAGTAAATTGAATAATAGGTAAAGATACTTACATCATAAAAAATTGAATTATACTTATATTGAGCTCCTGTTTCCCAGATATAAATTCTGATAAATCTGTGTTGTAAATCATCAGTGGCAGTTCAGTGTTTATTTGAAAAAATGTATTATCCCACGGAACTGGAAAAGGATCATTGCCAATCTGACTAGCAATGAGACGTAGGGAAGCTATAGGATCGTCAACTGGAACCTCACGCTTCTTTTCCGGACTTGGTGGCTGAAAAGGTTTCTACAAGATAAACAACATTTGTATTAAATTATATGTAATATATAAATATAAATAAAAAATAATATAATGAAATGAAATTATTACATGAGGTTCGGGCATAGATCGAATGAGCTCTCTGGGCCAGGCAACGAATGTCTGAAATGCATCGACCACAGTGGTTACCTCATCTGAAGGTAGTGGAACACGAGCATCAGGAAATCGTACTTTTTCAACTGTTACCTTCGCCACATCAGGGGAGAGAGGAACGTTATGTAAGGTGGTGGCGTTTTTATAGACTTTTCCAAGTGCCACCACCTGAGGAAGTTTGCCGCCCACTACCAGTAGCTCACAATCCTCCGTCTGCCCATTGATATCATCCCCTGATGTTGGAGGAGCCGCACAACTCCCTTTTGTTGTGCGATAGAAACTCTTGTCGCATTCGATCATTCTCCTTTTTCATCTCTAGCCACATCAAATCAGTCTCCTTTCTCATCTCCTCCATTATTTCTTCATGTAACTTAGTCTTCAGTTGAGTTTCGTTCTTGGAGGAGGAGGATGGCTGTCGTTCTGAAACTCCAAAATATAGTTTAATTCCGACCCCTTGTCCAGCTGCACGAACACGACCAGAGTGTTCAGGTCGTCCAATTGCTTCAACCAGGATATCGTGACGACCTTTAGCAACAAATTTACCATCGGATTCCAAGGAATCCTGCAAGAGTACACAAAAATCATATTTTCAATCTTTAATATAATTAATGCTTTAAAAAAAAGAAAATAACAAAAATAACTTACAATTTTTTCGATTATAACCCCGGATTGCTCAGAACTTGGTGCACCCGACTTTTTAATTCGAGCCCTCTTCCATTTTACATGACGAAAAGGTGGTGATGGAGGAGAAGTGACCCCTGTTTCCACATTCTCAGACAACGTCCCCTGTTGAGATTTCTCCTTTTCCACCATCAGTGTTTGCTCAAGTTTTCGATACCCCGAACGAGACATAACGTGCGGGGTAAGATTTTTCAAAGCTATCTCTTGAGCTTTCTTCCGAAGATCCTGTCATAATTGAAATAAACAAACTAAAGTAAATAAGATAAACTTATTAATGTTATATAAACAAAAAAGTTACTTCACTTACCATCCAAGCCTCATTTTCACGGCTTTCTCTAAAAAGATGCCATGTCTCTTCATCAATATGTTGGTACTTTAAACATGGATTTTTGTCTTTAAGGTCGCCAAAAATGTATCTCGAAGTCAGTCTTGACTTAAAGGTACGAAATTTGAGTCCGATATTGGATATAATCTTTGATCGAAGCGGTTCCACATCAGTGTTTGCTCAAGTTTTCGATACCCCGAACGAGACATAACGTGCGGGGTATGATTCTTCAAAGCTATCTCTTGAGCTTTCTTCCGACGATCCTGTCATAATTGAAATAAACAAACTGAAGTAAATAAGATAAACTTATTAATGTTATATAAACAAAAAAGTTACTTCACTTACCATCCAAGCCTCATTTTCACGACTTTCTCTAAAAAGACGCCATGTCTCTTCATCAATATGTTGGTACTTTAAACATGGATTTTTGTCTTTAAGGTCGCCAAAAATGTATCTCGAAGTCAGTCTTGACTTAAAGGTACGAAATTTGAGTCCGATATTGGATATAATCTTTGATCGAAGCGGTTCTACATCAGTGTTTGCTCAAGTTTTCGATACCCCGAACGAGACATAACGTGCGGGGTATGATTCTTCAAAGCTATCTCTTGAGCTTTCTTCCGACGATCCTGTCATAATTGAAATAAACAAACTGAAGTAAATAAGATAAACTTATTAATGTTATATAAACAAAAAAGTTACTTCACTTACCATCCAAGCCTCATTTTCACGACTTTCTCTAAAAAGACGCCATGTCTCTTCATCAATATGTTGGTACTTTAAACATGGATTTTTGTCTTTAAGGTCGCCAAAAATGTATCTCGAAGTCAGTCTTGACTTAAAGGTACGAAATTTGAGTCCGATATTGGATATAATCTTTGATCGAAGCGGTTCTACATCAGTGTTTGCTCAAGTTTTCGATACCCCGAACGAGACATAACGTGCGGGGTATGATTCTTCAAAGCTATCTCTTGAGCTTTCTTCCGACGATCCTGTCATAATTGAAATAAACAAACTGAAGTAAATAAGATAAACTTATTAATGTTATATAAACAAAAAAGTTACTTCACTTACCATCCAAGCCTCATTTTCACGACTTTCTCTAAAAAGACGCCATGTCTCTTCATCAATATGTTGGTACTTTAAACATGGATTTTTGTCTTTAAGGTCGCCAAAAATGTATCTCGAAGTCAGTCTTGACTTAAAGGTACGAAATTTGAGTCCGATATTGGATATAATCTTTGATCGAAGCGGTTCCACATTAGGAATTTCAAAGTTTGCCTGCAAAATAACATCAGCAAATTAAAATTAATCAATGAATATTAAAAAACATTATATCAAAATGTAAAGCTTACCAGAACATCCTCCCAGATCATGTTCCGATCGACCTCTAACACCTCATCCCATGAATTAATCAGAATGGAGAGCCTCTCACGAGAAACAACTCCAAGATAGCTCATAAACTCATCTGCCTTAGGACCAAAAGCCACTCCAATGTTGACGTCAATGTCAACACGTGTCTTCTCACCAGCAGCACGTCTCAATGTGAGACGCTTCAATCTAGTAGGTCCTCTACTGCCTCGTCCGTATCGAGGTTTGATTGGGGTCTGATCATCATCCATGTCTCTGTTAAAAAAATTAGGTAACAAACATTAGTTAATCTGCATCGAGTTAAAATCTTATAAAAATAATACATAAAAATGTAAATAAAAAATGCTTATTTACAGGTTGCATGGAGGTTGAAAGTTCATATGTAAATTCCTTCACTATGGTCTTTACGGGATGCATGTACATCATCAACTACATCGTCATCTTTATTAATTATCTTTGGTGTGAATGAACAGGGGTCACCATTTTCAATATCTTCTATGGTCTCCCCTTGTTTTTTGCCGTGTAAAACGACATACCAATGTTCTGACGTAGGATCTTTCACGTAGAAAACTTGAGATGCTTGTTGAACCATTATAAATGGCTCATCTCGATACCCTATCTTTCGAAAGTCCACTAGTGTGAATCTTGAATCATCAATTTTAACCCCACTTTTATTGTCAACCCATTTACACTTGAAAACTGGAACAGAAAACTTAGTGTAGTCAATCTCCCATATCTCTTCTATAAACCCATAGTATGCCATTGATCCAAGTACTGGATTTGTATCTTTCGAAGTCGAAAACTGCATTGACTCGGCTTCAAGAGTAACACCAGAATTTTGAATTGTACTCTTTTCATCCATGGACTTCGTGTAAAATATACAATTATTCACTTCGTACGCTGTACATGAGATGACATCAAACTTCAATCCAGCAGCCAACCAGGTCAAGGTCTCTGATGCCGTTGAATCCTTGAACACCTCGTCTTTAAACCAAGGCATGAAAGTTCTATTATGTTCCATCAAGACCCATTTCTCTGCTTGTCTTGGGTTATTTTCCTTCACAATGGCTTTATGAGCTTCTATGTATGGTACAACTTCATCTGTGTTATTCAATATGTACAAATGTGCTTGCAAGACTTCTGATCGAGATTTGCTTACAATATTCACACCACGTAAACATTTACTTGTAGAACACCTGTGGTGCCATGAATTAGCTGGAACACCTATTGGATTTGCTTTTGTCATGTACTCTGAACAAAATTCAATACTTTCTTCAGCTATGTACCTTTCAATCATTGAAGCCTCTGGACGATAATGATTTTTCACATAACCTTTCAAAATTTTCATATACCGCTCAACAGGATACATCCATCTTAAGTACACTGGTCCACACAATCTAACCTCTCTTACCAGATGCACAACTAGATGAACCATGATGTAAAAAAAAGACGGAGGAAAAAACATCTCCAATTCACACAAGATAACAACAATTTCATTTTGAAGTTCATCTAGTTTTGAGGGATCAATGACTTTACAACAGATGGAAGAGAAGAATGAGCACAAACGGGTTATGGTATGTCTAACATTTTTTGGTAAGATCCCACGGATAGCTACCGGCAACAACTGTTGCATCAAGATGTGACAATCATGAGACTTCAACCTAATTAACTTCAAATCTTGCATTGACACTAGGCTCTTCACATTTGAGGAATGTCCTTGTGGCACTTTCACACCTTTTAGACATTGACAAAAACTAATTTTTTCATCTTTTGACATTGTGTAACAGGCTGGGGGCAAATATGTACGCTTACCCATTTCTATGGGTGCCAACTCGTCGCGTATGTTCATCTCAATCAAATCTAAACGAGCATTTAGACCATCCTTCGTCTTCCCGTTAATGTTAAGAAGTGTACCAATTAAGCTATCACACACATTCTTCTCAACATGCATTACATCTATACAATGTCTGACTTCTAACCTCGACCAGTATGGAAGATCAAAGAAGATTGATTTCTTCTTCCAAATATTTGTCACATATGACTTTTTTTTGACTTAGCGAAGGTGTGGTCTATGTTATTTACCTTTTCGTAAACCTCAACACCGGTTAATGGAGTTGGTGGACCACTACCCTCTTGGTGTCCATTAAAGGCTTTTTTCAACCTCCGGTAAGGATGATGACTTCTAAGAAACCTCCGATGCCGAAGATATACTGTTTTCCTTCCATGTTTCAATTGTTGAGAAGCAGTGTCTTCTTCGCATATTGGACACGCTTTGTGACCCTTAACACTATAACCTGATAAGTTACCATATGCCGGAAAGTCATTGATGGTGCAAAATAACATGGCATGAAGCTTGAAAGTTTCATTAGCAAATCCGTCAAATACTTCAACACCCTGGTCCCACATTAACTTCAAATCTTCAATTAGGGGACTTAGATAAACATCAATATCATTCCCTGGTTGTTTCGGACCGGATATCATCATAAACAACATCATGTATTTTCGCTTCATGCACAATCCAGGAGGTAAGTTGTAAATAACTAGTAATACAGGCCATGAACTGTGATTTGTACTCATATTACCAAACGGATTCATTCCGTCTGTAGCTAAACCAAGTCGAATATTTCTTGATTCTTTACCAAATTCTGGAAAGTCATCATCAAATTTCTTCCATTGAATAGAATCAGCTGGATGTCGGTACATGCCATCGCATTTCCTCTCATCTGCATGCCATATAAGATTCTTAGCATCGTCTGGGTTTGCAAACAAACGCTTCATCCTTGGAATGATGGGAAGATACCACATAACCTTCATTGGGGGTCCATGCTTTTCCATTTCATCAATAGAATCATCATCTTTTTGTTTCAACTTATAACGTGATAACCCACACCTCGGACAACTTTTCAACAATTCAAAATCTTTCCGGTATAATATATAATCATTAGGACATGCATGTATCTTTTTGTACTCCATACCCATTGGACAAAGAATCTTTTTGGCCTCGTAATTACGATTAGGTACACTATTTCCCTCTGGAAGCATATCCTTCAACAACTGGAGCAATTCCGTGAAGCTTTTATCAGTCCATCCGTTTATTGCCTTCAAATTCATCAATCTTAACACCGCCGACAACTGTGTGAAGTTAATTGATCCAGGATACAAAGGAGTCTCTGCATCTTTTGACATACTTTCATATCCATGCGCTTTTGCAAAACACTCAGCTCCCACATCACGAATCATGTCCTCCAATCGATCATCATCTCCATCATCGTGTACTGCTTCATCCATGGTAGAACCCACATATTCTTCAGTTACGGAAACACGTGGTAAATTTAATAATTCACCATGCCATGTCCAAGTTTTATAAGATTGAAGAAACCCATCACATAGCAGGTGTTCCCTCATGATATTCACATCCAGTATCCTTCCATTCAAACAGTTAACACACGGACACCTGATCTTTGCTCCATCATGACCACTAATAATCGCGTTATGCTGTGGAAATTGTATAAATTCCTCTACTCCCCTTTCGTACTCATCACTTATACGAACAACATTAATCCAACCTCGATCCATTATATATTCTGGAATAGTTAGGATTTTCTAATAATTAGTATTCTATTCTATCTCACACATTTGCCGAGGGTCGAACACCCCCGGACTCAATCCAAACACGATAATTCTATTCTAAAAGTAACAATAACTAACATAACATAAAACTTTTATTCAAATGTAATTAACAACTAACTAAATATATATATAATATAAATTTAAGAAAGTACAAATTATATAATACAAATTTATATATAATAATATATAAATTAATTGTTTCCTTAACTAATTTATTAAATTATATATAAATTATAATAAACAAAAATTCAAAATACACAGAAATATATAAATAATTAGTTATTAGTTATAAATTCCAAGTTGTATTAGTTATTAATTAAATATATATTATAATACAAAAAAATAAAAATTCAAAATATTAAATAAAAATTCAAAATATTAAATATAAATTCAAAATATTAAATATAAATTCAAAGTATTAAATATAAATTCAAAATATTAAATATAAATTCAAAATATTAAATAAATATTAAATACAAAACCAACCTTTCCGTCGTGAAGAAGCTTGATGGTGATCGGAGTGGAAGACAAAGGCGAAGGCGGCGGCGGAAGCTGTGGCGGTGGCGGAGCAGGAAAACAGCAGCGAACACCAATGGAACAGTAACCTAAGTGCCACAAACGAAGTTAGGAAACGAAAATGACAATGGCAACGAAGTGAATAATGAATGATGCGAAAACGAAAACGAAAACGAAAACGAAAACGAAAACGAATGAGTGAAACTGAAACTTACAAAACGCAGAGAGAAGAAACTGAACTGAGCGCAAAACGTTGAAACGAAGAGCGGAGAAGAGGAAAGTGAAAGTGAAAGTGAAACTAGTGGCGCGCTTCAATTTTTTAGGGTAAAATTGTTTTACAAATGCGGTTGTAGGGTAATATGACCGCATTTGTAAATCATTTGAATTGATTTACAAATGCGGTCTTACTCTACAACCGCATTTGTAAAACAATTTAATTTCAAAAATGCCACCGCGTTTTTTACAAATGCGTTTAAGCGCAAAGCCGCACTAAATAAAGGGTCGTTGTTTTACATTTCTGCACTAGTGAATGATGGCTCTTGATGTAGAACAAGCGATAAGGATTATTGTTGCATTGGTGCTGATTATCAAGCCCAACATGATAGAAAAAATACTCAGAAGGATGGGTTGTTAGAAGATGCACTCTTGGCTCAAAATAAAATTCTGCAGATTGGGCAACTAACTGCACAAATGGCTAAATTGCCCCAATAGTTATATGTTGTGCATTCATCTCAAAGCTAGAGTCAATCAATCATGTGTGATTTTTATGGAGGTGATCATCCTAATGGTCATTGTTCTTATCTAAACAATTCACCTGAAGTTGAGGATCCATTTATGCTTGAAAGAATGAGTAAAGTTGAAGAAGCCCTAACAAAGCTTGTGATAATGGAAGAAAATAACATGGCAACGATCAAGAATATAGAGATCCAAATGGGAAAAGTGGCGAAACAATTTGAAGAAATACAAAGTGGTCAGTTTTCAGTTGACAACCAAACCAACCCAAAAGAGCATTGCAATAAGGTAATAGTTGAAAAAGAAGATGAGACTGAGGAGTTAGAGAGAGAAATGAAAAGAAGTGAGGAAGAAAAAAATTAAAAATAAGGAGAGAAGTGTTCTTGAAAAAGATTTATCATATCCTCATCCTCCTTCAAAAACAGAGAATGATAGAAAATTCTTTGACAAATTGCTCCCTAGGAATTATTTTGTAGGAAATCTGATGCAAGATTCAACATTTGAGAGATTTCTGAAGAATAAGAGCTATATTGAAGAGAGAAATAGAGAGCTGGAGGCTAGATGCAGTGTCATGACTCAAAGGGACTTGCTTCAAAATTCCAAGAACTTAGGAGGTTTTAATCTTCCTGTGTCTATAAGTGCTTTATCTGTGGACAAGGTTGCACTGTATTTAGGCGATTTGGAGGTTCAATCCACCAAGGTGCAGTTGGTAGACAAATCCATCAAAGATCCTTATGGTGTGGTTGAAGATGTTCTTGTAACAAGGAAGAATGCATACAACATGATGCAACAAAGAGAGTTGTCCATCTTGAAATAAACAGGCGTCAAGCTAGATGACGTTAAACGAGCGCTTACTGGGAGGCAACCCAATCCACATTTTAGTTTTATGTTGTTTTATTACCTTTGCTGATTTTATTTAAAAGAAGAAGAAGAAGAAGTAAATAATAAAAAAAATAAAAAATCCTATATGCCTCCTAATCATTTTGCAGGTTATGTATTTTTGACCTGAGGACAGGTTCTATTATTCAGGGGGCAAATCCAGCAAATGAGGCAAGACTGTAGATAAAGATTTTAACAAAATGCTGGATGTCTTCTTAAGAAGAGAGGATTGAACAAAAATATGGTTTTATCTTTCTAATTCTCTTTTCTTTTCATTTATTTGAATTTTGTCTTATTTTATTTATTTTATTTTTCGGTTATTTTGTTCTCTGTTTATTTGCTTATTTGTTTAGTTTTTTTTATTGCTTATTTTAAATAAATTTCCTGTTTTGTTAGTTTGGTAGTTTTAAGTCTTGAATTATCTTTCTTGACTAAATTTTAGTTTTAATTTGTTTGTTTTCTAGTTTATTTTTTTTTCAAATAAAAAAGAACTAGAATATTAATTTTGAATTGAGGAAAAAAGAATTTGTGTTTAAATATTAAATAGTGAGATGAATTAGACACAGGTTAGAAAAGAAAATTAGATTGAATTCCTATTCAAATGTAGTTAAAATTATGATACATGAAAATTTAACAGGATGATTGATTAAGACAGATAATGACAAGACAAAAAGGAATGATACCATTTAAACCAAGTGAGTGTGTGAACCTTAAACAGTTTTGAGAGTTTTACTGATGAATTGACAATTGTGGTTGCTTAATTTTTATTTTTGTTGCATCATAAAAGAGCATGAAGTTGATTGAGGCATTTGTTTGTGTTAATTAGGAGTCAGGGCCAAAAAGCCAACCTTTATATTAGAATTCCATTTTTTTTATATCCCCTTTGGGCCAAGAAATTTTTTGTTAATATTGCACCTTAACCTTTATTGATATAATTTCCTACCCTTTAGTATGTCTAAGGAAGGAGAACATAGATGCAATACATATAGAAAAAGGGAATGGTTGGTTCTAATTGTGAAAGTTCAAAAAGTTGAAAATAGGAAGAATTTTTTCCTATTATTGAAAACAAAAAAAAGAAAAAAAAAAGAAAGAGAAACAGAAGAAGAAAAAGTAATAGAAAAGAAAGATAGAAAAAATTTCATGAAAATCATGAAAAGAAAGAAAATGAGGAAAAAGGTGACATCGAAAGAAAGTGGTACTTAGATAACATATATGTTCTCTATAATTGAATTGTAGGTATGTTCTTCTTCTTTAAGATGTGCATTTTGTTATCTAAGAAAAACCAATATATTTTGGAAGCCCAGCCTCATTACAAGCCTGGAAAAGACCTCAAGATTCATGTTTCTAATATGTTTGTGATTTGAAGATGAAATGAAAAGCAACTGTGATTTGTTATGATTCAGTGAAAATAGAGAGAAACACTTACCTGTGAGCATATGAGAAGATATTCCGGGATGAATT
Organism: Phaseolus vulgaris; assembly: GCF_051622355.1. Lineage (NCBI taxonomy): Eukaryota > Viridiplantae > Streptophyta > Magnoliopsida > Fabales > Fabaceae > Phaseolus > Phaseolus vulgaris. The sequence continues at coordinate 31,483,831 of NC_143505.1, read as the reverse complement.
GTCATTTGTTTGTTTTGATTTGATCCTGAAAGTTGATTGTCTCAATATTTTTCTATATTTGAATTTAGAAGCATCATAAGTTTCTAATTTGATCTGTTGTTTAGTGAATTGAGCTGTTTGATATTTAAATTCAAATATATTCATTTACTTTGCTTGAGGACAAGCAAGATTCTAAGTTGGTGAGAGTGATAAGTGTCTAATTTCAGTAATATTTCATATTAAAGTATAGACACCTATAAGGATTTATTGCTAATTTACATATAAAATAATCCTTAATTTATGAATTTATACCTTTTTACATTTTTTATAATATTTATTTGAATAAGAGTATTTTATTCCCAAATTTGGTGTTAATTGCAGATTTCTAGGGAGGATTGAAGATTTAGAGTAAAGGAGAATAATTTGAGCCAAAAAGAGAAAGCTGGAAGGTCCCAGAATGGAAAAGGATGCAAAGAAAGATTGATCCTTTTTTATGTTTTATTATTTAGCCCATTAGCCCGACATAGGAAGCAACCTAACCCTAAAAAACTAGGATAAATAGAGGGCTAGAGGCTCAACTCTAGTGTGCCAGATTGAGAGGAAAACAAATTGTAACCAATTGGGAGAATGGAAGGTGCTAGAAGTATGCGTAACTAATGCTACCCTTTGGGATTGAGAGTAATCTGCTCAAACTCTTATGTATTGAGGTCATATCTTATATATTAATATTTAGTTCTTGATTGATTATTGGTATTGTTGTTTTACTTTTAACTTTCCGTGACAAATTGAGAATCTTAAATCTGACCGAGAGGTATTTTTAGGGTTTGGACCTAAACATCAATACTTAGCATATTAGAGTGCTAGGGATAGACTTGAAATGTTAATTGCCATTAACGTCTGAGTTTGATTCTAAGTTATTTTTATAAATATTCGAGGGATCGATATTTAGGAAACATTCTTAAGGATTTTATATGCGAGAGATCGATATAAATGAATTTTCTACGAGCATCATTTTCAATCAAAGAACTCAATATTAACATGCTAATCAAAATACATGAGAGTGGGAGAGATGAAACCTAATCCCTATTTTTCCAATTGAAGCAACTAATTATTTGTTTGTTTTCTTATTGATCAGTGCCAACACAATCACTTCTAAACTCTTTTTATTGTTATGTTGTTATATTTAGCGAATATTGTACTTGATAATTTACTGTTCCTTGTGGGATCGATATCCGTCCTTAGGGACAATTATTACTTTTGACAAACACGGTGCACTTTTCATAAAAAGTCATGAGTTGGATGAGAGGAGAGCAAAGTATTGGAGGAAGAACGAGGGACATAGTTGTGGTGCATGGCGTAAAGTGTCCTTTGAAGTTAGCATAATCAATTACCTTCAATATTGAACTAAGCCAATAATCGATTAAGCAATATTTTTCTCAACATAATCGATTATCCAAACATTCTTCTGTAATACATAATCGATGTTGTAGTCTTTGTTTTGCCATAATAGATTATATATACCTATGTTTTTTTTACGATAATCAATGTTGAAAATCAATGTAAGCAAAACATAATTGATTATGTCTATGTTTTGAAAACATAAGTGATGTTGGACAACATTTTATTACTAGCATAATTGATTATGCAAATGTTTTTAAGCCATAATTGATTGTGGATACTCTTGTATGAGTAACATAATTGATTATCCAAACGTTAAAAAATTTATGTAATGAAAAAAAAGTCTTTTTCATAGTATACTTTTATGTTTCTATTCAATGTGTTTTTATGTTTATATGAAGAACATTTGTGTAATATAATTACATTTACATATGAATTTGTAATATTAGTTATACATTTCTTTTTACGTTTAGTTTTATTAGCCCTAAACCCTGATCCTAATTGTACACATACTTTTAACCCTAATCCAAACACTAATATTAATCATAGTCTTAACTCTAAACTCCAAGGCTTAAATCCTAACCATAATCTTAATATACAAAGTTTTAATTAGCTAAATTTTACACAAAAATATTTCATATTTCAAATATTTTTAAAGACATGGGTAAATTTGTAAACTTAAAATTCTCCCACAACCATCACATCACTCAAAAACTTGAATAAACTTTTCTCACAAATTCACTCTACATACCTTAATCCAAACAACCTTACTTTCTTATTTTTTCTCTCAAATCACTTCAAATCCATTCCCTCAAATCTTCACACATTCACTGTCTAATCCAAACAAATCATTATAGTGAGTTCTAATTAGAACTTCAATCACACAATGAATTACCACTATTAAGCTTTGACGGCTTGGAAACCGTGTTTCCAAACTTCAGACACATTGTTGACATAAATAAGCAGTGTTTGCATCACTACAAGAAAATCATTAAATAACAACCAAATTTAAAGACAAAAAATAATTAGTCACTATATTGACTAAATTAGATACTATTTTAGAGACTAAAATCTTATTGGTATCTAAAGTAGTTTCTATTATTAATAAAATTTTGTAAAATATTTTTTAAATTAGTATCTAAATTAGCTACCAAGATTTTAACTACTAATAATTTATATCTTAAATTCATCTCTAAAAGACTAACATACTAATTTAGAATATAAAGTTGTTAGTAGCTAAAACCTTGATAGCTAATGGTTAGATACCAATATAAAAACTACTCTATAAATTTTTATTAGGGTTTAATTACCTTTTTCGTCCGTATATTTATAGCCAATAGTCAATTTGGTACAGTGATTTTTAAAAAATTCAATTTGGTTCCTAAGTTTTTTAAAATGTATTCAAAATGGTCCTTTCTGTTAAATATCACCAAACGGCGTTAAGTGGTGCTTATGTGGCAGACACATGTAAGTTACGTGGATTGTGCTTACATTACTTTGGTGAATACTGAATTAGGGTTTAGGTTATTCAAATTGGGGATTTCGAATTTCTGATTTAGGGTTTCTGATACGAGGATTGCTCCCCTGGTTGGATTCTATGGTGCGCTTCCCTGCTTCGATTCCATTCGGAGGTGTGCTCCCCTCATTCGATTCTGTGATCCCCTACATCATAAACAACTCTGTATATGTTCTCTAAAAGTAATAAAAAACAGAACCACTCTGAAACTAAGTAAAAAATTACTAACCTTATAAAGGAGTAACCACAAAACGACACCACGGTCTGGATCGCAATCGCTGCCCCTTCACCAGCTCTGGACCGCACCACATAATTGCTCCTCCAAATCGACCATGGGAACGCATCTCACCATCGTAACTCATGATCGCACCACAAAATCGAATGAGGGGAGCACATGATGGAGATCAAGCTCAAGAGGACATGGAGGCCAATCAACAAGATCAAGACGAGGTGGAGGCACAAATGGAGGACGCCCATGGAGGTCAAAGTCCACCTCAAAGGATTACAAGAAGCATGTTCAAAGCTTTGGGAGCTAGAGGACATTTATTTTCTCTTTTTGTAATTTCTTTAGTTGAAGGTGCTTAGAGGGAAACATTAGAAACCTCTTTTGTTTTAGCATCTTTTAGGCTTTAGTTAGGAGCTTTAGGAGGGGGGGTGTATTAGTAGATAGGTGTAGGAGTAGAATAGGAGGTGCCAAAGTGAAGGAAAGAGTCACACCTTCCTCATGCATGGTTTAGGCGCCAGTTTTAGCTAGTTTTAGGAGGGAATTTTGAATTGTTTTAGCTTGCATTTTCAGCACCTTAGGCTATAAATAGAGGTGCCTTCCTTGTAAAATTCAGATTGGAATTAATCTAAGAAAACTCTACTCAAATTTTGAGTGAACTTTGGAGAGCTTTTGGAGCCTTCTTCTCTAGTCTTATCTTGATGGATCAATGGAGTCCTCAAGTGGCGGCATCACTCTTATCTAGGAGCATTCCACACTTCTAGTGGCGAGATCATCCAAAATTCTTCCATCTTCATGAGCACTCTCTTCTCCTTCCTTCCTTCTCTTTCAATTGTTCATGTTGTCTTGTGTTCTTGAGTTGTTTGGTTCGGCTTTTTCTATTTTTTCCAGCACCTATGTTCTGTTCTTGTCTTTTAATTACACTTTTGTTCGGTTCATATGTTTGCTTATTCAATTCTGTTCGGTCCTTTTAATTTTATCTCTCTTTGTTGATTCAATTTGACAATATGTGGAGCATCCAAACGAGTATGGGATTTGGTACTATTTTTTGGTGAGTTCTTGTCTTAGAACAATGATCCAACTCTAAGAAAAGTGCCTCTATAATGTCCAGCTCAAGGTGATTCCTAAGAATGTCAAGAATCATTCTCTATATGGCTAGTGGAATCACATCAGCACACCTCCGAATGGAATCGAAGCAGGGAAGCGCACCACAAAATCCAACCAGGGGAGCAATCCTTGTATTAGAAATCCTAAATCAGAAATTCAAAATCCCCAATTTGAATAACCTAAACCCTAATTCAGTATTCACTAAAGTAATGTAAGCACCATCCACGTAACTTACATGTGTCTGCCACATAAGCACCACTTAACGCCGTTTGGTGATATTTAACAGAAATGACCATTTTGAATACATTTTAAAAAACTTAGGGACCAAATTGAATTTTTTAAAAACCACTGTACCAAATTGACTATTAACTATAAATATAGGGACGAAAAATGTAATTAAACCTTTTTATTAGTAATAAATATTACTTTCGATATAAATAATATTTTTAGTTTATAAAATAATCTTTAATTTAATTAATATAATAACTAATTATTTTAATTATTAAATTAATTTCTATTTAATTATTATTTTTAGGACATAAATTATTGTTGGATATACTATTTTGAGTCGAGCATGGTCTGATTATTAAATATACCGAAGATGATACGATCCAACCTCTCTAAACATACGTATCTCAAACACAAATCATACACAAATTCATTTTAATTAAAAAGTAAAAATAAAGAAAGAAAAGATGAACAAATAATCTATTTATTATTTATCAATGATTTTGATGATTTTCGGGTATCTTGCTTTAAAAGAAAAAAAGAGACAGATATACTGTAGAAATTGCAGAAGTAAGGAAGGAAAAAAAAGGAAATTTTGCAGCACAAGAAATAAAGTGTTGCTATTATATTAATTGATAATTTATTATTTTACTGAATTTCGATTACATTTATATTACAAATTTATTTAGATTATGTTTTTCTTATTTGCATTAGACGTTTGTTTTCCATTTAAATTTAAAATTTGAATCATATCTTTTTTAATTTAATTTATGTTTTTTTCAATTTAAATTTAAATGGAACTTGTTATATAATTATGATATATTGTGTTTTTTAATTTGAATCATATGTTTTTATTTTTTTTAAGCTACGAACATAAAATTATGTTTGTTTAATAATTTGAATTTATTATTTTAAGTGGTGAATTAAAATATTTTTAGAGATGAGTAATACAAAAAAGATAAATTAAACTTAAGAAAAAAAATTAAATCTTATAGATAATATTTTTTACAATAATCATACTAAAATTAAAAATATAGCGTAATATTAAATAGAATAACAATTTAATATTATTTTTAAAATATATGATATATTATACTAAAATTAATTTTTAATTTGTGACATTTTTTTATTGTTTATATTGAGTTAAATTAGTTTCTATCAAATAAATTTATTTGATTTTTATATTTAATTTTTGTATTGAAGTTATTTTTTATATTTAATTTATGTTGTGATTTAAAATTAAGAAGAATATTCCTAATCAAGCTACCAAATAAAAAATGAAACAAAATCTTCAGGAAGATATGTTTTAAAGTTAAGAAACACTCCTTGTAATGAAGATATGTTTTAAAGTTAAGAAACACTCCTGGTACTAGAAATAATATTCAAGCTAGAGATACTCTTAATTGTGAAATTGCAAGAATGTTGTAGTTTTTAGAACTATCATTTCATTTAATTTAGTAAGAAGTACTTATTATAGTAGTGCATTTTCTTATGCTGCTAATACTTCTAATTTTAGTGGATATGTAATGTCGATGTATAATAAATTGAGAGGTCCTTTACTTTCAAAAGAAAGAAGTCACGTAGAAAAAATTCTACAACCTATAAGAAACCCATGGAATAAAAAAGGTTTGACAATTATTAGTGATGGGTGGAGTGATCCTCAAAGAAGACCACTTATAAATTTCATGGTTATCACTAAGAGTGGATCAATATTTTTAAAGTTAATAGATGGATCTGGTGAGATAAATGACAAAGATTTTATTGTTAAACACATGATGCAATTATGGAGGTTGGACATAAAATGTGGTACAAATTACAAATGATAATGTAGTTGTATGTAAGGTGATGGCAAATTTCATGAAGGTCTTCTTGAATCATGTAAGATATGGTGCGGAAGCTATGTATGAGTGTGTGCAAGATCCTCCTAAGAGTGGTGTTGATCTTGAAGGTGCATGATAGGTATGAATATAGGGAGGTTCGGCCAGCCCAAGGAAAGGTGAAGGATGTGAAGTTTAAAGCCTAGAGTTCTAGGGAGAAGCAAAGCTTGGCACAAAATGGCAGCATAACTTTACTCACAATAAACTTGCAAATACAAGGTGTAGGCCTTCCTATTTATAAGCTAGATGGCCGTATAAACTAAGCTAATATCTAATGAAATGAAAGACAAATGAGATGCAAATCACCAAGAACATGTGCCATGTGCTCATGACCGGCCAAAGCTAAAAAGATTCTAGAATGTTCACACAATTATGCTTTCTACACTACTCTAATTACTAAGCACCCCTAATGGGCCTCCATGTAACATGTACAAGGCTTTCTCTCTTCCATCCGTGGCTTCATTCAATTGGGCGTGAATGTGCTTAGCCATTGATCTTGTAATTGGGCCTAGACGGTCTAGGTCTCCCCCTAGACGCTCCATGTGTAGCCTTCCCTCTTCACGTCCTAGACGCTCCTTCCTTGAGTCTAGACGCTCATCATGGTCTAGCTTTGGGTCTTGGCTTTCATGGTGGGATGTGCTTGGCCCTCCTCCATCATCCCCTCCCCCTTGGAAAGGATTTGTCCTCAAATCCAGCTCGTCATCGTCATTGGTACCTACAAATGGAGAAAGATCAATTACATTAAAAGTGTCATGAACTCCATATTCAAGAGGTAGGTCCAATTTATATGCATTGTTGTTGACTCGCTTGAGGACTTGAAAGGGTCCATTACCTCGGGGACTTAGTTTGGACTTCCGTTGAGTTGGAAATCTATCTTTGCAAAGGTGAAGCCAAACTAAGTCTCCTTCCTCAAAAATTATTTCTTTCTTCCCTTTATTGTTGTATTTTGTGTACTTCTCATTTTGTTGTTGTATTTGGAGTTTAATCTTCTCATGCATTTTCTTTACAAAGTCGGCTTTGATTACTCCTTCCTTATGCACAAAATCTTGTGGATTAGGAAGAGGTATCAAATCCATGGGTGTGAGAGGATTAAAACCATATACTACTTCAAAAGGAGAAGCATTAGTAGTCTTGTGAACTACTCGATTGTAAGCAAATTCAATGTGGGGAAGATACTCATCCCAAGATTTATGGTTGCCCTTCATGATAGCCCTAAGCATAGTCCCAAGAGATCTATTGACTACTTCGGTTTGACCATCCGTTTGAGGATGACAAGAAGTTGAAAATTGTAGTCTTGTTCCAAGTTTGCCCCAAAGAGTTTTCCAAAAGTGGCTAATAAACTTGGGATCTCTATCGGATACTATACTCCTAGGGAGACCATGAAGTCTCACCACTTCTCTAAAGAAGAGTCTAGAAATATTTTGAGCATCATCTACCTTGTGGCATGGAATAAAATGGGACATTTTGCTAAAACGGTCCACTACCACAAAGATAGAGTCATGGCCTCTTGCAGTCCTAGGAAGTCCTAAAATGAAATCCATGCTAATGTCTTCCCAAGGAGCATTTGCAATCGGCAAAGGGGTGTAGAGTCCATGAGGCATTGTTCTAGACTTTGCTTTTAAACATGAGATGCATCTAGAATAATGTCTTTGGACATCTTTCCTCATGTGTGGCCAACAAAATTTTGCTTTTAAAAGGTCTAGAGTCTTATCAACTCCAAAATGGCCCATGAGTCCCCCCTCATGTGATTCTTTGACAAGGAGTTTCCTATGTGTTCCTTGGGGAATGCAAAGTTTTCCCTCTTTAAAAAGATATCCCTCGGACACATAGTAACCTCCTTGCGCTCTATGTAGACATTGGGCATAGATGGATGAGAGTTCTTGATCTTCTTGGTAAAGCTCTCTTATGTGGTCAAATCCAAGAATTTGGGCACCCAATTTTGAAAAGAGTGTATGCCGTCTTGAAAGAGCATCGGCCACTATATTGGTGCTTCCTTTCTTGTATTTGATTACATAAGGAAATTGTTCAAGAAATTCCATCCATTTAGCATGTCTCTTGTTGAGCTTGTGTTGGCCCTTTAAATATTTTAAAGACTCGTGATCACTATGGATGACAAATTCTTTGGACACAAGGTAGTGTTCCCAAGTCTTTAGGGCTCGCACAAGAGCATAAAGCTCTTTGTCATAGGTGGGGTAGTTGAGGGTGGCACCATGGAGTTTTTCACTAAAATAAGCAATGGGGTGTCCACCTTGCAACAAAACCGCACCTATGCCTACCCCCGATGCATCACACTCTATCTCAAAAGTTTTGGAAAAATTTGGGAGAGATAGAATTGGTGCATTGGTGAGTTGAGCTTTTAGCCTTTGGAAGGCTTGCTCATGCTTTTCATTCCAACAAAATGCAACATCTTTTTTAACAAGTTCATTCAAAGGAGAAGCTAGACTAGAAAAATTAGGCACAAACCTTCTATAGAAGCTAGCTAACCCATGAAAACTTCTCACATCACTTACATTTTGTGGAGTGGGCCACTCGCGGATGGCTTTGATTTTCTCGGGATCTACATGCACCCCCTTTTTGTTTACTATGAAGCCTAAGAAAACTACACTATCTACACAAAAGGTACACTTATCCCTATTTGCAAAAAGACTATTTTTCCTAAGCACTTGATCCTGCCTGTTGACCGGAGCGCTGGAGAATGCCTCGTCAAAGGATCGACGTGCGCGCCGCTTCTCACCTCCGTTCCTCCTCTGGATCTATCTCAAGAACCTGCAAAGAAACGATACGGCGCCGCTGCGGCCGATCGCACTCCGACGCTCAAGTCAGTGGCGGTATCACCAAATACTAAGAACTGGAACCGTGCAAATCTCTCTCACAAACAGCTCTGTCACTCGCAAGCGTAAAGTGTATGAACTGAACGTGCGTACCTTAGAAAATCTGTTAGGAACTCTTATATACCTGGTGGTTTTCTCTCTCCTGGCAGTTACAGACTTGGACACGTGGCTCGTATCCAACTGTACACGTGCCATCATCTGGAGGCTCCCTGACTTGGCGCTACTTCTACTCTCATTTTGGCTAAGTTACCTATGCATGGTGCTGCCCAGTGCATAGCTAACTCAGGAGTGCGATCTCTACTGAAACTGGCGAGGTAGGGCCTTCATACACCTTCCCTGTGGTCTCGCCGGCCGCCTTCATAATCTGCTTCTCCTTTAACTTCGGCGATGTGCTTGTTCTGGCGATCTCCGACTGCCTGGTCGCCTGAGTCTGCATCTGGCGACTTCGTCCTCAACCTGGCGATCGCCTATTCTGGTAAGCTGGAGATCGGAACACACCAACTTAACCATCAGCGACTACACGTGCCTCCCGACTTCCTTCCCAACTGTCAACCTGGCGCCTTGTCAACACGCCTACACTGTAACAGGATGCCACGTCATCGGATCCGACCACCAGGGCGGTACAGCACTAGAAGAACTTCCCTAAGGTGACTTAGATGGTCTTCTAGGGTTTTACTATATACTAAGATATCATCAAAATAAACTACTACATATTTACCTATACAATCCCTCAAGGTGTGATTCATAAGCCTCATGAATGTACTTGGGGCATTAGTAAGCCCAAAGGGCATCACCAACCACTCATATAATCCAAATTTGTTCTTAAAAGCGGTTTTCCACTCATCACCCTCCTTGATTCGAATTTGGTGATATCCACTTTTAAGGTCAATTTTGGAGAATAGAGTTGACCCATGCAATTCATCAAGCATATCGTCAAGCCTTGGGATTGGATGCCTATACTTGATGGTGATGTTGTTGATTGCTCGACAATCACAACACATGCGCCATTTTCCATCCTTTTTGGGCACCAACAAGACAGGTACAGCACAAGGGCTTAGGCTCTTTTGAACCCAACCCTTCTCCAACAAGTCTTGAACTTGTGATTCTATCTCCTTTGTTTCCTCGGGGTTGGTTCTATAAGCAGGCCTATTTGGTAGGCTTGCCCCCGGAATGAAGTCAATTTGATGTTCTATACCTCTAAAGGGAGGAAGCCCAATGGGACCCTCATTAGAGAATAGATCTTCAAATTCACTTAAAAGGTTTTCTATTTGAGGAGGTAAATTCACAAGTTCACTACTAGTGGCAGTGCATGTAAGTGCTCCTTTACAAAAGATAAGGCTTGGTTGTTCAACAAGAAGCAAATTTTCAAAAACGTTTTCAAGAGGCTTTTCTTGTTGACCAACCTTGTGGGAAGGAACACTCTTCTCCCACGCCTTCCTATCCCTAAGGATTTTCTCTTTTTCTAACGCTCTTTTTTTTTTGTTTTCCTCATCCCTCTTTTGCTTCATTTGTATTTGGTCTTTTACCACTTGAGAATGTGGTAAAGGACTAAGTACAAACTTTTTATACTTGTGGGTGAAGGAAATCTCGTTAGTGAGACCATCATGCAAGGTTTTCTTATCAAATTGCCATGGTCTCCCTAATAAGATATGACAAGCTTCCATAGGTACTACATCACATAAAACCTTATCTTTGTAGTTCCCTATGGAAAACTTGATTTCCACTTGCTTGTCTACATGCAGTTCCCCATTTTCATTAAGCCATTGAAGTTTATAAGGTTTTGGGTGAGGAACTACTTGTAGCTTAAGCTTCTCCACCATCCTAGCACTACAACAATTGCAACTAGATCCACTATCCACAATGAGAGAGCATATGTTTTCTAAAACATTGCATCTTGTATGAAATATGTTCTCTCTTTGTGTTTCAATGGATGTGCTAGGGTGATTGTTGAGGGTTCTCCTAATCATAAGCAATTCTCCCTCTAGTGGAGCTACCCTCTCATCCTCTCCCCCTCCTCTCTCTCACTAGGCTCATCCTCGCCACTAGTGTACTCATCTACACCCTTAAGAAACAAAGTCCTTTGGTTTGGACATTGTGCTTGCACATGCCCTCTACCATAGCACTTGAAACACTTAACATCTCGAGCTCGGATGGGTGGGGTGGAGGTTTCTTTGGTGAAAGGTTTGGTAGGTTCTTTTGGTTTTTCTTTTGATGTACTACCCTCCCTTCTAAACTCTTTCTTGGGATAAAAGTTAGAGTAAGGGCTCACCTTTTGACTTGATGTTTTGCATAAAATTTGTTGCTCAACTTTAATGCAAAGTTGAATCAAGTCATTCAAGTCTTGGTAAGGTAAGAGCTCCACTCTATCTCTTATCTCAAGTGATAGGCCACTAAGGAACCTAGCTATTGTGGTATCCTCCTCTTCTCTAATGGATGCTTTCTTCATGTAGAGCTCCATTTTTTGTCTATACTCTTCCACACTCATGTTTTTTTCTTGGAGTCTTTGGAGCTTGTCCATCAACTCCCTATGGTAGTAGGAAGGTATGTGTCGGAGTCTTAGGGCTCCCCTAAGGTCATTCCAATATGTAATGGGAGGTTCCCTATGAAGACGCCTTTCTCTTTCGAGGTCCACCAATACATGGCGTTCCCTTGGAAACTAAGGGCGGCTAAGGGTACCTTACGTTCGTCACTTACCCTATGGCAAGCAAAGAGTTGTTCTACCTTCATCTCCCAATCTAGATAGATTTCTACATTTTCCTTACCATGAAAATGAGGTAGGTCTACTCTAGTTTCCCTTGGCACCTTTTGCTCCCTTTGCCTATTTCTTCTAGGGGGTGGTTGGTAGTAGTCATTAATTCTAAGGCTTCCCTCCCCTAGAGACTCATTACTCGTAGATGCATGAGTATGAGTTTTCTTTGATTTTTGTGATTTTTGGGATTTCTCCTCTTGGGCTTTAGCCAATTCATTGATTTTTTTCTCATTCTCCAATTGTCTAAAGGAAATCATTTGTACAGCTTGTGAGACTTCTTTTAAAAGAGATTTTATAGATTTGACTTCACTTTCAATAGACTTTGGAGAGTGAGGAGTAGAAGACATGGCTAAAGTTTTTGTGTATATAAGTGTTTTACCTTGAGGAAATTTAGGAAAGTCAAAGAAGGTAGTTTTCCAGGTAAGGGAGGTGAGTCACAAAGGACTACTTAAGTACCAAGCCTTTGCCTTAGCCAAAAACTATCCCTCAATGTCTTCACACAAAACTTCCTCTTAGTAAACTACTTAGAACACAATTAAGTTGAGAAATCAAAACTTTTTTTTCAATGCAAGAAAACAATGTATGCTAACTAATTAACAAAGCTAGTCGGTTTAACACAAAATCAAAATAATCATGCAAAGCGTCACTAACTAAGCAAAAGAAAAGGCAATTACAAACAATTAACAATTGCTAATTAAGAATTCTATACTAGTCGGCCCTAGGTGAGGCTTCTTGGACACTTTGAGCCCTTGAAGACACACTCACCGTCTAAATCATAATTAAGAGGTAATTAACACAAATTAAGTTGCAAGGAAATTAAGAAAACTCCCTTTGTTGATCCTCTTTTTGCTAATTGCACTTCCTTGTTGTCTTTGCTTGTTGGCCCTCCAAGTGTTTGTAGTGTTTTTCAAGAAAGCTTGTTTCGGCCTTGGCTTTGTTTCCCCTTAGAATGAAGGTTTTAATTCTCCAATTCCAGCACCTATCAAAAGACTAGACCTTACCCAAGTCAAGTTTCCATTCAATTAAGCACCAAAGGAGAAATAAATTCCAGCACCAAATTAGAGGTCAAAGAACAAAAGCAAGAAACAATTTAATTGAATAAAACAGTACCACCAAAAGGAGTTAGATTATGACAACTAGAAAGAGGTCCAAGAAATATTAAGCAAGCAAATAAAATGTACCAAAATAAAGGTAGGCACACAAAAGAATCCTAAGAATAGCACTAGAATTAGATGACCAAATAAAAAAACAGCACCACTGGAAAATGTTGTGGGCCAGAAACGTGTTTTTCCCCAATTTATGCTGAGCTGTGTTTTTAATATATAATTCTTAAATTTGATATGCAAGATATTCAAGATTTTAGCTAAAATATGGCTTTGGAATTACTCAAAACGCATGCACAATTTTTTTTAATAAATTTTGCAATTTTGGTGTTCAGTTACGCCAGCTGTAGCGCCTCAAATTTGCACACTGATTTTAAAAGATTTATCATTTTTTTTCTGTTGATTCTTTTGGACTAATTCTTTTTTTGTACTTTCTATAACACTTCAAACTTGCATATTCCAGAGAATCAAAATTTTCCTATGAGTGAAAATATTTTTCTGGAGCAAAACAGCCAGCACAGAAAATTTGAAACAGGGGATCCTGGAAACTGGAAACAAAAACAGCAAGATACCAAAATTTAAACACAATGGAATTTGTGAAATAGAATTGTGTAGGATCTAAACACAATATGAACTCAAACTAAAATTAAAAAGGCACCAAAAGATCAAAGAACGGCAGATTCAAAGCAAATAAAGATACCCTAAATCAAGAAACAATCAAGCCAAATAAAGGACTACTAAGAATTGTTGACATTGTGGATGAACATGACTTGACAAAACATATATGGATTCAGAAATTAAAGACTCAAAAGCATAATATGAACCAAATTAAAAGTGCTATAAAGACTCAAAAGCCTAAAAGAAAACAACAACTCAAAGTTGTATGGAATCCTATCACAATTTGCACAAGAAATTGTTCAAGATCAATTGAACAAAAGTGCTTCGGTTGGATCTTCCAAATAGCACACCAAAACAAATTAAAATGCAAAAAACAGCAAGACAATTATGGAAATAAGATGAACAACATGAAATAAAGAAGATCTAGAAATGAAAAGACCAAAAGCAACTCATCTTGAAGAACCCAAGCTCATGATACCAAATGATGGCAAATTTCATGAAGGTCTTGTTGAATCATGTAAGATATGGTGCGGAAGCTATGTATGAGTGTGTGCAAGATCCTCCTAAGAGTGGTGTTGATCTTGAAGGTGCATGATAGGTATGAATATAGGGAGGTTCGGCCAGCCCAAGGAAAGGTGAAGGATGTGAAGTTTAGAGCCTAGAGTTCTAGGGAGAAGCAAAGCTTGGCACAAAATGGCAGCATAACTTTACTCACAATAAACTTGCAAATACAAGGTGTAGGCCTTCCTATTTATAAGCTAGATGGCCGTATAAACTAAGCTAATATCTAATGAAATGAAAGACAAATGAGATGCAAATCACCAAGAACATGTGCCATGTGCTCATGACCGGCCAAAGCTAAAAAGATTCTAGAATGTTCACACAATTATGCTTTTTACACTACTCTAATTACTAAGCACCCCTAATGGGCCTCCATGTAACATGTACAAGGCTTTCTCTCTTCCATCCGTGGCTTCATTCAATTGGGTGTGAATGTGCTTAGCCATTGATCTTGTAATTGGGCCTAGACGGTCTAGGTCTCCCCCTAGACGCTCCATGTGTAGCCTTCCCTCTTCACGTCCTAGACGCTCCTTCCTTGAGTCTAGACGCTCATCATGGTCTAGCTTTGGGTCTTGGCTTTCATGGTGGGATGTGCTTGGCCCTCCTCCATCATAAGGCAGCAAGTACACTCATATAATTAGAATTTCGTTCAATTTGTTAGACTTCTTGTGTAGTGCACACTTGAATGTTGAATTGAAAGATATTTGTGCAACAAAATATACTAAAAGAAATAGTGATACTTACCAACAATATTTTTGGATCACACAAATAGTCGATTATGCTACCTTTATTATTTTTTTTTGTGGGGTATTTTATGAGATTACCAATATTCAAGTTACTTTCTATTGCTTTGAAAAAAATTGCTTAAATCATAATCATGCTCAAGAGGTTTAGAAGTTTGAAAAAAGACTCCAAGAGATGGTTATTAGTGATTAATGGTCTCTTTACGAAGAGGCTAATATGGATAACACACAATTTGTGAAAATAACTTTGTTGGATGATGATTCGGGGGGTTAATACTGACTATACACTTGCTTTTACTACCCCTATTTATGATGTTCATTTGTACCGACCAGTCCTCGGACGTCGTTGACTGCCAGTAATGGTGGGCCATGTAAGCTGGATCCCACGAGCGGCATGGGCCAGTGTCTCGCGAGCGACGCGAGCCAAGGTGTCGAAGAGTGATCAGGCGTCGATCACCAGGATGTGCTGATGTGTCCTCGGCAATAGAGTGAGGGCGATGTGACATCGGACATCGGTGACTCAAACAGCAGAGCAGGGCCACGAGAGGTGGATCCCAGACAACACACCCGTTATCAGTAGGGAGAAGCCTAAATCACGAGGGGTCCAAGCGTGTGGTGTGAATAGCGCATTCAGGCGTAGCACAAGTAAAGAATCACTGGAAGCGCTAAGGCCCATGAGGGTTATGTTCCAGGGGTAGGCTGCATGCGTGGCACGTGAACAGCTAGGGCACTCCCAAGATGAATGGCCCCAGAGATTAGGTACACAAGTTGGTACCCAGGTGGTCATCCCGTCATAGGTTGCACTCTAGTAAGGGAGTCTTACACGCTAGATTGCCCTAAGATTGGTTGATAGTGGCGCTAAGGCATACCCTCAGAAACCCTAAATGCGGGTAGCGGAAACAACGGAAACCCTAGACTATATAAAGGGTAATAAGAAACCTAACAAGGTACGCAACATTTACGCGACACACACAGTTTGACACAGAGCTTTTACAGCTAAGAGCTTCGGTGTTTCCTAGCCCCAGTATTGACTTGAGCATCAGAGTGCAAACGGCCTCTAGGACGCCCCTTTGTCTTTGCAGGTACAGAGTGTTTGATCGAAGGAAAGCACAACCTAGGCAGAGAGAATTGGGCGTGTGATCGTCGTTGAAGTGCGAAGGCAATCGAGTCAACCGGCAGGAACATCATTAAAAAACAAAACAGATATGGCTACTCTTGACTTAATATATGAAATATGAGATTCAATGATTAAAGATGTGAGAAATGTGATATACCAACATGAAAGAAAGACAAAAGTTAAGCATCCATCATTTTTGTGTGGTAGTAAACTCAATATTAATTGATCATTAGACTACGAGTGACACATCTCTTCATTGTCTTACTCATTCTTTAAATCCAAGGTAATAATATTGTAAATTATTTCATGATTATGTTTTGTTGTGTACTTCTTATGTATAATATCATAAATTTATAATATTATGTTAATTTGTGTTTATATACTTTTAATGTTATTGATATTACAATCATGAATGGTTAAATGAAGATTCATAAAGACTTGTCCCAAATCAAGATGTGAAACTTACTCATGAAAGGAATAAATGTTTTAAGAGGCACTTTGGTGATGTGGATTTAAAGAGACAAGTAAATATAAAGTTTGCAAACTTTTGAGATGGGAGAATTTTTTTTGATGTTGACTCTTTAAGGGACAAAGGTAAAATGGATGCAAAATCATGGTGAATTGTTCAAAATCTCTTGCACGAATACTTTAAAAGATATTAATCTACTTGGACACCATGTTCTTCTTCTTGTTCTTAAAGGAATTAGAGTACTTACTAATTTCTATTTGAAAATAAATAAGATGACACTTAAAATGACGAATAATCTAGTATTTGTTTAAAAGAAGGGGAAACTTAACTTATCTCTTGATGAACAAGACCTAGAAGTTGTATTTTTTAATTTAGGATGAACAAATGTGAAAGTCAAAGACTGTGGTTTACATAAGTTTTTCATTTGTTAAACTTTGTTTATAAATGTTTCTCTTAATTTGTTTACATTTTGAAGTATAATTAAACATATTTCAATTTAGCCATATCTTTGTGTCTGTGTTCATATTATGTTTGTGTTTGCATCCATGTTTGTGCTTCATATGCATAGTTAATATCTTGGTTTTAATAGAGGAAGAGGTCAACGGTGCATGCAAATCCAAGTGTCTCCTTTAATTTTATGGATCAATGATGTATGAAAAGTCATATATGGAAATCGAAATGGCATGGGATTAAGGTCAAAATTGTTAGAATATATGGCCTTAAACGAGAGGGGGTGAATTGTTTAAGGGGGATTTTCGCAAACTTTGAAGGTTTAATGAAATTTAATGCTAAATTACAGAGAAAAGAATCAAGGAAACAAATACCCAAAACTGTTTTAAGATGTTACCAGAAAAACAATCGGTTGTTTTGTCGAAACAATCGGTTGTTTTTATCAGCAGTTAATAAAAACAACTTAAAACAGATATATGTGAGATCAGGGAAAAAGAGAATCACACAACAAATTTATACTGGTTCACTCTTACACCAAGAGCTACATCCAGTCCCCAGAAACCACTGGGTAATCCACTATGCAATCAAAATCAGATTACACACACCAGACACCAAAGTAGTGACCTTGAACCCCTCAAGAAACACACTACCTCTGGCAAACCACACCAAGAGTGTTGATCTTGAACCCCTCAAGAACACACAACACTCCTTGGCAACACAAATACATAAATACAGTAATCAAGGAAGAAGGGAATAGAATACACATGGGTATTACAAAGCTTAAAGTTCAAAATTACAACCCAATCCTATTCCACACACTTTAGAATGATCCAAAGCTCTTTCAAATCTTGGAAAAACTGTTTTGATGAACTCTTTCTCTTACTCCAAGATTAGGAGCGTAAAACCACCATTATATAGACCCACAAAGTGGTCAAAAGCATTTAATAAAGGAGCCAAGTTAGTTAGGATCATTTAAAACATATTAAAACCGCTTAACAAAATTCTGTTAAGGTTTTCAGGAAAACAATCGGTTGTTTTGTCAAAACAATCGGTTGTTTTGTCAAAACAATTGATTGTTTTGGTTTGACAGCAAAGTCAACCAAGTTTTTCAAAACCTTTTCAAAAACTGCTAAGGTAAAACAACCTGTTGAAATTTTGACAGCTTTTTAGAAAACACATCTTTTCAAAAGGTTAAAGATTCAAATGAACTTGGATCATCTTAAGGAGTGAATTAACAAGTTTCAAACAACTAGACAACACACACACCCAACGACAAGGTCTTCAAGCTTTCCTCTTGGATTTGGAGACAACAAAGCATCTTGTTCAACAATCTCCCCCTATTTGATGAAGACAAATCCTTGGTTTGTTTGTGTTGTTGTTTTTGAACTTGAAAGATCCTGCAAAACAGAATTTGTGCATATACAAAGCAAGTATACCAGTAGGATACCAAGGCACACAAAAGTAGTTTTCTGCATAAGCCTTTAAGCAGAAAAACCAGTCAAATAGCCATAAAAACCAGTGCCAAAAGGAGACTTGTGTGCAGCAGAACTATGGTGAATAAAAGCATGGCAGCAGCAGAATTTAAACCATGATAAAACCAGATAACGCCATAGTGTATCAACAACTATACAACACATAAAACCACACCATTCTCCCCCTATTTGTCTTCTCAAATAGAATGAAAGAATGGATAAAATCAAGATTAAGAAAAACCATAATATCAGTATGTGTAGTAGCACCATTGCAGCAACAAACCTGTGATACCATATCAAAATTGTAGCAAAGATATATGGTGTATCAGAGATATGACAGCAGCAGAATCAAAGAACCATAGACCCCAAAAATTCAGCAAGGAGACCACAGTTTCTCCCCCTATCTTTTCTTCATCCAGCAGTTCAAGTTGGTCAAATGATTTCTCAAGAGGTGGATTTGGTAGAGATATTCTTTCTTCTGTTAAGAGCAAACCTTCTAGACGTTCCAAAGATACATTCACAAATATTCATCAACCCCATGACCACCAATGTGGTTCTTATTCATAAAAAGCTTTGAATTTCAAGGAAAACAAAGAATATAACTCTTTATGATCTAATTCAGAGGCACAAAGAATGCATATTTGACTCATAATGGGTTATGAAAGAAAACAAACAGTTGTAATCATGCATAAGAAATCATAAAAGCTTTACTCAAATGTGCTAGAGGTAAAACAATCGGTTGTTTCGTGAAAACAATCGGTTGTTTTTCTGAGACAACAAGAAAATGTTGTTTTTCAAAGCAAATCATCTTTCAAAGTGATGGAAAATGCATAATGAAATACATTCATACCTTTGCATTACCTTAAGCATGTTTAGAATATCATTTGGTCTTATGAAGCCAAAAGCATAGGATGAACATATACAACTTACTTTACATAGGTCATGAATTTTGACTTGTCAAGAATTTGAGTAAGGTCATAAGCCAAAAGCCATAAGCATTACTTTGATCATTCTTCATCATAGCACCTGTACTTGAAAGGTCTTGTAACACATAGTTGATGCATATACAAAGCAAGTATAGCAGCAAGATAGCAAAACACACACAAACCAGTTTTCTGCATATATGATAAGTGTCTAATTTCAGTAATATTTCATATTAAAATATAGGCACTTATGAGGATTTATTGCTAATTTACATATAAAATAATCCCTAATTTATGAATTTATACCTTTTTACATTTTTTATGATCTTTATTTGAATAAGAGTATTTTAGTCCCAAATTTGGTGTTAATTGCAGGTTTCTAAGGAAGATTGGAGATTTGGATTAAAGATGAATGATTTGAGCCAAAAAGATAAAGATAGAAGGTCCCAGAATGAAAGAAAAAAAAGAAAGAAAGAAAGATTTGGCCTTTTTATGTTTTATCATTTAGCCCATTAGCGCGACACAATAAACAACCTAACCCTAGAAAACTAGGATAAATAGAGGGCTAGAGGCTCAACCTTAGGGGGCCAGATTGAGAGGAAAACACCATAGAGTGAATTGTAACCCAATTGGGAGAATGGAAGGTGATAGAAGTATGCGTGGCTAATTCTACCCTTTGGGATTGGGAGTAATCTGCTCAAACTCTTATGTATTGAGGTGATATTTTATATATTAATATTCAGTTCTTGATTGATTATTGGTATTGTTGTTTTACTTTTAATTTTCCGTGACAAATTGAGAATCTTAAATCTGACCGGGAGGTATTTTTAGGGTTCGGACCTAAACAACAATACTTAACATATTTGAGTGCTAGGAATAGACTTGAAATGTTAATTGCTATTAAACGTCTGAGCTTCGTTCTTATAATTATGCGAGGGATCGATAGTTAGGGGACATTCTTAAGGATTTTATATGCGAGGAATCGATATAAATGATTTTTATACGGGCATCAATTTCAATTAAAGAACTTAATATTAACATGCTAATCAAAATACATGAGAGTGAGAGAGATGAAACTTAATCCCAATTTTTCCAATTGAAGCAACTAATTCTTTGTTTGTTTTCTTATTGATCAGTGCCAACATAATCACTTCAAACTCTTTTTTATTGTTCTGTTGTTATATTTAGCAAATATTGTACTCGATAATTCACTGTTCTTTGTGGGATCGATATCCGTCCTTAGGGACAATTATTACTTCTGACAAACGCGGTGCACTTGCCGTAAAAAGTCATCAATATACAACATTAGCATAAAAAACCAGAAAAGTGAAGTAATCAAGTGTTTTCAAGTGCAGAGAAACAACAACATAATGCATCAATTTTAATGCTATCTTATACAACCAAATCAAGCATAAACAGCTCCCCCTATTTGCTCTCACAAATAGAAAATGAGAAGGGTTGTACAAAGCAGAAATCAAAATGATAATATAGTAGACCAGCAGTACAAACAATGTTGACATTTCAAGAAATAGAAAATGATATAGACCTTTCAAGAAAACAAGTGGATATAATCTTTTATTATCAGATTCTGAGGCACATTCAATGTATATTTGTCCAAAATCAAGATTTGAAAAAGAGAAATGGTTTAATCATGCATAAGCAAACTTGATAGCATTATACAGAGGTGCCAGAGGAAAAACAATCGGTTGTTTCGAAAAAACAATCGGTTGTTTTACTATGACAACAAAAGGAACATTTTTCATAACCATAAATTATCTTTTAAATGGATGAAAATGCAGTATGCAATTTGTTCATACCTTTGCACAGAGAACCCTAATAGATTCACTAAAAAAAAAAGACTTTGAGATGTTCATATGGTCACATGGCACACATACATAAATTGAGAAATGAAAACACACATACTCTCTTTATTTTTGAAGTTTCTCTTTTAAGCACCCACTATGCATGTGCCAAGATGTCTCTTAACTTTCAAAGAACCTTCCAAGACATATACAATTGAAAGTGTAGGTACAAAGATTGTCCTTGCTCTTGATATACTTCCCTTTAGCAGTCACTCTTCAAGTCCAAAAGTGATTCTTGGCTGCCAAGGATACCTACAAGAAAAGATTAAGAAGCAAGATTTGGTCCCCTTATAAATTTGGATCCAATGATGTTAGTAGGAACCTTAGAAACCTTAGGAACACATTTCAAAATACCTTTAGGAATAGAAAACCTTCTTACTCTGCATAATCTAATAGTGTGGCCCCTTTTCATGCAGTAATGGCAAATTTCAACCGGTTGTTTCGATAAAACAACAGGTTGTTTTTCAAAGAAACTTGAAAAGGATTTTGAAACATAATTGTTCTTGCTGTTTGGATTAAACCCCAACCTAGCCTTGCCAAAAACACATTTTTGAGAAGCAAGAACAATTTCAAGATTAGATTGGCCTTTGGAAAACTTGTCCATGGTTTTTAAAAGATAGTGAACCTTCTTTTGAAGAGATTCACAGTTTTCAAAAAAGCTAGAATCACACTTGCAAGAAGAGTTTTTGTAAATCATTTCCAAACTTTCAAAATCTGTTTTTGAATGGTTCAACTCTTCTTCCAATGTCTTGACTCGATTTTCCAACCAGTTGTTTAAACCTTTTGTTCAAAAGGGCCAACCTATTAGCTTCTTCATGAGTCTCATTGAAGGCCTCAAGAAGTTGGCTATAATTTTCAACATTAATAGAAGAGCTTTAACTTACACTGCTTGTGTCACTTTCTTGTCTTGTCATTTGACTTGAGTAATGACAGTTTTTGTTCCCAGCAACTTGACTTGATCCAAAATCTTCTTTTTTCATAAGACAAACCTCTTTTCTGGATTTTGAAGAGAAAGATTCAACAAAAGATTCTTCTTTGTCCATCAAGGCACTCCTTGGATTCTTGTGATACTCTGCAAGGGTATTCCACATTTCTTTGGCAAAACTACATTCTGAAACTTTGAGCAATTCATTAGAATTAAGTGCATATACAATGATGTTCATAGCTACACAATCAAGATTTTCTCTTTCAGAAGAAACATTTTCAGATATAGGCATGAGATAGCTATTTGTAATAACATTCCAGATTTTTCTATCTATAGATTCAACAAAGAAATTCATTCTTATGCACCACAATTCATATTTCACACCACAGAACAAAGGTGGTTTGCTTAAATAGGCACCTTCCCCAAAAGAAAACTTTTCAGCCATTTAAAAAAGATTTAGGATCAAAACTTGAATAACTTTCAAGAACCAAGCTCTGATACCAATTGTTAGAATATATGGCCTTAAACGAGGGGGGGGGGGGTGAATTGTTTAAGGGGGATTTTCGCAAGTATAATGAAATTTAATGCTGAATTACAGAGAAAAGAATCAAGGAAACAAATACCAAAAATTGTTTTAAGATGTTACCAGAAAAACAATTAGTTGTTTTGTCGAAACAATCGGTTGTTTTTATCAGCAGTTAATAAAAACAACTTAAAACAGATATATGTGAGATCAGGGAAAGAGAGAATCACACAAACAGATTTATACTGGTTCACTCTTACACCAAGAGCTACATCCAGTCCCCAAAAACCACTGGGTAATCCACTATTCAATCAAAACCAGCTTACACACACCACACACCAAAGTAGTGACCTTGAATCCATCAAGAAACACACTACCTTTGGCAAACCACACCAAAAGTGATGATCTTGAACCCCTCAAGAACACACAACACTCCTTGGCAACACAAATACATAAATACAGTAATCAAGGAATAAGGGAATAGAATACACATGGGTATTACAAAGCTTAAAGTTCAAAATTACAACCCAATCCTATTCCACACACTTTAGAATGATCCAAAGCTCTTTCAAATCTTGGAAAAACTGTTTTGATGAACTCTTTCTCTTACTCCAAGATTAGGAGCGTAAAACCACCATTATATAGACCCACAAAGTGGTCAAAAGCATTTAATAAAGGAGCCAAGTTAGTTAGGATCATTTAAAACATATTAAAATCGCTTAACAGAATTCTGTTAAGGTTTTCAGGAAAACAATCGTTTGTTTTGTCAAAACAATCGTTTATTTTGGTTTGACAACAAAGTCAACCAAGTTTTTCAAAAACTGCTAAGGTAAAACAACCTGTTGAAATTTTGACAGCTTTTTAGAAAACACATCTTTTCAAAAGGTTAAAGATTCAAATGAACTTGGATCATCTTAAGGAGTGAATTAACAAGTTTCAAACAACTAGACAACACACACACGCTCAACAACAAGGTCTTCAAGCTTTCCTCTTGGATTTGGAGAGATCAAAGTATCTTGTTCAACAAAAATGGTGTGACATTAAGAATGAATTGGTCGAGGAGACCATGGTTGAGATAGTATTTCATTTACATCATAAGGGGAATAAAATAGGAAGGACATGTGAGTTGTGAAATATGTGACGATTCAAGGAAGGCTTGAGCATTGGTCAGATTGGGTTAGATTCAAGGCCTGCACTGTCCACTAGAATGTTTGTCATCTTTAGGATGAGTACATTGAGGCTCATATATTAGCCTACAATATACATGTAGACATGGTCGAGAGGTCAAAAGGCCTTAGTCAAACTTTGGTTTCGTATTGAACGCCTATATTCTCTAACTCGATCATGACCTGATACGGATGAGACCAATGTAAATATAGTCTTTCGGCCTTTGTAATATTCTTAATTGATATCCAGATGATGCAAAATACTCAATTTTAGCCCTACTATAATCAAATATGTAAATGTCAAAAGCAACAACCCTTATTGTGGAACCCCTTTTCGATGTGGTGCGAATATAGGACATAGAGCCCTAAATACACGCCACTGACCTACGTACCAAGGGTCACTACTGGTATGAGGGGAGGAAATGAAGATGGATGGTACTTTCCCTATTTTTATAGAATATTAAGAGAGAGAAAAACTAGGATAAGTGAGAATTTTCCAATATAACATACTAGAGTACTTCGAATAAAGGATACCTCCTATCTATGGCAAAAACATTTTGGTATCCACCATGGGGTCCGAGAATAGTGGTCACATGATCTCTTCAAAATCACATTTAGTAGCATTTGAGCTAGCATTATCATTTGAGGTTCACGTTCTGAAACTAGTGAGGAAGAAGTTTTATCAACCTTGCACCAAATAATGCACTTGGTCGATAAGTGGGGGATGCCAATTCCTTGGACCGTGTTTGATATCCTGGTCAAGCATGAAGCAAAACTTCATTGCTTTTTCTAAAATAGAAGTGAAGCATATGCCATGTGTATGTTTCTACTCTCAACTTCTACGGGTAAGATATCACTTACAAGATTACTCTAGTGTTCATAACAATATACCTATATATTGCGATAATACCAGTGCAATCAATCTTTCGAAAAACTCTACCCAACATTCTAAGGTTAACCATATAGAAGTAAGATATCATTTCATTCATGATTATGTAAAAAATAAATTACATTAAATTTTGTTAAGACTAATCACCAATGGTCTAATATAGTCACTAAGGATCTGTTCGCAAAATGTTTTAATTTTATTAAGTCAAATTTAAATTTATTTGAACATAATCTTGATTGATTAAAAGATAATATCGTTTTTATAATACTAATTTGTTTGTTGAATTTGTATAGAATAACAACATCTCAATGATCAATCATTTGAAAATATCAGACACATTAAAGGGCACTGATGAAGAAATCTCGAAGTAGTACAACATTCACGCACATTTAGTGCTACACGATGCCACCACTCCAACGTGCATGACGATAGGGAAGCATAACCATCATTCTATTTTCAAACCTCATTTCTAGAAATATGGCCTAAGCTTTTTCTAGTGTGCTAACCTTATTAAGAAAACATTTACACATCTTTTATTTCATAACTGTAAAGGCACCTAAGAAGACAACTTAGAAGATTCTGGCGATCACCAACCCTGGGGAGGCAACGCTACTATTTCCCTAATCTCAATGATGCCTAATCTCAATGTGTTTTTTTCTAGAGTGTTTATAAGGTTCTTTGTTAGATGTATTGCATTTTAATTATAATAAGTCAAAGTTACCTATTTGACTCATTAGTCTTCAAGCTTATGTTTAAGAAACAAAATTTGAGTTCAACAGCTACCACATGCAATGAACACAACTTTAACCGTTGAAAGAGCATCACATGCTCGCTTCTTGCTATGAAAAGATATCAAACTTGATCTAAGCAAATGGCATGTACCACTGGTACTCTTTCTGTCAAATTTACATCATGCAAAATTAGAGTAAAAAAGCATTAATAGGATACCATAGTCCAACGCTTTTGGTGCCTTTAAGGTATTTCATAATCCTCTTTGTTGTAGTAAAATATGATTCCTTTGGACATGACTTGATCTTCCACAAAGACAAACAAGAAACATTATATCCAATCTGCTAGTTGTGAGATACACCAGTGATCCAATCATCCTTCCAAACTTTGTCTAATTAACTAGTTTTCCCTCATCTTCATGAAGGTAGTAGTTGGTTGACATTGGTGTTGCAGCTTCCTTGCAATTCTCCATCTTAAATATTTTTTGGATGTCACAACGTATTTGGATTGACTCAGGAATGTTCCATTTCTATGTTTTTTTATTTGTAAACCAAGAAAGTAAGACAACTCTTCCATCATTGACATCTCAAATTCACCCTGCATTGCTCATACAAACTCCTTACAAAGAATATTATTAGTTGCTCTAAAAATTATGTTATCAACATACACTTGAACAAGAATGATATCAACATTTTCTTTCTTAATAAAAGGAGTCCAGTTAACTTTTCATCTCTCATAGTTTTGAGACAAGAGAAAGTTGTTACGCTTCATACCACTATCATGGAGCTTGTTTAAGACCATAAAGTGTCTTCTTGAGCTTGTAGACATGTTTAAGATGTGTTTGGTCTTCAAAACCAGGTGGTCATGAGACATAAAGTTCCTTATTAATGAATCCCTTGAGAAAAGTGCTTTTAAAATCCATTTGAAACAACTTAAAACTACTCATACAAACAAATGCAATGAGTAATATAACAGCTTTCAATCTAGATACAGGTGCAAAAGTTTCATCATAGTCAATGTCTTCTTCTTGATTATATCCTTTTGCAACTTGTCTAGCTTGATTTCTTGTAATCGCTCTTGATTCATCCATTTTATTCTTGAATACCTATTTAGTTTGAATAATATTCATATATTCAATTTTAGGAACTATAACCCATACATAATTTCTGAGAAATTGATTTAGTTTATCATGCATAACAACAATCCAATTTTTATCTTTTAATACATCAATAACAAATTTAGGTTTTAACTAAGACACAAATGTCATATGTTCACAAAAATTATTAAGAGAATGTCTAAAAGAAAATCCCTTTTCAATTTGCCCAATGATATTATCCAGAGATAAATCCTTATGTATTCTCTATTCCTTTGGTAGATATGTTAGTTTTACAAATTTAACAAGTTGATCCATAAATTCAACTGGTTTTCTAGATCAATTATGAACTTCTGAAATGAATCAACTATTTCATCTTTGCTTGCATCATACTTTGAAGATTATTCTTTTTCATGGTTAGTCTAAAAAAACAACATGCACAAACTTCTCTACAGTCATAATTTTATTATTATAGACTCTATAAGCATGACTATTCAATGAGTATCCAATAAAAACACCTTCATCATATTTAACATAAAACTTTGTAAGGTTTTCTTTGCTATTATTAAGTATAAAACAATTGCAACTAAAAACTTTAAAATGACCAATGTTAGGTTTTCTACCTTTGTAAAGTTCATTAGGGGTTTTCTTAAGAATTGGTCTAATGAACACCACATTAAAGACATAGTTGCGTTGAGAACATCAACCCAAAAGTATTTTGGAAGAGATAATTCATTAAGCATTGTCCTAGCCAATTCTTCTAATTATCTATTTTTCCTTTTTACCATTCCATTTTGTTGTGGAGTCATAGTGCAGAAAAATTGTGTTGAATACCATTGTTTTCACAAAATGAGTTAAATTTTTCATTTTGAAACTCCCCACCATGATCACTTCTAATTCACAAATGTTGTTGCAATTTTCATTTTGTAATAACTCGGAAAAAAATTTGAAAAATGAGAAAGGTATTGGATGTAGATAAGTCCATGTGAAGCAACTCAAAAGGTTTAGAAGTTGAAACAAAAAAAATTCAATTTGAAAGATGCTTTTGTTTGTTTACCTTTTTTCCATGCTTCACATACCTTATCCTTCTCAAACTTCATTTTTGGAAGGCCTATGACTATATCTCATATATTAGCTTATTCAAGTGATGCATGTGTATGTGATCAATTCTTCTATGCCATAGCCTATATTCTCTAGTTTTAAATAGAAAACATTCAATTTTAGATGCAATATTTGTAATATTTAACTTGTATACATTATTTTTACCCTTTTACCTACAAACAAGATTTTCCTTGAACCTGCATCATAGATCAAGCATGAATATTGCTCAAAGATGACTTAATAATCTTTGTCACATTGCTGACTTATACTCAGTAAGATGTGCTTCAATCCTTCTACATACAACACATGTGATTGCCAATATCACCTTTTTCGAGAATCCTTCCCTAATTATTGTCACCATAAGTGTCATATCTCTCATGTTTCAGCTGCAGGTCAATAAATTTTGAAGTATCTATAGTAATGTGCTTTGAAAAAACTATTAAGATACCATAGATGCTTCATGACTGTTAAAGGCTCTTGCAAAACAAATTTACATTACAAGGTTTGATCCCTTTATAAATTTCGATTCCAAAATTGTTATAGGTACTTTTAGGTACACGTCTAACTAAGTCATTTGGTATGTCATACTTTTTAACTATAAAGTTTATAACACTATGACCTATTCTAAATCAATAGAATCAAGTAACAAATGGTGTGTGTTTCACTATATTTAAAAAACTTTGAACTACTTTGTTTTGATTTTTATTCAGATTTGTACTCCAAACCAGCTTTTCAAAAACACAATTTTGAGACTCAAGCAAGACTTCCATATTTGTTTTTCCCATAGAAAACTAAGTCAAAGTTTTTATAAGATAATGAACTTTTTTGTAAAACTTCACAGTTTTCAAAACTCTTCACCTAAATTACTGCAGAAACGTTCAAGTTTTGGAAATTCAGGGAAAACTTCTTCAATCAAGATATGTAATCGAACAAGTAAAAAAAAATGCTCAAAGAATTAAAAGAATTCTCTCAAATTAAAATTTCTCTAAAAAATCACTTAGTGGTCTCTTGAAAATTTTGAAAATATACAAAAAGATTCTCAAAAGATATTTTTATAAAACTCATAGAAAAACACTTTTTCAACTGATAAGTAAATTTTAATGATTTAAGAAGTTGATTCAAACAATTAATTTCACTTAAACCGAAAACAATTGATTATTTTGAGTCTTTAATATTTTAAAACCATAACAGATAACAACATCCTAAAACTCAAGAGATTTTAATATGTTAAATAACAAGTTTTTACAGATTAAATCCATATAAGTTTTTTAGGTTTTGACTAGTTTTCACGGAATAAAACAATATTTCAATACATTAAAATTTCCTTAATTCTAACTATAAAATTTCCTTAATTCTACATTAAAATTTTAAAAACACTTTTCTTGGATTCTTATGGATTATTTACCTTGATATAAAGAAACATACCTACCATATAACACAAAACACTAATACACACAAGGTCATATTCTTTAAAAATTATCTTCAATTTATAAGTGGGTTGGATTCATTGAATACAAGCTTCAACTCCAACAAGCTTCAACTCCAACAAACTTCAACATCTCTTTCATTGTTTTTGGACTTTGACATAACAAGCTTGAAGGTTGACATTTGTACTTTGAAAAGTAGAAAAAGTTTACTTTTAACAAGTTAAAATCTATAGAACCTTTACTATACGGTCAAAGGCCTTAGTTAACTAGCATTAAATGCTCGATAAAACACTTAAAGAGGAAGTTGAAGTTAGTTGATATAATTTTAAAATTGATTTTGTGGGCCCAATTCAAGCCCACCCATTTCTGAAACTTCAAAACTTTTATAAACAGAGATTATATATGGCATAATAAGACAAAAGGATATAATGAGAGATGCTTAGATATTAGACATGTATGTGCAACAGTAATTTAGTTTAGTTTTCTATTTTTTGTCAACAGTTTCTTGTCGTTTTGACTTCTATAGATATTCTTCATTTTTCTTCAATTTCTCTTGCTATTCTTCTTATCTATACTATATACATTTTGTACTTTATCTTTCAAGTTGAATTTAAGTATAGAATTGGGTAATAGTTTAAGTGTTTTCTTCTTCAAAATTTTTTTGGGACTTTTTTTTTTATCGAAAGTAGTTTTATAAAAACATACAAACCAATTTGTTATATTTTCTTTAGTAACAAGGAATCCATATTTGGGTCTCTTGCAATTGAAGTTGAAGATTACTAAACCATGATTTTTATTCCCTATTTTTCATTCCAGTATTGAATTTAGCTTTTCTCATTTGTAATTCATTTCAATTCCCGTTTGTTTATATTTCTTCACTTTTATTTTTCAATTTGTGTGTTCAATTAATTTTTGTTTTAGTTTAATTCAATAGAAATTTATATTTCCCGCAATGCTCTGTTTTACATTTCTGCACTTTATTTTTCCTTCCATTTATATTCCTTGCAATTTAATTTTCCTGCACTTTACATTTTAGTCATGTACATTTTCTGAAATTTAAGTTTTTATCATTTATTTTTTATGCAATTTAGTTTTAACGTTTTCACTCTCTTTTTCTCTTTCTCTTTATAGAACCATTAGACAATCTAGTAAGCGATTGCTGACTAGATAATCTAACTATTTTATGCATACCTTTTTGCATAAGCCATTTTTCTTTCTACACAAATCATTTTAATTTTTTCATAACAAAAATTAGATGATCTAGCAAGCGATTGCATACTAGATAGTCTAATAGCAAGCGATTGCATACTTTCATGTTTTTAATATTCTATCATTTACGTTTTTATCTTTATATTCTCAAGTGTGGCTAGATGATTCATTAGACGATAATCTATAGATGGTCTAGCCTTCACTCTGTTTTACGTTTTGTTTCATTTTACATTCCATCTTTAATTCATTTCTTCCCTCCTCTTAGTTATAATTTGTTAAGGAGAATATGAAGCCATAAAAATATAACACACGAGATATATCTTTGGAGATTCGATCAAGGTTAGCCCTATATCACATTTTTATTTTGAAAAATGGACGCGACTAATAGTTCATATGACCTCTTGTGATTTTCCCTTTCAAAGAATAATGAAGGCCTAAGTTTTAAATCCCGACTATGTCCTTGTACACGAGTCTTTGTGGCACAAAATTCAATTGTTCTTTCCTGATAGGTTGGTTTCAATTGTGCCTACAACAAGTGTGATCGCAAGTTCAGAAGGCATCATCACAATCCTTGGAGGACTCCAAGTGATAGGCACACACCATTTTCAATGATATGCTCAAACATTGACTACAATATGTCAAATGTAGATGTTATAAATTTTACTTGTAGAGACATTAAAGGTTTAATCCTTCGTCTAGTTGATGAAGAAGATGTCGAAGATGAAGTTTTAAGAAAACAAGAAAAACAAAAAAAAATGGATGGTTGAATTTTGTTTTTAAAATTATTTTAAAACATTTCTGAAAAATATCATCTGATACTTGGTAGTCAAGTGATAATTTTTATGGTAGATTATTTGTCAATGAGTTTTCGAAAATCCTTTTGAACTTCTTCTTTAAATATCACAAGCAAAATAACATGCAACATAATATATTAAGGAAAGAAAGATTACTCAATATTTGTATAATGGTTTGTCTGATAGCACAAACTATGTCTAGTTCTTTGACATCTAGTCAAGTTTCCCTAAGCAAACTAAGGTTGTAAATTACAAAGTGAGTGTTATTTGAACCCATCAAGTCCTGGCTAAATCCCAAGTATTCTTTGACATTCAACCAATATTGGCTGAAACTTGAGTATTCTTTGGAACTCAGCCACTCATGACTAAAACTAAGTATTATTTGGAACACAACAAAGAACAATATATATGATTTAAAATATAATTAACACTTATAAGTACATGTTTTTGGATTGGTACTATTTACGATTATTAAAAAGCTTGGTTTATAAAATAATTTTTATATAAATTTTTTTTTGTTAGACATTATTATGCTATTTAACATCTCAATTAGGCTGACACCTCAAGTAACAACAATCATCTACCATATAAAAAAAAACTACTTAAATGATATATTTCAACTAAACTACCCATCCCTCAACAAATTTTCATGATATATTTTATTTTCTTAATTAATATAATTGTACAATTCTCTAATATTTCAACTGTATCAATAATGTTCTCCTATATTATAATTAGATTCTTCTACTTTAATTATTTAATAAGTAAGTCATTAATTTAGTTAGAGTGATTTCCTTTTATATTTCTTTATTGTCATAAATAACCATAATTCATTAAGTAGATTAGTCACAAATTTATTTATTAAGTAAATTATTCATTAAAAATATTATTAAATATAAATTAATTTTAGAGACAATAAATAATTATAAATTATAATGAATAAATTAAATACTAATTTAAAAACTAAAAAAAATATTAGTATATAAAGTAATTTTAAAATTTATAAACTACTTTTTAAATTAATATTTAATTAGTTACCATTGTTTTAGCTACTAATTAATTTAGATTCTAAAATTGGTAGCTAATACATTCACAGTCAATTAAATACCAATTTAGAAACTAGTTTATAAATTTAAAAATTATTTTAGATACTAGTAATTTTTTTTAGTCTCTAAAATAATATCTAGTCTTATTAATATAGTAATTAATTATATTTTAACTCTATAATTAATTTATATTTAATGATTTTTAGTTGTGATTATACCTAAATATATTTAATCAATGTGAAAAATATTAGTGTATTCGATCACTACAAGAACATTATGAAATAGAAACCAATTTTAGAAATAAAAAAAATTAGTTGCTATAGTGACTAGATTAAGACTATTTTAAAAACTTAAAAAATTTTGGTTTCTAAATTAGTTTCTATTATTGTTAAATGGTTTTTAAATTGATATCTAATTAACTACCAAAGTTTTTTCTACCAAATTTAGAATCTAAATAATTGGTAGTTAAAACATTGGTAGCTAATTAGATACCAATTTAGAAATTATTTCACAATAATAGAAACTAATTTAGAAAACCAAAATTGTTTTTAGTCTATAAAATGGTCTCTAATTTAGTCACTATAGCAACTAATTATTCTTGATCTCTAAAATTGGTTTTTATTTAATGATTTTCTGGTAGTGAATTATTATGTGATTACCCAAAGACCATACTTCCAATATTAATATCTATTATTTCATTACTCATTTATTTAAGTCAAAATTAAGATAATGTATATATTTTAAAGTATAGTTTTAATTAATATTAAATTTTAATAAAATGTAATACGAATAATGAAGATCATATAAAGTTATAATTTAATAATTGGATTAATAAAATTAATTTTTTATTATAAAATACTAACCATATAACATTCAGTAAATATAATTTTGTTTTACTAGATCATATACTTATTTCGTTGTTTGTATTATGATTTTTTTGTTTGTCTACAAGTTTTACGTTGAAGATTAAATACTGATATCTTATTATATGATTCCTTTGAACATATATGAGTAACGATTAAACTATGCATATAAATAGTTTTACATTCGTTTGCATTGAATTTGAAAATCTTAAAAACCATAACAAAAATATGATCATATTTTGAAATAAAATTATTCAATGAAAAAACAATTCAATATTAAATAAATTATTAAAAAATAAACTTTAAATCAACTTAACTTTATCAAATTAACTCATAAAATCATTATTATATACTTTGAAATCCATTTGTATATATAAAATATATTTATTTTTAATTAATATCGGATCCCCATAAGAAATAAATGAATGAGTATGAGAGATATTAGAGGGGAGCGTTGGTTAGAATGGTGGAGGTCATTATCCTTTTTTGCCATGAAAAGGAAGAAAAGGAAACTGGAGAATCCAATCATGAGATGCATCACTGTCACTAAAAGCAGACACAAAGTCCACT
Source organism: Phaseolus vulgaris (assembly GCF_051622355.1). Lineage (NCBI taxonomy): Eukaryota > Viridiplantae > Streptophyta > Magnoliopsida > Fabales > Fabaceae > Phaseolus > Phaseolus vulgaris. Next base: position 31,450,270 of record NC_143505.1, on the reverse strand, counting down.
ACATGCATCTTTTTGGAATGCAGCAATAATGGTTAAAGCTGCATTTCACATGTGTGATTCCAACTCCCTAGAGCAATCACTGGTTGGTTGGGGCTCATTTTCAAACCTAATAAGCACCTAACCATATATAACCCCTCACCAGAATCTTTACATCTACCCTTTTGTTTTGCTTAGCGAGCATTGATTGGGAACTAAGCAAAGCATGGTGAGTGAACTCTTCTTTCAACTACGTAATGCATTACCACTACGAATCAACCCACGTGACTCAACCCGTACTGCTCAAGTGGGTAGGTCACTAATGTCTCATCCCAGAGTTTGGGGAACGAAAATTATTATACCCTTGGCATTTTTTTAGCTCTTAATGTTGTGATATTGTCTATTTATTTAAACTGGATTATAGACTATTACAAATGATAATAAGAAATAAAGAAGAATTAAAAAAAGTCCATATTGCAAATAACGATGTTAAGTAAACAGTAAAATAAGAAAATAACATAAATTATAAAAATGAGTACAAATTTTTCAATAGATATCTTATAGAGATATTTTTATATAGATTTTCATGATCATATTAACTCTTATCTTATTGTTGTAATCAAATATAAAATATTACATTAGAAATATACTTAAATATATACATGAAAATTAACTCTTATCTTATCATTGTAATCAAAATATGAAATATGACATGTTATCTTTAAGTTATCACCAATATATAGATTTGCTCATAATAATTGATTTTATCTTTGAATATTTCGAGACTATATTGAATATGAGTAAACATCATGAAAAAAAAGTAAAATATAAAAAAAAATAAAAAATAATTGGATGATTTGTATATATTTTTTTAAAATTATTACTAGATTAATGTATAGGATGACAATGAGAGACAATTTAAAATAATAAAGACATTATCAATATATTTTTGTAAATCTAATTCAAAGACTTTTTTCTTTAATGTTATATAACAAATCAATAATATACGATCTAATAGAGTTGAGAGTAAGAAAGATTTACGATTTATGCTTTTACACTAGTTCGTCTATAAACCAAGATTATCTTTAGTTCTTGGTCAACTTGATCGTTGTTCTAAACATGTTCCCACCGGTTGACTTGAACACCTTTGTGCGTGTCTACGAGCTGCGCTTCAAGAACTCCTTTGCTTCTGTTCCAACGTTCTCCTTCCTCCGCCATGAACACTTGAAACAGAGAGACAAATGGCGCCTTCGCGGCCGTTTGCACTCCGACGGTCAAGTCAGCTATTGGACAGGAAACACCAAACACTTCTCGTCGCAGAACACCGTAAGGTCAATGTTCAAAGAAATGTGTAACTGAAAATGCTTACTTCTGCTCAAAATGTCTTAGAATGTGTAAAATGTACCTTATTCTGTTTATCGTAAAACCTTATATACTTTCCCGGTGTTCCTATCCACGTGTCAACCTGAGACTTGCGTATTCTGTGGGCACTCCTTAGCAACACTGTTCCCAGCCTTAAGGCCTTCTCAGCGTGTAAGATTGCCCTGTCAAAGTGCAACTCGTGCGAGGGTGACTGCATAGCTAACTCATGCGCCCATTCTCTGAGTCATCTGCCCTGGGAGTTCCCTACCTTCCTCACGTGCCATGCATTTAGATTACCTTCTAGGACGTGACCCTTTCATGGGTCGTCTCTGCCCTAGTGGCTTTCCAACGGTGGTGCGTACTGTCGCGTCCCTACACCTCATGCAAAAATCCTTCGTGAGCTGGGTCTCTCCCTTCTAGTACTGGGGGTGTGGCTTGAAAACCACCTTTCTTTATCTATTATTACAATCTGAGATGCCGAGACTCGAGGCTCGAGGCCTCCACGCCCCTACTGTGCCGCCTCCTATTGTGCTGCCTCCTCCACGGTTATCCCTACCCGTGGGTATCAGGAGGGGACACCTCCCTGGCCTGCCAAACTCTCCGAGGGCCTTTATTATGCTGAGCCTGGGCGACGCCCGAGGCCGGTCAACACCCGAGGCCGTGGACCTCAAAGACACTCCTTCTTGCCCTGGAGTACTTTCTAGTGGATTCCTCTCTTGGGGTCCTACTATGTTGACTTTGGTCAACGCCCGAGGACCGTACGATACAAAACATTATTCTTTGAAGACATGTTCTATATATTTCTAAAAGAGTTGTTGCAAATCCTTAGCCAATCGTTGTGAGATTGTTGGAGATCCCACATCGACTAGAGATGAGGATATTTCATTGTATATAAGTGGGTGTGAACCTCACCTCATGAGCTGGTTTTATGGGGTTGAGTTAGGCTTAAAGTCCACTTTGTAATATGGTATCAGAGCCATTTATAGCCTATCCTAACGAGTGTTTGTTGGGCCTATCGTTCCACCCGCTATCGGGCCGTTATCAGACCATCCATAATATGTTGTCCCACGCACAAGTTGTCACTCTCGGCGTGACGGGGGTGTGTTGGAGATCCCACATTGACTAGAGATAAGAATATTTCATTGTATATAAGTGGGTGCAAACCTCACCTCATGAGCGGGTTTTATGGGGTTGAGTTAGGCTTAAAGTCCACTTCTTAATATGGTATCAAAGTCATTTAAAGCCTATCCTAGCGAGTGTTTGGTGGGCTTATCAGGCCACCCTCTATCGGGTTGTTATCAGACCACCCATAATATGTTATCCCACGCACGAGCTGTCACTCTCGGCCTGAGGGGTGTATGTTGGAGATCCCACATCGACTAGAGATGAGGACATTTCATTGTATATAAGTGGGTGCAAACCTCACCTCATGAGCCGATTTTATGGGGTTGAGTTAGGCTTAAAGTCCACTTTATAATAGAGATGAAGAGGAAGTCCTTCATTATTCATGTTGTGTTTGTCCTTGTAGACTTGAAGGTTGCATTAAAAGTTATCCATGTAGCATTGAATGCATACTTCTATTTGAAGGAATGTTCTGATACATACCATAACTTATCTAGCCTAGGTTAGAGTACTTTTATCTTAACTAGAGTAAAAGTTAGGACTATAAAAGGAAAAGGGCCATGGAGCAATGAAAAATGGTCCTTTTAACAAAGATGTTGGTGTAGAAAAACTTTGACACACTTCTAAAAAGATCAGTGATGTTGACATTCTTTGTGAGATCCATTTTGTAGTCAAACGAGAGAACATTCTCTACAACCATAGTAAAAAAATGTATAAGTTAATAAATATACTATGTAAGCTTTAAAACATCATATCTTATCATTTATCTCAAACATAAGCTTATTAGATACTAATATCTACACAAGGTGATTTACGTCTATTGCATTTAATCAAACCATATGCATTTACCATCATCAGACAAAACATTGTTTATGTCATGATCTAACACTAAGACATATTCATGTTTTAACACTTTATTATAAGCACTAAATCAAAATAATTTGGGTATGTTGGTCTTTTCTATAACAATACAAGCCCCTAAGCTTGGAGTTCAAGTACAATATGGTGATGAGTTGGGCTAAGTTTCTAATATATAAAAATTGTTCATATTTTCATTTTACTTTTTTTTTGTTAAGTATTATAGTAACAACATAATAACTCACAAATAAAATAAAATATAAAAATGAATAAAACTCACAATATAAATAATGTACTTTCACAAGAGAAAAGTGTTATAGAAAAGACCAACAAATCCTAATTAATTTTGATTAAGTACTTATAACAAAAGTACATAAACATGAATATCTTTATATTAGATCTTAAAATATGTACACTGGTGCAGAAATATTAAAAGACAATGACAATTTTTTATTTAAAACGACGGCTTTATAGTCGCATTTGTTGTACACGTAGTCGTAAATACAAGAGATAAGAACTCGACTATTTAACTGCATTCTTAAATGCCATTTATAAATGCGGCTAAGGTAAATAACCGCATTCTTATTTAATTTTTTTTAAAAAAATTAAAAATCTAAACTCTAAACCCTAAGGCAGTAATGGGGGAGGCAACAACGACGAAGCAGTGATGACCTTCGCCAATACAAGAAAACAAACAAATAAGAGAAACAAAACAAATATATAAATCAATGGTGAAAAAGAAAGAGAGCTCGAAACGAACTTACAATGGCACGAAGAATACAATGAAGGGTCGCAGAAGACGAGAGGAAGCACAAGAGCAAAAACATAAGAGAAAACGAAGCGCTAGAGAACCCTTCGCCAATGCAATAAAACAAACAAATAAATGAAACGAAAAACATTTATAAACCATTGGTGAAGAAGAAAGAGAATTCATCAAAACGAACTTACAATGGCACGAGAACACAATGAAGCCCGCAAAAGAAGATAGGAACACCAGAGCAGAAACAGAGAGAAAACGCGAAGCGTCAAGAAGAAAGAAACTACGAAAGCGTAAGTGACACGTTTCAAAATTAGGGTAAAAAATGATTTAAGAAGACGGCTATTTGTAATAGCCGCATTCTTAAATCAAGCGCTTTGATTTAAGAATGCGGCTATTACAAATAGCCACCCTCTTAAATTAAGTTAATTTAAAAAATGCCACCGCGTTTTGAAAGACAACGTCTAACCCTAAAACTGCATTGAATAATGGGTCGTTGTTTTAAACTTTTGTGCTAGTTGTATTTTCTTTGTCTAATGTCAATATTAATATTAATATCTTAATTAGATAAGCTCGCATTTCATAGTACAATATTAATATATAAATGCTTATACTATGTTTGGAAAAGAATGTTTCTTCATTTGACAACCAAAAGGATCTTACAAGAATCATCGACATTTGAAGGTCTCTTAAAGAGTGTGTCAAAGTTTCTTTACGACAACAACCTCTCAAGCCTCTACGATCCTGGCTTTTTCTCAAGCCTCTACAATGGCCTGATAATTTAGAAGATGTTTCTTCGGATAGAAGTTTGCATTGAATGTTTCATGAAAAAATATTAACATAGCCCCAAACATTTACGAGGAAAAACACAACATGAAGAACGAAGAACGTCTCCAAGTCTCACAACGACTAGAAAAGGAATTACAATGGATATCTTCTGAAGCTCTATATATAAGAGTAGTTTTAAAGATGGATAAGCTTTTGCACGAAAATATTTTTGCCTACGATTAATCCCATGAGTGATTAAGCAAAATCCTATAAACCTAGTTCATTGATAAAACATTGTTTTGATCTTTAGCAATCTATAAAAGTGAATTGTATTCATCTTAGAATGTTATACTTTTTTAGAGAGCAACCATGTGATTTTTTTATCACATATGCTTGAAACCAAGTGTTTTAGCAAATAGTGGTTACATTCCAAATAATACCCAATTATCTAAGAAGCAGTTGTGTTCCAAATAATACCTGGTTGTGTAGTCAAGAGAAGTTGAGTTTGATTTTTAATGCCAATTTCAAATCAAATATGCCAACTCTTTCTCTAAAATTTGCAATATAGAGGATGACCTAAGTCGATTCTCAAAGGACACATATAGATTAAATTCAATTTTTAATAAAATTTGAAATTTTAGAGATTGAAAAATGAAAAATAGAAAATGAAAAATGCAAAAAATTGGAAAGAATTAAAATAGAAGAAGATGAAAGATCAATTCACAAATTTAAGAACCAAATAATTCTTCTTATCGTATTTCTCTAAAGATTCAAATCCAAGTCTAAACAATAAATTAATTTGGTTAATCAATTAAACTGGTAATGTAAATCAAATCAAAATATTATTCAATCTAACTGGTATCTAATTATCAAATCAAGATTCAATAATTTACTAATTTGATTTCTAAAATCATATACGAAAATTAATATCATAAAGTTCAAATCCAAAAATTAAAGAGAAGAAGAATACACTCGAAACATTAACTGATTTGTTGAAGCAAAGTCCAACAAGCCCATAATTCTGATTTAGTGTTTGCCTTAACAAAGTGTAAAATACGAAGATGCTTTGTCCATATATGGTGAATTATGAAGAAAATTCTATAAGATACAAGTGTTTCGTCTAATAAATGATACAAAAGCTTACAATCTTCGCTTTATTTGATAAGTGAAACCTCTAACAAATGATAAACACAACAACCTTTAAGTTTATGTTGTACCTAATGATGGAAATTCATCTAGTCACAACATCCACAAAATAAGAAGGATGAAGACCTGGAGTTTTGTTCAAAAACTTATTTGCACATTTGGGCCTAATTGGGCTTTTATCTATCTTTTGTAGACCCAATAAAGAGGACAACTCTAGAATGAAGGATTGTATATAGCATCTCAAAGAAGATCTTCATATCACGAAAGAATACTATAGCCTTGGTCAGAGACTACAAAGAAGACTAGAACTCAGTTGGCTTTAGTAGGGACAAGTCATCATCATTTTGGGTCAGAATTTAGTTCAAATTAATTGTATAAAGTAGTTTAGGATTTTTCATGGGCCATGTATTGAGCCTAATAGCATATAATAATTGGGTCATGTATCTAATTAGGTCATTGATAAGTGTCATATTTTAGTAATATTCCATATTGAAATACATGCATTTATGGATATTAATTGATAAAATAAACATAAAATAACCCCTAATTTATTAGTTTATACATTTTTACATATTTTGTGACTTTAATTTGAATAAGAATGATTTATTCCCAAATTTGTGTTAATTTCAGGATTATAGAGAATAATGGAGATGATTGGGCAAAAGGATAATATAGAAAGCTAAAAAAGGAAAGCTGGAACACCCAAGCACTCACCAAAGCTCACCCAAACTCGCCTAAGCCAGACGCCCTAGAGGATCTCGCCCAAGCGAGATTACTCTAGTGACGTGGACCTTTTTTTGTGCAACTCGCCCAAGCGAGAAGACACTTAGCCCAAGCCATTGAGTGAATTGTAATCTAATTGGGAGAATATGTGAGGTGTTAGAAACCCTAGAAGAGGTAGCCGAGGAGAAACATCATGGATCTTCTTTTCTTACTCTCCCTATTTGTAATACCCATCATGTGTGGCAAATTCTATGCTTTGGGATTAGGAGTAATTTGTTCAAACTCTTATGTATTCAGGTGATATCTAAACATAATATTATGTTATTGATTGATGGTTGGTATTTTTGTTTTGTTTGTAATGCTTGGTTTACCATGATCTCGAAATTTAGATTTGACTGAAAGTACATCTAAATTTCTTACCCAAATGATAATGCTTAACATATTTGAATGCTAAGAATAGATTTGAAATGTTATATGCTATTTATGTCTAATCTTAATGATAAGAAGTTTTATAAATATTTGAGGAATCGATATTTAGGAGATCTCTTAATAATTTTATATGCAAGGAATCAATATAAATAATTTTTATACGGGCATCAATATCAATCAAAGGACACAATATTTTCATGTTAATCAAAATACAAAAGAGTGAGAAAGATGAATCTGAATCCCAATTTTTTTAATTGAAGCAACAAACTCTTTGACTTGTTTTCTTATTAATCATTGCAATCATAATAAACTCCAACAAATTTATTATTCTGTTTTCTATTTAGTGAATCTTTTATTTGATTATTCAACTGTTCCTTGTCAGTTCGATATACGTCCTTATGGACAAATTACTACTTTTGACAACTTGGTGCACTTGTCGTAGAAAAGTCATCAGTCATGTATATGGGCCAAGTAGAACATGATTTTCTGAAATCTAGTTAGGGTTTCAATTAGGCCTCAAATGGCCCAAGAGAAACCATGGGAAGGATATGCAAGGTAGGGCATGCCAGGTTTGAGCTCCAAGTTAGTGTTAGAAGCTTGTCTTTCGAGTTTCACTCAAACTTGGGCTTTACGCTTAGGTTAGAAGCTTCCCTCACACCTTTCCTCATTTTTTAAGACTAAGCCTCTTATAAATAGGAATGTTCCTCTATTGTAATTTTAAACTTGGAATGTAATGAAATGCTACCCATTTTTGGTAATTTTACTTGTTCCTAAGTTCTCTCTAGGTTAGTCTCCTTCAAGACTTAGCCTAGAATATTTGTTAGGGAGTTAGTCTCACCTTTCACTCTCACAAATTCCTAATTTCATTTCAAACCATCGAAACTCCTTTTGAGTTTCGAAGAAGGCTCCCGCTCCTCAACTATCTTTCATTTTCCATCTAAAGAAGAAATCACAAATAACTCTATTAGAAGAAGAGCGTTTTCCACCACCTAATAAAAATATTTTTGAAGCTTATTTCTATGTAGTAGGGAATCTCTTCGTCTTTTTCAGGCCAAATGGTCCGAAAGCACAAGTCTACAACAAGAGCACTTGAGATACAAGCTAAAGTTGTTTTGTTTCAACAACCATTTTGAGACAAGTTTATGTCAACTCTAGTCCAGTTATTTGCCTTGTATGATCTTTTAGGGTTTACTTCGTCTTGAGTAAAAAGCTCTCAGACCTAGTGCTGATAAGTACTAACAACTATTAGGATGTTGCTTGAAAAGTAGATTGACATTTCTTATTACATTGAGCATATTTAATGCATCTCCATGTCAATGCTCGTCCGATGCTAGAAGATGAAGTTATCTTAGATCAATAACTCTTAACAACTAGAAAGGGATTTGCAACAACTCCTTCTTCCAAGCCCTATATAAAGTTATCATTCAAAGAAGAAGAAAAAGGAGAAATGATTGATAATTTCCAAATTGATGCTAGAATCTTTTTGTGCTTTCAAAAGCTTTTTATAGAACATTGTTGTGTTCGTATATCTAACTAGAAGAGAGTTCGTATATTTGTATATGTCATAAGATGCTAACACTCTCTAGTGAGCAAAGCCCTTTGATTTGTTTGATCACATCTTTATAAGAACCTGTTTAGTCAAAACTGGTTGCGTTCCATCAAATTTTTAGTGTCTCATAAATGACTATTGTCCAAACAATACTATATATTAGATAGGAGTGACTACATTCCAAATAATACTCGATCGGTTATCTAAGAGTGGTTGGGTTCTAAAAAAAATACTCATATTGTTTAGCTATGAGTAGTTGTATTCCAAAAAAAAAACTTGGGTTTTTAGCCAAGAATGGCTGAGTGTCCAAATAATACTTGGGTTATTAACAAAGAATGATTTCATTTCAAATAAAACTCGGTTTATAACTTGTAGTAGTAGTAGTCTACATAGTGAAACACAATCAGTTGATTGAAAATTGGATGTAATTTGTGTTATCAAACGAACTAATATAAAAATCATTAAGTAAATCCTTCTTGTGTGGTAGCCTGATAGGTGCCTTCAACCAAATTCATGTTTTTTTGAATTTTGGAGTGAACTTATATCACTTGGAGAGGTGAAGAAGAAGACCAAAGATGTCTATCCTAGAGAGGTTCAGACAAAGGAGTGCATAGGCTATCAATTTGTAGCATAACACTCATAAAATTGATCTTACTTTTCATGAGCCAAGCACCTCAATTTATAGGACAGAGGGTTGAACATTTTGGAGCCAAAATTTGAAAATTCAAAATAAAATTATTCAATGAGAAGGAGCCATGTGGACTCATACTTTCCATGTTTAACTCACACCTTCCATGCTAAATCCTCTCCACTCATAGGCTGCATGTGGATGTCCATGTGCTCCATGCCAAGGTAATTTTTTTCCTCTAACATACCCTAGACATTTTAGGGTTACACTGGGCTCAAAGAAGTCCAATTGTTACCCTAACTAGTCATTGTTAAGCCTAACTAGACCTATTTTACTATGGGCCCAAATACAAGCCCAAAAACCTATGCTACTTGGCCCAAATATTTCTTCCAATTATTTGATGCCACTAATCCCAATATATGACCCATAAAATCCTAAACAACTTTATACAATTTATTTAAGCTAAAGCTTGGCCCAAAAATAATGTTGATTAGTCAGCGAAAACTCAGTCTTCTTATATTCTTCTGACTAAAGTTGTAGTTTATGTTTTGATGAGTTAGAGGTCTTCTTGGATATGTTTGTACGTTCCTTCATCCTAGAGTTTTCCTCTTGATTGGGCCTACAAAATTAAACAAAAGCCCTATTTGACCCATATTTGCAAATAAATCCATAAATAGACTCTAGGTCTTCATCCTCCTTATTCTGTGGTTGTGTGTGGCTGGGGGCTCTGCCATCATAGCCTGTTTTTCATAGTTTGTATTAGAGCTTAATCTTTAAAAGGTTGAGCACTTAATAGTTTCTAGCAGAAAATATCCAACATCAATGGCAATAATCAAATCTCTTGTACTAACACTTGGGCACTTGTTTTAAATCATATAGAGATTTGGTTAACTTGCAAACCAATTTTTATTTTTTTAAAAGGAATTTTGGTTAGAACATTTATATCTCCTTTTCAAGTTCTCCATGAAGAAAATCAGTCTTTATATAAAATTGTTCAAGATGTAAATAAAATGCAACACACATAATTTGAACAACTGATTATGATTAATGTAGTAACAGGAAGAAATATTTCCTTAAGGTCAACTAATTATTTCTTAGCATGTCCCTTTACTACCAATCTAGCATGACATTGTTCTACTTGATCGTTTCCTTCTCTTTATAAAAATCCTATATTTCTTCTTATATTGTCATCATCCATAAAAGAAACATTTGAACCACTCATAACCTCTTGAAAAGTTTGTTAGAGAAATTATCAACATACATATCTTTACCATTTGTAATTTTGATTAAATTTTTTTACAACAAAGTATTAATAATGTGAAAATATTTTTTAGCATTAGATCTCAAAGGAAAAAAATGTTTTGTCTAATAATAACAAACATTACAACACCTTATAATCTTATCTTCGTAATCTTATCTTCGTCTATTAAGCTCACACTTAAGATAAATTATAAGATAATGATTTTAGTATTTCATAGTACGTACTAACTTATGAATATGTATACTATGTTTTATAGAGAATATTTTTTCATTTGACCACCAAAAGGATCTCAAAAAAATGTCAATATTAAAAAAGTATGTCAACAACTTGTTAGGAAGGATAATCCGTCACATTACATAATAATCAACCTTGTATGGTCCTGATTTTATCTTAGGAAAAGTTAAAAGATATTTGACCAAAGCCTTAAAAGTTATGCTAAGTATAAAAATGTTTCTTAAATTAGAAGTTTGCATTAAATGTTGCAAGACGAGAATTTAATGCAACCTTCAATGTTTATGAGGACAGACGTACCTGAAGAAAGAAGAACTTTTGGTTCAGGATTTGGAACGACTGTCTTTCCAAGCTATCTATAAGTAGAAGTAGCCATTGAAGAAAGAAGAACTTTTGGCTTACGAATAATCCTACACACACTTAGTTAAAACTTTTGTAAATTTAACATGTTCATAAAACACTAGAGTGTTCTTTAACAAAATTAAAGATTGAACCTCAAATTGTATCTAAAATTCATCAACATCAGATGTAAGTAGGTTTTGTTTAGGACATCCGTCTAATAAATATTTTTATCATATGATAGGTGAATCCATTCTATTAGATAATCAACACTAGATGATTCATTCTATTGGAAAATTATAAAAAGGATTAACATGAGTCGTATTTGCTGAAATGGTGAAGGTGATAGTAATTGCTCCCGCAATAGAGATGTGGGTGGTTTTGTTTGGTAGTGTTATCAAAGATGATCATTGTCCTCTTATGGTCACTATATCGTTCTATGAATCTTTGTTCCACTGTAGTCTTGGGAATGTAGTATTTACTACTATAGAATGCTTCTAAAGTACGAGGGTGCCATGCGTACATATTAAAAAAATTCTATCATTTTCATAAAGAATAAGAGACAAGAAATATAAAAAAGAAGAGGAAGTGAATGTTGAACAAGATGCTTTGATATCTCCAAATTCATGTGGACAACTTGAAGATTCTGCTGATGTGTGTGTTGTCTAGTAGTTTTTAATTTGTTAATTCACTTATTGAAATGATCCAAGCTTATTTGATATTTATCTATTTTGAAAGAAGTGTTTTCTTAAAAGCTGAGAAATTTTTATTCAGTTGTTTTCCAAATCAACTAGTTGAAAAATTTGTTACTCAAGGGTTTAAGGCTAAGGCAGGTTTTTCAACCTGTTGAACTGTCGAAACAACTTGTTGTTTGACACTTAGTGGTTTTCAAAATTATTTGGAAAAGCTTTGCTTATTTTGTCTTTGTTTTCAAATAGAAACAATCGGTTATTTCAATAAAACAACTGGTTGTTTTTATGGAAACCTTAACAGAGAAATTATTTCAATCGATTGTTTTGGAAAATGACCTGTTGTTTTCATAACAGAATTCTATTATGTGTTTTAAACTGTTTTAAATGCTTCCAACTACTTTTGGTGTTTAATCTAACAACTTTGAGCACTTGATTGAGTCTATGTAAAGGTTGTTTGATATTCTTTCCAAGACTCTAAGAAAGAGAGATTACTTAAAACGTTTTTCAAGAACTAAAAACCTTTGGGTCATCTCAAATGTGTGGAAGAGGATTGAGTTTTGTATACTTATGAACTATAGTTTTGTAATAATCAGGTGTATTATTTTCTCTTCTTCTTGAACATTGTATTTTTGTGTGTTCTTGTGTAAGGTAGTTTTAGAAAAGTGTTTCTAGAAACTATGGTATTGTCAAAGAGTTGTGTGTATTCTTGAGGGGTTCAAGGTCATCACTCTTGGTGTGTGGTTTGTAATCTAGGTTTGATTACATAGTGAATTCTTAGTGGTTAGCTGCGAACTGGATGTAGCTCTTGCTTAAGAGTGAACCAACATAAACTTCTTGATTGATTCTCTTTATCTCTACTCTCATAAACTGTTTTAACTTTGTTTTAAATTCTACTGGTATAAACAACTGGTTGTTTCGTGAAAACAATAGGTTGATTTTCTGAAAAGAACCTTAAAACTGATATTTTATTTTGTTGAACACAAAATCAATTGGTTGATTTCAGAGCTTTTTATTCTAATTCCAAACTTTGAGAAAACCTTTTGAATACAATTCAACCCCCTCTTGTTTAGGCCACTAATTCTAACAATGAGAACAAGTATGAGATAATAATTTCTATGATACAAATGGTGCAGTTATATGTTGTTGAAATGGTAAAGGTGATAGTAATTGGCCTGCAATAGAGATGTGTTTTGTTTTGTTTGGTAGTATTATCAAGAATGACCATTGTCCTCTTATGGTCCTTGTATCATTCTATGCATCCATGTTCCACTCTAGTCTTGGGAATGTAGTATTTACTACAGTAGAATGCTTGTCAAGTACGAGGGTGTCATGCATACGTATTAAAAAAAGTTATATCATTTGTATAAAGAATAAGAGACGGGAAATAATAAAAAGAAGTGAGAAAAAGTACGAGATAATAATTTGTATAATACAAATGGTGCAATTATATGTTGTTGAAATGGTGAAGGTGATAGTAATTACCCCTACAATAGAGATGTTTGTGGTTTTGTTTGGAAGTGTTATCAAGAATGACCATTGTCCTCTTATTGTCATTGTATCATTCTATGCATTTGTGTTCCACTTTGGTCTTGTGAATGTAGTATTTACTACTATAGAATGTTTCTCAAGTACAAGGGTGTCATGCGTACGTATTAAAAAGTTTCTATTATTTTCATAAAGAAGAAGAGGCAGGAAATATGAAAAAGAAGAGGAAGTGAGAAAAAGTATGAGATAATAATTTGTATGATACAAATGATGCAATTACATATATAATCGTATTGCTGATAAAAAAAAAAAACATATATAATCGTATTCATAAAAGTAGATTTAAATTATCTTTGTAGTGGCTAGTCAAGATAAATAAGCTTCAATATGAAAGACCATTTAATCTGTTTCAAATACTACGAGATTAAATCCTCGAGGCTAAACCTCCAACTACATATAATTTAAATTCTCACTTCTCAAATAATATTCAAAATTATAATAGAATAACAATACCTTATTTAGGTCAAACAATACCAATCAAAACATAATAATGAAGTTAGGGACACCTTACTTGACAAAGAAAAATATAATTTGAAGAATATACATACACATATACAAAACAATAATAACTTTCTTCCCTTACTTGAACAAATAAAGATTGAGTTTTAATTTAGTGGTTGTGACTTTTTCTCCCCTCTCTAGGTTGTTGTTCTCTTCTTTCAAGAGTGTAAATACCTATCTTACTCTAATATTTTTATTTATAGTAGTATTTGTAATTATTTCATTCCCCTAAATTTGAACTCTAATTTTCAATTTTGAAGGAATTGGAGTTTAATGACTACTTTGTAAGAGATAACTAATGCATAAATTTTCCAGGTAATTTATAAAAATGTAATTTAGTAATTTACACTTGGATGGTTTATAATGGAGTAGAAGTTAAAAATCTAATTTATCTTATCTCTTACATTAAAGTTTTGATGGTATGAATAGTAGCTTAGTGTAAAAGAATCTGTTTGTACTTATCCAAGTAAAGAAATCTTGTAAGAAATAACCTAAGTCTGTAGTTTTGTTAAAGGGTTGAGACCTCGAATAGTGTTACATTTTTGTAATTGATTTGAGATTTGTTACAACTTCTGATGAATACTTAGTTAAAATAAACTTAAACTCAAACCACAATCCTTATGTGTGTTTCATGCAAGTCTCATGTCCTCAATGTACATCATTTGTCCTCATCATAAATCTCCCAAGCAAGAGTTATTTCCTCAAATCTAGTTTGTCTTTCTCCAAGGTTTCTCCACAACATGTTAGATGAAAGTATTTTGATTTTTTGTCTTGTAAATTTTGTTACAACTCTTGTAAATTTTTTGGTTTGTCAATTTTGTACGATTTCATGAAATGAAAGGTGAGACAAAGACTCATGTTCATATATTTGTTTAATTCATCTGCCTTGAGGCCAATTTCATAGCTCAACTTCAAAATTAAATTTCTCTTGATTCCATCTTAGAAATAATATCATGTAGCATATGAAAATAAAACCCCATATCTTAACTTTCCAATGCCAATGCCACTGGAATTACTAAAAGAGTTGACCTGCAACTCTAGATATGAACAAACCAAGACATGTAGTTCAATAGACTTAAAATTAGAAAGTAAACAAAAATTACAATTAAATCCCAATTAGGTGATTTTTAATTAAAATAGTGGATTTAATCATGAAGGCAATCCAAGAAAACAAAGATTAAATGTGCTAAATGTGAATAAAAATATGTTGAATAATGATGTCCATGAGTCTTCATCCAATTGCTTCTACGTAATTGTCTTTTCTCAAAATTATTTTCTTCTTCAATTTCTATAACGAGAAATTATTCTCACTAAATTTATTTCTGTTGTATTTTGATACCAATTTAAAACCAAATTATGTAACTTCCACTATGAATAATATTGCCTACTAATGATGGTTAACCATGAACTAGTACATTAGTTAAGTTCCCTTGAAAAATGGTGGGTCACTAATAAGCACACTTAAAAACCAATTTTTTTCTTTGTCTATGTTTTCCTAGACATGCACTTTCACACTACTATTGATTTCGAATAAGTGTTGTTAAACAACAAAGTGAAAACATGATTATGTTCTGTTTGTAGGAAGATAATTTTTAATAGATCATGTAAAACACATACTACTTTGTTTGACTAATGATGTAGAACATGTATTCTCTTGCTTTGTTGGATAAATAAAGCTTTCATTATTCGATGTGCACAAAATTTCTATGCTAACATTGTACCTAACGAAAATCTTTATAATGTTATTTTTGTTATAAAGAATGTTGTCATCTTCACATCTACCAAGAAGATCTGGCAAAAAACATGTCAACATCAAAAACCTCTTGAAAGATGCATTAAAGCTGTTTAACACATTTTTTTGACAAAAATCCTTAGCTATGAGTGATTGTTTTCCAAAAAATACTCTCAAACTAGGAGTGGTCGAGTTCCAAAGAATATTTTGGGTTGTTTAGCTAAGAGTTGTTGTATTCCAAATAATATTCGAGTTTTAGCAAGAACTAATTGCACTCCAAATAATACTTAGATATTTGGTTAGAAGTGGTTGCATGTTCAAATAATACTTGGATTGTTTTAGTTAGGAATGATTGAGGTTCAAACAACACTCGCTTGAATCTTAGCAGTGTTAGTCTTTTAGAGGAACTTGATCAAGTTGATCAATGCAACTTTCTCTAAATTTAATAAGAAAACAATAACACTAATACTTGTAAATAAAAAAAAAATACAACTACTAAGATAACCTTAACCTGATAGAGAAATTTACAATTTCTCACATTAGAATATATGAATTTGAATTGTTCATATTTCAAATTATTTCATTTTTCAAATATTTTGTTTGGATGAGATGATACAAATTTTATTAAATTTTAATTTTCTTATTTAGATAAAGTATTTTAATATCCACCAAAAATATAAAAATATGTTTAAATATTAAATAGCTTTTAATAATTAAGAATATAATGTCGATGATATTTTTTAGTTCAAATTGGTTGATGTTAGTTTTCAATTAAAGTTTACCATTTTTTTCTATTGAGATTGATAAGGTTTTTTTCTGAATTGATCGATATTGTTTTAAAATAATGTTGATTACAATTCTTCCGAAAAATCTATCAAGGTTATTTTTAATCATTTTTCTCTCATATTTTATCCCTTTAAAAATATTAATATTTTGTTATATTTTAGGATTTTCAAACATTCGTATATAAGTACAAAATCTTAATTCAAATTTAATTTATTTATTAAATACTTTTTTTCAAATTTAATTGTCCATGACTTTATTTTGGTTTCGAAATATTATTTTGTAGTTTTTTTTTAATGCGTAACATTTTTCATGACGCTTAAAAAGTTGCATGAATTTTAAAACTCTACTTTCTAATTTTTCCATATTTTAATCATTTACTCCTTCATATATTTTTCATTTCATTTCAGTATTGAATTTTATGTAGACTAATGATTTTTTTGAAAAACCACAATGTTGATCAATGTTAAGTAAAACGTTTTCCAACTACTATCGGTAAAAAACAATATTATTCAATACTAATTTTTTCCTAATTAATATTAAAAAATCCTAACAATGAAAAAGGTTGATGTCGTTGATAAGAAAATCCAAACAAACATCAAGAAAAAATAACTAACCCAATGGAAAAAAAATCTAATTCACATATAAAAAAATAGTCTTCTCATCAAGAAAATTTGTCGAGTGAGAAATAAAAGGAATCATGACAAATTTAAATCAAAACACAACTCAACATGGATTAAGAAATAACCTCAACCTACATTCTTCAAACAATAAAAGTAACTGAGGTTTGATGAAAAACAATTTTGAATGATATCAAAATTAAAAAAAGATGTATGATATTTGTTAAAAAAAACGTTAATATTGATCAAGAAAACTCTCATGATTACAAAATAACTTTTGACTTATTTTAGCAATAAAATAATCTCAATAATACCGACAAAAAGATAAATATGATTAATTTTAGCTCAAAAAAATCTTTGTCAATATTTGGCTAAGCACACAATATCTTGATCTTACTTAAACTGATCACTCCCTAACTAAAATTTAGTTAAGAAAAAAATATAAGAAAATTTATTTAGTTAAGAAAAAACTATAATTTGAAAGTACGGAAATCTTGAAATTCTTACTTTTTTTTTTCTATGTCCAATTTGAAAGTCTCTACTTTTTGAGAAATCCAATTATTATTGTAAAATTTTAGAATTTTAATTTCTTTTAAAATTATTTGACCAAGCAACATCGTTTATTATAAAACATATCGAACTCTTTGTAAAAGTAAATTATCTTTTAAAAGAACAGAAAATAATTTTAATATTTTTTATTAAGAAAACATTATAAATTTTCGTGGCGTGGAACTTAGTTTAAGGAGACTTTCTCATCAACATGATATTCATCATATTTAATTAAGCATGTTGTAAAGGGAATATTCAGAAAGTTAAGTGCTTACTTTAGTAGTTACTTCTCCCGTCTTCTTCAGTCACTCTCTAAATTTCTGGCATGTGGGCTTCTGCTCCCCTTTTACTCTCTTTCATACACGGTTGTCAATTATCATATTTCCCTCTGAGCTTTCTTTAGTTGCTCCATCACCCTCACACAGATCCAGCTTCTTCTTTTCAGAAAAACCCATCTTAATTATTATCACTGTATTCTCCTGCTACTCTTGGCCTAAACTAAGTTAAATGGTTTCCCTTTCACTGTGAGATTCAGCTGATTTGGTTTCTTCTTCCCAGCTACTTTTGTTGAGGTTGTTACTTTTGAGAAGTGCTTTAAATTTCCACAATGGCAACTACATATTTCCCCCTCAGGTGGGAGAGCACTGGGGATCAATGGTGGTATGCATCCCCAATAGATTGTGCTGCTGCAAATGGACACTATGACTTGGTTCATGAGCTTCTTAAAATTGACAACAACCACCTTTTCAAGCTCACCTCATTGCGCAGAATTCGCCGCCTTGAAGTTGTGTGGGACGATGAAGAACAGTTCAACGATGTTGCAAAGTGCCGTTCACAGGTGGCACAGAAGTTGCTTCTTGAGTGTGAGTCAAGGAAAGGGAAGAACAAGAACTCTCTCATCCGTGCAGGGTATGGAGGGTGGCTATTGTACACTGCTGCATCAGCTGGGGACTTGAGTTTTGTGCAACAACTTCTTGAGAGGAACCCTTTGTTGGTGTTCGGAGAGGGGGAGTATAATGTCACTGATATCTTTTATGCTGCTTCCAGGGGCAAGAATTGTGAGGTTTTTAGGCAGGTTTTTGATTTTGCAGTTTCTCCAAGGTTTGTCACAGGAAAAGGTGGGGTTTTGGAGGAGCATGTTGGGGATATTCCTCCTGTTTACAAGTGGGAGATGAGCAATAGGGCTGTCCATGCCGCTGCTAGAGGGGGCAGTGTGGAGATTTTGGAGGAGTTTCTTGCTAATTGCTCTGATGTGTTGGCTTATAGAGATGCTCAGGGCTCTACTATATTGCATTCTGCTGCAGGCAGAGGGCAGGTTGAGGTGAGATTCTCAGATTTTATTCTCTTCAAAGTTGATATTTTTAATTAATGCTCCATTTCTATGCATCAAAACGGTACTACTTGTCTAGAGTGCTGTTTTCTTTAACTTCCTTTCAAGAATTTCAGCATAGTTTTGTTGCCAAATAGGGAAACATAGAGCTTTAGTCCTTAAAATTATGTATACATTGAATGTTTTATTCCCTAAAATTTGTCAATAGTCACTTCCATGACTTTGTCATTTGTTAGTACTTTTCTTCTTCGTTTTTGACTAATGTCAAGGACTAGTGAATGATGTTTTCTAATACTTTTACATTTTAATCGTATCATTTGTTGTGTTGGTTTTACATTATATCAAACTCTTCATGGCACTTATGCAGGTGGTTAAATATCTCACATCATCCTTTGACATAATAAACTCCACAGACCATCAGGGAAACGCTGCTCTGCATGTGGCTGCTTACAGGGGCCAATTAGCTGCATTTGAGGCTCTAGTTTCCGCATCTCCTGCATTGGTTTATCAGAGAAACAATGCGGGAGACACTTTCCTTCATAAAGCTGTGTCTGGTTTTCAGTCTACCTCATTCAGAAGGTTGGACAGACAGGTTGAACTTTTGAGGCAGTTAGTAAGTTGCAAAAAATTTCACATAGAGGAAGTCATCAATGTAAAGAACACTGATGGAAGAACTGCACTACATATTGCCACAATGGGTAAAATCCACACTGATCTTGTTATGCTCCTGATGACTGCTCCATCAATCAATGTGAATGTGAGTGATATTAATGGCATGACCCCACTTGATTACCTTAAGCAAAGTCCAAACACAGCAGCATCAAATGTACTGATCAGGAAGCTGGTTGCAGCTGGGGGAATGTTCCACAATCAAGGCTATAATTCAAGAAAAGCCATAGCTTCACACATGAAAATGCATAGTATTGGAGGCAGTCCTGGAACATCATTTAGAATCTCAGACACTCAGATGTTTTTGTACACAGGAATTGAGAATGCATCAGATGCTAGTACGGATCAGGGAAGTGCAGGAATGAGTTCATCTTCATCGGACCATACTGCATATGAATCAGCAGCAGAGAACAGACCCTCAACAACAAGCATAAGGCCATCGGTGGCTGCCGGGTTGAAACGAGTCCTTCAGTGGCCACTGGTGAAGGACAAGAAAGGTGAGGAGATCAGAAAATCAATGGATGAGGGTTCAGTGGACTCATGCAGAAAATGGGACATCACAGATCAAATTCCAACTCCACTAAGACAAAAGTTCTTTAGGCATTCAGCGCTTCAAAACAACAAAAGGAACCTATCTGTAAGGAGTTACCAGTCAAGTCCAAATGCTAAGAAGAGATTTGCTTCAGAACTAGTACATGTGAAGGTTTCAAGAAGATCAAGATCTAGCTCATTTTCTATATCATCATTGTCATCACCTAGATCCATAGATAAGCAAAAGGGTTTTTGTGTTGACAATGATGTTGCTGGACCATCTCGCACAAGTCACCAAAATGACAAATCAACAAATTCAGGGAAAAAAGCTTCTGTTAGCAAAAAGCTAAGGGGCCATTATTTCTGTTTTTCAAAAGCCTCAGTAGACAGGGAACAAGAAAGCCATTGTTACAAGGACCATGATGTTTTTGTGGGTGGCCTAATTGGATGAAATAAGCTTATTTCTGAACTGCTTATTGTCAAATACATAAGAGCAAAAAGTCCTTCTGTTTGATACGAGGGCTTCTAGTGCAATAATTGTTTGCAAGTTTTATAGATAGTAGTATGTGATGAATTAAGTTCCGTTCATCCTCAGCTCTACTTGTTATCGAATTACTCCTTTGTTAAAATGTGATTTTTCTCATATTGGCATCAAATCAACCATGTTCCGTGTGTACAGTGAGAATTTCTGTTGCACATACAATGTGCTTATTTTGCACGTTCGAAAACAAGGTGAAGGTTTATGAGAATAACTATTAATCACGTCAGAATAGATAGACAGGAGTAAGAGTGAGTAGATTTAACGTGATCGTATGACGTTTAAGCTGCACTCTATAAAATACTAATATTTGAATGCGTATGTTTTTAATGTTCTAATTCAATATCATAACCATAGGTTAGTAGATAAATTTTGTCTGAATATCCTGTAGAAAAACATGTTTAATCTATTTAAGGTTACGTTTTGTGTTTAATATGTAAACTAAGGAATACACGATGCAAGCAAACATCTACATATGTGTAATAGCACTCCTTTTAAGGTGAATACTCATTTTTTTCCTTAAACTTAAAAACAGAAGGTTAGAGGAATGCAGTAACTTCCTTTTGCTTCTCAAAATGTTAACTTTATCATTGGGTATTTCCTAAATATGATGCCTCTGTCAGAGCATATCCTATACTAACAAAGGAATTGATAATAAAAAATTTCATTTAGGTAACTTTTAGTCAGAAAATGCATTCCTTATTTCCCCAAGTTATGCTAAAATTCATGTGGTTTGCATTTTTTTTATGGTGGTTGATTTGTTTGATTGAGATCACTTTCATTAAATTCCACTTAAAAAAAAATCAGTATTATCTATGGATTTTTACCCACGGATCTGAATTCGTAGGTAAATTCAGCATTACCTATGGATATTACCTATGAACAACATTACCTACGAACATTACCCACAAATTTTGAATTCATAGATAAATTCAACATTATCCAATAACTATTACCTACGGATCTTATTACCTACCCATTTTTACTTACGGATCTCTATTACCTACCAACTATTACCACAAATCTATATTACCTACGAACTATCACCTACGGATCTCTATTACCTACCAACTATTATCATAATAATTATATACATAATATTAAAAAATATTAATATAATATGAAAAATTATAAAATCATAATTAATATTCATAAATAATAATAACCATAACTAATTTATACATATTAATAATATTATAAAATTAGTAATATTAATATAATAATTTACATAATATAATTAGTATTATATTAATAATATGAATAATTTTAATAATAATAATAATAATATTTAATCATATTTAATAATATTAATAATATTTAATAATATTAATAATATTTAATAATATTAATAATATTTAATAATATTAATAATATTAATAATATTTAATAATATTAATAATATTAATAATATTAATAATATTTAATAATATTAATAATATTAATAATATTTAATAATATTAATAATATTTAATAATATTAATAATATTAATAATATTTAACAATATTAATTCTATACCTATATATAAAGGGGATTCCCCTCTTTAACTACTCTTAATTCTTTCCCTATTTTATTCCTATATAAATATTTAATTATATTATTATATTATGGACATTGTTGTCATTTCTTATTTTTTTCTAAAATATTTAGTATATGTGGAGGAACAGTTTTAAATTGAAATAGAGGTTGGGGGCAGTTTTGAATTGAAAGAGTGGTTACTTTTAAAAAATAGTTGCATAGAAAGAGGAATGTCTCTTCAAATTTGAGAGAAAGAAAAATATTAGTGGAAATACTAGAGAAGATGGACGGTTTTGAATTGAGAGAGTGGTTAATTTTAAAAAACAGTTGCATAGAAAGAGGGAATGTCTCTTCAAATTTGAGAGAGAGAAAAATATTAGGGGAAATATTGTAGAAGATACGCAAGGGAGAGCTGCTAAAAATATATTATAGGTTCAATTTCCCTTTCTTGATTTCTGTTTAGTTTTAGATTTTCCTTCATATCTTCATCTTCACCCCTTTAAAGGAAATTGTTAGGGGTTGTTTGCCATGTCTACGACGAATGCTCACATTTTTTAATCGGAGGCCTTTGCTATTTGTCGTTACTGTCTTTTTATGGTGAAAACTGACCTTTGTCTGGTTTTGGTATCTCTTTCAGTGTATTTATCAATAGTTCAATGTTTGGTAAGCATCACCAGGTTTCTCTCAAGGATGATGCCAACTCGACTGATGAATCAGTGTTTTGTCCACTACCAACACTGTTTCGGTTGTTGGGTTTAAACCCTTTTAAAAAGGTGATTGTTGTTACTCAAATACTAACTTCCATTACTTGATTTCTAGGCAGAGTTAACTCCAGACGATTTCTATTCCAACAAGCGTCCTCTCAGTGAAAGGCTCTCAGTGAAAGGGTATAAAATGACAAATGTAATTGGTTTGTGACTATTTCTGTGACCATTTTTGCATGGTACCTTTCTTTAACCAAAGATATTCTCATCAGGTAACATAACCACGATCCAAGATTGAGCACCCTTCTCAAAAAGATGACAGGTTCCACTAGTACTCTTCCTGTCTAGCTTGCAACCTGCAAAGTCAGAATCAAAATACCCAACAAGTTGTATAGAGGAATGAGAGGGATACCATAACCCAACAGTAGATGTCCCCTTCAAATATTTTAGAATCCTTTTAGCATCTTTGAGATGTGATTCCTTTGGATTTGACTAGAATCTAGCGCAAAGGCACGCAACAAACATTATGTCTGGCCTGCTAGCTGTAAGGTAAAGCAAGGATCCTATTAACCCCCTATATGTTGTTTGATCCACAACAACCCCAGCTGCATCATCATCCATATAGCAGTTGTGATATGATTCCAATAACATGATAGGGATATTCTAAGGAAATGTTATGGATTCAACTTGAGTTGGAATATGATTAGGCACTTTTTAAGAATTGGATCAATGTTCTTAACATTCAAGAACTCACCAAAACACAAGTAACCAAGCCAAACTCACATAGAAACTCATTTTGAACAACAAACCCATGGACAGAAACTCAAGAACACAACATATAGCAATTATACCCATGGAGGATGTGACAAAAACAACAAGAACAACCAATTTGCACCGATTAAAATTGAATATAAGTGCAGCAAATGAAAGAGGACATCATAAGGAAGAGATTGCACCGATTGAAAGTGAAAACAAACAAGTAGAACAAAAATGGGTAATTTGGAATGAAGGGAAATCGGATGAAGAAGATGAAATGAAATAGTGAACTTATGTGGTTGGAGTTCTTGGAGATGAACACGCCACTTGAAGGATGTAAGGCTCCAAGATGAGTGTAGATGCCGCCACTTGAGGTTCGAAGATGCACTCAAGATGAGACTAGAAGAAGAGAAGACACAAGTCTCTCAATCACTCACCAATTTGGGAGAATTTCTTTACTCAAAATATCAAATCTGTATTTAGAAGGACTCAAGCCCTCCTTACATAGGAGAAGGACCGGTCAAGTAAGTACAAGAAGCTTACACAAGAAGCTAACTAAAGGTCCCTTGAAATTCTCCCACTTCTAGCGCCTAAAGTGAAGGAGGAAGGGATATCTACTAGAATGTTCTAAAACTAATATCTAAAGATGCTTTACATAAGAGGTATCTTTAGGTTTCCCTCTTAGCACCTACCTAAACACTATTCTATATTATTTACAAATTTAGACAAAAGAAACTATAAAGAGAGATATTAATTGAAGCCCATTCCTGAGTCTTCTTTTGGCTTTAGGCTTGGTCCTCTCTTTATTTTAATTTTTCTTTAATTTTTGAGAAGACTAGAAGGAAGAACTTCAAATGTTTGGGTGAATGACCTCTTCCTCCATTAGTAAAATCCTCCCTTATTTGATCTCTATCATACTCCTCGAGTTGGAGAGAATTCAACCACGAATTCTGAATCCCTGCGTATAACAAAGTCAGTTTACTTGTACAATTAATAGTGGAATAAGAAAAAGGCAAACATGACTTGGAATTTGGAAGCAGTGGGAGTTCAGAAAAGGAGGTCCTATAAACAGACCAAGTTGGAAAAAATTGTTTGGGAATGATGATATTTTTTGAAAAAAGTCCTCTTAAATGGTGAAAACCATTAGGAGGTATGAAAAAATCATCCCTAACATTCTTTAACCAAGTTGGTGTTGAAATAGGAACCTTGGGTAATGAAAAAGATAAAGAAGAAGAATACCTTTGAGGTTCAACTTGAGGCATAACACGAGCCAACATGATTGATTTAGGGGATAAAGTGGTGTGACTCGGTTTAATACTTACTTCTTTTGCTTTCTCATTTTCTCTTTTAGTTTTCATTTTTATTTGGTCCTCATGAACCTCTTTGGGAGAGAGGGGTTTTAAGATAACCTTGCACCCTTGGAAGGAAAAAGACATTGTATTGGATAGTCCATCATGTAAAACATGTCTATCATATTGCCAAGGCCTTCCTAAAAGAAGATGAGTTGCTTCCATGGTCACAACATCACATAAAACCTCATCTTTATACTTTCCTATTGCAAAGTTAATAAGGACTTGTTTGTTAACCATGATTTCACCTTCGGTACTTAACCATTGCAATTTATAAGGCTTGGTATGAGAGATAGTGGGTAAGGCTAACTTCTCCACAACTCTTGTACTAGCCACATTAGTGCAACTACCCCCATCAATAATCAAGGAACATAACTTGTTGTTGATAAGACAGCGGGTGTGAAAAATATTTTCTCTTTGAGTATCATCCAAATATTTTGGAATTGTTCCCAACATTCGCCTTATCATCAATAAGTCACCTTCACAAGGACTTTCGCTCTCAATATCACTTGATGGCTTAGAAGGTGAAGAATGCCTAGATGAATTGGAATCATGCTCACTAACTACTACCCCATTATGCACAAACATATTCCTTTTAGAAGGGCAATTAGAAGCTATGTGACCATATCCCAAACATTTAAAACATTTCGTACTAGATGATTTGATTGGTGATATATGAGTAGAAATAGACGACTTAGACTCTTTATGTGTGAAAGAAGAATCTTTAGAAGGAAGGTTTGAAAAAGTATTTTTATTTTTCCAAGAATTGTTGTAGTAGCCATCATTAGGAGAAGTTTTAAAAGCATTTTTCTTTGCAAGTTGGGATTCAACCTTCATTGCAAGGTGAACCAAAGATCGCAAAGATGAATACTCTTGAAGTTCAACAATATCTTGAATATCCCTTCTTAGACCACTCACAAACTTAGCTATCATAGCTTCCTCACTTTCTTTCATGTGTACTTTAAGTAAAAGCGTTTCTAACTCCTTAAAATAAGCATCCACACTTAGCGTGCCTTGTTGAAACCGTTGGAGCTTCAACATTAGGTCTTTCCTAAAGTGTGGTGGCACGAATCTAAGGCGCATACACTCTATCAAATCGTTCCAAGAGACCACGGGAGGTCTCTTGTTATAACAAACGTCCGCTACTTAGCTATGCCACCATTTCATGGCATAATCTACAAATTCTAGGGCGGCTATCTTCACATTTTGATCTTCCTCAACCTCATAGGTGTTAAAAATTTGTTCACATTTAGCCTCCCAATCTAGATACACATTAGGATCACTATCACCATTAAAACTAGGAACTTTCACAAAAGGAACTTGTGGCTTGGTCTCTTTTTGATGTCTTTGTTCACGGTGGTGGCTTCCCTCATTGGGAGGATGACGGTGCCTCCTTCTTCTAGTATCCTCTCTATTGCCGTGAGCATTTGAAGAGCTCTTGGAAGAATGTCGAGGAGAAGGTTGTCTATCATGCAAAGAATGGGTAACACCTTCTTGCTTCAATTCAATCTTGGCCATACGTTCTTCCGATCTTTGCAATGCTTCATCTTTTTGAGCAAGGGCCTTCGTTGCTTCTTTCAACTCATTATGAACATAAGCCCTATGAGTAGAGCGTGGTTTTGAAGATTCAACACTTGAATATGTATCCATGATAAAAGAAAACAACAAACACAAGAGCAACCAAAGTTAAGAAAACAATGTTAGCAACAACAAATATAACAAAAACTTAAATTGCAAGAAAAAAATAAAGAGCTCTTGAAATTAAAATGCACCGAACCAAAATAGAAAAGAATAAGAACAGCCGCTGGAAAATGAAAAATAACTAAACCAAAACTCAAGAACACAAGCTAAACATGAACAATTGAAAGAGTAGGAAGAAAGGAGAAGAGAAAAGCTTATGGAGATGGAAGAGAAGGTGAGTGATCACGCCACTAGAAGGATGGTTGCTCCTAGATGAGTGTGCTGCCGCCACTTGAGGACACCATGGATCCTTCAAGATAAGACTAGAGAAGAAGGCTCAAAAGCTCTCCAATGCTCACTCAAAAATTGAGTATAGTTTCTTTACTCTCATTTCAATTCTGAAAAATACAATAGAGGTTTCTAATGTTTCCCTCTAAGCACCTTCAACAATATTCTTTATTATTTAATACTTGGCCTTGCCCTTCATGAGATGAACTTGGGCTTTTTGGGCTTTGGCCTTCTTGGGCTTGGGCTTGGGCTTTGGGCCTCATCTTTTACAAAGAATAATAAGAAGAACATTAAATGTGAGGGCGAATGATCTTGTCCTTCATTATTAAAAGTCTTCTTTATTTGATTCGCATCAGTAAGAGTCACTCAAATCACTCCAAGAAAGAATACTTCCCTTAACCAATCTGTTCTTGAGGCCTCAGTAACCTCAAATGAAAGATGTCAAAGCAAAAACACTCAATCTCAAAGCCAAGCACCACAAAACCAAAGAACAAAGAAAGACAAACAAGAAAAGGTGTAAACAAGAAAATGCAACACAAAAGGAATACAAGAGTTATGACAAACACAAAGAATAGTGAATAAAGGACAATCAAGAAAATAAGGTACTCAATGAAAAGGATGGTACACAAAAGAAACCTAGAGAAAAGCACTAGAATAGATGAAGAAAACAAAAATAGAACTACTGAAAAATTTTGTGCAAACTGTGCGTGACGTCAAAGATTTATCTGGAATTGTATAAAGCGAACTGAATTATGAAATTGTAACCACAGAAAGTTCAAGATCTTATCTCAACAATGGCACTGGAATTACACAAAAACAGTAAGCCAATTAATTGCGATAAATTTTGCAAAATCACTGCCAGATTACTGTATTTTTTTCGGCAGAATTACACACTAAACGTATTTCATTTATCATTTTTTTTTGTACTTGGAATTTTGATGTACTTCTTTTTTCTACTTTTTTATAACACTTTGAAGAACTCAAATCCAGAATTTCAGAAATTTCCAGTGAGTAAATCAATTGCAATAAAGAGAAACAGTCAGCACGTTTTCAAGAAAGCAGAGGAAACCTAACAGAAATGAAAAACAGAATTAAGAACTAGCAAAGACATAATGGAAATGATGTTTAAGAACTTGTATAGGTCTATTACACAAGTATGAACTCAATACTAAAAAGAAAGTGCACCAAAGGATCAAGAAAACAAACACATAAAACTGTATTCAACACAAAATCAAGAAACAAAAATTACAACAAAAGAACCACATAGAATTGATATCATTTTTTGGAGAAACATGACTTTGACAAAACTTACAAGGATTCAAAAATGAAAATAACACAAACACAATGTAATAACAACAAGAAAACAGCAAGCAATACTCAAAAATAAACCTAAAACAGAAAGGTAACAACAAGAATGTAAAGTTCTTGAATTAAAAGTGCCAAAACAACTCAAACACAAACAAGAACAAACCTAAGACTCCTGATACCACATGATATGATTCCAATAACATGATAGGGATATTCTAAGGACATGTTATGGATTCAACTTGAGTTGGAATATGATTAGGAACTTTTTAAGAATTGGATCAATGTTATTAACATTCAAGAACTCACCAAAACACAAGTAACCAAGCCAAACTCACATAGAAACTCATTTTGAACAACAAACCCATGGATAGAAACTCAAAGAACACAACATATAGCAATTATACCTATGGAGGACGTGACAAAAACAACAAGAACAACCAATTTGCACCGATTAAAATTGAATATAAGTGCAGCAAATGAAAGAGGACATCATAAGGAAGAGATTGCACCGATTGAAAGTGAAAACAAACAAGTAGAACAAAAATGGGTAATTTGGAATGAAGGGAAAATGGATGAAGAAGATGAAATGAAATAGGGAACTTATGTGGTTGGTGTTCTTGGAGATGAACACGCCACTTGAAGGATGTAAGGCTCGAAGGTGAGTGTAGATGCCGCCACTTGAGGTTCGAAGATGCACTCAAGATGAGACTAGAAGAAGAGAAGACACAAGTCTCTCAATCACTCACCAATTTGGGAGAATTTCTTTACTCAAAATATCAAATCTGTATTTAGAAGGACTCAAGCCCTCCTTACATAGGAGAAGGACCGGTCAAGTAAGTACAAGAAGCTTACACAAGAAGCTAACTAAAGGTCCCTTGAAATTCTCCCACTTCTAGCGCCTAAAGTGAAGGATGAAGGGATATCTACTAGAATGTTCTAAAACTAATATCTAAAGATGCTTTACATAAGAGGTATCTTTAGGTTTCCCTCTTAGCACCTACCTAAACACTATTCTATATTATTTACAAATTTAGACAAAAGAAACTATAAAGAGAGATATTAATTGAAGCCCATTCCCGAGTCTTCTTTTGGCTTTAGGCTTGGTCCTCTCTTTATTTTAAATCTTCTTTAATTTTTGAGAAGACTAGAAGGAAGAACTTCAAATGTTTGGGTGAATGACCTCTTCCTCCATTAGTAAAATCCTCCCTTATTTGATCTCTATCAAGTTGGTAGGCATTGGTTTTGAGGCTTCTTTGCAATTCTCCATTTCAAATCGTTTGAGTATCTCCTTAAAATACTTTGATTGATTTAAGAAGTGCCCTCTTTGGATTGCTTGACCTGCAGTCCAAGAAAGAATGAGAGTTCCCCCATCATTGACATCTAAAACTCCCATTGCATTGCTGTCACAAATTCTTCACACAACCTATCATTAGTTGATCCAAAAATAATATCATTAACATATATTTGTTCTATGATGACAGTTGAATTTGACTTTTTAATAAAAATGGTTTTGTCAATCTTCCCTCTTTCATAGTTGTGAGATAGAAGAAAGTTACTTAACCTTTCATACCACTGCCTAGGCGCTTGCTTGAGACCATACAAAGCTTTTTTCAATTTGTATACATGATTGGGATATAGATGGTCTTCAAACCCGGATAGTTGTGATACAAAGATTTCCTCATTTACAATCCCATTTAGGAAAATACTCTTCATGCCCATTTGGAACAACTTGAAACCATTCATGTAGGCAAAGGCCACCAATAATCTCACAGCCTCTAATCATGCCACTGGTGCGAATGTTTCATCAGAGTCTATTCCTTCTTCTTGATTGTACCCTTTTGCAACAAGTCTTGCCTTGTTCCTGGTGATTACCCCTGTATCATCTGACTTGTTTCTGAATACCCACTTTGTTCCTATGACATTCATCTGATTTGTCCTAGGAACCAGAAGCCACACATCATTCCTTACGAATTGATTAAGTTCCTCATGCATAGCAGCTATCGAATGTTCATCATTGAGTGCTTCATTGATTGACTTGGGTTCAACTTTGGAGACAAAAGCCATATGGTTACAGAAGTTTGATATTGTTGTAGATACACCCTTTTTAATTTGCCCAATGATGTTTTCTACTTTGAAATCTCTGAGAATCCTCCACTCTTTAGAAAGTTCACATTGTTGTAGATTTTCAATCGGTTGTTTCGTAGAATAACCGGTTGATTTTCTGGACAGTTTTCTAGATTCTTCAAAAACTTCACTCGACGTTGTTCTACATTATTAGTTTGATAAAAAACAACATGTACAAATTCCTCTATAGTCACAAGTCTCTTATTATAAACTCTATAGGCATGACTAGTTAAGGAGTAACGAAGAAAAATACCATTATCGACTTTTTCATCAAACTTACCAAGTTTGTCTTTACCATTGTTCAGAATGTAGCATTTACACCCAAATACCTTTAGATGTCCTATGTGAGGCTTCTTTCCATTGAGCAGTTCATATGGAGTCTTTTTCAGAATGGGCCTAATAAGAACACGGTTCATTACATAGCATGTTGTACTTACTGCATCTGCCCAAAAATACTTTGGTAAAAAGGATTCATTCAAGATTGTTCTTGCCAGCTCTTCAAGCGATCTGTTCTTCCTTTCCACCACACCATTCTGTTGAGGTGTCGGTGGTACAGAGAAATTATGAAAGATGCCCACCTTATCACATAAAGTGTTGATGGCACCAATGTTGCTGCAACAGGAGTTTTGTAGCCTTTTGGCTAGCTTTTTAAATGCAGAGTATGCCTCACTTTTTGAATGCAGAAACATTGTCCGTGTAAACCTGAAAAAATCATCAACCACAACAAGAGTATAATAATTCCCTCCAAGGCTCATAGTTCTTAAAGAACCAAACAAATCCATATGTAACAGCTCAAGGGGTTTTGAGATGGAAACTATGTTTTTCAGTTTAAAAGACTGTTTTGTTTGTTTCCCCTTTGGACAAGCTTGACACACATGATCCTTCTCAAACTTAATTTGGGTAAGCCAATAAGAAGATCATTTGAAATTAATTTGTTGAGGTGATGCATATGAATGTGTGCAATTCTTCTGTGCCAAAGCCTTGATTCTTCATGCTTGGTCAAAAGACTACCAATAGATGTGGAATTTGAAATATCAAGTAGATAGACATTATTAATTCTTTTACCAACCAACATCACTTCCTTTGAATTTGGTAGACAGATCTCACAGGAGTTAGTTTTGAATATGACTTGATATCCTCTATCACAAAGCTGACTTATGTCAAGAAGGTTGTGCTTGAGACCTTCCACATAGAAGACATCATGAATCATAAAACTGTTTTGATTACCAATAGTACCTTTTCCAAGGATCTTTCCTTTGTTATTATCCCCATAGATCACATAGCCTTCCTGCTTAAGAGTGATGTTGACAAACTTGGATGCATCTCTAGTCATGTGCTAGGAGCAGCCACTGTCCAAGTACCATAAGTGCTGGTTTTTCATCAAGAAATTATGCAAAATTTAAAATCAGGTGTTAAGATCTAATCCCCTAATAAATTTGGGTCCATGGATGTTAATTTGATTGTGAGGAACCTTAGGATTCTTGGGAACCCACTTTAGGATACCTTTAGGAATCGAAAATTTGCAAATTTTGCAAAACCTGACAAAATGACCCTTTCTCGTACAGTAGAATCAAGAAACCACAGGTTGTTTCGACTTTTCAATTGGTTTATTTTCCGTAATGGTTGAAAAAGGTTTTGAAAGGCCACTGTTCTTGCTTTGTGTGTTAAACCCAATCCAGATTTTCCAAAAATGCAATTTTGAGATGCTAAGACATTCTCAAAGTTGGATTTTCCTTTAAAAATTCTATCCACAGTTTTCACAAGATAAAAAAAAAACTTCTTTTGAAGAGATTCACAGTTTTTGCAAGAACCAGATTTACACTTGGAAGAAGAATTTTGATAAATCATTTCTAAGTCTGAAAAAATAGTTTTTGAGTTGTTCAAATCTTCTTCAAAGACCTTGACTCTATTTTTCAACCAGTTGTTTTTACTTTTCAACCGATTGTTTGAAAGGGTTAATCTATGACCTTCTTCATGAGTCTCTTTAAAAGCCTCAAAAAGTTGAGAATAACTATCATATTTGGTAGAGGAGGATGTAATTACACTGTTTGATGCAGAATCTTCTTTTGCCATCAGACATACGTTTATTTTGGAAGTTGCAAAGGATGATCAAGAAGAGAACTTGTCACTGTCCAACTAAGCATTTCTTGAATCTTTATGAATTCTTTCAAGAATGTCCCGCATATCTGTTGATGAAACACACTTTGAAACTCTAAGATGTTGAACCAAGTGGTGTTCAAGTTTTGAAGAATCCAAACCCTTTGAAGGATGTTGAAGCCTTGGCTGTGCTGGTTTAGCTTAGTTCTGGGGTAGTTTATATGTTGTAATCCACCCTTTGATTAAATCTAAAGTATTAGCATTCTCAATCTTTGTGAAAGTAAAATGTTTTCAAACTAAGTTAAAACAACCGATTATTTTATCGAAACAACCGATTGTTTATACTTAGGTGTTTTGAGGAAAAGATTGAAAACTGTTTTTTAAATGGCTGAACTGTTAAGTACCAAAACAACCGATTGATTCGAGGAAACAACCGATTGTTTGTTTTGGAACCATAACAGAAAAACTGTTTTATCTTTGACTGAGCTTTAAATGATTTAACTGCTTACGCTCCAGTCATTAAATACTTTGACCAATCTTTTAATGCAATTTAAGAGTTTGTTAAGATTTGATAACAAACTACATCTTTGAATATATTCAGAAAAACAGATTTGATATTTAAGAATCTTTGACAAAGTTTTTCCTAAGAGTTTGTTTTTTAGTTTTTCAAAGAGCTGAGATTGCTAAGAGTTTGTGATTGATCAAAGTGTATGGAATAGGATTCTGCTAGTATTGATTTTAGATTATCTTCTATAACAAGTGTAATCCTTGTACTCTGTTGAACAAGTATTCGTTTATGTGTTTGCTGAGATTGGCTGTGTGTTCTTGAGGGGATCAAGATCAGCAATCTTAGTGTTGGTGTGTTGACCAAGGAGAGTGTGTTTCTTGAGGTGTTCAAGGTCATTCTCTTGGTTGTTGTGTAAGTGATCAAGGTGTGATTGCTTAGTGGATTTCCTCAGGGTTTCTGAGAAGACTGGATGTAGCTCTGGTTTGGAGTGAACCAGTATAAACAACTGTGTAC
This sequence comes from Phaseolus vulgaris, assembly GCF_051622355.1. NCBI lineage: Eukaryota > Viridiplantae > Streptophyta > Magnoliopsida > Fabales > Fabaceae > Phaseolus > Phaseolus vulgaris. The sequence goes on along the minus strand of NC_143505.1, from coordinate 31,416,788 downwards.
AATTTCTCTATCCCTATCTCTTTAAATTCAGTTTTGTGAATTAATAACTGGTATAAACAACCAATTGTTTCGGTAAAACAACCGATTGTTTTTCCAGTATTGTGCTTTTGCTTTATGTTTTGAAAAACTGAATTCTTAATCAAGGTATTTGTGAAGTATTTTTCATTCTAAGCTTAAAAGTTTACGAAAATCTTTCTTAAACAATTCACCCCCCCTCTCGTTTAAGGCCATATGTTCTAACATAAGAAACTCATTAGAATCAAGAGAAGAAACAATGATATTTTTAGCAACACAGTTAAGATGATCTTTTTCACTTTCAGAGAAAACAGTATTAGTTTCAAGCAAAAGTATGAATTTTTTTTTGTAATGACATCCCAAATTTTTCTATCTATAGAATCAACAAAAAAATTTCATTCTTATACACTTCAGCTGATACCTCACACCACAGAGTGAAGATGGTCTACTGATAGAAGCTCCCTCCCCAAAAGGTAACTTGTCAGCCATTAAAACAAATTTTTAAAAAACAGAACTTAAGAAAATTTCAAGGACCTAGCTCTTGATGCCAATTGTAAGAATTAATGGCCTTAACAAGAGGGAGGTGAATTGTTTAAGGGAATATTTTTGCAAATACTGGTTAAGAATGAAGATTGATATTGATTTACATATCAAAGAATCAGTTCAGTGAAGAAAACAGAATTGTTAAACCTGTTATTAGAAAAACAACCGGTTAAAAATAGGTTTTAACCAATTGTTTTTCACTTAGCTTTGAAAAAACATTTTTCTTCTTAAAACCAGATTGATTCAGTTGTGAATTGATTAGGAATGGATCAAGAAAATTTTAAACTACCTAGAACTAAAACCTAAACATAACAACAAGGTCTTCAAGCTGTCTTCATGGATTTGGAGGCATCAAAGCGTCATTTTCAAGAGTAAGGTTGTTGCTAGTTTTTGCTTGCATGAGCGGGTTCATATTGTTCTAAATGGATGTGAAGAGTGCCTTCCTTAACGGAGTTGTCAATGAAGAGGTCTTCGTCTCACAACCACCTAGGTTTGTAGATCATCAATATCCCAAGCATGTATACAAGCTGAAAAATGCCTTGTATGGTCTTAAGCAAGCTCGAAGGCAGTGGTATGAGAGATTAAGTAACTTCCTCTTGTCTCATGACATGAAAGAGGGAAGGTTGAGAAAACTCTTTTTATCAAAAATCAAATTCTGCCATTATTTTATTTCAAATATATGTTAATGACATTAGTTTTGGTGCTACTAATGATAACTTGTGTAAAGAATTTGTGGCAGCCATGCAGATAGTATTTGAAATGTCAATGATGGGGGAGTTGTCCTTCTTCTTGGGATTGCAGGTTCAACAATCAAAGGATGACATCTTTCTAAGTCAATCTAAGTATTGCAAGGAAATCCTCAAAAAGTTTGAAATGGTGCAGTGTAAATAGGCAACTACACCAATGTCCACAAGCTGCTACCTGGATGCTGATGCAACTGGAATTGCAGTAGATCAATCCAAATATAGGGGTTTGAATGGCTCTTTGCTCTTCCTTACAGCCAGCAGACCAGATATTATGTTTGCACTATGCCTCTGTGCTAGATTTCAATCCAATCCGAAAGAATGACACCTTAAAGCTGCCAAAAGAATTCTGAAGTATCTAAAAGGCACATTCACTGTTGAGTTATGGTATCCCTCTCATTCTCCTGTACATTCAGTGGGATACTCTGATTTGGATTTTGCAGGATGCAAACTGGATAGGTAAAGCACAAGTGGAACTTGTCATTTACTTGGCTTCAGCCTTATCTCTTGGCATAGCAAGAAGCAAGCCTGCGTAGCACTCTCCATTGTTGAAGCATAATACATTGTTGCAGGAAGCTGTTGTGCTCAGATTTTGTGGATGAAACAAAAGCTTGAAGACTTTGGGTTAAAAGTCAGCAAAATACCCTACTGTGTAACAACACAAGTGCCATCAATCTCACAAAAAACTAAGTTCAGCACTCTAGGACAAAACATACTGAGATCCAACACCATTTCATAAGAGATCATGTGAGTAATGAAGACTGTGAGGTGAAGTTCATTGCAACCAAAAGACAACTACATATTTTTTCACTAGACCTTTTCCAAAGGACAAATTCTTCTTTCTTAGAAATGAATTAGGAACCCTTGACTCACAAATTCTATTTTAAGTGTAGTTCTTATTTCTCCTTTGAGTTTATTTGTGAAGAACAATAGGGGGAGAAGTCTATGTGGTTTGTATGTTTGTATTGTGTGCTTAAATTCTGTTTTAACTTGGTTTATATACTCCTCACTTTGATTAAAACTACTGCATAATATTTTGATTTGCACCTCTCTTTTTTCACATTGATTTTGTTGTTTTTCCTTATGGAAATCACTAAGTGAAAATTGGTTTTTTGGTGCTAATGAAATCTGAAAAGGATTACCTCTAGTATTTGCAATTTTTGTGTTTTGCAGGTACTGTCAAATTCAAACAAATCATCCCAAGCAAACCAGGGATTTGTCTTCATCAAATAGGGGGAGATTGTTGAACTTGAAGCTTTAATGTCTCCAAATCTGTGATGTTTGCTTGAAGCCTAGGTTGTTGCTTACATGGGGTCTGGGTAGATTAGAATTTGTCAATCCACTCTTAGCTTGATCCAAAACTAAATCAATCATGTTCTTTAAAAGAAAAAGTGTTTTTCAAAGTAAGTGAAAAACAACCTGTTGATTTGTTGTTTCAATCGATTGTTTTACACTTAGTGATGGAGGAGGGCCAAGCTCACCACCCTATGGAAAACAAGAGCCAAGTCTAGACCGTCTAGAGCCAAGTGGGGAGCGTCTACCCCAAGATGAAGGGCGTCTAGCAAGGGAGCGTCTAGGAGGAAGACTAGAGCGTCTAGGACCTATCACTAGGTCCATGGCCAAGCATCTCCACGCATATTTGGGTCAAGCTACGGATGGTAGAGAAAGGAACTTGTACATGTTGCATAAAGGCCCACTCCGTGTAGCTTAGTATTTTTGTGGTGTAATTAGTCTAGCTTTATGAACCTTTTGATTATTTTTCTGCACATTAGAATTAAGGAAGAGTTAACCTTGATTAGCTAAAGGTTTCTAGAAGCCTTCACTAATCAAGTTCGGCCATGTGAAGGTTGGAGGACCATGTGCACCCATGTGCTCCATGTGGCCCATGTGCTTCACATTTACATTACATTTAGCTAGCATTTCATCTTCTATTAGCTTAACATTTACGGCCTCCTTAGCCTATAAAAGGAGAAGCCTATCACCTGTATTTGCAAGATTAAATTGAGTAATGTTATGCTGCCCATTTAGTGCCATACTTTGCTCCTTGCCTAGCTTCTAGGTTTTAATCTTCCTTTCTCCATCTACCAAGGGGTTGGTCGAACCTCCCCTCTTTCCACACTCTTCATGCACCTTCAAGGTCACCACAACTCCTGGGAGGACCTTGTCCATCTCCTACATTGAGCTTCCGCACCATACTCACCAAACATCCAAGAAGAGCTCCTAGAGAATGCCATCATTTGGTATCATGAGCAAAGGTTCTTCAAAGATGAGTATTTCTTGGTCATTTTCTTTTTGAGTTCTTCTTTAATCCGTGTTGTTCTTCATATTCCATATTGTCTTGCTGTTTTTTAATTTTTGCTTTGAATTGGTGTGCTGTTTGGAAATTCCAATCGGTGCATCTTGTTCAATTGTTCTTGAGCAATCTTTGTGCAATTTTTGGTAGGATTCCATATAGTTTGTGTTGTTGTTTTATTTTAGGTATTTGAGTCCTTTTTGCAATTTTATTTGGTTCATTTTATGTTCATTTGAGTCTTTTAATTTCTGAATCTATATGTGTTTTGTCTAGTCATGTTCTTCCAAAATGTCATCAAATCATAGTAGTACTTTGTTTGGCTTATTTGTTTCTTGTTTTTGGTATAAATGCTTGATCTGAATCTGCTGTGTTCTTGATCCTTTGGTGCTTTTTATTTTTTAGCTTGAGTTCGTATTTGTGTTTAGATCTACACAAATTCCTTTTCACCAATTCCATTGTGTTTTTCTTTTGGTATATCTTGCTGTTTTTTCCAGATTTACAGAATCCCCTGTTTTGCATAACTCTGTGCTGGCTGTTTTGCTTAAGAAAATTATTTTCCCACAAAGGAAATTTCTGATCCTCTGGATTTTGCAAGATTGAGGTGTTAAGGATAAGACAAAAAAGGAATCAGTTCAAAAAAACAAATAGAAAAAAAATGATAAATATTATAAAAATAGTGTGCAAATCTGGCGTTACAACTGGCGTAACTGAACACTGATTTTAGAAAATTTATTAAACAAAATATGGTTCATGCGTTTGGAGTGAAACCAACGCCAAACATTAGTTAAGAGCTTGAATTGTTTGCATATAAATTTACAGAAGCAAATCTTAAAAGGGCAGCTCAGCATAAATCAGGGAAAATCACGCTCTCTGGCCCACAACAATTATTTCAGTGGTGCGGTTTTTGATTTTGAAATCAAATCTAGTGCTATTCCTAGGATCCATTTTGTGTGCCTACCTTTCTTTGAGTACCTTTTATTTGCTTGTCTAATATTTCTTTGGAACTCTTTCTAGTTGTCACATTTTAACTCCATTTGTGTGGTACTGTTTTTCCAATTAATTTGTTTCTTGCTTTAATTCTTTGGCCTCTAAACTTGGTGGTCGATTGATTATCAATTGGTTCTTATTTGAGTGGAAATTGACTTGAGTGAGGTCTAGTTTCCTTGATAGGTGCTGGATTGGAGAATTAATTCCTTAATTCCAAGAGGAACAAAGGAAAGGGCAGAAACAAACACCTACCAAAAACACCACATACATTGGAAGGCCCAACAAAGAGGAGACAACCAAGGAAGTGCCAATAGAAAAAAAAAAAGATCAACAAAGGGAGTTTCATTTATTTTCTTTGCAACTTAACTTTTATTAATTACTTCTTCAATTACGTAATTTGTACCGTCCCGTACCCGGGCGTTGACAAAGTCAAGGTCAAAGTCAGCGTCAAGGTCAAAGTCAACATAAGGCGTCGCCTAGGTGAGGCGACGCCAAGTGCAAGCATCACCAAGGCGAGGCGTCGCCAAGAGGAAGCGTCGCCCAGATAAGACGTTGCCTAGAGAAGGCGTCGCCAAGTCAAGGCTTCGCCAAGGTAGGGCGTCGCCAAGGTAAAATGTCACCAGAGCAAGGCATACACAGTGTTGCTTCCGATACCCATGGGTAGGAAAGACCATGGAGGGAGTGACGCCATGGCAAGGCCTCAAACCCCGATAACCCGGGGTAGCAATAAAGGGAAGAGAAAGGTGGCTTTAAGGCCATAGTACTAGCGCCAGTGGAGAGCAATCTGACTCGCGAAGTGCCCATGTCACGCCAGAGAGACCCTTGGGATAGATACGACTCATGAGGAGGGTCACGCCCAGGGTAGCCAGGTGCAGGGTACGAGAGGAATGTAGATACGCTCTCAAAGCGAGTGACTAGATGTTTGGGGGCATGAGCTGGCACCCAAAAAGTCACCCCTTGCGCCAGATGCACTCCAAGGAAGGAGGACTCACACGACGAAATACCCCCAAGTTGGGTCACGATGCTGTGAGGCCCTCCACGTGTAATAACAGCCAGGTCAGAACAGAAACATCCACTTGTCAGGTATAAGGTAATTAAAGCTATTTAAAGGTAATTAAAGTTTACGTTTCGAGCGTTTTAAGGTACTTTAAATGCTTCAGGCGATTTAAACGTCTTAAAGGCGCTGAACGTTTCATAATTAAATGCGCTTTTAGACGCTTTAAATGCTAGAGGCGTTTAAATAGAACCTTGGATGTTTGAAACAGGGTTGGAACTTTTGGCAAATTTTCCCAGAATACACTCTAGTTGCTTGCTCGAGTCTTGAGGCTACGCACAAGGGACTAGAGAAAGGTTGTTTGCCAGAAGGAGAAAAGATACACAATACACAGTTTCGTTTACCACCTTCAGAGTGCCATTCACGATGCTCCAATACGGAGGTGCAGAGTTTTTGGTGTTTCTTGCTAGCTGACTTAAGCGTCGGAGTGCAAACGGCCGCTAGGGCGCCCTTTTGTCCTTCTTTGCAGGTATCCACATGTAGCCAGAGGGAAGGTGTCCCTAGCTGACGGGCAAGGTTGTGCACAAAGACGTCCCAGGTCAACCGGCCGGAACATTTGACGCCCACCGTGGGGCCGATTTAAAACATCAGTCCCATCGCAAGTTTCAGGCAATTTATCAGAGCTACCATAACGACTGGGGAAGTTTCAGAGGAAAACAATGAAGAATGAGGGGCACGAGACAAGGTTCCGCACGCACAGCAGGCGAGGAAATGTCCATGCAGCAGGTCATGGACATGATGCGGGGGCTGCAAGATGAAATGGCGGAATCAAGGGCGGAGCAAGAGCGTGTGCAGGCGGATCTCGCGGCTTCCCACGTGATAAACGATGAGCTCCCTCGTATCAATGAAGAGTTGCGTCGTGGTTTGGGCGATAACCAAGGGCAGCGTGACCAAAATGAGACCAAGCCTCTCACCCCACCAAGGGAGTTTTCCACACCCTTCTCGCAGGAGATTCTGGAAGCTGTGATCCCCAACACGTTCGCGGGACCCAAGGTGATCTTCACCGGGATGGAGGATCCTGAGGCGCACCTCACTGCTTTCCACACGCAGATGGTGCTAGTAGGCGGCTTCGATGCCGTGAGGTGCAAGCTCTTTATGAGCACCTTGACGGGGATGGCCATGGACTGGTTCATCAGCCTTCCAAACGGCCATATCACCTCCTTCCAGCAGCTGTCGCAGTTGTTTAGGGAGCAATACTTAGCGAACAGGGCCCTGCCACCAGTTTCGTATGACCTGTTTGATGTGAAACAATATCAAGGAGAGACCTTGAAGGAGTACATCAACCGTTTCAGGGCCCAGGTAGTAAAGGTTGGTACTACGGAAGAGCCCATGATCGTGTACGCACTCAGAAAAGGCGTGTGTCCCGGACCTTTTTGCGAATCCATCATTCGCAATCGACCCAGGACCTTCGCTGAAATAAGGCGTCGCGCGGTGGAGCATATCGCCTCTGAGGGAGAGGTGTGTGAGAAGCGCACCAGCGTCGTACCCTCACGCCCGAGAGCGCAGATGCGGGCTCAACCCGTCAGGGTCAACGAGACCACGACGGGGAGGAAGAAGCCAGATGGGAGACGCCCCTATGAGACAAGAAAACCCCAGCCCAGGGGCCTAGCAGGAGGAAATCGCCCGGCCAGGGAAAGGGCCAGGCCAGCGAGGTAGGACTTTGTATTGGAATTGAAGGATCTGATTGCCGTGCCCAATATAGCTGAAAGGTTGAGGCGACCGGCGAAGACCGACAAGGTGTTAGGGCCTCGCAAGGACTCTTGGTGTGAGTTCCACGAAGCTTTCGGTCATCACATCAACAACTGCCTGTCGTTGGGTTACCAACTAGATGAGTTGGTGAGAAGTGGGTTTTTGAAGGATTACATCGCAGAGCCTGCCACGACCGCGACCCTGCCAGCACCGGTGGAAGAATAAGCGCACGAGATGCCTGTCCTTGGCGAAGTCCACACCATCGCTGGTGGCTTTTCCGGGGGAGGACCCACTGCCTCCCAACGGAAGAAATATGCGAGGGGGGTCAATTCAATTGAAGAAAGAATCTCGGGTAACCCGTGGGAGTCAGACCTCGTGTTCACGAGGACGGATCTACAGGATGTTGTGTCGCACGATAATGACCCCGTGGTCATTTCGGTTGTCACGGCCGGCAGAAAGGTGCACAGGGTTCTAGTTGACCAAGGAAGCTCTGCAGATGTTATGTTCTGGTCAACATTCAACAAGTTGCGGTTGTCTCCTGACCTTTTGAGACCCTACACAGGGTGCTTATATGGGTTCGCTGACAACCAGGTGGAAGTACGAGGCTACTTGGAATTGAGAACAACATTCTCGGATGGAGCGGCCTCATGTACCGAAAACATTAGGTACTTAGTCGTAAACGCCAACTCAGCCTACAACATCTTGTTGGGCAGACCGGCGTTGAACAGGCTGAACGCAGTAGCCTCCACGCGCCACATGAAAATGAAGCTACCGGATCTTAGTGGCAAAGTGATCGTCATCAAGTCAGATCAGGAGGAAGCGCGGAAATGTTATGAGAATAGCCTGAAAACGAAGAGAGGCGTGTTCATGGTGTTCGAGCGTCCGTCAAGTGCAGACACGGCGATGGAGATAGAACCCTTGAATGAGGCGACGCCCACGGAGTCAACGCTTGGCGAGGCCACACCCGTGAGGGCGACGCTCGAAGCAGACGCGCGCATGGAGGAGGGGCCTGACGACACATCGCCCGTAAAAGAGTCGACGCCTGGAAAGCACTACCGGGCGACGCCCCTTAAGGAGGATAGAAGGGATCAGCCGACGGCCAACGTGGTGGAGAGGCAGATTGGCGGCAAAACGTTTAAGCTAGGGCGTTTGTTGAGCCAAGAAGAGCAGGATGAGGTGGCGGAGGTTATTTCACGTCATTTAGATGCTTTCGCATGGTCCGCCTCAGACATGCTGGGCATTGACCCTGACTTTCTATGCCATCACCTTAGCATGGACGCCACGGTCCGCCCCGTGCGACAAAGAAGGAGAAAGTTTAATGAAGAGAGGCGACTTGTGATAAGGGAAGAGACGCAGAAGCTGTTAAGCGTCAGACACATACGGGAAATCCAATACCCCGAGTGGCTGGCCAATGTCATCCTAGTGAAAAAGGCAATGGGAAGTGGAGGATGTGTGTAGACTTCACGGACCTGAACAAGGCATGCCCCAAAGACTCGTATCTACTACCCAGCATTGATGCCCTGGTGGATAGTGCTTCAGGCTGCGAAATACTGAGTTTCTTGGACGCTTTTTCGGGGTATAATCAGATCAAGATGCACCCGAGAGATGAGGGTAAAACAACGTTCATGACCGAGACGTGTAGCTACTGCTACAAAGTAATGCCGTTCGGGTTAAAGAATGCGAGCGCCACCTATCAGAGGCTAATGGACAAGGTCCTGGCGCCCACGTTGGGAAGGAACGTGCAAGCCTACGTAGACGACATGGTGGTAACTTCGCCCGATAGGAGGCGACATACAACAGACCTGGAAGAGTTGTTTGCCACCATTTCGAAATACCGCCTCAAACTGAACCCTGAGAAATGTGTCTTTGGGGTTGAGGCAGGGAAGTTTTTAGGCTTCATGCTCACAGAAAGGGGAATTGAAGCAAACCCAGACAAGTGCGCGACCATCATCGCCATGCGGAGCCCGACATCAGTAAAGGAAGTGCAACAACTGACAGGGCGAATGGCAGCATTATCAAGGTTTGTTTCTGCGGGAGGAGAGAAGGGGCACCCCTATTTCCAGTGCCTTAAAAGAAATAGTCGCTTTGCATGGACCGACGAATGTGAAGCGGCTTTCATCAAGTTGAAAGAGTAATTGGCGACGCCACCGGTCCTTCGCAAACCAGCGGCAGCTGTGCCCCTCCGGCTATACTTCGCGGTAACAGAATGAGCTATCAGTTCTGTGCTGGTTTAGGAGCAGGACCAAATTCAAAAGCCCATCTATTTCGTGAGCAAGGCTTTACAAGGCCCAGAGACGAGATACCAGTCGCTGGAAAAGGCAGCGTTGGCCGTGGTATTTTCGGCCAGGAGGCTCCGCCACTACTTCCACAGTTTTACAGTAGTGGTGATGACGAACCTCCCTATACAAAAGGTATTGCAGAAGCCTGACGTAGCGGGAAGGATGGTGCACTGGGCGGTGGAGTTGTCAGAGTTTGACATCCAGTATGAGCCCAGAGGATCCATCAAAGGACAAGTATATGCAGATTTTGTGGCAGAGCTCTCGCCCGGGGGCGAACAAGAGGTGGAGACGGGTTCGCAGTGGTTGCTCTCGGTCGACGGCTCTTCCAATCAACAAGGAAGTGGTGCAAGGATAGTCTTGGAGGGACCCAATGGTGTGCTGATTGAGCAAGCTCTGCGTTTCGCCTTTAAAGCAAGTAACAATCAGGCTGAGTACGAAGCACTTATTGCAGGGATGCTCCTGGCTAAGGAGATGGGCGCGCAGAACCTCTTGGTGAAAAGCGATTCACAGCTGATTACGGGACAAGTATCGGGTGAGTTCCAAGCAAAAGACCCACAAATGGCGGCGTATTTAAGGTACGTCCAACTGTTGAAGGGAGCATTTAGAGCTCTTGAGCCAATACATGTCCCACGAGAACAGAATGCCAGAGCTGACCTGCTGGCCAAGCTGGCCAGCTCAGGCAAGGGGGCCAGGCAGAGGACAGTAATCCAAGAGACGCTCAAAGCTCCGAGAAAATTCGTGGAAGACAACAGGGTGGATGTCCTCCATATTAGCACTGCGAGAGGGAGGCCAAGGAGTCATCTTTCCTTGACTCAAGATACGGTAAAGACACCCCATATCAGCACATACGCGGACACACCCGAAGGAGGAAGGCATGCGCAGATATATGCTTTAGCCGAAGGAGACACCTGGATGACGCCATACAAACGGTATCTGGCGGATGGGGTTCTCCCAGCGGAACCAGAGGAGGGCAAGAAGGTTAAGAGGAATGCCGCAAGATACACCCTAGTGGATGGAGTATTGTTCAGACACGGGTTCACCCACACTATCCTAACGTGCGTAAGCGGCGACGAGTGCACCAGAATAATGGCGGAGCTGCACGAAGGCATTTGTGGGAGTCACGTGGGGGGAAGGTCTTTAGCTTCTAAGGTGGTACGCGCAGGTTTCTACTGGCCAACAGTAAAAGAGGATTGCGTGCGGCACGCCCAGCGTTGCAATCAGTGTCAGTAACATGCTGATTGGCACAAGGCGCCGCTAGAGGAGCTGAGATCCATATACAGCCCGTGGCCTTTCCATACGTGGGGGATTGACATCCTAGGTCCATTCCCATTGGCGATAAGGCAGATGAAGTATTTGATCGTTGCCATTGAATACTTCACCAAGTGGATAGAGGCGGAGCCCGTGGCCTAGATTACTGCGCACAAGGTGCAACACTTCTTTTGGAAGAACATTGTGTGTCGCTTTGGCGTGCCTAGGCGACTGGTATCCGACAATGGAACCCAGTTCACCAGCCAACAGTTGAGAAACCTGTGCGCAGAGGTAGGCATCAAGCAAGTGTTCGCATCAGTCGAACACCCCCAGACTAATGGGCAAGTAGAGTCAGCGAATAGAGTTTTGCTGAGAGGACTAAAGAGAAGGCTAGAAAAAGCTAAAGGAGCGTGGGCGGAGGAAGTGCCAAGGATTGTATGGGCATACCACACCACGCCCCAATCTTCCACCATGGAGACGCCTTTCAGCTTAGTATATGGGTCAGATGCGATGATCCCGGTTGAGATTCACGAAAGCTCGCCGCGTTACCAGAATTTCGTGGCTGAAGAATCCAACGAAGAGAGGAGGGTGAATCTGGACCTACTGGACGAAGCCAGGGAAGAAGCAAGAATAAAGGCCGAGGCAGTGAAGAGAAGAGTAGAGCGACAATATAGCTCCAAGGTGAAGCCACGACATTTCCAGGTTGGCGACTTAGTTATGAGGAAGGCTCACCCATACGAGCTAGAAAACAAATTGTCTCCCAAGTGGACCGGACCCTTCAGAATCACCGAGGCTAAGGGGAATGGTTCATACAACCTAGAGACTTTGGAAGGGGGTCCCATTCCACGCAGCTGGAATGCGGCCAATTTGAAGTTTTATTTTAATTGAATTATGTAAGTGAACAACCATGTAACAATCTTATCGTAGGGGACACTCTTTTTCCCTCTCGGGGGTTTTTTAATGAGGTCACCCGAATAAAAAGAAAAGAAGTTCAAGAAAAATCTTGCCTAAGTTTTTTATCTTCTTCCCACTCGAGGTGTAAGATCAAGGGGTAAAGAGATAAAAGACAAAGACTCGAGGTGGCGACACGCGTTGCCGAACGTACGCGTCGCCAAGAAGGGGGCGTCGCCAAACGTAGGCATCGCCAAGAAACATAACGGAGGAAACGCGCACAGCATGTCAGAGGAAGCGAATGTAGACGAGAGTGTGCAAAAATAAAGGAGCGGCGTTACAGAAATCAAAACATGGCGCGAGAGTTAAGATTACAAATAAAGTTGGAGATAAAGGCGAATGAGACAAGTGAGGCAAACATGTACATGCCCTATGCTCGTACGAAAAGTGCAAACAGGCCACCTTTCAGTGGCCTCCGGAGTCTGGATGGGAGGAGGGCGAAGCTCCGTTCTCGGTCCTCAGCGCCTGGGTAAGCTGTGACCTCTGTTGCCGGTTTATCTTCGAACCTGCACCGAAGAAAACAAGCATGGTGACGGCACCACAAGACAGGACATGCAAAGATCTAGTAAAGATGAAGAGCGGGAGGTTCTAAGGTAATCTCTCGTACATATATATTTCTCCAAGGCTTCGGCGTTGTACTCCAAGCTAATCAAAGCGGCAGCGTCAAAGCCCCCCACCTCAGCCAGGATCCGGCATGCCACCTGGTCGTTCAAGGGTAGCCTCTTGAAAGGCTTGGACTTCAAGGCTCTCGTCTCCCTCACCCAGTATAGTGGAAAACCATCCAGGGCGGAAGGCACGAGATCGGAACAACAAACTTTGAAAAATCTACCCTTCCACCCTGTGAAGGAGTTTTGGAAGGGAGTTAGGAGAACCCTGCCGGGAACGTTGTTGAGGGTCACCCAGAGGTTGTTCCTTTGCCTCTTCACCTCAAAGAAGTGAAGAAAGATGTCAACCGAGGGTGCGCACCCCAGAAAGCCAAAGAGTATGTCGAAGGCTTTGACGAAAGCCCAGCTATTAGGGTACAACTGGGCTGGAGCAGCGTTAATATCTGTCAGTAGTTCCCTCTCAAACCTGGAGAAGGGCAGGCGCACGCCGATGCTTTTGAAGACCACCTGGTAGAAGTAGAAGAAGGGGACCCCGTCGTTGGCCCGTTCGTCTCCGCACACCGGCTCCCCTAAGGTGCAAGGGAGCACGGTGATATCGTCATCATGCCTCTTCGCGAAGGCACGATGATCGTAGGAGCACGGATCCCCCATGTGTTCCCTCACGGCCCTGGTAGAGAGTAAGTTGGAACACTCGTCGAGGAGCTCGCGCGAGGCCTATGCATAAAGGTCCTTGGGGTTAACCCTAGGGGGAGGAGGATGGGTAGACATGTCGGCACAAAGTATCAGCGAAGGAGCTGGAAGATCGAAGGAGAATAACGCGTTAGGAATGCGGGAGAAAAACGCCAACTAGAAAGAACGCAGAAGGAACTCTTTGTGTGGAAGAGGAGCGGTGCAAGGAGGGTGCGAAGACACAGAGATGATGGGTGCAGGTGCAAGATTTCAAAGACCTAAATATTACAGTTGGAGCGTCAAACGACGCAAAAGGGAGCACCGTGCGATCGAGCCACGTGTCAGGAGATGGGAGGATGACCCTGGCGTCACTGGTTAACATTCAGAAAAGGTCGCGTCGACAGAATGACCAAGGGTACGATGCGTCGTCGAGAATGGGAGCATCTTGTCAAAGGCTCAGAAAATGTCAAGATCAAGTCAAGTGAGGGAACATCCCATCAGCCATATGGGAAATGCCACGTGGATGGTGCGGGCGAGACCTTAAGCTTTCCGCTACGGCAAGTGCCGCGCCCCCAGGCGTCGACCAGAGTCGAAGTCAAAGTCAATGCCAAGGTCAAAGTCAACAGGTTGATCGCACTAGGCATCGCCAAGACGCTGAAGGCGTCGCTAGTATAAGACGCTGGAGGCGTCGCCAGTATAAGACGCTAGAGGCGTCGCCAGTATAAGACGCGGAAGGCGTCGCCAGTATAAGACGCGGAAGGCGTCGCCAGTATAAGACGCGGAAGGCGTCGCCAGTAGAAGACGCTGGAGGCGTCACCAGTACAAGACGCGGAAGGCGTCGCCAGTAGAAGACGCGGAAGGCGTCGCCAGTATAAGACGCTGAAGGCGTCGCCAGTATAAGACGCTGAAGGCGTCGCCAGTATAAGACGCTGGAGGCGTCGCCAGTATAAGACGCTGGAGGCGTCGCCAGTATAAGACGCGGAAGGCGTCGCCAGTATAAGACGCTGGAGGCGTCGCCAGTATAAGGCATCAGCGGCGTCGCCTTCCCGATACCCACAGGAAGGAAAGACTGTGGGGGGAGACGAGATCGCCAGAAGTAACGGCGTCGCCTCCTCGATACCCACAGGTAGGAAAGACTGTGGAGGGAGGTGAGATCGCCAAAAGCCAAGTGAGCCACCGGCAGTGTTGCTCCCCGATACCCATGGGAAGGAAAGACCATGGAGGGAGCGACCCCAAGAGGGGCTTCGAGCCTTCCCGGTGCTTGGCGTTTCTAGACACCCTGAGGACGATACGGCGCTGCTGTAGCAGACCTCTCCTTAGGCGTGGGCGCCAAGCACCAAGAATTAAGGGACAGATCGCCTTGGTGTTTAAGACACTCCATGGACGATACGGCGCTATTAGACAGGCCTCTCCATGGGCGTGGGCATTGAAGTGCGACCTTGTCCCAAGAGTTTATACCCAGAGCAGGTCTCGACTTTTGCGTGCGCCGCACGTACGAGATCGCCCGACACAGCGAAAGAAACAGGTAAAGTACAGGTAAAGCAATTGAAGCATACAAAAATGAAGAACGAAGGCGAAGATATCAGGCAAACAGCGCTCAACGCCTCAGAAGTATGCAATTGTTATACAAGACCCATTATTCCAACAAAGTGCAAATGGTTCAAAATATTTACAAGGTTATCAAAGGTTGTCAACAACGAATAAAAAAGCACAAAAAGTAAAGGTGGCAGCTGAGAGTTGGCAGTTCAGTCATCCAATTCGAGAGGCACAACTTGTCCGTCGACGACATGGTGGGTGGGATCGCAATTTGAAACATTGATCCCCGGGTTCTCGCATGCAGCTTGGGCCAAAGCCTCCTTGAATCCCTCCTCGAAGGTGCCAGCCATGTCGTCGATGAGTTCCTTCCTGACCTTCTCCAACTCCTCGATGGTAGAGTCCCCGGAGGCCACCTGCTTCTCTAGAGCCTCCTTCTCAACTTGGAGCCTGTTGACCTCAGTTTGCAGCTTGTCATGATCAACTTGGAGAAGGCCCAAGGCCTTGACCTTGGTAGCCATTTCCTCATCCATCCTCTCCAGTCTCTCCGCCTGCCCATAGCACTGATCCTCCAAGTCCTTCTGAAGCTCTTCGGAAGCCTCGACCATGTCTTGGAGATCCGTTACTTGAACTTGGAGAGACACCTCCCGGACGTAGAAATCAGCCTGGATTTCCATCGCCTCACCAAGTTGCCTGTCAGCCTCCTCTTTGGCCTCTTGGGCCAACTTCAGAGAGGCTTGATAGGCCTCATTTTGGCGTCCCAAAGCTTCCTTCTCCTCCTTCAGAGCGACCATTTCTTCTTTTAGGGCCTGGAGGGCTCGTGTATTTGAAGCAGCATTTCTAGCTTGGGCACGCCAATCAAGGGCCACGGCCTAGAAGGCTCCCAAATGATAGGGCATTCCCTCTCTCCTGTCGGAGCCTTCTGGCATCAACCCTCCGTTGAAGCCCCTCATCAGATGCATGATTGGAGGAGGAATGGCAATAAGCTCTGGGGCAGCAGAAACGGAGGCAGGAACAGCAGAGACCTCTGCTGGTGGTGTAGGTGGAGCTGACTCGGCCCCATCGCCTTTTTCCTCTTAGGCTATTGTGGGTTGGGGAGAGGTGGCGCTAGGGGGATTGTCCCTGAGGGACTCCCCTCCCTGTGGGGATGCTACTGGTAGGATGGGAACCCTAGCAGCCCTTCTCCTCTTGAAGACTACCCCACCGCCGGAGTCTTCGTCATCGGAGAGGACCTCCAGCACCCTCTTCCCTTTGTCAAGGGGGGCTGGAGCAGGTGATGAGGCCACAGCCAGTGGGACTGCGACGATTGGTGGAGGTGAATTAGGTGTTTGGAGTGTTTTGGGGCTATGTGGAGGTGGTGAAGATGGGCCTAGTGGAGTTTCGGTGGTGGTTGGTGTTGGTGAGGGCAAGGATAGTGGGAGGTTTGGGTCAGCAGTGGGGGTGGTGGAGGCGCCAGCCTTGGGGGCACGAGCCTTCAATGCTTTCGCCAGGACCATCCTCTTAGATGAATCCATCACTGATCCTGCATTCAGACAAACCAAAGAACAGAAGTTAAAGCTACACCAAGCCAAGCACAAGGCGTCAGTTACACACAAAGCACAGAGTACTAATCCCACCACCAACGCAGTTATACAGATCCACAAGGCACGTAGGTAAAGGAAACATAAAGAATACAAACGAACACTTAGCAGCGAGGGAAACATGTGGAGAAGGCCAGCAGTATAAGCTTGATGCAATAAAGCACAAATAAGAAAGGAAGAACAAAAAGGCAACAAGGAACAAGCCTCCCTACCAAAATAGGTGGACAGTTTGTGCGCATTGTACTCACACGCTATGAGCTTCAGCCTGTCAAAAACGATCCTCAGGCCAGCCAAGGCCTCACATACCCCCCTATCAGCGGAGGATAGCTCATCCAGGGTCTTAGGCTTGAGCAGCTTGGGGTGCTCTGTCCAGTATAGGGGAAAGCCATCCAAGGCTGTGGGGTCCTGTTTGGCGGAGCACACCCTAAAGAATTTCCCTTTCCAGCCTTTGTATGAGTTCTGGAAGAGGGAGAGGATGATCCTGCCGACGATCCCGGAAAAGCTCACCCAGAGGCTTTTCCCTTGTTTCTTCACCTCGAAGAAATGAAGAAAGACATCCACGGAAGGGGGAACGCCCAGATATCCGCAGAGAATTTGAAAGCCCCGGACGAAGGCCCAGCTATTAGGGTGTAGCTGGGTGGGGGCCGTGTTGATCTCCGTGAGGAGTTCCCTCTCGAAGGGTGTAAATGGAAGGCGCACACCAACGCGTTTGAATAGTGTTTGGTACATGAAGAAAAAGGGGGCCCTACCCCTGGGCTTATCATCCACACAAACGGGTTCCCCGGGTGTGCCGTAGCCGACGGAGATGTGGGCATCGTGG
The DNA here is from genome assembly GCF_051622355.1 of Phaseolus vulgaris. Lineage (NCBI taxonomy): Eukaryota > Viridiplantae > Streptophyta > Magnoliopsida > Fabales > Fabaceae > Phaseolus > Phaseolus vulgaris. The sequence continues at coordinate 31,399,779 of NC_143505.1, read as the reverse complement.
GTGCGACAGAAGGCGTTGAAGTTGTATAAATGAGGGTCACCCCGATGGTTCTCCACATCCTCGATGGTTGTCAAGGTGGTGCATTCGTTTAAGAGATCGTCAGAGGCCCATTTATAGAGGGCCTTGTAGTTGATCTTGGGGGGAGGACTGGACTTCGTTTTCGAGCGCACCATGATGCGATTAAATAGTTGAAGAAAGAAGAAAGGAAAGGGGTTTCAACAAGCAAGGCCAACGCAGAAAGGGAAAGAGAAACCCTAGAAAACGCCACCCACGCGAAGAAACCCAGAAAGAGGGAGAAGAGAGCGTAGAAGCACGATGAGAAAAAGAAATGTAGAAATACAGAAGCACAGACGGTCCCAGGCAGTTATATCGGAGAACATAAATCAAGAGAAAGAGCCATGGAGGTAGAAAAATCGTACCTTTGAACATGTGAGTCGGTGGTTGTTGAGGAAGCGCAGAGGGAGCAACGATCGCTAGAACTTCAGGGAAAGAGAGATGAACAGTAGCGCACAATGCGAAAGAGTGAATGGAACAGTGTTTGAGGCGCGGGATTTCGAAGTCTTAAACGTTACACTTGGAACCCAAGAGGCGCTAATTTGGGACCGTGCGATTGAGCCACGTGTCGAGGGATTAAATATCAACTTGAAGTGCAAGAGGCGCCAAACCGTGACCGTGTGATTAGGCCACGTGTCAAGAGATTGAGAGTATAGCTCGAAGCGTTGTTTTTCTAGCTCAGAGAATGTTACATCTCCAATACAGAGAAGGTCACATCAGCAGTACGGAGAGTGTCACACCAGCGGTACGAAGGATGTCACGTCAGCTAACTAGAGAATGACACGTCACTGGGGTGCCACGTGTACGATGGGGGCAAAGACTTAGACTTTTCGCTGAAAACAAGTAATCAGCTCGAGACTGGGGGGCTTGTGTACCGTCCCGTACCCGGGCGTTGACAAAGTCAAGGTCAAAGTCAGCGTCAAGGTCAAAGTCAACATAAGGCGTCGCCTAGGTGAGGCGACGCCAAGTGCAAGCATCACCAAGGCGAGGCGTCGCCAAGAGGAAGCGTCGCCCAGATAAGACGTTGCCTAGAGAAGGCGTCGCCAAGTCAAGGCTTCGCCAAGGTAGGGCGTCGCCAAGGTAAAATGTCACTAGAGCAAGGCATACACAATGTTGCTCCCCGATACCCATGGGTAGGAAAGACCATGGAGGGAGTGACACCATGGGAAGGCCTCAAACCCCGATAACCTGGGGTAGCAATAAAGGGAAGAGAAAGGTGGCTTTAAGGCCATAGTACTAGCGCCAGTGGAGAGCAATCTGACTCGCGAAGTGCCCATGTCACCCCAGAGAGACCCTTGGGATAGATACGACTCATGAGGAGGGTCACGCCCAGGGTAGCCAGGTGCAGGGTACGAGAGGAATGTAGATACGCTCTCAAAGCGAGTGACTAGATGTTTGGGGGCATGAGCTGGCACCCAAAAAGTCACCCCTTGCGCCAGATGCACTCCAAGGAAGGAGGACTCACACGACGAAATACCCCCAAGTTGGGTCACGATGCTGTGAGGCCGTCCACGTGTAATAACAGCCAGGTCAGAACAGAAACATCCACTTGTCAGGTATAAGGTAATTAAAGCTATTTAAAGGTAATTAAAGTTTACGTTTCGAGCATTTTAAGGTACTTTAAATGCTTCAGGCGGTTTAAACGTCTTAAAGGCGCTGAACGTTTCATAATTAAATGCGTTTTAAGACGCTTTAAATGCTAGAGGCGTTTAAATAGAACCTTGGATGTTGGAAACAGGGTTGGAACTTTTAGCAAATTTTCCCAGAATACACTCTAGTTGCTTGCTCGAGTCTTGAGGCTACGCACAAGGGACTAGAGAAAGGTTGTTTGCCAAAAGGAGAAAAGATATACAATACACAGTTTCGTTTACCACGTTCAGAGTGCCATTCACAGTGCTCCGATACGGAGGTGCAGAGTTTTTGGTTTTTCTTGCTAGCTGACTTGAGCGTCGGAGTGCAAACGGCCGCTAGGGCGCCCTTTTGTCCTTCTTTGCAGGTATCCACAGGTAGCCAGAGGGAAGGTGTCCCTAGCTGACGGGCAAGGTTGTGCACAAAAACGTGCCAGGTCAACCGGCCGGAACATAATTAGACGGTGAGTGTGTCTTCAAGGGCTCCAAGTGTCCAAGAAGCCTCACCTAGGGCCGACTAGTTAGAACTATCTAGTTTAGTTTTGTTAATTGTCTTTAATTGCATCTTTTTGCCTTAATTAGCTACACTTATCAAACTGTTTTGTATTGTTTAAGCTTTGTTAAATCTGCTTGGTTGATTAGATAGTTTGCATTGTTTTATTGCATTAAAATTTGATTTCTCCAACTTAATTGTGTTTTAAGTGGTTTACCAAGAGAAAGCTTTGTGTGAAGACATTGAGGGATAGTTTTTGGCTAAGGCAAGGCTTGGTATTTAAGTAGTCCACTGTGACTCACCTCCCTTACCTGGAAGACTACCTTCTTTGACTTCCCCAAATTTTCTCAAAGTAAAATACTTCTACACACAAAGCTCTAGTCATGTCTTCTTCTCATTCTACAAAGTCTATTGAAAGTGAAGTAAAATCTTTAAAAACTCTTTTGAAAGAAGTTTCACAAGCTGTGCAAATGATTTCATTTAGACAATTGGAGAATGAGACTAAAATCAATGAGTTGACTAAAGCCAAGGAAGAGAAGTTTCAAAAATAAAAAAAAATCTCATACTCATACATCCCATTCTAAAAGTAATGAGTCTCTAGGGGAGGGAAGCCTTAGAATCAATGACTATTACCAACCACCCCCTAGAAGAAATAGGCAAAGGGAGCAAGAGGGCCCAAGGGAGGTTAGGGTAGACCTACCTCATTTCCATGGTAAGGAGAACGTAGAAATCTACCTAGATTGGGAAATGAAAGTAGAGCAACTCTTTGCTTGCCATAGGGTGAGTGAAGAACGCAAGGTACCCTTAGCCGCCCTTAGCTTCCAAGGGAACGCCATGTATTGGTGGACCTCTCTCGAAAGAGAAAGACATCTTCATAGGGAACCTCCCATTACGTATTGGAATGACCTTAGGGGAGCCCTAAGACGTCGACATATACCCTCATACTACCATAGGGAGTTAATGGACAAGCTCCAAAGACTCCAACAAAAAATTATGAGTGTAGAGGAGTATAGGCAGAAAATGGAGCTCTACATGATGAGAGCATCCATTAGGGAAGAGGAGGACACCACCATAGCAAGATTCCTTAGTGGCCTTTCTCTTGAGATAAGAGATAGGGTAGAACTTCTTCCCTACCAAGACTTGAATGACTTGGTTCAACTTTGCATTAAAGTTGAACAACAAATTTTGCGCAAAACTTCAAGTCAAAGGGTGAGTTCATACTCTAGCTTCTATCCCAAGAAAGAATATAGAAAGGAGGGTAGTACATCTAGAGAAAAACCAAAGGAAACTACCAAGCCCTTAGCAAAAGATACCTCCACCCCACCCATCCGAGTTAGAGATGTTAAGTGTTTTAAGTGTTATGGAAGAGGGCATGTGCAAGCGCAATGCCCAAACCAAATGACTTTGTTTTTAAAGGGTGTAGACGAATACACTAGTGGCGAGGATGAGCCTAGTGAGAGAGAGGAAGGGGGAGAGGATGAGAGGGTAGCTCCATTAGAGGGAGAATTGCTAATGATTAGGAGAACCCTCAACAATCAACCTAGCACTTCCATGGAAACACAAAGGGAGAACATCTTTCATACAAGATGTAACGTTTTAGAAAATATATGTTCCCTCATTGTGGATAGTGGATCTAGTTGTAATTGTTGTAGTGCTAGAATGGTTGATAAGCTTAATCTACAAGTAGTTTGATATGATTCCAATAGCACAATATGAATGATTCTTGACATTCTTAGGAATCATCTTGAGTTGGATATGAGATAGGCACTTTAAGATAGAATTGGATCAAGGTTCTATAATCAAGAACTCACCAAAACTAGTACCAAAACCCAAACTCATATGGAAGTTCCATGTATTGTCAAATTGAACCGAACAAATGGAGTGAAAAAGCAAAGGCACCGAATAAAATGCTTAAGAACACAATTGCACCGAACAAACAAGCTAGAAAGTGAAGAAGAAGCAAAGATGAACGGAAGAAATAAAATGACCGAAGCAAAACATCAAAGGAATTGAAATTGCCGAACAGAAAAAGCTAAAAAGCAAGCTAAGACATGAATATAACAAGAGAAGGAAGGAAGGAGAAGAGAAAGCTCACGAAGATGGAGGAAATGTTGGATGATCACGCCACTTAGAGGATGGTGACTCCAAGATGAGTGTGCAAGCCGCCACTTGAGGTAACCTTAGAACTCTCAAGATAAGACTAAGTGAGGAAGGCACAAAGCTCTCCAATTCTCTAAAAAATTGAGTATAGTTTCTCTAATCTAAATTCAGATTTGAAAAATACAAAGGCAACACCTTAATTTATAGCTTAGAGGTGCTGAAATGCAAAGCTAATTAAATTCAAAATTCCCCCCAAATAAAAATGAAAGTGGCGCCAATCTAAGTCATGAGGAACGTGTGACCTTCTCTCTCACTTTGGCACCTCCCTATTACTCCTACACCTATCTACTAACGCACACCCCCCCTAAGACTCCTAACTAAAGACCTAAAAATAATTTAACAAAAGAGGTTTCTAATGTTTCCCTCTAAGCACCTTCAAACAAAGAAATTACAAAAAGAGAAAATAAACGTCCATTAGCTCCTAAAGCTTTGAACATGCTCCTTGTAAGCCTTTGAGGTGGGCTTTGACCTCCATGGGCGTCCTCTATTTGAGCCTCAACCTCTTCTTGCTCTTGATGATTGGCCTCTATGTCCACTTGAGCTTGATCTCCATCATGTTCCTCATCCAAAACCTTACAAATTACAATGGATTAATGAAAATGGGGAACTAAGTGTAGATAAGCAAGTGGAAGTCAAGTTTTCCATAGGGCACTACAAAGACAAGGTTTTATGTGATGTAGTACCAATGGAAGCTTGCCACATCTTATTAGGGAGACCATGGCAATTTGACAAAAAAACCTTACATGATGGTCTCACTAACGAGATTTCCTTCACTCATAAGCATAGGAAGTTTGTACTTAGTCCTTTATCACATTCACAAGTGGTAAAAGACCAAATACAAATGAAGCATAAGAGGGATGAGGAAAAAAAAAAAAAGAGTTCTAGAAAAAGAGAAAATCCTTAAGGATAGGAAGGCGTGGGAGAAGAATGTTCCTTCCCCAAGGTTGCTCAACAAGACAAGCCTTTTGAAAACGTCTTGGAAAATTTGCTTCTTGTTGAACAACCAAGCCTAGTCTTTTGTAAAGGAACACTTGCATGCACTGCCACAAGTGATGAACTCATGAGTCTACCTCCTTAAATAGAAAAACTTTTAAGTGAATTTGAAGATATATTCTCTAATGAGGGACCCATTGGACTCCCTCCCATTAGAGGTATAGAACATCAAATTGACTTCATTCTGGGGGTAAGCCTACCAAATAGGCCTGCTTATAGAACTAACCCCGAGGAAACCAAGGAGATAGAGTCACAAGTTCAAGACTTGTTGGAGAAGGGTTGGGTTCAAAAGAGCCTAAGCCCTTGTGTTGTACCTGTCTTGTTGGTGCCCAAAAAAGATGGAAAATGGCGCATGTGTTTTGATTGTAGAGCAATTAACAACATCACCATCAAGTATAGGCATCCAATCCCAAGGCTTGACGACATGCTTGATGAGTTACATGGGGCAACCGTATTTTCTAAAATTGACCTTAAAAGTGGGTATCACCAAATTCGAATCAAAGAGGGTGATGAGTGGAAAACCGCTTTTAAGAACAAGTTTGGATTATATGAGTGGTTGGAGATGCCCTTTGGGCTCACTAATGCCCCTAGTACATTCATGAGGCTCATGAATCATACCTTGAGGGATTGTATAGGTAAATACGTAGTAGTTTACTTTGATGATATCTTAGTGTATAGCTAAACCCTAGAAGACCATCTAAGTCACCTTAGGGAAGTTCTTCTAGTGCTTAGGAAAAATAGCTTAGTTACCAATAGGGATAAGTGCACCTTTTGTGTAGATAGTGTAGTTTTCCTAGGTTTCATATTTAACAAAAGGGGGGTGCATGTTGACCCCGAGAAAATCAAAGCCATCCGAGAGTGGCCCATTCCACAAAATGTAAGTGATGTAAGAAGTTTCCATGGGTTAGCTAGTTTTTATAAAAGGTTTGTGCCTAATTTTTCAAGCGTAGCTTCTCCTTTGAATGAACTTGTAAAAAAAGATGTTGCATTTTGTTGGAATGATAAGCATGAGCAAGCCTTCCAAAGGCTAAAGACTCAACTCACCAATGCACCAATTCTAGCTCTTCCAAATTTTTCCAAAACTTTTGAGATAGAATGTGATGCATCGAGAGTAGGCATAGGTGCGGTATTGTTGCAAGGTGGACACCCCATTGCATATTTTAGTGAAAAACTCCATGGTGCCACCCTCAACTATCCCACCTATGACAAAGAGCTTTATGCTCTTGTGCGAGCCCTAAAGACTTGGGAACACTACCTTGTGTCCAAAGAATTTGTAATCCATAGTGATCACGAGTCTTTAAAGTATTTAAAGGGCCAACACAAGCTCAACAAGAGACATGCTAAATGGATGGAGTTTCTTGAACAATTTCCTTATGTAATCAAATACAAGAAAGGAAACACCAACATAGTGGTCGATGCTCTTTCGAGACGACATGTACTCTTTTCAAAATTGGGTGCCCAAATTCTTGGATTTGATCACATAAGAGAGCTTTATCAAGAGGATCAAGAATTTTAATCCATCTATGCCCAATGTCAACATAGAGCGCAAGGAGGTTACTATGTGGCCGAGGGATATCTTTTTAAAGAAGGAAAACTTTGCATTCCCCAAGGCACACATAGGAAACTCCTTGTCAAGGAATCACATGAGGGGGGACTCATGGGCCATTTTGGAGTTGATAAGACTCTAGACCTTTTGAAAGAAATTTTTTATTGGCCACACATGAGAAAGAATGTCCAAAGACATTGTTCTAGATGCATATCATGTTTAAAAGTCTAGAACAATGCCTCATGGACTCTACACCCCATTGCCGATTGCAAATGCTCCTTGGGAAGACATTAGCATGGACTTCATTTTAGGACTCCCTAGGACTGCAAGAGGCCATGACTCTATCTTTGTGGTAGTGGACCGTTTTAGCAAAATGTCCCATTTTATTCCTTGCCACAAGGTAGATGATGCTCAAAATATTTCTAGACTCTTCTTTGGAGAAGTGGTGAGACTTCATGGTCTACCTAGAAGTATAGTATCCGATAGAGATCCCAAGTTCATAAGCCACTTTTGGAAAACTCTTTGGGGCAAACTAGGAACAAGACTACAATTTTCAACTTCTTGTCATCCTCAAACGGATGGCCAAACCGAAGTAGTCAACTTCTTGGAGGAGGGCCAAGCTCACCACCCTATGGAAAACAAGAGCCAAGTCTAGAGCGTCAAGAGCCAAGTGGGGAGCGCCTACTCCAAGATGAAGAGCGTCTACCCCAAGATGAAGGGTGATCCGATCGGTCATCGGTAGTCGATGACGTCAGCATCAGAGAACCACGTGGACCACTCGCAGGGTGACACGTGGACCAGGTGGCAGAGAGGTAGGGGGACGATCGCCAAGAGAGGTGATCGGTGGTCAGTAACCAAGTTACCACCGACAGATCAGGCGGCAGAGAGGTCGGGGGATAGATCACCCAGAATGGTGATCGGTGGTCAGTAGCCAAGTGACCACCAGCAGACCAGTTCCCAGACTCGCGCCTGGAGGCAGAGCGCGAGTAGCGAATAAACACTGATCAGTCATCGGGTGTATTGTCATCGGGGTCTCGTGTTACACGCAGTTAAACTGGGACTAAGGTTCCCAGCGAGAGCGTTACGTATGGACCTCGCATGAGCACACCTCAAGGAATCATGCACGAGAGTGGCCTGAGGGAACTAGTAAGCCAGTCAGTGATTGGTGATTCCCTCAACCCATTACGTGCGTGTCATCCAGAAGGGTAAGTCGCCTACACAGAGAGTAACGTTCGGTGAGTGCGCCTAGACCAGCCACACCCGACGACCACTCCTAAGAGTGTGCAATTTACCCAGATAAGAGAAGCATCCTAAGTTACTCCGCAAGGGCGTAGCTTAGGCGGACAAAGAGAGGCGCTAGAGCCCTTCCAGTAAGTGACACGTGTGTGGTTAGATGTGAGTTGCAGGCCTCCACGTGTCACCATCTGAGAGGGGTGCGGTCCAGACAAAAGAGCACTCCGTACCGCTAAAGGTACAGACAGGCGCAGCCAAGCGCAGACTCTCACGCTCCCCATTGCTGATTCTGAAGGTACGCTTTCTCTGAAAAGCACGACAGGGTTCTGACACATGCCAGAAAAGCATAACAGAATTCTGTTATGCCCAGAAGCAGGGAAAGAGAGATAAAAGGCAGAATCAGAGTGAGAGTGAGGGGAGATAGAGGAAAAACAGAGTGCAAGTTTTTCTCACACACACATTTTTACTAAGTTTCCAGTTTCTGGTGGTTCTGTTGAACTAACTTGATCGTCGGAGTGCAAACGGCCGCTAGAGGCGCCGTCTGTGTATTTTGCAGGTCACATTTTGAAGACATCTGAGAGAGAGAGTTCAGAAGGTGATTCTTCAGGAGACGCAGTCGCGAAGACAGGGCAGAAAGTGTTACGAAGCGATTCACCCACGTTCAAGTTGCCGGCAGGATCATTTGGCGCCCACCGTGGGGCACGAGTGAATCGTTGTCCCATATATACCACAGTTTTAAAGCTCACCAGAGTTTTATCAGTTTCTCTGATAGAGAAGATGCCTAGAAACAGACAACCATCACCTGCGCCATCCGCTGATGAAGGAGCTGTGACAATGGCGCAGGTCCTGGAAATGGTGCGCACGCTGCAGGATAACGCTGCAGCGTCGAAAGTCGAACAAGAAAGGATGCAGACGGAGTTGGCTGCGTCGCAAAGCAGGAACGACGAACTGAATCGTGTCAACGAAGAGTTGAGAAGAACGCTGCAGGCGCAGAGGGAGCACGTTGTTGACAAAAGGGTGTCTAGGCAGCCTTCACCTCCAAGGGCATTTCCCATGCCATTCTCCCCTGAGATTATGGGAACCATGGTGCCTTCCAACCTGGTGGGGGTAAAAGCGTCGTTCAAAGGGGTAGAAGACCCGGAGGCGCATCTGACGACATTCCACACACAGATGATGTTGTCTGGGGGCTCAGACGCTGTATACTGCAAGATGTTCATGAGCACACTGAGCGGAATCGCCATGGAGTGGTTCGTGAGTTTACCGGAAGGGCATATCACGTCGTTCTCTCAGTTCTCGAAGCTCTTCATTGAACAATACATCGTCAACAAGGCACCTGCAGTGGTGTCCTACGACCTGTTCGACGTGCGCCAATACCAGGGGGAGTCGCTGAAAGACTACGTCGACCGTTTTGGAGCACAAGTGGTTAGACTACCCAGCAAAGATGAAGATATGCTTGTGCACGCGTTTAAGAAGGGAGTGCTGCCTGGCCCTTTCAGTGAGTCTCTCATCAGGAGCCATCCCAGCACCTTTGCAGAGATCCGACGGCGTGCGGTGGCGCACATAGTGGCAGAAACAGAGGTTTCTGAGAAGAGGGGAAGTGCTGCACCACCCAGACCGCGTGGAGGGCAAGGAAAACCACAGCAAGCAAGGGTGCATGAGGCCAAAGAGGGGAAGAAGGTGCGGGAAAAACCTCGTCCCTATGCACCAGGCAAAGACCAGAGTAAGGGGCGGGCAAGGGAGAATAACGCACCCCCGAGATACAACTTCATGGTGGGGTTGGCGGATCTCATCGCCCTTCCTGCCGTAGCAGCAAGACTACGAGTACCAGAGAAGACAGACAAGGTACTCGGAAGGAAGAAGAATGAATGGTGTGAGTTTCATCAGGCCTTTGGACATACGCTTCATTCCTGTTTGGCGCTGGGACACCAACTGGCAGAGTTGGTGAAGTCTGGTTTTCTAGCAGATTACCTGCGGGAGCCACAGGGTGATCGCGCGTCAGGATCCCAAACTGGAGAGCAACAGCATGAAGTCCCTGTGCATGGGGAAGTGCAGAAGATCGCTGGAGGCTTCTCTGGTGGGGGATGCACAGCTTCACAAAGAAGGAGATACACTCGATCTGTGATGGCGGTAGATGCAGTGAATGAGAGTCATTACCCTGAGGTGGACATTGTCTTCAGGAAAGCTGACCTACGAGACGTTGTCCCACACGACAACGACCCTGTGGTCATTTCTCTCATCACAGCAGGAAGACGAGTGCATAGAGTACTCGTAGATCAAGGAAGCTCGGCGGATGTCATGTTCTGGCCAACATTCAACAAGCTACAGTTGTCCCCTGATCAGTTGAGACCGTATACTGGTTGTCTCTACGGTTTTGCAGGGGATCAGGTAGAAGTGCGGGGATACATCGAGCTGAGGACAACGTTCACTGACGGAACGGCAGCCCGCACGGAAAAGATAAAGTACCTGGTGGTGAACGCCCCTTCTGCGTACAATGTCCTGTTGGGGAGGCCAACGCTCAATAGACTGGGCGCAATACCATCGACAAGGCATATGAAGTTGAAGCTGCCGTCGATGGAAGGGGCCGTGATAACCATCAAATCGGATCAGGCTGAGGCAAGACGCTGTTATGAGAACAGTTTGAAGCAAAAAAGAAGTGTGTGCCATGTCACCACAAAACCACCACCAGGCGTGCGCGAAGAGCAATTGGCGGTCAGGGAGACACAAGGCGCTCAGAGGATGGAGAACGCTGCGGTGGGGGGCTCCCAGGTGGCCCAAGTCGAGGAAGAGGAGGAAGGCACGATCACTCCTCGCGAGTCAGGGATCGCGAGAGCGGTCATTGCCAGTGAGAGGAGGCCCCACCCAGCTGAAGGATGGGTCGAGGTGGACATCAGGGGAAGAAAATTCAAGTTGGGGGGATCCCTCATTGAAGAAGAGCGAAGGCTGATCATGGGTGTGATTGAGAAGCACATGAATGCCTTTGCATGGTCATCATCCGACATGCCAGGAATCGACCCCGATTTCCTCTGCCATCGTCTATCAATGGACCCCATGGTTCGACCGGTGCGGCAGAGAAGAAGGAAATTCAACGAGGAGAAGAGGAAGGTGATCCACGACGAAGCGCAGAAGCTCCTTGTCGCAGGGCATATCAGAGAAATCCAGTACCCCGAGTGGCTAGCGAATGTGGTACTGGTGCGGAAGGCAAGCGGCAAGTGGAGAATGTGCGTGGACTTCACTGACCTCAATAAGGCGTGCCCCAAGGATTCTTACCACTTACCCAGTATAGATGCTCTAGTCGATAGCGCCTCGGGGGGAAAGCTACTCAGCTTCTTGGACGCTTTCTCAGGGTATAATCAGATCAGGATGCACCCAATGGACGAATGCAAAACCGCGTTTATGACGGAACGGTCTTGCTACTGCTACAAGGTCATGCCATTTGGGTTGAAGAATGCGGGGGCTACCTACCAGCGGCTCATGGATAGGGTGCTCTCGCCCATGCTGGGAAGGAACGTACACGCCTATGTAGATGACATGGTGGTTACGTCCCAAGAGAAGAAGCATCATGCAGCTGATCTGGAAGAGCTATTCACCACCATTGCCAAGTATAGGCTGAAGCTCAACCCTGAGAAATGCATATTCGGTGTGGAGGCTGGGAAGTTCTTGGGTTTCCTCTTGACAGAGCGAGGAATCGAAGCTAACCCGGAGAAGTGTGCGGCGATCGTGGCGATGAGGAGCCCAACGACGGTGAAGGAGGTGCAGCAGCTCACCGGTCGCTTGGCAGCACTGTCCCGATTTATGTCTGCTGGTGGGGAGAAAGGTCACCCATACTTCCAGTGTCTCAAGCGCAACAGCAGATTTCTCTGGACGCAGAAGTGCGAGGAGGCCTTCATTAAGTTGAAGGGATATCAGGCAAGCCCACCAGTCTTGCGAAAGCCCCAGGTAGGCATCCCTCTCCGTCTATACTTTGCTGTTACGGAGAGGGCAGTCAGTTCAGTCCTGGTGCAAGAGCAGGACCAGGCCCAGAGGTCTGTTTACTTCGTAAGTAAGGTGCTGCAAGGCCCTGAAACCAGGTACCAGGCCCTCGAGAAGGCTGCTCTAGCGGTGGTATTCTCAGCCAGAAGACTCAGGCATTATTTCCACAGCTTCACAGTGGTGGTGATGACTGATCTGCCTATCCAGAATGTATTGAAGAAACCTGATGTGGCAGGAAGGATGGTTAAGTGGGCAGTAGAATTGTCGGAATTCGATATTCAGTACGAGCCCCGAGGACCGATCAAGGGGCAGGTGTTCGCGGACTTCGTAGTCGAGCTATCATCCATCGCGACACCTGCAGAAGGGCTAGATTTCCGATGGGTGTTATCGGTGGATGGCTCCTCTAATCAGCAGGGAAGCGGCGCTGGGGTCATCCTGGAAGGGCCAAACGGAGTACTGATCGAGCAGTCCCTCCGTTTCGCCTTCAAAGCTAGCAACAATCAGGCGGAGTACGAGGCCCTGATCGCGGGAATGTTGCTAGCAAAGGAAATGGGAGCAAGAAATCTGCTGGCCAAGAGCGATTCGTTACTGGTCACCGGGCAGGTTACCGGGGAGTTCCAAGCAAAGGACCCCCAGATGGCAGCCTACCTGGAGTATGTGCAGCTCCTGAAGACGTCTTTCGCCGAGTTTGAGTTAGTGCATGTACCAAGAGAGCAGAACGCCCGAGCAGACCTGCTTGCCAAGCTGGCCAGCTCAGGCAAAGGGGGGAAGCAGAGGACTGTCATTCAGGAGACCCTGAAGGTGCTGCGCGCGTTTGTGTCAGACAACCAGGTGCTTCATGTATACAAGTCAATGGAGCGTCTAACGATCGGTCATCGGTCGTTGACTCAAGAGACGCTGAGAGCGCCGAGGGTGAGATCGCGACCCTCAAAGATCGGTGAGTCGATGGAGGTCCACGCGGAGAAGGAACCCCACACCTGGATGACGCCTTACCGGCTATACTTAGAAGATGGTGTACTCCCGCTCGATCTGGCAGAGGCAAAAAGAATAAAGAGGGGTTCAAGTAAGTTTACTCTCATAGATGGAAGCCTATTTAGATTTGGATTTTCTCACCCTGTGCAGATCTGTGTACACGGCGAGCAATGCACCAGACTCATGTCTGAGCTGCACGAGGGGGTGTGCGGAAGCCATGTAGGTGGTCGCGCTTTGGCAAGTAGAGTACTCCGCGCGGGGTACTACTGGCCAAAGCTGAAGGAAGATTGCATAAGGTTTGCTCAGCGATGCAAACAATGTCAGCTGCATGCAGATTGGCACAAGGCACCCCCTGAGGAGTTGAGGTCCATCCATAGCCCGTGGCCATTCCATACATGGGGGATTGACATCCTAGGACCTTTTCCCCTGGCGATAAGGCAGATGAAGTTCCTCATTGTGGCCATCGAATATTTCACTAAGTGGGTGGAGGCAGAGCCAGTTGCACACATCACCGCACAGAAAGTCGAACACTTCGTCTGGAAGAACATTGTCTGCCGCTTCGGAATACCCAAGAGGCTGGTTTCCGACAATGGCACCCAGTTCACCAGTCATCAGTTGAGGAAGATGTGTGAAGAGCTAAAGATACAACAGGTTTTCGCTTCAGTGGAGCACCCACAAACAAATGGGCAGGTGGAGTCAGCAAATCGAGTGCTGCTCAGGGGGCTGAAGCGAAGGCTAGACAAGGCCAAAGGAGGCTGGGCAGAGGAGATCCCCAGAATTGTGTGGTCTTATCACACCACCCCACAGTCCAGCACCCATGAGACACCCTTCAGCCTTGTCTATGGGACAGACGCCATGATTCCTGTAGAGATACAGGAGGGCTCCCCCAGATTCTTGAACTTCGTTGCTGAAGAGTCCAATGAAGAGCGTAAGGTGAATCTGGATCTGCTAGACGAAGTGCGAGAGGAGGCCAGAGTCAGTGCTGAAGCCGTGAAGAGAAGAGTAGAGCGGAGGCACAACTCTAAAGTGAGGCCAAGGCGCTTCCAGGAATGTGATCTGGTGATGAGAAAGGCGCATCAGAATGACATGCAGAATAAGTTATCCCCGAAGTGGACAAGCCCGTACAGAGTGGTGGAGACATTAGAGAACGGAGCCTATCGCCTAGAGACTTTGGAAGGAGGAGCAATCCCCAGAACGTGGAACGCCACCCATTTAAAATTTTATTTCAGTTAAAATTGTACAGTAATGGCGTTCTCACGCTAAAAGACACATGCTTTGTTTGTGGTGGAAACAGTTGAACAGACAAGGGGGCACTCTTTTCCCTAAAGAGGGTTTTTAACGAGGCCACCCAATTAAAGGAAAATTTCCAGCATATAAAGTGTGCTCAAGTATTAAAGTTAAAATCCTCCTTGCCCCAGGTGCAAGTGCAGGTGATTGGTTAGGCCCTACTTGCCCTAGGCGCAAGTACTGGCACCGATCTAAGTCTTCCTCACCCCAGGTGTGAGCGCAAGCAGAAAGGTTTGAAAAGCCAGGGGTGCTAGTAAGACCAAGAGAGGGAAAGGAAAGGTTTTGACAAAACGTCCTTACCCACTTGGCATGCACCAATATTGGCCCAGTAAGACTCTCAGTCAGAAAACCTTTCTCACCCCAGGAGTGAGACAGGGAGTGAGCGACTCAACCCGCCAAAGGGTGATGACCTCGGGGAAAGGGAAAGGGGTTAGCGAGAAACACTTCCTTTTCCCAAGACGAGGCCTCACTTTGAGCGATCGATGTCAAGGTCCTTTATGCACTTAGCGCTAGAGCGACAGAGAAAGCTAAGTAAGGACTAAAGAGCGATCACTGATGAGTTGTCGGTAGTTGGCTAGTAGTACAAAGCAGCGCACGAGGACTGTTAAACACCAAGCTGAGGGAATAGCCAGTCGTGATCAAGCAGATCGCGCTAAGCCTGAGTTAGTTAACACTTAGTCGCGCGCAAAGAGTAAGAGAAGCAGATCGCGCTAAGCCTAAGCTGGTTAACACTTAGTCGTGTGCGAAAGGAAAGGTAAAGCCCAAGATCGCGCTGAACCTAAACTAGCTAACAGTTAGTCGCGCACATAAAGATAAGTGAAGTCCAAAGAAAATACAAAGAGAAATTAAGCAGTTGAAACCAAGGTATATCACCAGAGATGTTCATACAATTGTCAGTTACAAAGAGTTGAATGGTGCAGAAACATAAGGTTACAGAATGAAACTTTGTACAGAAGAAGTCAAATTTACAAAAAGGAAGAGATTCAGGGAGTAGGAGGCCTAAGTTTTCCATCTACCACCGAGTGATGAATGCTGAATTGCGCAAGGTCCAGTTCTGGGAGGACGCAGCGGACTTGCTCGAGCGCCAGCTCGAATCCATCAATGAGGGAATCGGCGCCCACGTTCATCAAGTCCTCTTTCTCCGCCTCCAGACTTCGCCTCGAAGCCTCTGCAGCATCCCTCTGCGTGGTAAGGGCAGCAAGGGAGGAGGCAGCCTCAGACAGCTTGCCCACTGCCTCCTCAAGCTTCTTTTCAGCAGCAGCAGTTGCCTCTTTGGCGGCCTTGAGCATCTCCACCCGCTGAGAATCCTGTTGGCGTAGGGAGGCGTTCTCAGCCTGTAACTCCTCCACCATCTGACTCCGTTCGCGCAAGGAAGAATTCTCAGCCTGTAGCTTTGCCACCTTGCAGTCCAGAGGACCAACAGTCTGCCCCATCAAGATCTCCATCTTGATGGTCTCTTGGACCTGCAGCAAATACTCCCTCCTGGCCTTCTCCACCATGCCTCGCATCAGCTCAACAGACCCCTGAGCGGCTTCAAGGTCACTGTGCAGCGACTCATTGTCGTGCTCAAGTTCCTTCACCCTTTTCTCCAGGGCTTTCTGCTTACGATGCTGGGTGGAGAACTCCAGTGAGAGCACCACCTGCTTGGCAAGGTGTGCATCTATCTCCTCCCCGCTCCAGTCGACGAGCTCCCCGTTGCTGATGTGCTGTCGCACCATGGAGATAACTCTGCTGAAGTTCTCATGGTTGGCTCCAGTGTTGCTTGGGCGCGAGCCAGACCCACCATGTTCAGCATTGGCGGTGGAGATTGTAATTGGAGGCGGGGCACACTCGTTTTGAGCAGAAACACCCCCAGCAGGGTGAGCGGATGGACCAGGTGATTGGCCTGCTGGGGGGGAAGTTGGCGGTTGAGAGATTGGGGGCGATTTTTGGCTAGGAGAAGGTGGGCATGCGGGCTCTGGGGCAGGTCGAGTAGAGGGAGAGGGAGGTGGTGAACCTTCCTCTACCTCTACCACCTCGATCCCTCCAGGCTGGAGAGACGAGACCCCCTCAACCACTGTTTTCTTCCTCTGGCGGTGAATGAGGGGGGAGCCTGAGCTTTCCTCTTCCACTGAGGCAGCAGCAGCAGCAGGTACCAGCGAAGAAGCCTTCACCAGTCTTTTCCTTTTCTTCCCTTGCTCGGGGCCTTCGGCTGGCGCGACCGAGAGTGGAGGGGCTTCAATTGGCTCAGTGGTGGAAGAGGAAGAGCCAGTCCCTTTGGCCGCTCGGCGTTTAGCGAGCTCCAACACCGCCAACCTCCTATCTTTCCCTGACATTGAATCTGCATAGGCAAGAAAGAGGAAAATTAGACAGCTAAGAGACGCAAGCAAGGTGAAAAGTATAAGAGCATGCATGAGTAGGTATAAATGTCCTAAGGGGCGGTAGAGAAAGAACTACCTATATATTTCTTCAGGGAAACCACATCAAACTCATCCTTGATGAGGCGAGCGGAGTCATACTTAGCCCCCAGGAGCAGCCCACACAGCTCGCGCTCGTAGGGGGCCATGGTCTCGAGGTCCTTGGGTTTTTTAAATTGAACCTGGGGGACCCAGTAGAGGGGGTACCCCTCGAGCAGATGAGGGCTTTGTGGGGTGGCGGATATCATATAAAATCTGCCCTTCCAGTCTTTGAAGGACTGCTGGTACAGGCCCAGAAGCACCCGTCCAGCAACCCCGTTCAGGCTGACCCAAAACCAATCCCCTGGTTTCTTCGCCTCAAAGAAGTAAAGGAACACCTCCACCGAGGCGTTGTGCCCAAAGTGGTTGCACAGGATCTGAAACGCCCGGATGAAGGCCCAGGCGTTGGGGTGGAGTTGGCAGGGCGCGACGTTCAACTCCATCATCAGCTCTTTCTCGAAGAAGGTGAAGGGGAGTCGCAGCTTCAACCTTTTGAAGATCGCGGAGTAAACAAAAACGAAGGGCACCCCATTGGTGGCCCTGTTGTCAGCGCAAATGGGCATCCCTCGGGGAGGGATGCGGACTCGGATGTGGAAGTCGTTTTCCCTGTCTATGGAACACGAGGGTTCGTCCGGGTCGTGGCTCAGAAGTGAGTTAAGATGATCCTCAGGTAGCAAGATGGACGTTTCAAATAGCAACGCCAGAGGGGCCCAGTCATAGACCTTGGCGTTGTCATGGAATGAGGTGACAACAGGCGGTGGCGAAGCTGGTGCACTCGCGGAGGGCTGTGCACCAGAAGAAGAGGCAATGACACGAGCGGTCTGCTTCAAGCGAGCCATCGAGAGATAGCTGCAATGGAGGAAAACGAAGGGTCAGAAATAGAAAGGGAGAGAGTGATGGATGGTTCGGTGAAAAACAGAGAGAGGGAATGAGGAAGAAATGCCCAGGTAAAGGAGAAAGAAGGGGAGGCAGAAGTCAAAGCGGAAACATGAGAAAAACCCTAGCGCGGGTTGAGAAGAAGAAAAACAGGGAAGATGGATGCATGATAACTAGAATGATAAATGCAATCGGTAAAGATGACCAAAAAGGGGCCAGGGAAAAGAAAAACCATACCTTTGAATGATCGTAAGAGTTTAGGATCACAGAGAATTTGAAGAAAGATGGGTGCGCAGAAGAGAGGTTCGCAGAGAGTCTGGGAGTCAAATGAAGAAGATGAAGGAACAGTGGAAGGGCGCGCCAATTTGAATGAAAGAAGCGCTAGCGACGCACAGCGCTGGCCGTTGATGGGGCCATGTGTCGCGAGATTAAGAAAGGAAGTCCAAACGTTAAAGAAGCAGCACGTGAGGTGGCACATGAGGCGGCCCCACTTGCCACGTGGACTGAGGGCACGACCACTTAGTCTCTTCGCTGAGAACGAGTTCTCGACTCGAGACTGGGGGGCTTGTGATCCGATCGGTCATCGGTAGTCGATGACGTCAGCATCAGAGAACCACGTGGACCACTCGCAGGGTGACACGTGGACCAGGTGGCAGAGAGGTAGGGGGACGATCGCCAAGAGAGGTGATCGGTGGTCAGTAACCAAGTTACCACCGACAGATCAGGCGGCAGAGAGGTCGGGGGATAGATCACCCAGAATGGTGATCGGTGGTCAGTAGCCAAGTGACCACCAGCAGACCAGTTCCCAGACTCGCGCCTGGAGGCAGAGCGCGAGTAGCGAATAAACACTGATCAGTCATCGGGTGTATTGTCATCGGGGTCTCGTGTTACACGCAGTTAAACTGGGACTAAGGTTCCCAGCGAGAGCGTTACGCATGGACCTCGCATGAGCACACCTCAAGGAATCATGCACGAGAGTGGCCTGAGGGAACTAGTAAGCCAGTCAGTGATTGGTGATTCCCTCAACCCATTACGTGCGTGTCATCCAGAAGGGTAAGTCGCCTACACAGAGAGTAACGTTCGGTGAGTGCGCCTAGACCAGCCACACCCGACGGCCACTCCTAAGAGTGTGCAATTTACCCAGATAAGAGAAGCATCCTAAGTTACTCCGCAAGGGCGTAGCTTAGGCGGACAAAGAGAGGCGCTAGAGCCCTTCCAGTAAGTGACACGTGTGTGGTTAGATGTGAGTTGCAGGCCTCCACGTGTCACCATCTGAGAGGGGTGCGGTCCAGACAAAAGAGCACTCCGTACCGCTAAAGGTACAGACAGGCGCAGCCAAGCGCAGACATGCGCAGACTCTCACGCTCCCCATTGCTGATTCTGAAGGTACGCTTTCTCTGAAAAGCACGACAGGGTTCTGACACATGCCAGAAAAGCATAACAGAATTCTGTTATGCCCAGAAGCAGGGAAAGAGAGATAAAAGGCAGAATCAGAGTGAGAGTGAGGGGAGATAGAGGAAAAACAGAGTGCAAGTTTTTCTCACACACACATTTTTACTAAGTTTCCAGTTTCTGGTGGTTCTGTTGAACTAACTTGATCGTCGGAGTGCAAACGGCCGCTAGAGGCGCCGTCTGTGTATTTTGCAGGTCACATTTTGAAGACATCTGAGAGAGAGAGTTCAGAAGGTGATTCTTCAGGAGACGCAGTCGCGAAGACAGGGCAGAAAGTGTTACGAAGCGATTCACCCACGTTCAAGTTGCCGGCAGGATCAAAGGGCGTCTAGCAAGGGAGCGTCTAGGAGGAAGACTAGAGCGTCTAGGACCTATCACTAGGTCCATGGCCAAGCATCTCCACACATATTTGGGTCAAGCTACGGATGGTAGAGAAAGGAACTTGTACATGTTGCATAAAGGCCCACTCCGTGTAGCTTAGTATTTTTGTGGTGTAATTAGTCTAGCTTTATGAACCTTTTGATTATTTTTCTGCACATTAGAATTAAGGAAGAGTTAACCTTGATTAGCTAAAGGTTTCTAGAAGACTTCACTAATCAAGTTCGGCCATGTGAAGGTTGGAGGACCATGTGCACCCATGTGCTCCGTGTGGCCCATGTGCTTCACATTTACATTACATTTAGCTAGCATTTCATCTTCTATTAGCTTAACATTTACGGCCTCCTTAGCCTATAAAAGGAGAAGCCTATCACTTGTATTTGCAAGATTAAATTGAGTAATGTTATGCTGCCCATTTAGTGCCATACTTTGCTCCTTGCCTAGCTTCTAGGTTTTAATCTTCCTTTCTCCATCTACCAAGGGGCTGGCCGAACCTCCCCTCTTTCCACACTCTTCATGCACCTTCAAGGTCACCACAACTCCTAGGAGGACCTTGTCCATCTCCTACATTGAGCTTCCGCACCATACTCACCAAACATCCAAGAGCTCCTAGAGAATGCCATCACTTGGTAGTTTTGGAAAGGATTTGAAAAAAAAGCTAAAATTGGTTGACCTCACAGTTAAAGCCATTTCAATAGATTGATTCGCACTTTCAATCGATTGATTTTTTTTAAAACATAACAAAATTGGTTAAATCTGTTAAAACTTTTTTTGCTTATTTCAAATCTGTTTGACCCCTGATTGATAGCGTGAAACAACTATTTTTATGGCTATATAACTTGTTTATGAATCACTAATTAATAAGAGAGAGATCAGATTACAAAAGATCAAAGTGATTTTCAAAAGATTGTTAAGAGCTTTGCATTGGAGTAGGTTCTGCTGTATTCATTTTTTTGTATCAAGTGTGATCCTTCCTATTCTTTATTGTTCTTTAATTCATTTTGTAAAAGTGTGAGAAACTGGTGTCTACAGTCAGAGGGTGTTCTGACTCGTAGTGGTTGTGTTTCAAAGAGGGTGAGTGTTCTTGAAGGGTTCAAGATCACCTCTTTGGTGCTTGTGTTGTGTAATCTGTATTTGATTGCTTAGTAAAATACCCAGGGGTTTCTAGGGACTGGATGTAGCTCAGGTTAAAAGTGAACCAGTATAATCCTTGTGTGTTCAATCTCTCTATCTCTCACTTCTTATAAAACTGTTTGATCTATGATTTTCAAAGTACTGATAAAAATAATCGATTTATTCGTATAAATAATCGATTGATGTTCTGGAATAAAATTAAAACAGTTTTGTTAATTGGCTTATTTGGTTGCTTCTTCTGTGATTCTGCGTTAATATTCATTCTTACTAGAACTTGCAAAAATCTTTTAATAAAAAATTTACCCCTTATTGTTTAACAGTCTATAATTCCAACACAAGCTACGTTCACCGTCTTCATCTATAAATACCTCATATAAACCTCATGTATGCATATTTGCAATTAATTGAATGAAGTATTCTGAAATGAAGTTCAATCTCTCCCAAATTTCTCTTTGCTAGTGAGTCTCTTTTGGCCTAGTGAACTGATCCTGCCTGTTGACCAGGACGCAAGAGCCTTGGCCTAGCTTCCGTCCTTCGCCTTGATTCACCTCAAGAACCTGCAAAAGACAGAACGGCGCCGCTGCGGCCGATCACGCTCCGACGCCCAAGTCAGCGACTGAACCACCAAAATACTAAGAGAAAACTAAGAACTTCAGGAACCGTGCAAAATTCTCTCTCAGCGTACTCAAGTTCTCGCAAGCGTAAAAGAAGTATTCTAAAACGCGCGTACCTCAGAAGTTCGTTAGAGTCTCTTATATACCTGTGCACTTTCTCTCTCCTGACAGTTACACATCTGGACACGTGGCTCACATCCAGCTGTACACGTGTCACCGTCTGGAGCATCCTTGACTTGGGCGTCACCTCTTACTCTTCAGGCCTTGGGCTAAGTTACTTACACAGGAAGCAACTCAGCGCATAACTGTCTTGGAGCGTGATCTCTTCTGCGTGGCGAGTACGGGTGTCTTCATACACACCTTCCCTGTGGTCTCACCGGCCGCCATCATGATCTACTTCACTTACTTCATCGTGCATGCTCGGGTAAGCTGTTCCTCGACCTCAACCTCTGGCTAGCTAGGGAATGACTATCTGACGACTTCATCCTCTGCTTCGAAAGCCTGGAACAAGCTTCCCTGATCCTTCGGCGATGTCCTTCTTTCGGCGATCTCTAATCACTTGGTCGTCTGGGTTCGCATCCGGCGACTTCATCTCAAACCTGGTGACCGCCGGTTTAGGTATGCTAGAGATCGGAGCACGCCAACTTAATAACTGGCGACTACACGAGCCCCCCGACTTCCTTCCCTTCTGCCAGCCAGGTGCCCCGTTCAACACGCCTATATAATAGTTTGCTGCCACGTCGTCACTTCCGACTACATGGGCGGTACATGAACCTTGGAAGGTTGGCCAAACCTCCTTCCCCTTCATTGGACCTTCAACCACCAAACCCTAGCACTTTCATTACCATTCGGTGCTTCTCTCTTCAAATCCTTCTGCTACCTTGCTCCATTCAACTCCACTATCAAGAACTTGGATTGCATCAATGTACTTATTTAGCTCTGCACTTGAATGAGAAATGTTTCTCCACTGCCAATGAATCTCCCTTTACTGTTGGAATGAGGGTAATGTATTTTGGAACCTTTATTCTGGAATGCTGAAATATTCTTTCTATTACATGTTTTGAAGTTGTGTTTTTATTACATTCTGAAATGTCCATTCTAGGATAGATTTTATACTTATTTTTTCTTCACTATTATACATTGTAAAATTAGGAAAACATAAGAAGGGATGATTGAAATTTATTTTTTACAAACTTAAAAACTGTTAACTATCATTATTTGATTGGAAATACTCAGACAATAGTTTAGTTCATCAAGTGATCAGACTATAACTCTTTTTTCATCCATCTTATTAGACGCAACTTAGTAACTTAACTGAATCAGTTTCACTTAAGTATTTTCTAGTTTGTTTTAGCAAATCATCTGACCATATTATTTTTTGCATTTGATGGATTAGTAAAGACAATAATAACCTATAATGTAAAGAAAATAGGGAAGATAGAAATGTGCACAATAATTTATAGTGGTTCGTCTGTCGCACAAACTGTTGGACATCTTAGGTCTAAGTAGTGTTTGATGAAGCCTTGTGTATCTTGTCTTATATTTTTCTAGTATGTCTCGTGTCCATAGTTATCTTTTGCATAATTAGATGATGAATCAAAGATTTTGAAACTGTTTTTGAAAAGACTTTATCAAAATTAAATTTTTTAATATGTTATTTTCATAAACCAATTGATTGAAAACTCTTATTCAATATTTTATTATTTTTTGTAAATAGTTTTAATGCGTTAAAAACTGTGTTTTAATGTGTTTGATAAAATGAGTTTTTAAGCTCGACTTTTTAACATGTGTGAAAAACCGCGTTACACTAGTAATTTTACTTTAAGTGAAATCAACTGGTTAATCCGTGTTTTAAGAAATTGATTTTGGAAGCTGTATTTTAAAACAGTTTTGTGTTTATCAAAATCTATAAAAAAAATCTTTAAACATTCAAAAAGGAGTAAATGTGATAACTTTTGAATCTAAACATGTGAGAATGTGATTTCAGTATTGTTTTTACAAGTGTTTGAAAAGTTTTATGAATTTTTGGAGGATTTGAATCATCATCTTCTTTTTGTAAGGGGTTCCTTAATGTGTTGGAAAACCATAAACCTATTTTCAGTGTCTTAGTTTTCTTTTCTAGGTGATTTCAATTCATTTGCATTTCTTTTGTTATTTTTGTATCCTATTATAGTGTAAGATAGGGTTTCATGGGATCTATAATATGTATCAGGATGTTGAAGGGGTACAACTGATCTTGTAGGGTTCAAGATTTGTGTTCTTGTGTGATCTTTGTACAAGATTGTGTGCTTTTAGTGAAAACCATTTATGTGCGAAGTAATAACTAGATGTAGCTCTTGAAAAAGAGTGAACCAATATAAAAAATACCTATGTTCTTTGTTCTTGAACTCTTTCATTTTAATTTGGTGCATATTTGTTTGTTCCTTTCTTTTTAATCAATTCACTACAAAAAAAACATGTAAGCCGTGTCAGTTTTAATATGACGGTCATTAAAAATCGTCACAATTATCCATATAATACAATAGGTTAATAAACACCACATTTCTCCTTGAAAATATGTCCTTAAGAATCGTCATTTTATGAAGTATATCACTCTCCCATGTTCTCGTAATAAACACCACATTATCCATGAAGTATGTCAACAAACTTCTATTTAGGAGCTGATGAAGTTGGACCAGAAGTTAATCAAACCATGTACAGGGGTTTAATAGTTTCTCTTCTTTATCTAACTGCAAGCAAACCAGACATTATGTTCGATGTTTGTCTTTGTGCTAGATTCCTAACTAGTTAGATAGGAAGAGTAATGGAAGAGGCCCAAGCTCAAGCCCTAGTTCAAGCCCAACAACTAGGTCCATGGCAAAGAGGATTCAAGAAGATTGGGACTCTACTACTGATGGTAGAGAAACGTTTCTTTATATGTTCAAAGAGGACCACAAGAAGTAAAGCCCAAGCCATGAGAGCTAGTTTCTTTATTTCTAATTTCAGTAGAATAGGGTTCCTTTAGCATTATGGGGGGGGGGGGTGCTTATCATTGTAGCTTGTGTAAGGCCTTTTAGGGTAAGAAGTTAGCCTAGCTTCTAGAGGTTTCCTCCTAGGGTGCGGCATTGACTTTAGTCAAAACCCTAGCAGCCGCTCTTTTGTGCATTCCCCTTCCTACCCTTGCTCCTTGTTCTCCAAGGCACTTGCACCTATATAATGGGGTGCTTGGCTCATATTTTGTAAGATCAATTTTATGAGTAAAATGCTGCCAAATCTTGCAAGTTTCTACTCCATTGTCTAGTCTCTCTAGGTTAGACACTTTGATCTTCACCTCCACCTTTCTCCAAGTGATATGTGATGGAAGAGGGCCAAGCACACCCTTCCATGAAAGGCAAGAGACAAGTCAAGAACGTATAGACCCCAAGGCAAGAGCATCTAGAACATCCAAGACCAAGCTAGGAGCGTCCAAGACCAAGCTAGGAGCGTCTAAAGATCAAGCTAGGAGCGTCTAAGACCAATCTAGGAGCGTCTAAGACCAAGCTAGGAGCATCTAAGACCAAGCTAGGAGCATCTAAGATCAAGCTAGGAGCGTCTAAGACCAAGCCAAGAGCGTCTAGAACAAGAAGACTTGGATCAAGCTATGAATGGAAAAAGGCCTAATAGCACATATTCCGTGAAGGCCCATCAAGTGTAGTTTAGCTTTAAATGAGGTGTAAATAGCATAACCATGTGGACAATTGTTTAATTTTCTTCACATTAGAATTAAGGAAGCATTAACCTTGATTAGCTAAAGGTTTCTAGAAGCCTTTACTAATAAAGGACCATGTGCCATGTGCACCCATGTGCTTCACAATTACATTTCATTTGGCTTACATTTGTGTAGAATTTAGATCATCAAATCTGGTCCTCCTTAGCCTATAAAAGGAGGAGCCAACCTCATGTATTGCAAGATTATTGATAGTAAAGTTATGCTGCCAACTTTGTGCCAAGCTTTGCTTCTACCTAGTTTCTAGGCTCTAATCTTCACATCCTTCACCTCTCATTGGGCTGGCCGAACCTCCGAACTTCCATACACACCATGCACCTTCAAGATCACCATATCTCTTAGGAGGATCTTGCTCATACACATCCATGGCTTCCGCACCATCTTTCACATGATTCTAAGAAGAGCTTCATGAATTTGCCATCATTTGGTATCAGAGCATAGGTTCTTTAAAGATGAGTTGTTCTTGGTCTTTTCATTTTTAGTTCTTCTTTATTTCATGTTGTTCATCTTGTTTCCATAATTGTCTTGCTGTTTTTTAAATTTTAATTTGTTTTGGTGTGCTATTTGGAAGATCCAACTGGTGCACTTTGTTCAATTGATCTTGAACAATTCTTGTGCAAATTGTGATAGGATTCCATACACCTTTGAGTTGCTGTTTTCTTTTAGGTTTTTCAGTCTTTATTGCACTTTTAATTTGGTTCATATTATGCTCTTTGAGTTTTTAATTTCTGAATCCATATATGTTTTGTCAAGTCATGTTCATCCACAATGTCATCAATTCATTGGAGTCCTTTGTTTGGCTTGATTGTTTCTTGATTTTGTGTATCTATATTTGCTTTGAATCTGCTGTTCTTTTGATCTTTTGGTGCCTTTTAATTTTAGTTTGAGTTCATATTTGTGTTTAGATCTTACACAATTTCCTTTTCTTCATTCCATTGTGTTTAAATTTTGGTATCTTGCTGTTTTTTCCGGTTTTTCCAGAATCCCCTGTTTCACATTCTCTGTGCTGGCTGTTTTGTTCCAGAAAAATATTTTCACTCATAGGAAAATTTTGATTCTCTAGAATATGCAAGATTAGAGTGTTATAGAAAAGACAAAAAAGGAATTAGCTCAAAAGAGTCAACAGAAAAAAAATATAAATATTTTAAAATCAGTGTGCAAATCTGAGGCGCTACAACTGGTGTAACTGAACACTGAAATTGAAAAATTTATTAAAAAACAATGGTTCATGCGTTTTGAGTGATTCCAACGCCAGATTTTAGCTAAGATCTTGAATATTTTGCATATCAAATTTCAGAATCAAATCTAAAAAGCACAGCTCAGCACAAATTGGGGAAAAGCACGTTCTCTGGCCCACAACAATTTTTCAGTGGTGCTGTTTTTTATTTTGTAATCTAATTCTAGTGCTATTCTTAGGATTCTTTTGTGTTCCTACCTTTATTTGAGTACCTTTATTTGCTTGTCTAATATTCTTGGAACTCTTTCTAGTTGTCACAATCTAACTCCATTTGTGTGGTACTGTTTTCCAATTAAATTGTTTCTTGCTTTTATTCTTTGGCCTCTATATTTGGTGCTGGAATTTATTATCTTTTGGTGCTTAATTGAGTAGAAATTTGACTTGGGTAAGGTCTAGTCTTCTTGATAGGTGCTGGAATTGGAGAATTAAGTCCTTAATTCTAAGGAGAACAAAGGCAAAGGGAGAACCAAAACACTTCTCAAAACACCACAAACACTTGGAGGGCCCAACAAGGAAAGACAACCAAGGAAGTGCCAATAGCAAAAACAAAAAAAGATCAACAAAGGGAGTTTTCTTAAATTTTGTCTTTGCTACTTAACTTGTGTTAATTACTTCTTTAATTACGTGATTAGACGGTGAGTGTGCTTTCAAGGGTTCCAAGTGTCCAAGAAGCCTCACCTAGGGCCGACTAGTGTAGAGTTTTTTAATTCGCAATTGTTAATTGTTTTTTATTGCTTTTCTATTGCTTAATTAGTTTCGTTTTTGCAAATTGTGTTGCTTTGTTAAGTTTTGTTAATTCTTTTGCTTGGTTAATTAGTTAGCTTGCATAGTTTTTCCTTGCATTAAAATCTGATTTCTTCAACTTGATTGTGTTTAAGTGGTTTACTAAGAGAAAGTTTTGTGTGAAGCATTAAGGGATAGTCTTTGGCTAAGGCAAGGCTTGGTACTTAAGAAGTCCACTGTGACTCACCTCCCTTACCTGGAAGACTACCTTCTTTGACTTCCCTAAATTTTCTCAAGGTAAAATAGTTGTATACACAAAGTTTTAGTCATGTCTTCTTCTTCTCATTCTACAAAGTCTATTGGAAGTGAATTAAAATCTTTAAAAACTCTTTTGAAAGAAGTTTCACAAACTGTGCAATCAATTGCATATAGACAATTGGAGAGTGAGACTAAACTTAATGTTTTGACTAAAGCAAAGGATGAGAAGTCTCACATTCTAAAAAAATTACCTTCTCATGCATATATCTCTAAAGATCATGATTCTTTTGGGGAGGGAAGCATTAGAGCAAATGATTATTATCAAGCACCCCCTAGAAGACATAGAAGAGATAGAAAAGAACAAGAAAACCCAAGAGAGGTTAGGGTAGACCAACCCCATTTCCATGGAAAGGAAAATATAGAAGCTTGCCTAGATTGGGAAATGAGGGTAGAAAAATTGTTTGCTTCCCATAAAGAAAGAAAGGAAAGAAAAACACAAAAGAAGAGAGGGGAAGTCGAAAGGGAAGCTAAAGAAAAAGAAGAAAAAGAAACGCATGAGAAGACCCTTGAAGAACAAAAGGTGTGGGAGAAGAGTGTTCCTTCCCACAAGGTCATTCAACAAGACCAAAGATTTAAAAATACCTTTGAAAATATGTGTCTTGTTGAACAACCTCAAAGCCTTACCTTTTGTAAAGGAACACTTGCAAGCCTAAGTGAAAAAGAAGAGTCTTTAAAAGAAGCTTGCATAGATAAAAATGAAATAGATTATTTCTCATATGTGCTAGGATATCACCAAGTGAATGTCAAGTTTTTTATAAGCATCTACAAAAACAATTTTTTATGTGAAGTAGTTCCTAAAGAAACTTGTCATGTCTTATTGAGACAACCATTGCAAAGTGTACAAATCCTTATAAACAATGGTTGTCACAACGAGACTATCCTTAAACATAAGAGAAAAAGTCTTCATGAAGGAGAACTCATGGGACAAATTAGAGTTGATAAAACTCTAGAGCTTTTAAAAGGAAAACTTTTGTCCCCCATGAGAAAAGAAGTTCAAAGACATTACCTTAGGTACAATTCTTGTTTTCAAACTACGCCCAAGGCAATGTCTCATAAACTCTATACTCCTTCACCTTTTGCAAATGATCCTTGGGAAGATATAAATTTCATATTAAAACTCCCTAGGACAACAAAAGGTTGTGATTCAATCTTCATGGTTATGGATAAACTCTTCTCTAGAGAAGTGATACATCTTCATGGTTTATCTTCAAGCATAGTGTTGAATAGAGTTCCAAATTTCGCAAACCATGATTTAAGGATTTCCTTTGGAAAACTTGCAACTAAATTGCACACTTTAAATTCTTATCATCCTCAAACGCATGGTCAAAATATATTTGAAAATCTAGCTCTTTCTACTATGCCTAGAATAATCATGAAGTGCACACATAACTCTAGAGGTGAGCAAACATACCATAAAGTAGTTCACAAAACTACTTATATTTCTACTTTTAAAGTTATGTGTGGGTTCAGTCATCTTTCTCCTTTTAAGTTGTTACCATCTTCTATAGGATTTATGCCTAAAGAGAAAGTAACCACAAATGAACATTTTAAAATACATAAGATGATTAGAGACCACACACAACCATTAAAAGAGAAACTTTGTCCAAGGTTGCCAAAACCAAAAGAAAAACAAAAATGGCAACTTAGTAAAATTAATTTGCAAACAAACACCTATGCCTTATTTGATTATTTCTATAGGTGGATGTTTGATCCAGGAGGACAAGCTTTGGCGAAGCAAAAGGTTGCTATCCGAGATAAAGTCTGTAGATCTGAGGATAGATATTCTCAAGAAGGAGGAGATGATGGACACCATCCAGCCACAATCATTCCCCTAGGAAGCAAAAGCATTGGATTTGAGGACAAATCCTTTTCAAGAGGGAGGGGATGATGGAAGAGGGCCAAGCACACCCTTCCATGAAAGGCAAGAGACAAGTCAAGAACGTCTAGACCCCAAGGCAAGAGCATCTAGAACATCCAAGACCAAGCTAGGAGCGTCCAAGACCAACCTAGGAGCGTCTAAAGATCAAGCTAGGAGCGTCTAAGACCAAGCTAGGAGCGTCTAAGACCAAGCTAGGAACATCTAAGACCAAGCTAGGAGCATCTAAGATCAAGCTAGGAGTGTCTAAGACCAAGCCAAGAGCGTCTAGAACAAGAAGACTTGGATCAAGCTATGAATGGAAAAAGGCCTAATAGCACATATTCCGTGAAGGCCCATCAAGTGTAGTTTAGCTTTAAATGAGGTGTAAATAGCATAACCATGTGGACAATTTTTTAATTTTCTACACATTAGAATTAAGGAAGCATTAACCTTGATTAGCTAAAGGTTTCTAGAAGCCTTTACTAATAAAGGACCATGTGCACTCATGTGCACCCATGTGCCATGTGCACCCATGTGCTTCACATTTACATTTCATTTGGCTTACATTTATGTAGCATTTAGGTCATCAAATCTGGTCCTCCTTAGCCTATAAAAGGAGGAGCCAACCTCATGTATTGCAAGATTATTGATAGTAAAGTTATGCTGCCAACTTTGTGTCAAGCTTTGCTTCTACCTAGTTTCTAGGCTCTAATCTTCACATCCTTCACCTCTTTTTGGGCTGGCCGAACCTCCCAACTTCCATACACACCATACACCTTCAAGATCACCATAGCTCTTAGGAGGATCTTGCTCATACACATCCATGGCTTCCGCACCATCTTTCACATGATTCTAAGAAGAGCTTCATGAATTTGCCATCAATATGGCCCAACCAATCACTCTCCATACCTTTCATGCACCTACAAGGAACACATAGCTCTATATGAGCCCTCCTTGATCCATCACATCCATTGCTTCCGCCACCCTTTTCAAATCTCCAAGAAGAACGACCCATCTTTTGTTATCAACCTATCATTTGGAATCTAGAGCCAAGGTTCTTCAAGAGATAAGTGTTCTCTTCATTTTATTTTTGAGTTTTCTTCAAATTCGTGTTGTTCATCATGCCTTGATTGTCTTGCTATTTTTTTTATGTCATTTTAATTGTGTTGTTGTTTTAAAATTGCTGTACGGTTTTATTTTGGTTCAAATTGTTCTTGAGCTTGCAAACTGTTTTTAGGTTCCATTGAGTATTTTGTGTTGGCTGTTTTGTTTTTAATTTTATTTGAGTCTTATTGATGTTTTAATCGGTGCAAAGTGTTTGTGGTTGAGTCTTTTTGATTTTTGAATCCATAGAAGTTTTGTCAAAGTCATGTTCTTCCTACAATGTCATAAATTCCTAGTGGTGCCTTTTATTGTTGATTTGGTTGCTTGATTATGATTTTGAGTGCAGTTTATATTTCTGTTTTTGAAGCTTTGGTGCCTTTTATATTTTCGTATTTGAGTTCATACTTGTGTGTTAGTTCCATACAAGTTCTTTCCCAATAATTTTCATTGTGTTTTTGAAGTTTCCTTGTTGTTTTCTAATTCCAGTTTAGGATTTCTCTGTTTTCACTGTTATTGCGCTGGCTGGAATCTATCTCAGAAATTAATTATGTGGGTGAAAAATTCTGAAATTTTGGATTTGAGTAGTTGTATGTGTTGAAAAAAAGTTAAAAAAAAGAATTACATTAAAATTCAAAATACAAAAAAAATGATAAATGAAATACAAACAGAGTGCAAAAATTCTGACTCTGGAAAAATGGTGATGCGGCAGTGATCTTGAAAAACATATTACAATTATTTGGCTCACTCTTTTGGTGAAATTCCAACACCTATTTTGAGCTAAAACATTGAAGTTTCTGTGGTAAAAATTTCAAGCTCAATTTTGAAGTATTATGTCCAGCATAAATTTGGGAAGTTGTGAAAAATTTACACACAAAAAATTCTGTAGTGTTGTTTAGGTTTTATTCATCTATTCTAGTTCCATTCACTAGGATTCCACTTTGTGTGCTGCCTTTTCTTGTGTGCCTTAATTTTTTGCTAGTCAATTTTATTGAATACTCTTTGAAGTCATGTCAAATATCAATTCCCTTTGCTGTAGTCCTAATTTTTAAATCAAGTTTTGTTGCTTTAAACTTGCTTGACCTCTCTTTGGTGGAAGTGACCTAAAAGGTGCTTTGGTGAGTAATAGAGCTAAAATTTTGTTTTGGTGAAAGATATATCACTAAAAGGGAGCTGGATTAAAGATTCAAGGTTGAATAACCTAAAGAGACAAAGCAAGGAACAGCAGCAACCTCACTTGAAAAACACACAAATATACATAAAGGAGCTACAAGTGAAGGAGTGCAAAGAATAAGACTTTAATTTTTGTGCATCAAAAAAAAAAATTTGTTGACCTAATTTCATTGCATTTCTTTGAGTTGTAATTTTCAAGAACTTTGATTAATTAGTGGATTAATACGCTTTAGTCGGTGAGTGTGTCTTCAAGGTTCCAAATTGCTAAGAAGCCTCACCTTAGGATTCGACTAGTTTTAAAGCTTTCTAGAGATAGCAGTATTCTTGTGTGTTTTATTGCTTTACATTGTTTTCTTGCATAAAACTTTGTTTTCATCTTTGATTGTGCTCTAAGTGAATTACTTAGAGAAGGGTTTGTGAAAGTATTGTGGATTAGAATCTGGCTAGGTAAGGCTTGGTACTTAAGTGATCCAAGGAATCCACCTCCCTTTCCTGGGAATCTACCTACGGTACTCCACCTATCTTTCTTTTGGTAAATTGCTTCTAACAGATAACTTTCAACATGTCTTCTCATTCTTCTAGTCCAAGTGAAAGTGATAAAAAGTCTATAAAATCTCTTTTAAAATAATTAGCCAAAGACTTTCAATCATTATCACATAAACAATTGCAACATGAGGCCCAAATCATAAAAGATAAAAAGGAAAGGGATGCTCATCTTGCTATTTTAGAAGAGGAGTTGAAAATTGTGAAAGAAAAGGATGAATACATTAGAAACTTAAAAAAAGTCACATGCATCTAGTTCTAGGTCGAGTGACTCACATGCTGAGGGGAGTTTGAGAGTTAATGATTATTATCAACCTCCACCTAGAAGAACTAGAAGAGAGAGCTACAAAGAGACTAGGGTAGACCTACCTCATTTTTATGGAAAGGAAAATGTTGAAACATGTCTAGATTGGGAAATGAAAGTAGAACAACTTTTTGCTTGCTACCATGTTAGTAGGGAGAGGAAAGTACCCCTAGCTACCTTAAGTTTCCAAGGGAATGCTATGTATTGGTGGACTGCCCTAAAAAGAGAGAGACATCTCCACAAGGATCCTCCCATTACATATTGGAACGACTTTAAGGGAGCCTTGAGATGTCGCCATATTCCCTCATACTACAATAGGAAGTTGATGGACAAGCTCCAAAGACTTCATCAAAAAAATATAAGTGTAGAAGAATATTGGCAAAAGATGGTGTTATATATAAAAAGGGCAGGGATTAAAGAAAAAAATAATACCACCATATCAAGGTTCTTAAGTGGTCTTAATTTGAGATAAGAAACAAAGTTGAACTTTTACCTTATAAAGATTTAAATGACTTGATTAAACTTAGCATTAAAGTTGAAAAACAATTTTGGAGAAAACAATCAAGTCAAAAACAAAGTTCATACTTTGTATCTTATGACAAGGATGAGTTCCAAAAAGGGGAAGATCGTATAAAAGAAAAATCTCTAGAACCTTCCCAAGACCTATCCAAATATGAGCATATCTCAAACACTTGAGCTAGAGAAATTTAGTGTTTTAAATGTCTTGGTAAGGGTCATTTAGCATCTCAATGTCCCAATGAAAGAACTATGATCTTAAGGGACAAAGATGAATATAGTAGCCAAGAAGAAGAAACTAGTCAGAGTGAAGAAAATGAGAAAAAAAAATAAAGAAATAGAAAATCAAGAAAAAGCCCTTAGGGAAAAAGCTGAGGCATGGGAGAAAAATGTTCCTTCCCACAAGGTCATTCAGAAAGAAGAAAAATTTGAAAATAAAATTGAAAAGATACTTTTATCTGAACAACCTTTAGGCCTCCTTCTTTGTAAAGGAACACTTACATGCACTGCCACACTTGCTAAAGTTTGTGAACTACCTCCTCAAGTCAAAAGACTTTTAAAAGAATTTGGTGATGTATTCCTTAAGGAAGGACCCATTGGACTTCCATCTTTTAGGGGTATAAAACATCAAATAGATTTAGTTCCGGGAGCTAGTCTGCCAAATAGACTGGCTTATAGAACTAATCCTGAGGAGACTAAGGAGATAGAATCACAAGTTCAGGAATTGTTGGAGAAGGGCTAGGTTCAAAAGAGTTTAAATCCTTGTGATGTACCTATTTTGTTGGTGCCTAAGAAAGATGGAAAGTGGAGAATGTGTTGTGATTTTAGAGTCATCAATAAAAACACCATCAAATATAGGCATCCAATTCCACAACTTGATGATATGATTGATGAATTGCATTGGTCCACTATATTTTTCAAGATTGATCTTAAAAGTGGATAATACCAAATAAGAATCAAAGAGGGTGATGAGTGGAAAACTACTTTTAAGACCAAATTTGGACTATATGAGTGGTTAGTGATGCCTTTTGGACTCACTAATGCACCTAGCACTTTCATGAGGCTTATGAATCATGTCCTTAGAGATTGCATAGGTAAATATGTAGTAACTTATTTTGATGATATATTAGTTTATAGTCAAAGCCTAGATTCCCACCTAAGTCGCCTTAGGGAGGTTCTTTTAGTGCTAAGGCAAAATAGTTTGTTTGCTAATATAGATAAGTGTAATTTTTGTGTTGATAGTATGTTTTTAGGATTCATAGTCAACAAAAATGGGGTACATGTTGACCCCAAGAAAATCAAAGCCATCCAAGAGTGGCCAACACCACAAAATGTAGGAGATGTTAGGAGTTTTCATGGTCTAACAAGTTTTTATAGGAGATTTGTTCGTAACTTCTCAAGTATAGCTTCACCACTCAATGAGTTAGTGAAGAAAGACACTCCATTTTGTTGGACGGAGAAGCATGAGCAAGCCTTTCAAAGGTTGAAAGCTCAACTCACCAATGCACCCATTCTAGCTTTACCAAACTTTGCAAAAACTTTTGAGCTAGAGTGTGATACATCGGGAGTAGGAATAGGTGTTGTGTTGTTGCAAGGTGGGCATCCAATCACATATTTTAGTGAAAAACTTCATGGTGCCACCCTCAACTACCCCACCTATGACAAAGAGCTCTATGCACTTGTGAGGGCCCTACAAACATGGGAAGACTATCTAGTCTCAAAAGATTTTGTCATACATAGTGATCATGGGTCTTTGAATGATTTGAAGGGTAAACACAAGTTGAAAAAAAAGACATGCAAAGTGGATGGAATTTCTTGAGCAATTTCCATATGTTATCAAATACATTCTTGTATTTGAAAACATGCAAGAGCTTTATAAAGAAATTCTGGATTTTGCACACACTTTTTCTAAGTGTCAATATATAGCACAAGAAAGTTTTTATGTTTTTGAGGGGTACATATTCACAGAAGGAAAACTTTGCATACCCCAAGGAACACATAGAAAAATCCTTCTAAAAGAATCACTTGTTATGGATCTAACCCCTTTTGCAGGTAATGAAGATGAAGAGCCAGAAGCATGTGATTTGAGGACAAATCCTTTTCAAGAGGGAGGGGATGATGGAAGAGGCCCAAGCTCAGGCCCTAGTTCAAGCCCAACAACTAGGTCCATGGAAAAGAGAATTCAAGAAGATTGGTACTCTACTACTGATGGCAGAGAAACGTTTCTTTATATGTTCAAAGAGGACCACAAGAAGTAAAGCCCAAGCCGTGAGAGCCAGTTTCTTTATTTCTAATTTCAGTAGACTAGGGTTCCTTTAGCATAATGGGGGGGGTGTGCTTATCATTATAGCTTGAGTAAAGCCTTTTAGGGTAAGAAGTTAACCTAGCTTCTAGAAGTTTCCTCCTAGGGTGCGACATTGACTTTAGTCAAAACCCTAGCAGCCGCTCTTTTGTGTATTCCCCTTCCTACCCTTGCTCCTTGTTCTCCAAGGCACTTGTACCTATATAATGGGGGGCTTGGCTCATGTTTTGTAAGATCAATTTTATGAGTAAAATGTTGCCAAATCTTGCAAGCTCCTACTCCATTGTCTAGTCTCTCTAGGTTAGACACTTTGATCTTCACCTCCACCTTTCTCCATGTGATATGGCCCAACCAATCACTCTCCATACCTTTCATGCACCTACAAGGAACCCATAGCTCTATATGAGCCCTCCTTGATCCCTCACATCCATTGCTTCCGCCACCCTTTTCAAATCTCCAAGAAGTACGACCCATCTTTTGGTATCAACCTCTCAAAGAGTACAAATGGAACATGCCACTTACTTGGATCAAGCCTCATTTCATGGCACAGTAAAAAGCAAGCATGTGTAGCTTTATCCACTGCTGAAGCTGAATATATAGCTGCTGGTAGCTGTTGTGCGCAAATTTTGTGGATCAAACAACAACTTGAAGATTTTGGATTAAAGATTAGCAAAGTTCCTCTTCTGTGTGACAACACAAGTGCCATTACCTTGACAAAGACTCAAGTCCAACACTCGAGGACTAAGGATATTGAAATAAGACACCACTTCATTCGTGATCATATAACCAATGGACACTGTGAAATCAAGTTCGTTTCCACAGAGAGTCAACTTGTTGATATCTTCACTAAACCTTTATCAAAGGACATGTTCTATTCTCTAAGAAATGAATTGGGAATTCTTGATATGCATGCTTTACCTTAATTGTGTCTTCTTTTAATTTGTCTATTTGATGAGACAAATAGGGGGAGAAATGTTGTTGGGAGCTGTAATGTTCTCAATTGTGTTAAACTGCTTTAAAATTTGGAGTTTTAAAACTGCTGTTTTCTGGTTTACAAAATTTCATCCGGTTATCTCTGCAAAATAACTTATTGTTCTTATACAACTCTGCTTATTTGAAAACTGATGTATTGTGCATATCTGTTTTGGACTAGATTATTATGAGTTTTTCAGTGAATGCAGGATTCAACAAATTTTAAACAAAGAACATTCCTAAAAGCATCCCAAGGATTTGTCTCCATCAATTAGTTGGAGATTGTTGAAAATGGGAAGCTTTGATGTATCAAATCCTCTTGGAGCCTGAAGCTATGTTGTGTTTTAGGTTTAGGTTTTGTTATGGGGTTTAGAATCTTTGTAAGATTAGTCTTGATTTAATACCAATTTTTGAAAAAGAGAAGTTTAATACTCTGATTTGAGAGATTACCAATTTTTGTGAAAAGGTGTTTTTCCAAGTTTAGCAAGATTGTTTTTGAGCTTTTTTATGATTCAAGAACTGATCAATAGGGTTTTTGTTGTACTGTAATTCTAGGTGTTTTCTACCCTTGTTTAGTTTCTTGTAATTGTTCATATTACACTCAGTAAAACTGTTGTAAAATGCTGTAAAGTCAGTGTGATTCTGGCTTGAGCTGTTGGCTGTGTACAAAGAGGATGAGTAGGCTTTGTGGGATTCAAAGTCACCTCTTTGTGGTGTGTGTTTGTAATTTGTGATTGGTTACATAGTGAAATACTCAGTGGTTTGACTGAGGATTGGATGTAGCTCTAGAATTGAGTGAACCAGTATAAACCTTGTGTGTAATTCTCTTTATCTCTTCTTTCCATAACTGTTTGATATTTTCCGTGGTCATAAACAACCGGTTAAATCGTCATTTTAACCGATTATAATTCTGATATCTGTTTTTGTTTGTCCATTTGATTGGCTTTCGGAATTGCTTTTCTGATTTGATTGTTAAAGATTCAGTCTAAGGAAAGTATTTGTGAAAATATTTTATAAACAATTCACCCCCCTCTTGTTCTAGCCATCAATCCTAACACGAAACACTGAAAATAGTATATATCACAAATATCAGAGTAGGGAAGAGAGAGATGACACAAAACAATTATATTGATTCACTCTGAACCACAAGCTACATCAAGTCCTCAGTATAGCACTGAAAATTCACTAATGCAATCAAACTAGATTACAAAAAAAAACCAATAGTATTGATCTTGAACCGTAAAAGAACACACAACACTCTTAATAAGATCAGATATCATAAACACTATCTAAATTTTTTTACAACACAAAAAATATTAAAGAATGAATTTAGAATACACTTGAGTTTTACACAGTTGAAGAACAATAGACAAGATAACCCAAAACCTACTTCACATTGTAACAACAAGATTTCAATAATAATTCTAAAGGTCTTTGATTTTCTCTCTTGATTAGTATTTTGTAATCACTTTTGTTGCTTTAAAAAGATCAGAAATCTATCTTTATATAGACTTAAAAGATTGTTAAATCAGTTTGATCATTTAATGAAATATGTTTATTGAAAATCCTAACAACATTATGTTAAAATCATTTAATTTATTTTTAAAACTAATTAATTGTTTTCATATTCTGTTGAAATCACAACATAAAAAAACAGTTCTTTATTGAAATAACTGGTTGATTTTATCTAAAAAAAAGACAAAAGAAAACATTTTTCTTAAAAAACCTTTAAGTGTTTTCAACCAGTCGATACAATATATCAATTTTTTAAAATATTTGATGTAGTCACCAAACTTAAACAGAAGCAATTTCACATGATTTAAAATACGAATCAACTAATTCAAACTAACATATATTTGAAAAACAAAACATTCAAAAGAGATTTCAAATCAAATGAACTTGGGTCAAAACTAGATACAAATTAACAATACAAAATCTACCTAACTAGACACAAATACACACAACAATAGATCTCCATGATAGATTTGAAAATCATCAAAGTCTCGTTGTTCAACATGTTGGTCTTAAGTAAATTTCATCTTATATTTTTTTTGTTTACTTATTTTTTGCAATTAAAAAGAAAAAAATGCTTGTCCAGATTGATATTTAAACTTGTGTTTTCTATAAAAATAAAGAAACACTGGTGTAGAAAGACAAAATGAGTGCGGCTATTTTAAATTTATAAGGGCGGTTG
The DNA here is from genome assembly GCF_051622355.1 of Phaseolus vulgaris. Taxonomy (NCBI): domain Eukaryota; kingdom Viridiplantae; phylum Streptophyta; class Magnoliopsida; order Fabales; family Fabaceae; genus Phaseolus; species Phaseolus vulgaris. Next base: position 31,361,569 of record NC_143505.1, on the reverse strand, counting down.
TATAGCCGCATTTCATCAGCACGCACTTGTATATCGAAGAGATAAGAGTGCGGCTATATAACCGCACTTGTATATGCCAAAACATTAAAAAAAAATTAAAAAAATTTAAAACATCGTCAATCTTGTGTGAAGGCAACGTTGATGAAGAGTGGCACGGGAGCGCCAACAACGACAGAGGCAGCAGAAGTAGTGGCGGACAAGGAAGCAGCGACAAAGCAAACCAAAAAACCCACGAAGGCAATAAAAGAGTATTGAGCAATGCAAGAAACCAAACAATGTAAGAAAAACGAAAAATATTTATATATGAAGAGTGGCATGGGAGCGCCAGCAGCGGCAACGGATAGGGAAGCAACAATGGAGCAACGAATGCCAGCCAATGAAATAGTGCTTCGAGACCACCAATGCAAGGAAAAAAACATATATAAGAAAAACGAAAACATCTATGCATATATTTGTGAAGATGAAGAGGAAGAGAGCTCAAGAAACTTGCATTGGCATAAATGGAATGCAGATGCTGTAGAAGGAGATGAACTTAGAGCGTAAACGCGAAACGAAAGCAAAGACGAGAAAGAAAGTATGAAATTGTTTGTGACGCGCTTCAAAATTTAGGGTAAAAAAGGATTTACGAATGCGGCTAAAGGTAAAACCGCATTCGTAAATCAAAATAATTTAAAAAATGCCATTGCGTTTTTTACGAAAGCGGGTAGCGAAAAAGCCGCACTAAATAAAGAGTACCCTTTTCTTCTTTTTGCACTAGTGAAATGGGGAATTTCATTTGGTTTCTATTTATATTGACTTAGAATAATTATGTCTCCCAAGTTTCAAGTTAATTGGTATTTTCCAAATAATGCTTACTAGCTACAATTTCCAACACATTCTCTTTTTTTAGGAGATTAAACGATCCCTACTGTTGGAATTGTCAATTGAAAGTTTGTCTCCTGTTATTTTATTTATAGGTTTTATATTTATTCATTTAACTAAATGGAAAGAAAAATATGTGTACAAGGTTGGCTTCACTCTATCTACATCTCAGGGTGCCTATTATTATTTACAGTTCATGTCTTACTGAATAAGAAGTTCATGCATAATATCTATTGCTTGTTTCTTTTTTAGTTTTGGTTATTATTAGTATAGGTATAGTTTGTGTTATAGATTTTAAGAATGTAACATTATTACATTGTAGTATAGCTCAATTAATATTAACTCAGTATTTCATGATCTAAACTCAACAAGGATCAAAGTAGTATCATATCCACCGCCAAATATTTTTGATAAATTAATTTTCATCAAGTTTATGGCAAACCATGGCCAACCTTCAATTGTCAGTGACCTTTACAGCTAAATTTAATATAATATTATTTTTATTTATTTTTTAAAAATTGAAAATGACTAATTTTAAACATATTTTTATTTATTTTAGGTACCGGATGTTGAAGTATAGTTCCATCCCAAACTAAAACAATGTAAGATCAAGCGGATGGAGCAAGACAGATTAGGATGTGTGTTGTATTGTGTCAAATGTTGAAAAATTTATATTTTGTAAATTTTAGGTTATCATTTTTATGCACTTGTATTTTGGTATACTTTAAAATGATATCTAAACTTTGATATGTGAATGAATTTTTTTTATTATAAATTTGTGTATGTATTATTGAATTATTTTATTAGTATTTATGAAGTTTAATTAAATTATGAAATTAATTTATGAAAATATGGTTAATTATATCATGAAAACAGGTTCAATTAAATTATATAAACAGATTCAATAAACTTACATAAATTGTTTTGACCAGTTAGAAAATTACGACATTTATAACTAACATAAATTACACTCTTAAAACGACCACTTTATACAAGGTGTTATATGGCGGGTGCTACGACGGTTCACAATAGACCTCCATATTATACTTTGTGGTGGCCAGATCTATGGCGCTATTCAAAACCGCCACACACGTAAATAGTGGCGTTTATAAATAACATTATATACAAAAATAACTGCCACCACATACACGTTTTTTTGTAGTGAGTTTTTCGTAAAAGAATTAGTTGAAATTTTTTCTAATACTTCCCGTTAAAATTTGAATCAACTACTTTTCTGAAATAATCACTATATATTTCTAACAGGCTTTATGATCAAAGTTTTAACCTATGTGGGAAAATCTTTAAATGTCAATTCAACCCCCTTCATGAACTTGGCTTTCTTTTTCTTTTTACTATTGGCATCAAGGTTAGTCCTTGAGAGTTATTCAATTTTATTTTAAAAATGGATGAATTTAAGCTTCCTTTTGTTGAACAAACGTTTATCAGCATACCTTTTATGTTTAGTGGCGTAAATTACTCATTATAGAAGGTCAAAATGAAGAAATTCATGGAGTCTATAGATAAAGGAATCTAGGATGATGTGGTTAATGGTCCATTTGTTCCAAAACATGTTGTTAATGGTGAAACTGTTGAAAATAAATAGTCTTAATGGTCTAATGTTGCGAGCAGGAAAGCTCATTTTGATTCTATGGCTAAGAATATAAATACATCTACTATAAACCTTGATGAATGTTTCAGGGTATCTCAATGCAGTTCAGCTAATGAAATGTGGGATATATTCAAAGTCAAACATTGATGACTCTTTTAAGGCAAGTGTACTGAGTCAGAAGTAATAATTTGCCCCTAAGGACGGATATCGAACCCATAAGGAAAAATTATTTAAAATCCTAATCGTAGAATTCATTGAGTATAAGAATGTGTACAATAATTTGATTTGTAGATATTAACATAAGTTTGCGTGAAAATTAAATGAAAAAAAATAAATTAGTAAAATAATTCAATTAAGAAAATTGGAATGAGGTTAATTTTTCTTACTCGTCTATAGTTTCAATGAATAAAAACATATAATATTTAATCTTGATTGACTTTGTTGCACTTATAAAAATCATTCATATTGATTTCTCACATACAAAGTTATTAAGATTGTCTCCTAAATATTGATTCCTTGCATATTTATAAAAACTTCTTATCATTACGAACAAATGTTATAAAGCAATTAACATTTCAAATCTATTACCAGCATTCAAATATGTTAAGCATTATCACTTAGGTCAAATACTCATAAGTAAATCTAAGGATCTAAATCATGAATAAAGTTTCTAGCTTTGAGAATAAAATGATAATACCAATCATCAATAAAAAATAAAATATTATAAATAAATATCACCTCAATACATAAGAGTTTGAACAAATTACTCTCAATCCCAAATGAAAGAATTAGCCACTCATGGTGACCATTACAAGCACTGAAAGCAATAGAAGAATATCCAAAGCATTTCTCCTTGACGATTGCCTCCTTTAGGGTTTCTTTCCTTTGGTTCCCCCTCCAGATCACACCTTTCTCTCTACTTTACACCTTTTATTTAACCTAATTGGGTTTGGTGTAAGTGACATCTCACTTAAGCGAGATATTACTTGCTTGAGCGAGTTTTTCGAGAGAAAAAGGCCAATTTTACTGGAGTGAACACGCTTAAGGGAGTCTTGGGCGAGTTTTCAGTGCTACAACTTTGTCTTTTCTGCTTGTCTTCAACTTGTTCATTCTCCTTTAGCCCTTTCTCTCCATCTTTCCTTAAATTCCTGAAATTAGCACAAAATTGGGAATAAATCGCTCTTATTCATCTCATAATCCAAAAAAATGTAAAAAGGTTCAAATTCCTAATTTAGAGGTTGAATTATAGCTCTATTAACAATTAAATTCCATAAGTGCCTATCTTTTTGCATGAAATATTAATGAATTATGCCACTTATCACACATAAAGGTACTTCAGATGTCAATAGAGCAAGAAAGCATGCACTTATACAATAGGGAGAAACAACTATTGAAGTGCAGAAACGATTCACTCACATTGTGAATCACTTGACTGGTCTAGGAAAGGTGTTTGATAGGGAAGAGTTGATCATCAAGATATTGAAATGCTTAGATTGGAGTTGGCATCCGAAAATAACTATAATATCTGAGTCCAAATATATGACAACATTAACTGTAACAACTTTGTTTGGAAAGCAGAGGGAACATGAGTTTAAGCTAAATCGGTTGAATGAACTGAAATCCAAGAGCATAGCTCTCAAAACCAATGTAAAAAAGAGGAATCCGAGTGTGGAAGAAGAGGATTCAGATCAGGATGAGGCTCTGAATATGCTCACAAAGAAGTTTAGCAGGTTTTTGAAAAAGAAAAATCGTGACAGGTCTTAGTTAAAGAAAAGGCATGCCTCTAATTACACCTATTTTGAAAGTGGTAAACTAGGGCATATGAAATTAGTGACCAAATCATCAAAGCAAGGGAAGGTTGTAGGATAGAAGAGTAGACAAAGACAAAAGAGCATATGGGTCATGGTATGATAATGATATATCCTCCTCTAGCACATCAGTTGCAGAGACTGGAGAAGCAAATTTATACTTCATGGTTGATGGTGAAGCCTCTAGCAGTAATTCAGTGCGTTCCTATTTAACTGAAAACTCTAAAATTATTATCAACTACTGCTTGCTTTTAATGAAATTCGTGAAGAAGCTAATAGATTTGTTGTTATTGGAAATAGATTGAAAAGTGCTAATAGTTGGCTTGAATCAAGGGTATCATTAGAAAAAGAGTTGAATGATTCTAAAGATGAACTGATTAATCTGGAAATTATATATAAAAATGCAACCTGTAAATGTGTTGAATCAAGTAAAGCTAAAATGGTTTTTGATAATTGCAAAGTTTAGCAAGAAAAAAATAGAATATTTGTTTAAAACATTGTCTAAGTTCACCATGGGAAGATCAAATCTAGAAATTGTTCTAGGATCTCAAAATGATGTGTTTGATAAAGTCGGTTTGGGTTATAAATCTATTAAGAAGTTAACCAGTTTCTTTGTTCTAGAAAATCAAAATATGTTTCATTCAATAATTCTAAAAAGTTCCCTTTCATATATTTTTTTTATTGCATCAAAAATGGTCATTCATCAAGAACATGGAAGTTTAAATATTTCTTTGTTCTAAGGAGTTTAGCAAAATAGCTGCCTGAGGAGAGATAGTGATGTGAATGCAATAGCAAGAATACAAGATTCTTTGACATTGTTAGGAACAACTTGAGTTGGTCATGAATTGGCACTTTAATTAGAATTGGATCAATGTTCTAATTCAAGAACTCACCAAGACTTTGCACCGAACCAAAGCTCACATGGAAGTCCATATATTTTCAAATTGAACCAAGCAATAAGAATGGAAGAAAACATAATTGAACTCAGCCAAAAACATAAAACTACCGAACATAAATTGAAGAATAAGCTAAGAAACACAAATTCAAACGGTGAAAAGGATGAAGAACACTAAAACAATGGAAACTACCAATTGAAATTGCAAGAGATGAAAGAATGAACACTTATTGAATGAAGCTTGCTGGATTTGAGAATTTGGAACTGCATTCACGCCACTTGGAGTCTTGTTCCAAGATAAGTGAAAGGTTGCCGCCACTTGAAGCTCACCATTGGCACACAAGATAAGGCAAAGGAAGAAGAAGACAACAAGACTCACAATTTCTCTCTAAACTTGAGTATAGTTTCTTTACTTCTAATTTCCAAATCTAGGGCAAGCACCTTATTTATAGCCTAAGAGGTGCTGAAAAATAGGTGGGAAAATTCAAATGAAACTCATTTGAAATTCCCACCAAAACCAAGTCACATGGGAGGTGTGACCTTTTTCTACTATGACACCTCCTAAAAACTACACCTACATCCCCTACTAAGTCACATGGACAATGTGACTCTCTCTAATACATTCACACCTATTTATTTAATATCCACACCTCCTACAAGAGTCATTCAAATGATGCTCTTTTATTTAATGCTTGGCCTTGCCCCTCATGGTTTGGACTTGGGCTTCTTGGGCTTGGGCCTTCTTGGGCTTGGGCTTTGGGCTTGGGCCTCATCTTTTGCAAAGACTAATAAGAAGAACTTTAAATGCTTTGGCCCTTGTCCATTTTTCCTATTAACAACATCTTTTTGATTCTCATCAGATAGTAACATAATAGCTTCATAAGGAGAAATAGTAACTCCTCTAGGCCCAAAAAATAAGGGTACCATTCTCCTTGTTTCATATTTGTTTTCCATAAAATAAAGGGGGAAAGGAGACAAAATCAATGGTATATTGATAGTGAATGTTCCAAACATATGACAGGAGATTTATCACAGTTTGACCTAAATTTGAAGCATGAAGGCTATGTTACATAGGAGTTGCATGTCCATAACCCAAGCATTACAAACATTCTATGTTGCTTGTTTTTTCTTCAAATTTTGGTTTGGATGAATAAGGTGAAGAGACATGATTCTTGGAATTAGAAGAAGGTTTGGTATCTTTAGAAGAAGAAGAATGAGAATATTTACAATCATTACCTTGGTGTGACTTTTCCTCTTCTTTCTTTTTCGTACTAGTAAAATTCCATGTGATATATCTTTAAAAAAAACTTCTTCTTTTAAGTTCTTTTTCCACCTTGAAAGCTTGGTGGGATTACCAAATGACCAACCAAAAGAAAATGGGATTACAACACTTGCATCTTAATGATTATGAGTCTGAAATCTTCCAAAAACATATTCATTTTTTGGAAAACTTTCAAAATAGATTTAAGAAATTTATTATTATAGAAAACTTCAAAAAGAAAACAAGAATGCAAAGAATAAACAAGAACAAGATACTGAAAATTAACCAAGCATCAACGTTATACCCATTTTCAAGAAAATAGTTTTGGTCAATTTTTCAAGATATAGATACAATGACTTGATTAATGGAGAAAACTAATTAAACAAAACAAGCATCATGTTCTAAACACTACAAGAATGATTCAGCCAAGACAAAATCTTAGAAAGAAAACAATAATCACATCCAAATAGAAATGACTTCCATACCCATTATTGAAGAAAACTTACATGGAATGTGATGAACACCTCCTTAGAATGGGTTAATCTTCTTGTTCTTAATACCACTTGATGTGAAACTTAATAGGTTATAAGGATCTTTATTAACTCAAGAGGTGTTTTAGAAAAGAATCCCCATGGAAAAACAAAAACCATTGGCGTAAACCATAAGAACCATGGAGAAAACCATATTTGTGTTGTAGTGAAAATAAGAACAAGTAAAGAAATGAAAACAAAAGAGGATTGAGATAAGGAAATGATTAAGAAAACACTACCTTTAATCTGAGAACTAAAGGATAAATACAATGAGATTCACCGTTTGGGAGCTTCTGAAGATAAGAACCAAAACAAGAGAAGAGAACTCTAAAATTCTAAAAAAACTCACAAAGAAGAATTTCATTAAATCTTTAAGGTGTTCTTTAGAAATGAAGGAGTCTCCTATTTATAGTGGAGGAGATCAACTAAGGGAGAATAATGGATGAGGAAAATTATTTAAGTTTGCAAATCAAGTGTTAACTCCACTAAACATGATTAACACATCTTAACCTCTTGAAACTAGAGAGTACATGATGGAAGAGGGCCAAGCACAACCTTCCATGAAAGGCAAGAGCCAAGTCAAGAGCGTCTAGACCCCAAGCCAAGAGCGTCTAGACCCAAGCCAAGCATCTAAGACCAAGCTAGGAGCGTCTAAAGATCAAGCTAGGGGCGTCTAAGGTCAAGCTAGGAGCGTCTAAGACCAAGCTAGGAGCATCTAAGATCAAGCTAGGAGCGTCTAAGACCAAGCCAAGAGCGTCTAGAACAAGAAGACTTGGATCAAGCTATGAATGGGAAAAGGCCTAATAGCATATATTCCGTGAAAGCCCATCAAGTGTAGTTTAGCTTTAAATGAGGTGTAAATAGCATAACCATGTGGACAATTGTTTAATTTTCTGCACATTACAATTAAGGAAGCATTAACCTTGATTAGCTAAAGGTTTCTAGAAGCCTTTACTAATAAAGAACCATGTGCACTCATGTGCCATGTGCACCCATGTGCTTCACATTTACATTACATTTAGCTAGCATTTCATTTGCACTTAGCTTAAGAATTACGGCCTCCTTAGCCTATAAAAGGAGATGCCTATCACTTGTATTTGGAAGATTATTGTGAGTAAAGTTATGCTGCCAACATTGTGCCATGCTTTGCTTCTACCTAGTTTCTAGGCTCTAATCTTCATCTTCCTCACTTACCATAGGGCTGGCCGAACCTCCCTACTTCCATACATATCATGCACCTTTAAGATCACCATAGCTGCTAGGAGGATCTTGCACATTTACATCTATAGCTTCCGCACCATTTTTCACATGATTCCGAGAAGAGCTCCATGAATTTGCCATCATTTGGTATCATGAGCATAGGTTCTTCAAAGATGAGTAGTTCTTGGTCTTTTTCATTTTGAGTTCTTCTTTATTTCATGTTGTTCATCTTGTTTCCATAATTGTCTTGCTGTTTTTAATTGTTACTTTGTTTTGGTGTGCTATTTGGAAGATTCCAATCGGTGCACTTTGTTCAATTGATCTTGAACAATCCTTGTGCAATTTGTGATAGGATTCCATACACCTTTGAGTTGCTGTTTTTCTTTTAGGTATTTGAGTCTTTATTGCAATTTTATTTGGTTCATTTTATGCTCTTTGAGTCTTTTAATTTCTGAATCCATATATGTTTTGTCAAGTCATGTTCATCCACAATGTCATCAAATCATAAGTAGTACTTTGTTTGGCTTAATTGTTTCTTGATTTTGGTCTAAATACTTGTTTTGAATCTGCTGTGTTTTGATCTTTTGGTGCCTTTTATTTTTACTTTGAGTTCTTATTTGTGTTTAGATCTACACAAATTCCTTTTCATTAATTCCATTGTGTTTATCTTTTGGTCTCTTGCTGTTTTTTTCCAGTTTTTCCAGAATCCCCTGTTTTACATACTCTGTGCTGGCTGTTTTGTTTCAGAAAATTATTTTTCCTCATGGGAAATTTTTGATTCTCTGGATTATGTAATATTGAGGTGTTACAGAAAAGACAAAAAAATAATCAGCTCAAAAGAGTCAATAGAAAAAAAATGATAAATATTTTAAAAACAGTGTGCAAATCTGGGCGCTACAGTTGGCGTAACTGAACACTGAATTTGAAAAATTTATTAAAAATAATTGGTTCATGCGTTTGGAGTGATTCCAACGCCAGATTTTAGTTAAGATCTTGAATATTTTGCATATAAAATTTCATAATCCAATCTTAAAGGGGCAGCTCAGCATAAATTGGGGAAAATCACGTTCTCTGGCCCACAACAATTTTTCAGTGGTGCTGTTTTTTGATTTTGAAATCTATTCTAGTGCTATTCTTAGGATTCATTTTGTGTGCCTACCTTTATTTGCTTGTCTAATATTCTTGGAACTCTTTCTAGTTGTCACAATCTAACTCCATTTGTGTGGTACTGTTTTTCCAATTAAATTGTTTCTTGCTTTCATTCTTTGACCTCTAAAGTTGGTGCTGGAATTTATTCTCAATTGGTGCTTATTTGAGTGGAAATTTGACATGAGTAAGGTCTAGTCTTCTTGATAGGTTCTGGAATTGGAGAATTAAGTCCTTAATTCTAAGGGGAACAAAGGCAAAGGCATACTCAAACACTTCTCAAAACACCACAAACACTTGGAGGGCCCAACAAGGAAAGACAACCAAGGAAGTGCCAATAGCAAAAAAAGGATCAACAAAGGGAGTTTTCTTAATTTTCTTTGCAACTTAACTTGTGTTAATTACTTCTTTAATTACGTGATTAGATGGTGAGTGTGTCTTCAAGGGCTCCAAGTGTCCAAGAAGCCTCACCTAGGGCCGACTAGTGTAGAGTTTTCTAATTAGCAATTGTTAATTGTTTTTAATTGCATTTCCTTGCCTAATTAGCTATGCTTTTCATTTGTGTTGCCTTGTTTAATCTTTGCTAAATCTTCTTGCTTGGTTAATTAATTAGCTTGCATTGTTTTCTTGCATTAAAATCTTCATTTCTCCAACTTAATTGTGTTTTAAGTGGTTTACCAAGAGAAAGATTTGTGTGAAGACATTGAGGGATAGTTTTTGGCTAAGGCAAAGACTTGGTATTTAAGTAGTCCATTGTGACTCACCTCTTTTACCTGGAAAACTACCTTCTTTAACTTCCCTAATTTTTCTCAAAGTAACACTTCTATACACAAAGCTCTAGTCATGTTCTTCTCATTCTGCAAAGTCTATTGGAAGTGAAGTAAAATCTTTAAAAACTCTTTTGAAAGAAGTTTCACAAGCTGTGCAATCAATTTCATATAGACAATTGGAGAGTGAGACTAAACTTAATGTATTGACTAAAGCAAAGGATGAGAAGTCTCAAAATTCAAAAAAATTACATTCTCATGCATATAGCTCTCAAGTTTATGAATCTTTTGGGGAAGAAAGTCTTGGGATAAATGAATATCATCAACCACCCCGTAGGAGAGTTAGAAAAGAGAGACAAGAAAACCTAAAGGAAGTTAAGGTAGAGCTACCTCATTTCTATGGAAAAGAAGATGTAGAAACATATCTATATTGGGAGATGAGGGTAGAGCAATTGTTTGCTTACAACCATGTGAGTGAAAAAAAGAAAGTACCCTTAGCTACCTTAAGTTTTCAATGTGATGCTATGTATTGGTGGAATGCCCTAAAAAGAGAGAGACATCTCCACAAGGACCCTCCCATTACATCTTGGAATGACCTTAGGGGAGCCTTGAGATGTCGCCATATTCCCTCACATTACAATAGGAAGTTGATGGACAAGCTCCAAGGACTTCATCAAAAAGATATGAGTGTAGAAGAATATTGGCAAAAGATGATATCATATATTGAGAGGGCAAGGATTAACAAAGACAACCATACCACCATAGCTAGGTTTCTAAGTGGTCTCAAACTTGAGATAAGAAACAAAGTTGAACTTTTACCTTATAAAGATTTCAATGACTTGATTCAACTTAGCATTAAAGTTGAAAAACAAATTTTGAGAAAACAATCAAGTCAAAAACAAAGTTCATACTATGTATCTTATGACAAGGATGAGTTCCATAGAGGGGAAGAAACATCTCTAGAACTTTCCTAAAACCTGATGTGAATGCAATAACAAGAATACATGATTCTTTGACATTCTTAGGAGCAACTTGAGTTGGTCATGAAATGGCACTTTACTTAGAATTGGATCAATGTTTTAATTCAAGAACTCACCAAGACTTTGCACCAAACCAAAGCTCATATGGAAGTCCATATATTGTCAAATGGAATCAAACAACAAGGAATGAAGAACAAGAATGGAAAACCGAATAGAATAGCAAGGCTAAGCTACTGTACCGAACAGAAATTGAAAACAAAGCTGGAAAACACAAATTTAAACGGTGAAAATGAAAGGAAACACTAAGCATTAAGAAAATACCGAAATGGAATTGAAAGGAATGAAAGAAAGAACACTTATGGAGTGAAGCTTGCTGGATTTGAGACTTGGAGAAAGCAGTCACGCCACTTGGAGCCTTGTTCCAAGATAAGTGAAGGAATGCCGCCACTTGAAGCTCACCATTGGCACACAAGATAAGGCAAAGGAAGAAGAAGACACAAGACTCACAATTTCTCTCTAAATTTGAGTATAGTCTCTCTACTTCTAATTTCCAAATCTGATTTGTACAAGGCCAACACCTTTATTTATAGCCTATAAGGTGCTGAAATGCAAAGCCAAATGTGCCCCAAATGACACTCAAATTCGGCGCCAACTAGTGCATGAAGGAAGTGTGACTTTCCTTCCTAGTTTGGCACCTCCTAACTTCTATCTACACTCCCCCTAGCATCCCTTACTACTTACACACCTATTTATTACATCCGCACCCCTACTCTATAAAAGAAATAAGAAGAGCCATCTTTTGATACTCTTGTCCCAAAGCTCTTGCCATGCTCCTAGTGATTCGTTGGGCTTGGGCCCCTTGTTGGGCTTGGGCTTCATGGGCTTGAGCATCCTCTACTTGGTTTCCATCAAAACCTAACCAAGCATATCTCTCACACTCAAGCTAGAGAAATTCCATGTTTAGAATACCTTGGCAATGATCAATTAGCATCTCAATGTTTCAATGAAAGATCTATGATCTTAAGGGACAAAGATGAGAATAGTAGCCAAGAAAAAGAAGTTAGTGAGAGTGACGAAAATGTAAAAATAGAAAAGCATGAGAAAACCCTTGAGAAACAAAAGGCGTGGGAGAAGAGTGTTCCTTCCCACAAGGTCATTCAACAAGGAAAGCACATTGAACATACCTTTGAAAATATGTGTCTTGTTGAACAACCTCAAAGCCTTACCTTTTGTAAAGGAACACTTGCAAGCATAGAAAAAAAAAGAAAAATCCTTAAAAGAGGCTTGCATAGATTATTTTACATATATACCAAGATATCCCCAAGTGAAGGTCAAATTATCTATAGGTAACTACCAAACCAATTTTTTATGTGAGGTAGTACCTAAAGAAACTTGTCATGTCTTATTGAGACAACCCTTGCAAAGCATTAAAATTTTCATGAACAATGGTTGTATCAACGAGACTACCTTCACACATAAAAGAAAAACTCTTCATAAAGGATAACTCATGGGACAAAATAAAGTTGATAAAACTCTAGAGCTTTTAAAGGGAAAACTTTTGTCGCCCATGAGAAAAGAAGTTCAAAGACATTACCTTAGATACATTTCTTGTTTTACAAATACGCCTAAGGTAGTGTCTCATGAACTCTATACTCCTTTACCTTTTGTAAATGATCTTTGGGAAGACATAAACCTCGATTTTATCTTAGAGCTTCCTAGGACAACAAAAGGTTTTTCCATGGATATGGATAAACTCTTCTCTAGAGAAGTGATAAGTCTCCATGGTTTATCTTCAAGCGTAGTGTTGGATAGAGCTCCAAAAATTGAAAACCATCATTCGAGGATACTTTTAGAAAAACTTGAAATTAAGTTGTACTCTTCAAATTTTTATCCTCAAAAGAATGGTCAAAATACAATTGAAAATCTAGCTCTTTCTACTATGCCTAGAGTAATCATGAAAGACAAACACAACTCTAGAGATGAGCATGCACACCATAAAGAAGTTCACAAAACTACTTATATTTCTACTTTTGAGGTTGTATGTGGGCTAAATCATCTTTCTTTTTTTGAGTTGTTACCATCTCCTATAGGATTTGTGACTAAGGAGAAAGTAACCACAATTGAAAATTTTAAAATGCATAAGATGATTAGAGAACACATACAACAATCAAAAAAGAAATATTGTAAAAAGTTGCCAAACACAAAACAAAAAAAAAATGGCAACTTAGTGAAATTAATTTTCAAACTCACACCTCTGCTTTATTTGATGATTTCCGTAGGTACACGTTTGACCCGGGAGGGCACTCCTAGTTCTCAAAGCAAGATGCTGTTATCCGAGATCAAGCCTGAAGATCTGAGGATAGATCTTCTCAAGAAGGAGGAGATGATGGACACCATCCAGCCACACTCATCCCCCTAGTCGAAGAAAAAGCATTGGATTTGAGGACAAATCCTTTTCAAGAAGGAGGGGATGATGGAAGAGGGCCAAGCACAACCTTCCATGAAAGGCAAGAGCCAAGTCAATAGCGTCGAGACCCCAAGCCAAGAGCGTCTAGACCCAAGCCAAGCATCTAAGACCAAGCTAGGAGCGTCTAAAGATCAAGCTAGGGGCGTCTAAGATCAAGCTAGGAGCGTCTAAGACCAAGCTAGGAGCATCTAAGATCAAGCTAGGAGCGTTTAAGACCAAGCCAAGAGCGTCTAGAACAAGAAGACTTGGATCAAGCTATGAATGGGAAAAGGCCTAATAGCACATATTCCGTGAAAGCCCATCAAGTGTAGTTTAGCTTTAAATGAGGTGTAAATAGCATAACCATGTGGACAATTGTTTAATTTTCTGCACATTACAATTAAGGAAGCATTAACCTTGATTAGCTAAAGGTTTCTAGAAGCCTTTACTAATAAAGGACCATGTGCACCCATGTGCCATGTGCACCCATGTGCTTCACATTTACATTACATTTAGCTAGCATTTCATTTGCACTTAGCTTAAGAATTACGGCCTCCTTAGTCTATAAAAGGAGATGCCTATCACTTATATTTGGAAGATTATTGTGAGTAAAGTTATGCTGCCAACATTGTGCCATGCTTTGCTTCTACCTAGTTTCTAGGCTTTAATCTTCATCTTCCTCACTTACCATAGGGTTGGCCAAACCTCCCTACTTCCATACATATCATGCACCTTCAAGATCACCATAGCTCCTAGGAGGATCTTGCACATACACATCCATGGTTTCCGCACCATCTTTCACATGATTCTAAGAAGAGCTTCATGAATTTGCCATCAGTACATATGGCTAGTTCCTTGAAATTAGGGAGATGTAATTATTACATGTGCAAAACAATGATAAATTGGAAAGGAACCACATGTGGCGCCTATGAGAAGTTCTAATAGACATAAAAGACTCTCGAAAAGACAAGTAGAAGAGTCTAACTAACCTATATGCACATGAAAATGACATATGATAGTTTATAAGCTCTAAAAGGCACTCCTCACTCTTACGAATTTCATCCATGTTTCCTCAAATGTTAAACATCAAGTTCTAATCTCTCTTAAGTTCCCCTAAAAACTAAGAACTACTTATGAACAATTTTCTAATCTCATCTTCCAAAGACTTAAGTCTTCCTCTAGTAAGTCTCCTTTTGAATCTCCCTCTTATTTTTTCTTTGACTTTTATTTTCCTATTTCTTATTTTTATTCCATTAAGCTCATATGTTCTTTATTCAACAAGATTTTTTCATCCTTATTTACATTAGTGTTTGAAGGGGCAAGAAGCTTGGTGTGGTGAAAAGTGTTCAGGTAGATGGTCTAGATGATTTTCTCAATAAATATTGGGGGGATCTCAAATCTTTTGGTTCAGAGCTCAACATGTCATTTGACTTGAGGGACAAGAATAAACATCTATTAGACACAAGATGGCTTGGCGTTTCAAAATATATTCTCATATGAGAAAAGGTTTCAAATGAAACCATTCCCTCTACTATCAAACTTGTTTGCTCTTGAGCCACGTTAGTTTATTGAGTTTTATCAACTGTCTTCGACGACAGACTAATTCCTATTGTAGCTTCAATGCAACTTCTCGACGTCTATATTTAGTTGAGCTTTTATGGTATTCATGACTTTTTACGGCAAGTGTACTGAATCATAAGTAATAAATTGTCCCTAAGGATGGATATCGAACCCACAAGGAACAATTCTAAATTCTCAAGTATAATATTCACTAAATATAAAAATATGTGTAAAAGGTTGTTTGAAAGGTTGTTTTTATCCTGAATTTGTATGAAATTAAATAAAAACAAAGTAAATGATTTAGATGATTCAATTGAGAAAATTGAAATTGGGGTTAGTCATTCTCACTCGTCTATATAAAAATATATTTTCAAAATGATCACGAGATCCAGTTTGTGGTAGCACTATATTGAATGAAATGTTATGTGTTGAACATGGGCTTTGATGTCTCCAAATCCAAGAAGATTCTTCTGCTTGTGGTGTGTGTGTGTTTTCTGTAGTTTGGATTTGTTAATCTAGTTATAGTTATGATCCAAGGTTGCTTGATTCAAGTTCTTTTGAAAAAAGATGTTTTCTAAAGAAAGTGGAAAATCAACCTGTTGAAATTTTGATTCAATCGGTTATTTTACACTTAGAGGTTATTGAAAAGGATTTGAAAAGGCTTGACTTTGCTGTCAAACCAATTCAATCGGTTGTTTCAAAAATTCAACCGATTGATTTTTTGAAATCCTTAATAGAATTCTATTAAGTTCATTTAATTTGTTTTAAATGATTTTAACTGATTTTGGATCTTTCATTAATTGCTTTTAACAACTATTTGGAGTATAAATAAGTGGTTATACGCTTCTGGTTGTTAAGATTTCAAATTAACACTTTCAAATCAGTTTTCCAAGATTGATTCAAGCTTTGGATACTTTGTAAGAGTGGAACATGATTGTGCTATAATCAAGATTGTTTTGATCTTTGATCAGATGATAGCAGAGGCCCAAGCCCAAGTCCAAATAATTTATTACTTTTCAGTAGTTTTTAGTAGAACATAAAGAGAGATGTAGATATAGATATAAGAGGTGCAAATGTATAAAGATAAGTCACACCTTCCATCTGACATAAAAAGAAGGTGTAGGTGTAGATTTAGTAGAACATAAAAAGAAACCAAGTCACACTTCCCTTGTGACTAGGAAATTGGCGCCAAATTCAAATGCTTCTCATTTGAATTTCCCTCCACTTTCATTTGAATTTTCAGCCCACTGAACACTATAAATAAGAGGGCTTGGCTCATGAAATTGTAAGATTAATCATAGAGTGAAATTGTTGCCAAATTCTTGTGCCAATTTGTTAGTCTTGTCCAATTCCTCTTTAGGATAGGCAAGTTAGTCTTCAACCTTCATCTTCCAAAAGTGAGCTGGTCGAACTTCTCACTCACCATACATCTCATGCACCTTCAAGGATACCACACCTCTTAGGAGATCCTTGCACGCCTCTTTCATATGCTTCCGCCACCATCATTCAAGTTTCGTCACACATGAAGGCACTTTTTCCATCATTTGGTATTATGAGCTATGGTATTATGAGCACATGGGGAGGGGTGTGTCTAGTTTTTATGCTCACCCCCTCCATGGGCTTTCTAGACCGGTCTTGGTAAATTTAGAGGTTTTTTAGAAACTCTAAGTTTACCTAGGTTGGTGTTTTAGGTGCCAAAATTAATTCTAAGAAAATTACAAATAAAGTTCCTATGCTAATTTTGACAAGAAATTAAAGTCTACTCTACACTAGAGTTTATGGCATTTGAACATGTAAAAGAACGTCTTCTTGGATCCTCTTGGCCATAACTCTATGGTTGGCCCAAATCTACCCTTTGGTGGGCTTGCATGTGGGCTTGTGCTTGGGCCTCTTCCATCATCTCCTCCCTCTTGAAAAGGATTTGTCCTCAAATCCATTGCTTCTTCTTCTTCATGGCTAGGGGAATGGATGTGGCTGGATGGTGTCCATCATCTCCTTTTCCTTGAGAAGATCTATCCTAAGATCTAGGTATTTGATCTTGGATAGCAGCCTCTTGCTTCTTCAACTATGCTTGCCCTCCCGGATCAAACGTCCACCTAGGGGAATTATCAAATAAAGCAAATGAGTTAGTTGAAGCAGTTATATACAAATCAATTTTATGAAGTTGACATTTTTGTTTTTCTTTTGTTTTTGGCAACTTTTTACAATATTTCTATTTTGATGGTTGCATGTGTTCTCTAATCCTCTCATGCTTTGTAAAATTTTCAATAGTGGTTACTTGTTCCTTAGGCATAATTCCTTTAGGAAGTGGTAACAACGCAAAAAGAGAAAGAGGATTATGTTCACATACAACTTCAAATGTAGAAATATTAGTAGTCTTGTGGACTACTCTATTGTATGCATGCTCAATAGAAAAAGGATACTCATCCCAAGAATTGTGGTTGGCTTTCATGATTTCTCTAGGCATAGTAACAAGAGCTATGTTTTCAATTTTATTTTGACCATTCTTTTGAGGATGATAAGAATTTGAAAAGGACAACTTAGTTGCAAGTTTTTCCAAGAGAATCCTCAAATGATGGTTTTCAAATTTTGGAGCTCTATCCAACACTAAGTTTGAAGAGAAATCATGAAGACTTGTCACTTCTTTAAGGAAGAGTTTATCCATGTCCATGAAAATGGAATCAAAACCTTTTGTTGTCCTAGGAAGATCTAATATGAAATTTAGGCTTATGTCTTCCCAAGGATCATTTGCAAAAGGTGAAGGAGTATAGAGTTCATGAGACATCGCCTTAGATGTATTTTTAAAACACGGAATGTATCTAGGGTAATGTCTTTGAACATCTTTTCTCATGGGTGACAATAATTTTCCTTTTAAAAGCTCTAGGGTTTTATCAACTCTAATTTGACCCATGAGTTCTCCTTCATGAAGAATTTCTCTTTTATGTGTGAAGGTAGTCTCGTTGATACAACCTTTGTTCATGGAAATTTCAATTCTTTGCAAAGGTTGTCTCAATAAGACATGACAAGGCACTACTTCACATAAAAAATTGTCTTTGTAGATGCCTATAGATGACTTGACCTTCACTTGGTGATATCTTGGCATGTATGTAAAATAATCTACTATATTTTTATCTATACAAGCCTTTTTTAAGGTTTCTTCTTTTTTTTCTAGGCTTGCAAGTGTTCCTTTACAAAAGGTAAGGCTAGGTTGTTCAACAAGAGGTATATTTTCAAATGTATTTTCAACTTTTCCTTCTTGTTGAATTACCTTGTGGGAAGGAACACTCTTCTCCCACGCCTTTTGTTTCCCAAGGGTTTTCTCTTGCTTTTCTATTTTTACATTTTCTTCTCTCTCACTAGCTTCTTTTTCTTGGCTACTATTCTCATCTTTGTCCCTTAAGATCATAGATCTTTCATTGAAACATTGAGATGCTAATTGATCATTGCCAAGGTATTCTAAACATGGAATTTCTCTAGCTTGAGTGTGAGAGATATGCTTGGTTAGGTTTTCTTGTCTCTCTTTCCTAACTCTCCTAGGGAATTGTTGATGATATTCATTTTTCCTAAGACTTTCTTCCCCAAGATAATCATGATGTTTAGAGCTAGATGCATGAGAATGTAATTTTTTTTGAAAATTGAGACTTCTCATTCTTTGCTTTAGTCAATTCATTAGTTTTGATCTCATTCTCCAATTGTTTAGATGAAATTGATTGAATATCCTTAGTAAGTTGTTTCAAAAGAGATTTTAAGGATTTCACCTCACTTTTAAGAGATTTAGAGGAGTGAGAAGACATGACTAAAGCTTTGTGTGTAGAAGTATTTTACCTTGAGAAAAATTTAGGGAAGTCAAAGAAGGTAGTCTTCCAGGTAAGGGAGGTGAGTCACAGTGGACTACTTAAATACCAAGCCTTTGCCTTAGCCAAAAACTATCCCTCAATGTCTTCACACAAAGCTTTCTCTTAGTAAACCACTTGGAACACAATTAAGTTGAGAAATCAGATTTTAATGCAAGAAAACAATGCAAGCTAACTAATCAACAAAGCTAGACGGTTTATCACAAACTTAACAAAATATTCATGCAAAGAGTCACTAACTAAGCAAAAGAAAAGGCAAATACAAACAATTAACAATTGCTAATTAAGAATGCTATACTATTCGGCCCTAGGTAAGGCTTTTTGGACACTTTGAGCCCTTGAAGACACACTCACCGTCTAAAGCGTAATTAAGAGGTAATTAACACAAATTAAGTTGAAAGGAATTTAAGAAAAACCCCCTTTGTTGATCCTCTTTTTGCTAGTGGCACTCCCTCTTGTTGTCTTTGCTTGTTAGCCCTCCAAATGTGTGTAGTGTTTTGAGAAAGTTTGCTTCGGCTTTGTCTTTGTCTTCCCCTTAGAATGAAGGTCTTGATTCTCCAATTTCCAGCACCTATCAAAGGGCTAAACCTTAACCAAGTCAAGTTTCAATTCACATAAGCACCAAAGGAGAGAAGAAATTCCAGCACCCAAATTAGAGGTCAAAGAACAAAAGCTAGAAACAATTAAATTGAATAAAACAGTACCACCAAAAGGAGTTAGATTATGACAACTAGAAAGAGGTTCAAGAAATATTAAGCAAGCAAATAAAAGGTACCAAAATAGAGGTAGGCACACAAAAGAATCCTAAGAATGGCACTAGATTTAGATGACCAAATAAAAAAACAGCACCACTGGAAAATGTTGTGGGCCAGAAATGTTTTTTTCCCCAATTTATGCTGAGCTGTGTTTTTAAGATATGATTCTGAAATTTGATATGCAAAATATTCAAGATCTTAGCTAAAATCTGGCTTTGGAATCACTCAAAACGCATGCACCAATTTTTTTTAATAAATTTTGCAATTTTGGTGTTCAGTTACGCCAGCTGTAGCGCCTCAGGTTTGCACACTGATTTTAAAATATTTATCATTTTTTTTCTGTTGCTTCTTTTGGACTAATTCTTTTTTTTTTCCTTTCTATAACACTTCAAACTTGCAAATTCCAGAGAATCAAAATTTTCCTATGAGTGGAAATATTTTTCTGGATCAAAATAGTCAGCACAGAAAATCTGAAACAGGGGATATTCTGAAAACTGGAAACAAAAACAGCAAGATACCAAAGTTTAGACACAATGGAAATTTGTGAAATAGATATGTGTAGGATCTAAACACAATATGAACTCAAACTCAAGAACAGCAGATTCAAGCAATTAAAGAGACCCAAAATCAAGAAACAATCAAGCCAAATAAAAGGACCACTATGAATTGTTGACAATATGGATGAACATGACTTGACAAAACATGTATAGATTCAGAAAATTAAAGACTCAAAGCATAATATGAACCAAATAATGAAAGAAATAAAGACTCAAAAGCCTAAAAGAAAATAGCAACTCAAAGATGTATGGAATCATATCACAAATTGCACAAGAACTTGTTCAAGATCAATTGAACAAGAGTGCTTCGGTTGGATCTTCCACAAAGCACACCAAACAAATTAAAATGTAAAAACAGCAAGACAATTATGGAAAATAAGATGAACAACATGAAAGTAAAGAAGAACTAAAAATGAAAGACCAAAAGCAACTCATCTTGAAGAACCATAGCTCATGATACCAAATGATGGCATTTCATGAAGTTCTTCTTGAATCAATGTAGAGTATGGGGCGGAAGCAATGAATGAGAGTGAGCAAGATCCTCCTAAGAGTGGTGTTGATCTTGTAGGTGCATGATAAGTGTGGGTATTGGGTGGTTCGGCCAGCCCAAGGGAAAAGATGAAGGAATTGAAGTTTAGAGCCTAGGATTCTAGGGAGAAGCAAAGTTTGGCACAAAATGGCAGCATAACTTTACTCACAATAAACTTGAAAATACAAGGTGTAGGCTCCTCCTTTTATAGGCTAAGGAGGACCATAATGCAACCCTAATGCTAGCCAAATGAAATGTAAATGTGAAGCACATGGGTGCACAAATGAGCACATGGGGAGGGGTGTGTCTAGTTTTTATGCTCACCCCCTCCATGGGCTTTCTAGACCGGCCTTGGTAAATTTAGAGGTTTTTTAAGAAACTCTAAGTTTACCTAGGTTGGTGTTTTAGGTGCCAAAATTAATTCTAAGAAAATTACAAATAAAGTTCCTATGCTAATTTTGACAAGAAATTAAAGTCTACTCTACACTAGAGTTTATGGCATTTGAACATGTAAAAGAACGTCTTCTTGGATCCTCTTGGCCATAACTCTATGGTTGGCCCAAATCTACCCTTTGGTGGGCTTGCATGTGGGCTTGTGCTTGGGCCTCTTCCATCAAGATAAGTGTCTTCTCTTGATTTTAATTTTGTGTTGTTCTTAATTCCTAGTTGTTTATCATATTCCTTATATGTCTTGCTGTTTTAATTTCGTTTTTGATTCATGTTGATGTTTGAAAATTTCTAATCGGTGCATTTGGCTCAAATTGTTCTTGAGTTTCCAATTTTCAAACTTTTTTTACGTTCCTAATTGTGGTGTTGTTCTGTTTTTTCTTTGTTTGAGTCTTTATTGCAATTTTAATTGGTTCATATTGTGTTGATTTGAGTCATTTTGATTTTGGAATCCAATTGTGTTTTGTCAAGTCATGTGTTTCCAAGAATTGTCATCAAATCCTAGTAGTACTTTTCTTGATTGATTTGGTTTCTTGATTTGAGTTTTGAGTCCAGTTTATCATCTGAATTTTTTGATCCTTTGGTGCATTTTTATTTTAGATTTGAGTTCATGCTTGAGTGATAGATCCACACAAGTTCTTATATATAAATTCCATTGTGTTTTTGAAGTTTTTTAAAACTGTTTTTAATTCCAGAATTAGGATTCCTCTGTTTTTTATTCTGTGTTGGCTGTTTTTGCTTATGAAATTAAAATTCGTTGGACAAAATTATGAAATTTTGGATTTAAACATATTGATGTTTTAGAAAAAGGTGAAAAAAAAATTAAAGCCAAATTCCAAATAGAAAAAAAATGATAAATCAAATACAACTGGTGTGCAATTCTGACGCGAAAAAAACTGTGAAATAGCATCAGTTTTAAAAAGTTTATCAAAATTAATTGGTGCATTTTTTTTGGTGTGATCTTGAACTTTAGCTAAGATCTTGAACTTTTTGTGATTCAAATTTCAAATTCATATTCGAACTATACAGCTCAACATAAATATTTTAAGTCACGCATTTTGTACCTCAAATTTTCAGTAGTACTGTTTTGATTTTATTAATCCATTTCTAGTGTCATTCTTTAGATTCAATTTCTGTGCCACCTTTTTTTGAGTGCCTTATTTGTTTGGTTGTCATATTCATTCAATACTCTTTCAAGTTGTGCCATATAATTACTCCCTTTGTTGTTGTCCAATTTCAAATTGATTTGTTTCTTTGCTTTGAAATTTGTTGACCTCTTTGATTGGTGGTAAAAAAATTTTGAAAAAAAACGGTGCTAGATTAAGTTGGAGCTAACCTTTGTGGTGATTCCTTTGTCACTTAGTAGGTGCTGTTTTGAATATTTATCTTGAATATATTTCAGAGGTTGAACAAGAGTGCAGCAACAAGTGAGTTTACAATATACACAAAGAGTGGGTGCTAATAGCAAGAGTAACAACAAAAAGGAATGTCAACAAGCAAAAGAAGAACATAGAATAGGATTTCTAATTTTTGTTAATTCAATTTGTTATTGTATTTATTTGAGTTGTAATTGCATTAAACTTTGATTAATTAGTGGAATAATTACGCATTAGACGGTGAGGGTGTCTTCAATGGTTTTAAGTGCCTAGAAGCCTCACCTTAGGATACGTCTAGCTTAAAAGCCTTCTAGTTAGTTACCTTTAATTGTGTTTTTCATTCTTAATTGTGATCTAAGTGAATTACTTAGAAAAAGATTTGTGAAAAGTCTTGAGAGATAGATTATGGCAAGGAAATGCTTGGTACTTAAGAGATCCAAGTGATCCACCTCCCTTTCCTGGGAAGCTACCTTCATTACTCTCCTTCTCTTTTTTGGGGTAAATTACTTACAACAAATAACTTTAACCATGTCTTTTCATCATTCTAATGAAAGTGAAGAAGAGTCTATCAAATCTCTTTTGAAACAACTAGCCTCACAATCACTTTCATATAGACAAATGGTTAAAGAAAGAGATGATTACACCAAATCCAAAAAGAGTTCTCATGCATCTAGATAGAAAAAGCCCAAGATAGAAAAAGCCCAAGCCCAAGTCTAGATACAAGTTCAAGTTTCAACTCAAACACAACACATAGAAGATCTGAGCTAACTAAGCATCATTGGATGTCTCTTTTTTATTACTTTTGAGTAGTTTTTAGTAGAACACAAAGGGAGGTGTAGATATAAATATAAGAGGTGCAAATGTTTAAAGACAAGTCACACCTTCCATGTGACACAAAAAGAAGGTGTGGGTGTAGATTTAGGAGGTGCCAAAGAAAGAAACCAAGTCACACTTCCTTTGTGACTAGGAAATTAGCGCCAAATTTAAATACTTCTCATTTGAATTTCCCTTCACTTTCATTTCAATTTTTAGTCCTCTAAACACTATAAATAAGAGGGCTTGGCTCATGTAATGGTAAGATTAATCATAGAGTGAAATTGCTGCCAAATTCTTGTGCCAATTTGTCAGTCTTGTCCAATTCCTCTCTAGGATAGGCAAGTTAGTCTTCAACCTTCATCTTCCAAAAGTGAGCTGGTCGAACCTCTCACTCACCATACATCTCATGCACCTTCAAGGATACCACACCTCTTAGGAGATCTTTGCACGACTCTTTCATATGCTTCCGCCACCATCATTCAAGTTTCGTCACACATTGATCCTGCCTGTTGACCAGAACGTTGGAACCTGCCTTGTCAAAGGATCGACGTGTGCACCGCTTCAAACCTCCGTCCTTCTCCAAGATCCACCTCAAGAACCTGCAAAAGAACAGAGCGGCGCCGCTGCGGCCGATCGCACTCCAACGCCCAAGTCAGTGACGGAACCACCAAATACTAAGAGCAAGAACACTCAGGAAAACTCAAGGAACCGTGCAATGTTCTCTCTCACAGTAAGCTCTAGAACTCGCAAGCGTAAAGAGTGTAATCTGAACGTGCGTACCTCAGAAAGTTCGTTGAGAACTCTTATATACCTGGTTACTTTCTCTCTCCTGGCAGTTACAGACTTGGACACGTGGCTCGCATCCAGTCGTACACGTGCCTTCATCTGGAGCCTCCTTGACTTGGGCGCTGCTTCTGATTCTCTTTTTGGCTAAGTTATTTACGCATGGTACTGCCCAGTGCATAGCTAACTTGGGAGTGCGATCTTTACTGGAACTGGCGAGTTAGGGTGCCTTCGTACACCAACCCTGTGGTCTCGCCGGCCGCCTTCATAATCTGCTTCACCTTCATCTCCCATCACTTGGTCGCCTGAGTTTACATCTGGCGACTTCACTTTCTACTGGGCGATTGCCTGGTATGTTGAAGATCGAAACACGCCAATCTTAACAACTGGCGACTTCACGAGCCCCCGACTTCCTCCTCTTCTGCCATCTTGGCGCCTTGTCAACACGCCTACACTATAGCTTGGTGCCACGTCATCACTTCCGACTACCAGGGCGGTACACAAGCCCCCCAGTCTTAAGCGAAGACTTGTCCAGCGAAAAGACTGAAATAGTCACGTCAACGCCGACCTACGTGGCACTGACGCAGAATTCCAAGCGGTTGTACTTTCTGCTCCCCTGACGCTCCACCAAACCCTTCACCCATCGCTCGACACGTGGCTTCATCAACGGTTACCTTCAGTTACCGTTTGCGCTTCCCAAACCCATTTCGAAAAACCCTTAAACCCATTTTCACTCCACACTGTTCCATCACTTTTCTTCGTATTCACAAACGCTCCAACCTTCTTCTGCGAAAAAGCTCTCGACGTTCTTCAACTCTCTGAATCACCAACATTCTTCATCGCCTTTCTGATCATAAAAAGGTACTTCCTTTCCTTCTTCTGCTGGTTTTTCCGGCATTTTAATCAGTTTGCATCATCCTGTAACTGCCTGGTGCATACGTTGTGGGTTGCTTTTTCCATTTTTCCTTTTACGTAACTTAGGGCTTCGTCAATCGTCGCAACGAACCTACGTTCGTTCGTTTTTCACCTTACTGCCATGATCGAGTCAGCCTCTGTGACCCCTGACCATTTTTCCTTTTCTTCTTCCTTTGCAGCTGCAACAATGGCTCGCACAAAGATCACCCCGAATCCTCCTCCTTCATCTCGAAACCCCTCTTCACAAGCACACGACCCACCACGAGTTCGTGGCGCTTCATCTTCCCAAGCTGAGAGGCCTGCACCTTCCTGCCCCAACCTGGCCCAGGCTGCTCCGTCAGTCACCGGAGGAGCCTCCGTCCCCACACCAGACTTCAAAAAATTGTATCCCTGGGCCAACTTGACCCTACTGAGGGAAACATCTTCTGTGAACACTGAGGGGGCAGTGCTGCGGTTGAAGAAGGGGGATGAACTTCATCAATCTTTCCACAAGGAGCACGACGAGAGGATGACAGTGCTGCCTTGCCCCCCTGGTCTGCCAGTTTGCGCCGACGACAAGGCAAACAACGGCGGGGCCTTCTGCTTCATCTACACAGCCCTATTCAAGAAGGTGAAACTCAGGTTTCCCTTTACACGTTTCGAGAGGGAGCTCCTCACCGAGCTCAACATTGCCGCCGCCCAGCTCCACCCCAACAGCTGGGCGTTTGTGCGAGCATTCCAAGTGATGTGCGATCATCTGGGGCTGCCCGCATCCGTAGACGTATTTTTGTTTCTTTTTGAAGCCAAGCACCCAGGAGACCGCTTGTGGGTTAGCTTAAATGGGATTGCTGGGAGATCAATCCTCTCCATCTTCCAGCAGTCCTATAAAGATTGGAAGGGAAAGTTTGTCCAAGTGCGCCCCAACGACAAGGACACTTCCCTACTCGACTGTTTCCCCTTGTACTGGGTAAACAAGGGGAACAAAGAGTCCAAGAGCTGCTTCAGGAGACCCAGAAGTCCTGATAGCGTGGATGCATGAGACAGGGATCTCTGCTTCTTTTGGAAGAGTGTGGCGGATGCCAACATCACCTTCCTCACCACCACCCTGATCTGCTTCGAATTCTTCGAGGACCAACTCGAAATTCGAATAGGTTAGAACATTCGAGCTTCTTGTTTTAATACTTGCTTCTGTTAACTGTTTCTGTGCGTTGTGCGCAAGACTTTGGTTTTACATTTCTGCACTATTTGTCTGCTTTGCTGTTGCATACTGCCTTATGCATTTATCTTCTCTCTAAACTAACCCATGCATTTTTGCTCTTATGCAAATAACATGTTGGGCCAAGACAAACTTGCTGAATTGAGGACGCTCGCCCGACTCCATGGGTTGGCAACGGGCTCTCAAACAGTGCCAAATTTCGTGGTGGAGATCGCCGCCGCACAGGGCCGATCGCCACCCAAGGGCCCAGCTCCCTCCGACGTCCAACCTGCTGCCCCGCGCAAAAAACTTGTCCTCAAAAGGCCCAAGAGGAAAGCGCCCCAGGTAGTCCACGAGGAGGAGGATGAAGACGACGAGGCCACTGAAGATGGCCTTGTCACGAAGAGGAAGAGGGTGGCACCCTCTTCACCACCTGCACCACCCCCTCTTCCCACCTCAACGCCGCCATCCATGCCTGCTCCACCTCCAACAATGCCATCTCCACCAGCTCCTGCTTCCCCAGTCCAAGCCATTCCATTGGCAACTGCACCACCCGTGGTTGAGGACGCCGAAGACAATTTCTTGGAGGACCCCCCGAGCGCCTCCACACCGTATGTATCAGCTGGAGGGGGTCCTCCTTCAAATACCTCAGCTGCAGACATCGCTCCAATCGGGGATGAGGTTGCCCATACTTCTCCAATCCTAATCACCAAATCCCCGACGTCGCCACCACGCCCAGAAGTGCCTACTGAAGAGCCAACTAAAGAAGGTGGCGACGAAAACCAACAACAGGCCCAACCAGCGCCTCTCCAAGCAGCAAACCTCCCTCTTGAGGTTACGAGAATGTGGGAGCCTTTATCTGCTAAACTGAAGACAATAGCAGAAGACATCCCCGCCATCATAACTAGGGCGGTGCAAAGCTCCACCAGGAAGCTCCAGGACGACCTCTTCAACCTCAAAACCGAGAACAGCACTATGAAGGTCGAGGTGGAGAAGTTGTCCTTCAATCTGACGCTCGCGGAGATTGAACACTCCCGAGTAGAAGATGCGATGAGCACCAAGCTCCGATTGGCGCGCAAGGAGGCCACTGAACTCCGCCATAAGGTACAACAACTGGCTCAAGAAAAGATCGAACTAGAGAGCAAAATTGTGCCTTATCGCGTTAAGGTGGCTGACTTGGAAGCTTTGATAAAAACTGACGCCGCCAAAGTGAAAAAACTGGAGCAGAGGTCTGCTGATCGGGAGATCTTCCTGGGTAAGGTGGAGAAGGTGAGGGACGACGCCATTGCTGAGCTTGCCGAGGCCAACAAAGAGAAAGGGAAAATCACTGCTGAACTGGGCCAAGTGCAAGCGGAATCCAAGAAGGTTGCTGAGGACCTTCTCCAAGCTCAAGAGATCAACGAAAAACTTAAGAAACAAATCGAAGAGCTGGAGCAGCAGAATAAGGGGCTGAAGGAGCAAACTGAAGGATTCCAGAAGCAGATTGAAGATCTTAAAATGAGTTCTGCCCAGATTCTGGCTGCTGGATTCGCTGCTGCACGGGAACAGTTTGCATGCTTGTTCCCCGATCTGGATCTCAGCATGGTGTCTTTGAACAACGAGGTGGTGGATGGGAAGGTGGTTCCCGTCGAAGACTAATCAATTTTCCCTCATCCATCACCTTTATGCTTTTTCTTTGTGCAATTGTAATAACCTTCATACTTTCCTATCCATGTGCTTTGAACTAGTATTTACTTTAATAAAATTGCTTTTATATTTCTTTCTGCAATTTCTTTGCCTTCTTCAACTTTCCTTACGCAATTTTACTTCAGCAAAAACAACTTAGTAATTTTGTAGGCCCGATCTTGCACTTAACTGTTTCGAACCGTTCCAACCTTAAGCAATAATAATCACTTTCACAGCTCGTAATCTTAAGGCAATTAACCTTAACGTAAAATCACTCTTCAAGCAACGAACTTCAACTCAACCACTGGCTTAAAACATTTCTTCACCCGATCTGCTTCACCAGCATGGGTTTTTAACTTTCTCGCCGCTGCTTGAACTTTTCCTGGTCGCCAAAGACTCTTGGCGATATCAGCTTCTTTCTGGCTTCATGCCTTGGTTATTGTTCTTTTATCTGGGGGTAGAGGCGCCTTTCGGATCCTTCTCTACCTTCCTGAACTTCAGAATAAAAGACCGGGTGGCTAGGCGTTCTCTTCGAACCTACCTTAGCCACCTTCCAGACTTCGTCCACCCTTAACACCATACCTGAACTCGTTCGAGACGAGAAGGATTTTATCTTGCCTGAACTCACTCATAGGCGAGAAGGTCTTTTACTTGCCTCTACATTGCCCCGGGGGTTACATCTTCTCGCCCCCAGAAACACTGAGGACTTTTCACTGGTGCCTCTACATTGCCCCAGGGGTTACATCTCCTCGCCCCCAGAAACACTGAGGACTTTTCGCTCTTCCTCGCCTGCACTCGCTCGACGGCGAGGAGGTCTTTAACTCGCCTCAGAACGCGCGAGGGCGTTGAGGTCTTTTAGCTGGTGCCTCCGATCGCCGAAAGACGATGAGGACTTTAACTTTAACTTGTGCCTCCAATCGCCGAAAGACGATGAGGGCTTAAAACTTTAACTGGTGCCTCCGATCGCCGAAAGACGATGAGGACTTAAAACTTTAACTGGTGCCTCCGATCGCCAAAAGACGATGAGGACTTAAAACTTTTTTAGAAAGCATGCAACATATCTTTAACTTGCCTTAAGCCACATACAAGTGACAAGGTCTTTCTTCAAAACTTTCTGAAAACAACAGGCACGCAATCTAAAACAACTTGTACTTCGAAAACTTCTCTTTATTGGGTGGCCTCATTAAAAACCCTCCTTAGGGAAAAAAGAGTGCCCCCTTCAAACTGTTTTAACAGAGACATTGTAATATAACTTCGCGTTTGTCTTTACTTACAAGGCTTCTTAACTGTAATACAACTTCAGGTGCGTGGCGTTCCAAGTACGAGGAATCGCCCCTCCTTCCAATGTCTCTAAGCGGTAGGCGCCGTTCCCGAGTGCCTCGTTTATTCTGAACGGCCCTGTCCACTTGGGCGACAGTTTATTCTCCATCTCGTATTGGTGGGCTTTCCTCATCACCAGGTCGCCTTCTCTAAACTGTCTTGGCATCACCTTCGAGTTGTATCTTCGTTCGACCCTTCTCTTCACTGCTTCAGCCTTCAATCTCGCCTCTTCCCTGACCTCATCCAGTAGATCCAGGTTCAGCCTTCTCTCTTCATTCGAGTCTTCCTCTACAAAGTTCTGGAATCTCAGCGAGCTCTCCTGGATCTCTACTGGAATCATTGCATCACACCCATAGACCAAGCTGAACGGGGTCTCATGGGTTCCTGACTGCTCTGTGGTGTGGTACGCCCAGACTATACGGGGTACCTCCTCAGCCCAGCTTCCTTTGGCTTTCTCTAGTCTTCTCTTCAAACCTCTCAGCAACACCCGATTAGCTGACTCCACCTGGCCATTCGTCTGAGGGTGCTCGACGGATGCAAACACTTGTTGAATTCCCACCCCTTCGCACAGCTTCTTCAACAAGTGGCTTGCAAACTGAGTCCCATTGTCTGACACCAGGCGCTTGGGCACTCCAAACCGGCACACAATATTCTTCCACACGAAACCTTCGATCTTGTGTGCGGTGATCTGGGCCACTGGCTCTGCTTCGATCCACTTGGTGAAATACTCAATCGCCACCACCAAGTACTTCATCTGCCTGATCGCCAGCGGGAAAGGTCCCAGGATGTCGATTCCCCAAGTATGAAACGGCCAAGGGCTGTAGATCGACTTCTACTCTTCGGGAGGCGCCTTGTGCCAATCGGCGTGCTGTTGGCATTGTTTGCAACATTGGGCATACTTCTTGCAGTCTTCTCTCATCGATGGCCAGTAGTATCCTGCACGGAGAGTCCTCGCGGCCAGAGCTCGACCCCCGACGTGGCTTCCGCATATACCTTCGTGGAGCTCTGCCATGATTCTCGTGCACTTCTCGCCATGTACGCATTCTAGGAGTGGGTGAGTGAACCCAAACCTGTACAGATCGCCATCAATCAATGTGTACTTGCTAGAATTTTTCTTTACCTTCCTAGCCTCTGTCGGATCCAGTGGGAGAAGGCCATCTGCCAGGCATCGCTTGTACTGTGTTATCCAGGTGTCTGGCTCATGGATCGCGCAGACCTGCGTCATGTTCACCTTCTCTCCTCGACATGCTCTAATTCTCGGCGATCTCAAAGTCTCTTGCGTCAGGGACTTATGACTTCTCGCTGCTTTCTCCGTCGACTTGCTTATCTAAAGAACCAGGTGATCTGCCACAAATGCTCTCGGCGTCTTCAGAGTTTCTTGAATCACCGTCCTCTGCCTACCCCCCTTGCCTGAGCTGGCGAGCTTGGCTAGCAAGTCAGCTCGGGCATTCTGTTCTCTGGGCACATGTACTACTTCAAAGGAGGCAAAGGAACTCTTCAATTTCTGCACATACTCCAAGTAAGCCGCCATTTGTGGATCTTTAGCCTGGAACTCGCCTGTTACTTGCCCTGTGACTAGCAGCGAGTCGCTCTTGGCCATTAACACCCTGGCTCCCATCTCCTTGGCCAGCAAAATCCCGGCGATCAGCGCCTCATATTCTGCTTGATTGTTACTGGCTTTGAAGGCAAATCTCAAAGATTGTTCGATCAGCACGCCATTGGGTCCTTCCAAAATGACTCCAGCACCGCTGCCCTGCTGATTCGACGATCCATCCACCGAGAGTACCCAACGGAAGTCGTCCCCTTCAACTCGCGTCGCCTCAGACGAGAGCTCGACCACGAAATCCGCAAAGATTTGCCCCTTGATCGGGCCTCGAGGCTCATATTTAATATCAAATTCTGACAATTCTACTGCCCACTTCACCATCCTTCCTGCAACGTCAGGCTTCTTCAAGACCTTCTGGATGGGCAGGTCAGTCATCGCCAGAATGGTGAAGCTATGGAAATAGTGGCGCAACCTCCTCGCCGAAAATACCACAGCTAGCGCAGCCTTTTCCAGGGCCTGATACCTCGTTTCGGGGCCCTGCAACACCTTGCTCACAAAATAAATAGGCTTTTGAGCCTGATCTTGATCCTGGGCGAGCACCGCACTCACCGCCCTCTCAGTTACAGCAAAATACAACCTGAGAGGGGTTCCCACCAGCGGTTTGCACAAGACCGGCGGGCTCGCCAGATATTCCTTCAGCTTGACGAAGGCTTCCTCGCACTCCTTCGTCCACGCAAACTTATTATTGCGCCTCAGGCACTGAAAATAGGGATGGCCCTTTTCTCCGCTAGCTGACACAAAGCGAGACAGGGCTGCCATTCGACCTGTTAGCTGTTGAACCTCCTTCACCGTAGCTGGGCTCCTCATCGCCAGGATGGCGGCACACTTATCAGGGTTGGCCTCTATGCCTCTTTCACTCAGGAGGAAACCCAAAAACTTTCCAGCCTCCACGCCGAAAATGCATTTCTCTGGATTAAGCTTTAATCGGAACTTGGCGATCGTCGTGACCAACTCTTCCAAGTCTGCAACGTGCTTGCTCTTTTCCGGCGAGGTCACGACCATGTCATCGACGTACACTTGCACGTTCCTTCCCAGCATTGGTGCAAGTACTCGATCCATCAGCCTCTGGTACGTGGCCCCCGCGTTCTTCAGCCCAAACGGCATCACCTTGTAGCAGTAGCACGATCTCTCCGTCATGAAGGCTGTCTTCTCTTCATCCATGGGATGCATCCTAATCTGATTATACCCCGAGAAGGCATCTAGGAAGCTCAACAGCTTGCACCCTGCAGCACTATCCACCAGGGCGTCTATGCTTGGTAAAGGATACGAATCCTTTGGGCAAGCCTTGTTCAGGTCAGTGAAATCGACGCACATGCGCCATTTCCCGTTACTCTTCTTCACCAGCACGACATTTGCCAACCATTCAGGATACTGAACTTCCCTGATGTGGCCTGCAGCGAGGAGTTTCTGTGTTTCGTCCCTGATTGCCTGCCTCCTCTCTTCGTTGAACTTTCTTCTTCTTTGCCGCACTGGTCTTACCAAGTTGTCCATAGCCAGATGATGGCACAGGAAGTCGGGATCGATCCCGGGCATGTCCGAAGCGGACCATGCAAACGCGTCCAGATGCCGCTCAATCACCTTGGCGATCTGGTCCTGGAGCTCAACCTCCAGGGATCTTCCTAGCTTGAAGATCTTTCCCCCGATTTCTCTCTCGAGCCACTGCTCGACGGGTTTTGGTCTAGTTTCTCTGGCGATCACCGCCCTAGCGATTCCCAGTTCTCTCGCTTCCTCAGGGCGATTCCTTGCCTCTTCCTCCTCCAGACCAGCATTCCCCTCCCCCAGCTCAGCGTCCACCATCTCCACATCCCTTCCGGCGATCTCTTCTGTTACCGTCGATCTGGGCTTCACACCAGGAGGCAGGGTGGTTGTTACGTAACTCATCGATCTCTTGTTTTTCAGGCTATTCTCATAGCATTTCTTTGCTTCCTTCTGATCGGATTTGATGGTGATGACCACCCCCTCCATGGACGGCAACTTCACATTCATGTGCCGGGTCGATGGTATGGCACCTATCCTGTTGAGCGTGGGTCTTCCCAACAGGATGTTGTACGCCGAAGGAGCGTTTACAACGAGGTATTTGATTTTTTCCGTTCTTGAACCCGCCACGTCTGTAAACGTTGTCCTCAACTCTATGTACCCCCTGACCTCCACTTGGTCACCAGCGAACCCATACAAACACCCTCCATAGGGCCTCAGCTGGTCAAGGGGTAGCTCCAACTGCGTGTAAATCGGCCAGAACATCACATCTGCCGAGCTTCCTTGGTCCACCAGCACCCTGTGGACCTTCCTTCCTGCTGTTATCAACGAGATCACTATGGGATCGTTGTCATGAGGCACAACATCCTGGAGATCTTGCTTGGTGAATGTGATATCCACTTCTGGCGAGTGATCTTCAAACATATCCACGGTCATCACAGACCTTGCGTACCTCTTCCTCTGTGATGCGGTGCATCCACCTCCTGAGAAACCCCCTGCGATGGTGTGGATTTCTCCGTGCGTAGGCATCTCGTGCTGCTGAGCCTCAGCACCTGCTGGCTGGGAGCTCGACGCGCCCCCTGTCCTTCTGTCCAGCAAATAATCATTTAGGAACCCACTCTTTACCAGATCGTCGAGCTGGTATCCTAATGCTAAACATGAGTCCACTGTATGGCCAAAGCCTTGGTGAAACTCACACCAGGCGTCTGGCTTTGGTCCCAGCACCTTGTCGCCCACCTTTTCTGGCGCTTTTAACCTAGCGGATATGTTGGGAATGGCGATCAGATCCGCCAATCCCATGACAAACTTGTGCTTAGGCGGGCGATTGTATTCCCGGCGCGCTGGTTGCTAGCGCCTTTGGCTTCTACCCTTATTCTTCCTTGGATCATAAGGATGGCGAGTCCTCTGATCCCTCCTGGCCGCTGCTGTCTCCAGCACCCTCTGCGGCTGGATCCTGGTCTGGGCGCGTGGCCTAGCGGGAGCCACGCTTCCTCTCTTCTCGGCGACCTCGCTCTCGTCGGCGATGTGGGCCACCGCAAGTCGCCTAACCTCAGCAAACGTGGCGGGGTGCGCCCTGATCAACGCCTCGCAGAATGGTCCCGGCAACACGCCCTTCTTGAATGCATAGACCAGCATTTCTTCATCTTTGGCAGGCGATCTGACCATCTGCACCCCAAAACGATTCAGGTAGTCTCTGAGGGACTCTCCCTGATACTGCCTTATATCAAACAAATCATAAGACACCCTGGGCGGTGCCTTATTCACAATGTACTGCTCGACGAAAATCTTAGAGAACTGTTGGAAACTGGTTATGTGACCGTTAGGCAGGCTCACAAACCATTCCAGCGCCGTTCCCTGGAGCGTGCTCACGAACATCTTGCAATACACGACGTCTGATCCCCCTGACAGCATCATCTGCGTATGGAACGTGGTGAGATGAGCCTCAGGATCCTCCACGCCGGTGAAAACAGCCTTAACCGGAACCACGCTTGTAGGAATAGGCGTGTCTGTAATCGCCTGAACAAAAGGCATAGGAAAAACACGAGGTGGCGACGACGGCGCAACCTCTTCAGCAGTAGAATGCTCTTGCTGCTCCTGAAGAGCTTGACGCAGCTCCTCAGTCACCTTGCTAAGCTCCTCATTCCTGGCGCGAGAGGCGACCAGGTCCTCATGCATTCTCGCCTGTTCTACGCGCGAGGCTTCCACAGTTGCCTGCAATGAACGCATCATCTCTGCCATCTGCGCCATGGTCATGGCGGCGGCGCCTTCAGCAGCAACGGGCGCAACCGGACTTGAACGATTGCTTCTCATTTTTCTCATGAAACTTAGCGAATCACAGAATGCAGCGAACAACACCTACTTCAGCTACGATCGATTCAGCGGTCAATCGGGAAAACTGCGCGTAACTTCTGCAAAAACTCAAGAGCACCGCGAACCTTCAAAGGAACCAAACGAGCGAAAGAACTCAAACTCCACCAAACAAATTCGCACGTAAACAGCAGAAAACTTCACTTCACCGAACAAAAATCCAAACGAACGGTGGAAAACGCGAAAACACCGGACAAATCTCAAGCAAACAGCGAACGATGGTTGCACCAGCACACAACCACACAAAAAACTTCGAAAACCTCCAAGAACTCACGCTGTGGATGGGAGCAAGTTTTACACGGCCCCACGGTGGGCGCCTGATGATCCTGCCTGTTGACCAGAACGTTGGAACCTGCCTCGTCAAAGGATCGACGTGTGCACCGCTTCAAACCTCCGTCCTTCTCCAAGATCCACCTCAAGAACCTGCAAAAGAACAGAGCGGCGCCGCTGCGGCCGATCGCACTCCAACGCCCAAGTCAGTGACGGAACCACCAAATACTAAGAGCAAGAACACTCAGGAAAACTCAAGGAACCGTGCAATGTTCTCTCTCACAGTAAGCTCTAGAACTCGCAAGCGTAAAGAGTGTAATCTGAACGTGCGTACCTCAGAAAGTTCGTTGAGAACTCTTATATACCTGGTTACTTTCTCTCTCCTGGCAGTTACAGACTTGGACACGTGGCTCGCATCCAGTCGTACACGTGCCTTCATCTGGAGCCTCCTTGACTTGGGCGCTGCTTCTGATTCTCTTTTTGGCTAAGTTATTTACGCATGGTACTGCCCAGTGCATAGCTAACTTGGGAGTGCGATCTTTACTGGAACTGGCGAGTTAGGGTGCCTTCGTACACCAACCCTGTGGTCTCGCCGGCCGCCTTCATAATCTGCTTCACCTTCATCTCCCATCGCTTGGTCGCCTGAGTTTACATCTGGCGACTTCACTTTCTACTGGGCGATCGCCTGGTATGTTGAAGATCGGAACACGCCAATCTTAACAACTGGCGACTTCACGAGCCCCCGACTTCCTCCTCTTCTGCCATCTTGGCGCCTTGTCAACACGCCTACACTGTAGCTTGGTGCCACGTCATCACTTCCGACTACCAGGGCGGTACACACATGAAGGAACTTCTTCCATCAATTATCAGGTGTATTTCATTCTTTTTCTTTTGATTTTTGTAATTCCGTAAAGACTGGTGTTGTGCAGATTTAGACGGTGTTATAAAGTCTGTGGTGTTTAGCCAAAGGTGGTGTGTGTTCTTGAAGGGTTCAAGATCACCACTTTGGTGGGTGCTGTAATCAAGGTTTTGATTGGTTAGTGTATTCTTAGTGATTAGTTGAGGACTGGATGTAGCTCTTGGTAAAGAGTGAACCAGTATAAAACTTTATGTGTTGATCTTTCTATCTCTTATCTCTTTTAAATTTGTTCTGCTTTGTTTTTTAATAAATGCTGATAAAAACAACTGATTGTTTTGCAAAAACAACTGGTTAATTTTTTGGAATTATATTAAAAACATATTTGTTTTTGCTGAACTAATTTCTACTTCATTGATTTCTCATTGGCTTTCAATCTACCTTCAACATTTGCGAAAAATCTTTCATAAACAATTCACCACCCTCTTGTTCAAGGCCTCTAATTCTAACAATTGGCATCATGAGCTAGTCTTGAAAGTCATTCAAGTTTTCGATAATAAAATCCTTTTTAATGGTTAAAAAAAATACTCTTTCGAGAGGGTGCTTCAATTAACAGACCACCTCTGTTTTATGGTTTGAATTATGAGTTTTTGAAGAAAATGATGAAAATATTTATGGAATCAATTGATAGGGGAATTTGGATGCCATTGAAAAATATAATGTTTTCATTAAAAATCCTTGGTCCCAATGGACTAAGTCTGAAAGAAAAAGAGCTAAATTTGATTGTATTGCCAAAAATATCATTACATTTGCTCTAAATTCTAATGAGTTTTTCAGGGTCTCAAAATGTGCTTATGCAAAGAATATGTGGGGCATTCTTGAAAGTACTCATGAAGGCTCAAATGAAATTGATTTGCAAGAAAATGATATATCTTCCTCTAGATCAAATGGAGATGAACAGAAAAATCTATGCTTGATGGCAAAGGGAGATTCTGACACAAGCAGTGTAAGTTCCAGCACCTGAATCACTTTTGAAAGTTACATCCAACTTCTTGATGCTTTCAATGAAACTCATGAAGAAGCTAACAGGATGGCCCTTTTAAACAATAGATTGAAAGGCATGAATAATTGGCTAGAATTAGAGTTAAAGCATTGGAAGAAGAGTTCAAGAATTCTAAAAAAGGATTTTGAAAATCTTGAAATGATTTACAAAAACTCTTCTTACAAATGTGACTAACTCTCTTCAAAAGTTTTTTTGATAATTGTGAATCTCTTCAAAAGAAGGTTCATTATCTTGTGAAAACAATGGATAAGTTTTTGAAGGGCCAATCTAACTTTGAAATTGTTCTTGCTTCCCAAAAATGTGTTTTTGGCAAAACTGGATTGGGGTTTAATCCACACAGCAAGAAGAAAGTTGTTTCAAAACCTTTCTCAAGCTTTTTTTAAAAAAAAATCGATTGAAAAGTCGAAACAACAAGTTGTTTCATGCTTTTATTGTATGAAAAAAGGCCACTCTATCAGATTCTGCAAAGTTAGAAAATTTAATGTTCCTAGAGGTGTTTTGAAGTGGGTTCCTAAAAATTCTAAGGTCCCTAATGATAAAAAATATTTCATTTAATGCATATGGACCCGAATTTAAAAGGGGACCAAATCTTACTTCTTAATCTTTTCTTGTAGGTATCCTTGGCAGCCAAGAATCACTTTTGGGTTTGAAGAATGACTGCTAAAGGGAAAAACATCAAGAGTAAAGATAGTCTTTGTGCCTGCACTTTTCAATTTTATATGTATTGCAAGGTTCTTTGAAAGTCAAGAGACATCCTAGGCACATGCACAATGGTTGCTAAAAGGAGAAACTTCAAAAATAAATAGAGTTTGTGTGTTTCCACTTCTCAACTTATGTAAGTGTCTCATATGATCAAATGAACATCGCAAAGTATGTTTTTTTTGGTGAATCTATTGGGGTTCTCTTTGCAAAGGTATGGACAAATAACATACTCCATTTTCTTCACATTAAAAGGTGATTTTTTTTGGAAAAAGAATCTATTTGTATTGCTGGACTTTTATGTTATCTTGGTTGTATTGATAGCTTTAATTCTGTTGTTGCTACTCTCCACTTGCACACTTTAAATTTTTCTAGTTTTATGCTTTTCTGGTTACGTAGAAACTTGCTCTTTGAGTGTGTTTTGTGGTTTTGTTTTATCCACTCTCTTAGTCTATCTGTGAAGACAAATAGGGGGTGAATTTGTGGTTTATGTGTTGTAATTTATGCACTTTATGGTGTGTTTAATTATGTGTTAACTTTGCTGCTGCCATATCTCTGATACACCATAGATTTTTGTTGCAATTCTGATATGGTATCACAAGTTTGTTCCTGCAATGATGCTGCCAAATGCACTGGTTTTCTTCTTAAGAAATGAGTTTCTTAAATTTTGTTTTTATCCCTTTTCTTACTTTACTCAAGTCATCTTCCAACAAATTCAATTGTGAATTAAGTCAATCAATGTTCAAAACTTAGTTGCAAACAATTAAAAGTTATATATATATATATATGAATTAATCAAACCTATGCATTTGCCAAAATCTAATTATTAAAACATGAGTCACTAATTTATTTAGTACTTTACTTATTTCTATGGATCTATTCATAAGATTTTTAGTTTTCTACCTCTTTAATAAATATGAACTTATTCTTGTCTTACCTAAAAAATATGTGTACTTAACAAATAAAGTGTAATATAAAACTACCTTATATAAACTTCAGAACATGATTAGATTACAAAAATTTATATTATTTAATAAAAAATTAGAAAAATCGTCCCGTATGACTCCTTCAAATTGTAACAACAAATGTAAAAGAAAACTTTTGTACAAATAAATTAGCTAATACTTGGTGGGACTAAATCACTTCTTTTTTATAAACTACGATTTTTGTAGACAAGTGGGTTTTTCTATATCCACTACAAGAAAAGTCCAATTTATCTATGGAAGAAATCGGTAGGTAACAGTCAAAATCCGTAGGTAATGTAGGCGACGGTAATTTACCTATGGATAATGTGTCCGTGGGTAACGAAAACAGTAGTTACCCACCAACTACAGTCCGTAGGTAATACCCACTGACTCCAAGTCCGTAGGTAATATTAATATACTTTATTTTTAAAATTTTAATTATTATTTAAATTTTTTTTTTCAATTATTATTTATGTCCTTGAGGAATGTCCATAGAAGTTTTAACCATTACACCAATCAAGTTTTGTTTTCATGTTATGATTATTATTATATTTATGAATATAATTATCAAAATATATATATATATATAATTAATAAAATAAAAATTAATAACATTATTTATATATTTAATACCATTATTATTATTAATATTGTTAAATATTCTTAATATTATTAAATATTCTTAAATATTCTCAATATTATTAAATATTCTTAATATTATTAAATATTCTTAATATTATTAAATATTCTTAATATTATTAAATATTCTTAATATTATTAAATATTCTTAATATTATTAAATGTTCTTAATATTATTAATATTAATAAATATTCTTAAAATTATTATATATTCTTAGTATTATTAACTATTATTAAAGATTATTATTATTAATATAATTAAACATTAAATATTAATAATATTATAAAATATTATTAATATTATTAAAGAATATTAATATTTTAAATAATATTAATATTATTAAATATTATTAATATTATTAAATATTATTAATATTATTAAATATTATTAAATATTATTAAATATTATTAATATTATTAAATATTATTAATATTATTAAATATTATTAATATTATTAAATATTATTAATATTATTAAATACTAGTGGGAACACAGGCGCGTGAGCGCCTGTGTATCCGCATTTCTTATTTTTTTCATTTATATATATTTATGTTTAATATTAAAATTTGAATAAATAATATTAGTATTTGCACATTTATCTTAACAATATAAATTTATAGTATATTATAAATAAAAAATGACATTATCATTATTATGTAAAATTATTATACTTTGTGTGAATTGGCTTAACCAATGCGAGTAATTGATCATCATTCTAAGTGTTTTATTCTTTACAAATTTTATTTCCTAAGAATGTCAGACACATTAACCACTTTTCCAATTCAAAACTGTTCATTTTCTCCCGTATTTCTACTAATATTTTTCTTTCTCTCAATTTTGAAGAGACATTCTTCTTTTTATGCAACTGTTTGAAAAGTAACCACTTTTCAATTCAAAACCGTCTCCAACCTCTATTTCAATTTAAAATTGTTCCTCCACATATATTACATATTTTAGAGAAAATAAGAAATGACAACAATGTCCATAATATAATCAAATATTTATATAAGGATAAAATAGGAAAAAAATTAAGAGCTGTTAAATAGGAGAATCCCTTTATATATAGGTATATATATATATATATATATATATATTTAATTAAATATGTTAAAAATAATTAAATAATTATATTTTTTTATCACAATAAATCAAATGTAATATTATTTTAATAATGTGATTCTTAATGAGTAAAGAAATTGAAGTTATTAATTTATAAAATAAACTAAACATCTCTATTGGAAAAAATAAAATGTATATATTAAAGAAATAGGAAAAGCAAAATAAGATAAATAAAAGAGATGAAATATAAAGAAAATTAGCAATACACATTTCAGAATCTAAAAATTAGAGTTTTTGAAGCATTGAGGAGACGGAAGTGGCTGTGATGAAATGTGAAGAGGAAGAGTAATACACTGTTTCAGAATCTAAAAATTAGAATTTTGAGGAGGCGGGAGGCATAGTGGCAGCCAAGGAAGACTCTGTGCGCTTGCATTTAGATGTTGGAAGGGTAAACAATGAAGGTGTTTGCTCACGCTGAGCATCACAGCTTGGAACTTCTCGATTTCTTCTTCTCTATCTCTTTCTTCCTATTGTGCTTGAGAAATATGAAAGAAAACGCACCAAAATTGAATTTGTTGAAAGAATACCAAAATTGAATTTGCGCGCACTTGGGACTCTGTAGAAAGAATATCAAATAGCATCAGACAATAGTTTTTAAGATGTTTCTATATTCTTCCTCTCTCATAATTTTCTTATATATAATTTTTTTTTGCCTAAAAAAAGTAATCGTGCATAAACCCACATTTCACCCCTCTCTCTCCACTCTTCTCTAATAAAACGTATCAATCTCTCCACTCTCCTGCCCATTAAGTGAGAACAAATAAAATAAAATTTTAAAATTAAAAAATGCTTATTTAATAAAGAAGAATATTAGTTTTAAAACAGAAAAGTAACCAATTTCTCCACTCACCTGCCTATGAGAACAAATTAAATAAAATTTTAAAATTAAAAAACGCTTATTTAATAAAGAAGACTATTAGTTTAAAACAGAAAAGTAGCTCATTTCTCTCCACTTTCCTGTCAGTTAAGTAGTGAGAACAAATAAAGTAAAATTAAAAAACTGTTTTATTAACTTTTAAAATTATAAAATGTCCAAATAACCAAAATAAATTGATAAAACAAAATATTAAGTAAGGATAAAATAGAAAAACAATTTAGAGAAGTTAAAGTGAAGAATCCAAAATGTCCAAATAACCAAAATAAATTGATAAAACAAAATATTAAGTAAGGATAAAGTAGGAAAACAATTTTGAGCAGTTAAAGTGGGAATGAGAAATGACACAATGACCATAATACAATAATAAAATTAAATATTAATATAAGGATAAAATAGGAAAAAAAATTAAGAGCAGTTAAGAGGGGAATCCCCTTCATATATAGGTATAGATTATTAATATTATTAAATATTATTAATATTATTAAATACTATTAATATTATTAAATACTATTAATATTATTAAATACTATTAATATTATTAAATATTATTAATATTATTAAATATTATTAATATTATTCAATATTATTAATATTATTGATATTATTAAATATTATTAATATTATTAAATATTATTAATATTATTGATATTATTAAATATTATTAATATTATTAAATATTATTAATATTATTAATATTATTAAATATTATTAATATTATTAAATATTATTAATATTATTAAATATTATTAATATTATTAAATATTATTAATGTTATTAAATATTATTAATATTATGAAATATTATTAATGTTATTAAATATTATTAATATTATTAAATATTATTAATGTTATGAAATATTATTAATATTATTAAATATTATTAATATTATGAAATATTATTAATATTATGAAATATTATTAATATTATTAAATATTATTAATATTATGAAATATTATTAATATTATGAAATATTATTAATATTATTAAATATTATTAATATTATTAGTATTATTAAATATTATTAATATTATTAGTATTATTAAATATTATTAATATTATTAGTATTATTAAATATTATGAATATTATTAATATTATTAATATTATTAATATTATTAATATTATTAATATTATTAATATTATTAATATTATTAATATTATTAATATTATGAATATTATGAATATTATTAATATTATTAAATATTATTAATATTATTAATATTATTAAATATTATTAAATATTATTAATATTATTAAATATTATTAATATTATTAAATATTATTAATATTATTAAATATTATTAATATTATTAAATATTATTAAATATTATTAATATTATTAAATATTATTAATATTATTAAATATTATTAATATTATTAAATATTATTAATGTTATTAAATATTATTAATATTATGATTTATGATTTTATAATTTTTCATATTATATTAATATTTTTAATATTATGTATATAATTATTATGATAATAGGTGGTAGGTAATAGAGATTCGTGGGTGATAGTTCGTAGGTAATAGAGATTCGTGGATAATAGTTTGTAGGTAATAGATATTCGTAGGTAAAAGTTGGTAGGTAATAAGATTCGTGGGTAATAGTTGGTATGTAATAGAGATTCGTAGGTAAAAGTTGGTAGGTAATAAGATCTGTGGGTAATAGTTGGTAGATAATGCTGAATTTACCTACGAATTCAGAATCGGTAGGTAGTGTCCGTAGGTAATGTTGTTCGTAGGTAATATCCGTAGATAATGCTGAATTTACCTACGGACTCAGATCCGTGAATAAAAATCCATAGATAATACGGATTTTTTTTGTGGTGATCGTCTTATTATATCTCTCATCATGATTTTTTACTACTTTACTCAAAATCTTAAACATATTCCCTTTATACTATGTTTATAACTTGGGTTTTTTCTTTTGATAAACAAAGAATAAGTATAATAAAATAAATATTTTAGGGTAAGCCTTATATAGAAATGAGATAAGTTATAAATCCATAATACATGAAAAGCACTCCCTGCAAATATCAAACAAAATTTGTCGAAAACACACAACACAGTGTCCTATAATAATCAAAAGAGGCTCATATCCCCATCAAGGAATTGTCCTCGAAAAACTTTAATTCACAAAGGATGCAAATCCTATTACTACATGGAAAAACAACACATCCAAAATCTTCTCAATACAAATAAAGTTGATCCATCGTTTCTCCTCTTTAATTAAGATTATCCTTCTGGACTACACAACTAGTCACATAAAACTGCTTTATAAAACACATGTTTCTTTATCATTATGGTGACGTCAAAGTCGAAACTTTAATGTTCTTATGCAAAATTTACAACAACAGATTACCTTTCCCAATAGATAAACTAACACACAAACAATTATATGACCATAAAATTCCATAAAAACTAAAGCACATTTCACTTTATT
The DNA here is from genome assembly GCF_051622355.1 of Phaseolus vulgaris. Lineage (NCBI taxonomy): Eukaryota > Viridiplantae > Streptophyta > Magnoliopsida > Fabales > Fabaceae > Phaseolus > Phaseolus vulgaris. The sequence continues at coordinate 31,317,932 of NC_143505.1, read as the reverse complement.
AGAAGGATTTTAGACATATGATTGAGTTAAGTATCCAATATGAGAAAGAGAAGATGAAAGTTACATATTTACTCTTAAACCATAACCAAGTCTTTAGTTGAACCATCTGTAATATTTTATCTACATTAACTAGCCTTGTCGAAAGATTACCTCATAATTCATAAGAATCCATATATATCAAATAATTACAATCCACATTAGGATCTCCTCGATCCTGTGATGCTTCTACACATCAACTTTTATCAAAAAGAGAGTATGAAAGTGGTTATCATTTCTAACCATTAGATAATTAATAAAAAAATAATCAATGAATCAAATTAATTCCTGGATACTTCTTATTTTTTAATTTTTTAATTTTTTAATATTCAAATTTAGCCCTCCTCTAACATTTCCTGAATCATTGTCTCCCGTAACACTCCCTTCCTGCAATTTTTCATGTATTTTTGCAGTATTTGCAAATTTCTTAAACACTATACAAAGTTTGATGATCTACTGACGGACCATAGTCCAATGTAGAATCTACCCTTTTCAAGATTAATACACTATTCTTTTTCATCCATCTTCATCCAAAGTTTTCCGTTCTTGAATTACTACAATCTTATGAATATATAAAAGTAGTAAAATATACCTTACACATCATACTGTACTTGTCACCTAATATTCAAGTTAATAAATAAAGCAAGTTTTAATCAATTTAGAAATATCCATATATAGCACGAAGTTTCTGGTATAGGATGCTGTGGTTTTAGACTAATCAATTCAAATTATTGATGCTGACATATACTAGAAGAATTGATTACAATGAGTAAATGAGTGAAAGGCTAACAACTGGAGTGATGAAGATATTGAGAAGATTAAGCTTGAAGGAAAGAAAAGTAAGTCAACAAAATGTTATAGAATATTTATCACAGAATTGGGTTGGTCAACTTGGCATAAAATTCCGAACTTTGACTATAATTATGCATTAAAGAGTACAGAAGGATCACTATCCTTCAACACGGTGTATCTGGAAGTTTAAAGTTATCCATCTTATTATAAGTTTTATATTTATTCTAAGGAGGATAAGTTTAGAATTTAAAATAATCTATATATTGGAACAACTTTGACCTACCTTACTTCAACTTCTTTAGTGAGAAGGGATGAATTGATATGACAGACATGTATGCTTACATTGCACTCGTCAACAGCATTGCTTCCATGAAAAACGGGTCCAGTAGTGAGCATTTTGCCGAATAAAAAGGGCTATAACATTGTGTATGTTAGAATCTTATGACAAGTTTATGATTATGATTCCTTTTGTAATTTAACTTTTTTTTGAGTGTTTATGTTTTTTAAAGTTCTGTCTTTAATTTTTTTCAGGAGTTTTTTTTCTGTTTGGTAACATTAAGAACAACTTTATTTTATTGTTTGTCTTAAAGGAATGTTGTCCTATTTTAGGGTTAAGATAGATATTCTATCTTGTTTTATAAGCATCCTTAAATTTCTTATGTTTATTAATTTTATTTTTAATTAAAAAAACTATCAAAAAAGTTTACAAATGCGTTCTAAATTATCTTAAAACATTCAGACTTAAAATTGCTATTTAAATATTTGAATTGGTAAGGCTTTTAAAAAATGGTTTGAATAAGAAAATGATAAAAAAATGGTAAGAAGAAAAGATGTTTCTTATTCTTTTATGTGTATTGTTACATCACTTCATGTATAGGAAATATATAGGGAGTTTCTCCAAATTAAAATCTAATTAGGTAGGGATACTAATAATGAGATTCTATAATTATTAAATTAATTGCATATAATTGGGTATAATATCGTACAATATCGTACAATATTACATACAATAATTGCATATAATTTGATAATTATTAATTCCTTAATACTCCCCTCAAGTTGGTAGGGGAAGATCATGAACCCAACCTTGCGTCGTAGCGTCAAAAACCGTTCCTTGCCCAGTACCTTTGTAAAAATATCTGCGAGTTGATACTGTGTCGATACATATGAAGGACTGATTATCCCAGCTTGTAATTTTTCTCGCACAATGTGACAGTCTATCTCAATGTGTTTTGTGCGTTCATGAAATACTGGGTTTGCTGCTATATGTAATGTCACTTGATTGTCACATAAAAGTTGAGCTGGCAAGTTACATGACACCTTTAAATCCTGCAACAGATATCGCAACCAAACTATCTCCAAACAAGTATTGGCCATCGCGCGGTATTCTGCTTCTGCTGATGATCTTGATACGTTTGTTTGTTTTTTTGACTTCCATGAGATAATAGAAGAATCAAGAAAAATGCAATACCCAGATACTGATCTCCGAGTTGTCTGACAACCTCCCCAGTCTGAGTCGCAATAAGCTATCAATGTCAGATTGTTTTCGGATGGCAATAACAATCCTTGTCCTGGTGACCCTTTGATGTACTTTAGGACTCGAATTGCGGCATCCCAATGTGGTTTCCGTGGATCTGTATAAATTGACTTAGGGTCCGAACCGAAAATGCTATGTCAGGCCGAGTAACCGTGAGGTATATCAGTCGTCCCACGAGTCGCCTTTATTTGATTGGATCCTTTAATAACTCTGCATCGTCTGGTGTGAGTTTTAGGTATTGTTCCATTGGAAATTTGTCTGGACGAGCACCTGTGAGTCCGGTATCCTACAAAATATCAAGCGCATATTTTCTTTGGGACATGTAAATACCAGCTTTGGAACGGAAAATTCAATCCCTAGAAAATATTTTAGGTCTCCAAGATCTATAATGCGAAATTGTTGTAATAGACAATTTTTAACACGCTGAATTTCTGTCAAATCATTTCCTGTCAAAAGAATATCATCCACATATATCAAAAGGACAGTAAATGATGAGTTATTCTGTCTTGTGAATAGAGAGTAATCTGTCTTGGACTGTTGAAATCCTACAAATTTAATCACATGAGAAAATGTTGAAAACCATGTTCGAGATGCTTGTTTGAGACCATAAAGGGATTTGTTGAATTGACATACAATGTTCTCCCCCTGTCGCTGATGCCCGGGTGGCAAGTCCATGTAAATAATTTCATGCAATGTGCCATGTAAGAAGGCATTTTGCACATCTAGCTAGTGAGTAAACCAATTTCTGGCTACTGCAATGGTGAGGAGACACCTCAAAGTTGTTAATTTTGTTGTAGGTGAAAAAGTTTCACAATAGTCGACACCTTCAATCTGAGTGTACCTCTTTGCAACAAGGCGCACCTTATATCTGCAGACGCTACCATCTGAGTTGTACTTTATTTTATAGACCCATTTGCATCCGATGAGTTTCTGCCCAACTGGTAACGGTGTCAAGGTCCACGTTTGATTTAGCTGCAAGGCGAAAAGCTCTTCGTCCATTGCTTTTTACCAATTTGGATCAAGGATAGCTTGAGCATAAGTGTGGGGTTCTTTGGTGGCTGTGATGTTAGCAAGATATGCACTATGTGTAGAAGAAAATCGTGAATTAGAAAGAAAATGATGCATAGGATACCTGGTTCCATTCGGCCGGTCTTGGGCAGTGGTCGAATGATTGGCTTGGGATCCCGTTACGTAGTCTTGAAGCCAGGAAGGTGGGGTTGATGTGCGACTGGATCTTCGAACAGGAAGGTCGGTTGGAGAAGGTTTGGTAATGGGTGCTAGACTTCTTGGCATGGGAGAAGAAGGTTGGTCTACTAGAGGTTCAGGTGTATTATGACGAGTAGGAGAAGAAGGTTGGTTTGATGGAGGTTCAGGTGCATTGTTACGAGTAGGAGAAGAGGGTTGGTTTGATGGAGGTTCAGGTGCATTGTGATGAGTAAGAGAAGAAGGTTGATGGAGTGAATGTTGGACAGGAGTGGGTAAGTCAATGTCAATAGTGGGCAAAATACCTTGTAATGGAGGTGAGGATTGTATCTGTGACTGTTGGCGAATGGGAAAACACTTTCATGGAAGATGACATCCCGACTTGTAAAAAAAGTGTCTGCATCTATATCAAATAATTTGTATGCTTTTTGACTGTGAGGATAACCAACGAAGATGCATTGTCAGGCGCGCGGATCAAATTTTTGCGTAGGTGAAACAACAGTTGCGTAACAGAGGCAACCAAAAGTTTTTAGGTGAGAAAGTGAAGGTGGTTGATTATATAGTAGCTCAAAAGGTGATTTATTTTTTAGTAAAGGTGATGGCAAGCGATTAATGATATATGTGGCGGTTAAAACACATTCTCCCCAAAATTCTAATGGTAAATTGGACTGAAATAGGAGGGCTCGTGCTGTGTTTAAAACGTGTCTATGTTTGCGTTCTACTACTCCATTTTGTTGAGGAGTGTAGACGCAAGTGCGTTGACATTCAATACTTTTTTGAGAAAAAAATCATACATTGAAAATAAATTCCAGTCCGTTGTCAACGCGGATGGTTTTAGTAGATGCCTGAAATTGATTTTGTGCAAATGTAATGAATGACTCTAAGAGATGTTGGGTTTTAGATTTGTGATTCATAAGAAATAGCCAAGTACATCTAGTATAGTCATCGACTATAGTGAGAAAAAAACGTTTTCCAAAATGAGTTGGGGTTTTATGAGGACCCCAAATGTCAGAATGCAATAGATTAAATGAAGAATGAGATTTTATTGTGCTTAAAAGAAAGGGTAGCCTTGTCTGTTTAGCTTTGGTACAAATACTACAATTATTATGAATGGGAATGAGATTTTTACTGATAAGGATAGGTAGTAAGGAAGATACAAGTTGTAGACACGCCAGAGAAGGATGTCCGAGGCGCTTGTGCCATAAATCAGGGTCGGTCGATATTTGAGATGTGTGGGCTTGGTTTGGAAGAGGGGACATGTAGTATAAGCATGCGTGTTGTTTACCCGAGTCAATCATCCTCCTTGTAGCCAAGTCCTGTAAAACGCAACCATGTGGAGTAAAAACGACACAACAATTTAGTGAACTGGTTATCTTATTAATGGACATGAGATTTAAATTAAAAAAAGGAACACAAAGAACATCTTTGAGAGTGATTTTGTCATTGAATTTAATTGTTCCTGTAGATGAGATGGTCATAGTTGAGCATGTGGGCAGATTAACATTTGAAATAAATGATGATGAAGTGTGTGTGAAAAATTGTGAATCAGATGCAATGTGATTGGTTGCTCCGCTATCCAAAATCCATGGTTTCGTAAAAGCAGAATTAGAAGAGGAGTTATGGGCAAGCAGACCTGCAGAGCTAACAAACGTGTCACTTTTACTGTTATTGTTGAGCGAGTAAATAGCCTTTGTCAATTGCTGAATTTGCTCGACACTGAAGACTTGTACGAGGTTTCTATCGGACTCGTTAGTGATGCCTTTTTTGCGAGACATGATTTTTTATTTAGGGGATAAAAATGGAGAGGCTGTCAGGGCACCAAGATCGGTGCTCTGATACCATATAAGAAAATGATAAAAAATGGTAAGAAGAAAAGATGTTTCTTATTCTCTTATGTGTATTGTTACATCACTTTATCTATAGGAAATATATAGGGAGTTTCTCTCTCCAAATTACAATCTAATTAGGTAGGGATACTAATCATCGTACAATATTGAATACAATAATGGTATATAATTTGATAATTATTATTTGCTTAATAGTTTGCTTAAAGTATTAATGTTTTAGTGGTATATATATATATATATTATAAATAATTCAGTGAGTTTATTTTTTATTGATTCTTTTTATACCAAATAAAGAAAGTCATTAAGAAGTAAAGTTCTCTTTTGATGAAATAATTAATTAAAAGCAAAAATAATGTTGATTTAATTTGTTATGAAATTTATAAAATATGAGTAAAAAAAAGAAGGAAATATGTGATTTTATAAATAGAGAAAACCTTATATATATCCCTTTTCAATCTCCACTTTTTATTTAATTAATGTACTCTTTAACTACTCTAAACTACTTATTATTATAATCTTTAACGATTTTCTAAACTACCAACTAATCCTACTATTTTTATTTCAGACTTTCCCACTTATTAACCATATTAAATTTTTCAAAAATCAAATTACGTTATCAAAATATGACAATGTTAAAATAGCTAAATAAGATTCAGAAAACGAAAATTATGGACAGATGACACATAGTCATTGTCTTTCTCCACGTACTTTAAAGATTGTCATTTAAAAAATATAAAAGATTTGAAATATGTTAACGCAATAAATTTTCAGATTTTGTTTGACCTTTAGGGAATAGTTGGTATAAAGAAAGTTTTTATTTTTTCAAATATTAGAAGGTTGAAATATTTTTATGTTTGATATTATAATGAATAATGTTTGGTAACATACACACGTTAAATAATTACGAACATTAAATGTAGTGGGAAATCCCTATGACGTATTCTGAGGAACTATGATTAAAAATTCTGAAATATTCCATCACTTAGAAATCAGGATCTATCTAAATCTTAGAAAAATTTAAGGTGACCTAACAACTACAAAGCAATAGAGAGTAAACAAAGCAAAACAATGATTAATTAGTTCACTAATCTTCACGTTCTATCATTTAATATCAAAAGCCTAATTGTAATCACAAATCAAATTCATTAATCGATGTAGAATTTCAAACTTCAATTGATTAAGTTTAATTAATCCACCCTATCCCACGGATGACAGAAGACACGAATTAATAATATAACACAATAAATACGTGGCGAGAGAGCGGTTATTACTGGCGATGAATAAGTCAAAGAAACACCACGAAAGACGCTCTCGTGGTATCAGGAAGCCACTAACATGACTTACTACACACATCTTAATGAACCAACTACCCAGCCCACGTAGGGAGAGGCCCAAGTCAACCTATAAATAAGACTTCTGAAGGGGGAAAAGGTACGTTTTTAATATCCTAAGAGAATAGACTAATTATTAGCATTGACTTGAGCGCCGGAGTGCAATCGCAGGTACCCCTGCCGACCGACGGAACGCGTGCGAGAAAGAAAGAGCTTTGAAGAATTCAAGGATTACTAGCATGACAGCAGATTGTGTATAGAAGTGGATCAATATTACCCAAGCCTCGTCATCCACACAGGCACAATGGGCGCCCACCGGGGCCCCAAGTAATCTCAGTTTCCCAGACATAAGGATTTCAACGAGCAACAATGGTATCGACAGTAAACAACGCGAATAACGATAACACAGCGAAGGATCAAATGGCGATGTTGCAGGCCCTCCAAGCCCAGATGCAAGAGCTACCGAGGAAAGGAACTGTCGACCAACTACGTCACGAGGAAGATCAACGTAAGCAAGAAGAAGAACGACGTCGACAAATGGAGGAAATGGCTCAATTGAAAGAGCAAAACAAAAGACTACTTTAGCGACTTGAAGAATCCGAACGAGAAGGGCATTCCCATGTGCCGACACCACCAACACACCAATTAGGGACGAAAATGCCAACTCCCCAAACTCAGGGAAACCATCATGTGTCACTCACACACCAAAGTGTAAAGTATGTTGCTCAGGGCAGGATGCCTAATCCAAGGGGTCATCCTTTTACAGATGACATCATTGCTGACCTCTTCCTGATAAGTGGAAGGGCTTAACGATGAATCTTTATGATGGCTCCACCGATCCGAACGAGCACTTGAATAATTTTAGAACACAAATGACCTTGTCCACAGTAGATCAGACAATATGGTGCAAGGTTTTTCCCACTTCATTAAGAGAGTGACCTCTCGGATGGTTCACTGAGCTTCCCCCAAACTCTATAACCAATTTTGACGTTTTGGAAGTAAAGTTCACTACTCAATACGCCACGAGTAGACCCCATCGTACGTCTTCCATGTCTCTCCTCAATGTCAAACAGGAAAGAGGGGAATCATTGAGGGCTTTTATGGACAGGTTCAACAAGGTATGCATGGGAATCAAGAATTTAAATCCTGACATAGCAATGCACCATTTAGTCTCGGCCATTCTGCTAGGCCGGCTCACGGAAAGTCTTATCAAACGACCACCATATAATATGGATGAATTGAGAACAAAAGCGATTAAATTTATGCAAATAGAAGAACATGTTGACTATCACAGGAAAACACAGGTTGAAAACACAGAAAGAAACAAGGGTACTCGTCCTACCTTGACGCGTCAAGGCCGACCGAGATCGGTATCGTTCTAACAAAGGTCCTCGTTTCCATAATTACACTGCTTTAACGGTACCCAGAGGGAAGATTCTAGATGAAGCCTTATAAGTTGAACTCATCCCTACACTTAAGCAAACGCAAACGCCATCCAATGCCGATACGGCTAAACGGTGTCAATACCACCGTAGTTACAGTCATACGACCGAGGACTGCCAGGCATTAAGGGATTAAATAGAGGAGCTTGGTCAAGATGGCCACCTCTGCAAATTCATCAAGACAACCACATCTGCACCACGGTCGCCCCAACTTGACATTGAGTATTCCAAGGATAAAGAACACTCTGGATGAAGGGACGACTGAAACCGTGATAGCTATCGCCGCACGACCCGAAGGAAACGAAGTGAGAGACCAGTCAGATGGACCCGGCCTCGAAGCGAAAGTCCAGAACGCAGAAGCTGAACCAAACAAAAAGTTCACGAAGTCATTAACACCATTGTCGGACTAGTGTCGCTCAGCGTAACTCCTCAAGAGGTTAATTACATTGCAAGCGGTTTCACTGCTGGAGGATGTTCTAACTCCGTCAGGAAAAAACACCTGATGGCAATTCAATTTGTCCATTCAACTTCCACACATCGACGACCGCACATACCACCAATCACGTTCACCGACAACGACTTCACCGCAATCAACCCCACTCAGGACGACCCTATGGTCTTTATGGTGGAGATACATAAATTTGCAATTGTTAAAGTCCTCGTGGATCAAGGGAGCTCGGTCGACATCCTATCTTGGGAAACCTTTAAGAAGATGCAAATTTCGGAGGCAAAGATACATCCTTACAATGAGTAGACAGTCGGATTTTCAGGGGAGCGGGTAGATACGAGGGGATATATTGACTTATTCACCACTTTCGGTGATGACTATCTTAGCAAGACTATCAACATTCGGTACTTGTTGGTTAATGCAAACAAATCTTACAATATACTGCTCGGTCGTCCCTCCATAAACAGGTTGAAGGCTATCGTTTCCACCCCTCATTTAGCCATGAAATTTCCCTCCGTCAATGGAGACATTGCGACAGTACATGTTGATCAGAAAACTATGAGAGAATGTTACGTAGCTAGACTAAAGGTTGAACCAACCAGACAGTTATACACAACTACGAACGACCGATCCCCGAGCAGAAGGGGTCGGTCACCAGAAAGGCGTTCCAGGGGAAGAGGCTTTAGGAGACACTTGGTTGCTCTCGTCAACCTAGATCCTCGGTTGGACGATCCTCGCATGGAGGTCAGAGAAGACCTTCAACCCATATTCCTCCGCAATAAAGACCGTAAAACGCACATGGGGACATCCCTAAAACAGGACAACCGAGAGGCAATCGGTAAGACATTAATGAAAAATGTTGACCTTTTTGCTTGGACTGCTACAGATATGCCCGGGTTAAAACCCAATGTTATCACTCATCGCCTATCTGTGTACGAGGAGGCTAGGCCGATCGCCTAGAAGAAAAGGAAGTTAGGGGAAGAAAGGCGTAAGGCCGCCCGAGAAGAAACTAATAAATTGGTGCAGGCCGGGTTCATTCAAAAAGCCCGCTATACCACGTGGTTGGCCAACGTGGTAATGGTCAAAATGTCAAACGGTAAATGGAGAATGTGGGTAGATTACACAGATCTTAACAAAGCATGTCCGAAGGATTCGTATCCGTTACCCACTATTGACCGGCTGGTCGACGGAGCAGTCGACCATCAAATCCTAAGTTTTCTTGATGCATACTCAGGGTATAATCAAATCCAGATGAACCCTCGTGATAAAGAGAAAACAACTTTTAGAACAGACTCCGACAACTTTTACTACGAGGTCATGTCGTTCGGCCTCAAGAATGCTAGAGCTACTTATCAACGTTTGATGGACTACATCTTTCATGACATGATCGGACGAAACGTGGAGGTATACGTTGATGATATTGTTGTTAAATCTTACTCGTGCGAGCAACATGTTTCAGATCTGAAGGAGGTTTTTCAAGCCTTGCGCAAGTATCACATGCGTCTAAACCCTGAGAAGTTTGCGTTCAGCGTAGAGAGCGAAAAATTCTTAGGTTTCATGCTCACCCATCGGGGCATAGAAGCAAATTCTGAGAAGTGCAAAGCCATTGCGGAAATGCAAAGTCCCAGTAGTCTTAAGGAGATCCAGCGGCTAATTGGCCGACTAACTTCCCTGTCTCGGTTCGTACCCAACCTCATCGAACGAACGAGACCTATCATCCAATTGCTAAAAAAGACATCCAAGTTTGAGTGGAGCGCCGAGTGCGAACAAAATTTTCTTCAGTTGAAAACATTTCTAGCATCCCCACCGGTCATCCAAAAACCAAACACACGAGAACCCATCATATTTTATCTTGTTGTTTCCAATGAAGTAGTAAGTTCAGTCCTTGTGTAAGAAATAGAAGTGAAAGAACGACCGGTGTATTTTGTTAGCTGAGTGTTGCATGGCGCAGAAATCAGATACCAAATGGTCGAGAAAGTTACATTGGCATTAATCATCACCGCACGATGGATGCTGATGTACTTCCAGAATCATCGGGTCATAATTAAGACTAACTACCCCATTATGAAGATTCTGACTAAACCTGACTTAGCCGGACGAATGATAGGTTGGGAAATTGAGTTATAAGATTTTAACGTTGAGTATCAACCCAGGGGAGCCATTAAGTCTCAGGCCCTTGCCGATTTCGCAGCGGAACTCACTCGCTACCCGACTGAGGAAGGGGAATCCAGATGGACATTGTATGTAGACGGTTCTTCGAACAGTCGTTCGTGCGGAGCAGGAGTAGTGTTAGAAGGACCAGGCGAAATTGTTATTAAGCAAGCCATGAAATTTGAGTTCAAAACCTCAAACAACCTGGTTGAGTACGAAGTTGTAATCATCGGTCTTTACTTGGCGATCGAGTTAGAGGTAACCAGTTTGATTTGTAAGAGTGATTCCCGTCTAGTCATCGGAGAACTCACAGAGGAATATGAGGTAAGGGAAACTTTACTTCAACAATACTTCCATTTTGTGAAAAATCTTTTAACCAAATTTAAGGAGATATCATTCCAACACGTCCGCAGAGAAAATAACACTTGAGCGGACGCTCTCTCACGATTGGCCATCACCAAACAAAAAGGAATTCATCGGTCGGTCATACATGTGACTTTGACCAAACCCAGTGTCGGTGCCGAGGAATGTATGACAACTGATACTCAGCCTAACTCGATGACCCCCATCAAGCAGTACTTGACAGAAGGAGTATGCGACCCGCACTTAGAAAAAATGATGAAACAACAGGCCGCACGATTCATACTCATTGATGAGGACCTCTATAGGAGGGGATACTCTCGTCCACTCTTAAAGTGTCTTGATCCCGAACAAGTCACTTATGTGATGACCAAGCTACACGAGGGGATATGCGGAACTCATTCGGGAGATCAAACTATGGCTGCCAAAGTGTTGCGGGTGCCGACCGTGCAAGGGGATTATACGGAGTTCGTCCGGAAATGCTTGAAATGCCAAGAGTATGACACCCTATCACACCAAAATTCAGAAAATTTACACTACATTTTATCCCCCTGGTCGTTCGTAAAGTGGGGAATGGATATCATTGGACCCTTTGCACCTAGCAAGGGGCAATGCAAATTTCTGTTAGTCGGTATCGATTACTTCACCAAATGGATCGAGGCCGGGCCCTTGACAACCATAACCGCCCGAAACGTTCAGAGTTTCGTGTGGAAGAATATCTTTTGTCGATTCGGTCTACCTCAGGTTATTATCACTGATAATGGTCGACAGTTCACCGACCGATGGTTAATGGAATTCTAAAACTCAACATCAAACATATTACAAGCTCGGTCGAGCATCCGCAAACCAACGGCCAAACAGAGACCGCCAACAAGGTCATCCTCAATGAGCTTAAAAAGAGACTTGGTCCAGCCAAGGGAAATTGGACTGAAGAACTTATAGAGGTTATGTGGGCCTACCGATGTACCCCACAATCTACAACTCAAGAGACACCCTACAGTCTAACGTGCGGCATTGAAGCCATGATTCCGGTCGAGATAGGCGAACTTTCATTACGCCGACAAACGTTAGACTTAGACCTAACTAAAGAAAGCCTATTGGTCGACCATGACCTTATCAACGAACTAAGAGACAAGCGCAAGATACGGGAAGAAGCGTGCAAAATACGGGCGGCAAGAAGGTATAACTCAAAGGTAAAGCCATGAAGCTTTCAGAAAGGGGACTTAGTCTGGCGCATGCGCAGTGACGCTCGGAAGGACGAGGGAAAATTTTCAAGCAACTAGGAAGGTCCATTTCACATTACCGGCACAGCGGCCGGAAGAGTATATTATCTAGAATAATTGTCAGGAAAATCTATACCGAGAACGTGGAATGCCACACATGTCAAATTCTATTACAGCTGATAAATAAAATTAGTGCACCCTTTCCTCGCTCGGTCGTTTTATCCCTAAGGAGGGTTTTCAGCCGAGAAGGTTTTAACGAGGCACTTTAAAAAATCGTCTCTACAAAGCATGCATCGTCATTTTTTAATCGAGCGTTCGGTCAGAAATTATAACTTAAGTGTTATATACCAATCTTGGTCAGAAATTAATAATTTTTAGTATTATTAACCGAAGCGTTCGATCAGAAATTATAAATTAAGTGTTATTTACCAATCTTGGTCATAAATTAATAATTTTTAGCATTATTAACCGAAGTGTTCAGTCAGAAATTATAACTTAAGTGTTATTTACCAATCTTGGTCAGAAATTAATAATTTTTAGTACTATTAACCGAAGCGTTCGATCAGAAATTATAATCTAAGCGTTATTCACCAAATCCTTGGTCAGAAACAAATAACTTAAATATTAATTATTATTAATCGAAACGTTCAGTCAGAAATTAATAACTTAAGTGTTATTTCCCAAATCCTTGGTCAAAAATTGATAATTTAAACGTTATTCACCAAGTCGTTCGGTCAAATACTTTAAAATGTTATTTATTGAGTTACTCAATCAGAACTTTGTTATTCATACTACTCGTTCGGTAGGATATATACAACGCAAACATGATTTAACAAAAACAGGCATATATATACATAAGGAAAAAATCATAAAAGTACTCATTCGGTGCAGTTGAAAATAAACGTAAAGTGCAAAGTAAATTGTTTAAGGCCCACAACCCGGGTCCAAGTAAAATTTCAAAGTATCTCAATGGTTTCATCCGGTTGAGCGGCTTCTATTGCTGGGTCTTCCATGGCTTGATAGGCATCATCGGCCTCATCACCTCCAATCGACACTAATTGGCCATCCACCACATCCTTGGTCAAATTATACCTCGAGTCTTCAGCCGGCACGCCATGAAAGAATGCCACCTAACGAACACCTTGATTGAAGCTTTAATACGCAGCATAAACTCTTGGCATTTGGCAATCTCAGCACTAAGAGCTTCCTTCTGGGCCTCAGACTCGGCTTTTTCTTTAAGCATAGCATCTCGTTCAGCCATCACTTTAGCAAGCGTGGCCTTCAGAGTTTCTTGTTCCTCTTTTGCTAATTCACTCTCCTTCCGCCTTTCTTCTTGGCAGGCTTTGGTAGCCTGTAGAGCGTTCTTCAAGGAGAGAGCCGAGTCCTCAAGCTTAACCTTCAGCTTGGGGATCACGACCGATTGGGCCCTCTTTAACTCATCTCCAATAGCTCTGCTCACCACTGCTGCCCGGCATTGGAGTTCCACCATCTCTTCTACCAGATCCATGGTATGAACGACTGCCAGAATACCTTCATCTTCCGGATGAAGGTCAAACTGCATGGTGGGGACGACTTTTAGCGATAAACCCAACATGTTAATTGCCCTACCGGACGACGCTTCCACCTCAGGGTGGAGTTGTGCCTTTGGTGGATGCCCCCTCTTCTTATTAGCGACCGGAGCGATGGCAACCTCGGGCGACACTACTTCCAAAGTAGTTTTCGATGGTGTCACCCCAGCGACACTGCTAATCTTCCATCCATTCGCTTGTCTTTTCAAATATTTCATAAATTTGCTAAGACTCGGGTCCATCTTCAAGATAATTCTTGCACAAAACATGTACAATTAAACCACATCAACTTAGCAGCAGAAGGACCAAAAATAAGAAAATTTACATACCATTTAAATCTGCCCATTTCTTGGACGACCCATATAGAGCCACAAGTTCTCGGGTGGGCAGTCTACAAGGTAATTGGTTAATGACCATCAGTATTTCCTTGTCGAAGGGAGACAATGATGACCACAACCAACTACCAAGTTGGGTGGGTTTCTCCGTCCAATGGAAGGGAAATTTGGTCGTCTCATCTGCATTGTAAAAGAGGTCTCGGCCGTCAGGTTCCACGAAAATCTTAAAGTAATATTCTGTGAAATTTTTATACGAGGTGGTAAAGGCAACAAAATGAACATCACCCAGCCGACTAGACAATGACAACCAGCTTACAGGGGTGGTTGGATGGGTATTATAATAATACAAGAATGATTCGGGGGTACGTTTAAACCCAAAAATTTGACATAGGATTCGTAAGGCCTGAAGAATCGCCCACGAGTTGGGTGCAACTGCGTGGGCGCGACCCCCATGGTAAAACTATCAAAGGGAAAGGTAATGTGCAAATTGGAAAAGAAGGTATTATATACAAAAAACAAATCATGTGGCGCATTTTCCCGACCGTGACACACACGATCGGTTACGCCGCAAATGTCCGCAACTAATGCCTCGATCGGACATTCGGGCGCCAAAAAATCCTCATTTGCAGAGAGAAATTTGTCTAGGTCATCGGCAGTCCTAATTCTAGTGGGAATTTGAAGGATGGATTGATCAACCCAATCATAGCTTGGGTCGTCCGACGACTGACTCGCATTGCCAGATGCAGTACGAGTCAAAGATGAATCTACACTATGGGAGGACCCTACTAAAGATGCCATTACTAACCTCAAAGGTAAACAAAATTGGGAAATGAACTCAGGGATGAACTTGGCACTAGCAATGGACTCGGCACTCAGAACAAGCAGCGTAATCTTTGCAAGAGAAGAGAAAGTGTAAACCTTCAAACTCCTCAGCAAAGTGTTATTTATAGCCCACGAGATAGGAGAGAGATTTCCCTACCATTCGTTCAGCACCGTTGGATCTATCATAATCCAATGGCCAATACCACTCGGCATATGAAGCGACACAAATCTCCATCGTCAAAAGCATCTGATGAAACAGTGCAACGTGAAATGGAGGTTGTGCCAAACGTCACTTCTTGTCACGTCTCTGCTATGCATTTAAGGTTGCCACCTGTCGTGCATTATCTTGAAATCTCCAGCCATTCTATACGACTCTTCGGGAATACATACCCTTGAGCCTAGGGGCAAGTGTACCGGTCGGACACTAGACGATCGAAGACACGAATTAATAATATAACACAATAAATACATGGCAAGAGAGCGGTTATAACTGGCGTTGAATAAGTCAAAGAAACACCACGAAAGACACTCACGTGGTATCAGGAAGCCACTACACACGACCTAGTGACCACTACACACGTCTTAATGAACCAACTACCCAGCCCACATAAGGAGAGGCCCAAGTCAACCTATAAATAAGATTTCTGAAGGGGGAAAAGGTACGTTTTTAATATCCTAAGAGAATAGACTAATTACTAGCACTGACTTGAGCATCGAAGTGCAATCGCAAGTACCCCCACCGACCGGAGGAACGCGCACGAGAAAGGAAGAGCTTTGAAGAATTCAAGGATTACTAGCACGACAACAAATTGTGTATCGAAGTGGATCAATATTACTCAGGCCTCGTCAATTGATTAAGTTTAATTAATCCACCCTATTTAAGTAAACTTAATCCAATGTGATTAACCTTGAAACGTAGCAACCGCTCTTGCCTAGACTAATTCATGCTATAATTGAAAAAGTCACGGGAGAAATTCAATTATATAAGAACAAAACGAAATATGAAAACATATAAGATATCTGAAAAAATTCTCAATCAATGATTCAATTAGGAAATTAACCAATAAATTTAGAATTGCATGGAGAAAAAGGTTTACATTCCGGTCAAAGTATATTAGCGCTCCCCTAATGTATGTTGAAGTGGATATTCATAGTACTATTTGGGGGATCTCTTGATTTAGCAATATGTATTGTAATATATATTGTAATTTTTTTTATCAGCAATATGTATTGTAATTGTAATAACAAAAATTGCAAGATAGTGACAAAAAAGCTCTATAAGATTAGAGTAGATTGATAGAATCAATTGGAATTGAACTATTTCAAAAGTAAATTTGTACATCTCTATTTTCTCTTATCTTTTATATTTTTTGAATATATTTTGTACTGGCCAAACCTCGGTCATCGACGCCAGAGAAAGACATCGAACATCAGACATCGGTTGCCCGACAGTAATAATGGGCCACGTAAGTTGGGCCCCACGAATAGTTTGAATTAACATAAGTTAACACCCAGATACTAGAAAGACCTAAAGTCGCGAGAGGATCATGCATGCGGTGTGTATAGTACATTCGGGTGCGACACATATTGATGTGATTCCACTAGCACAATTAGAATGATTCTTGACATTCTTAGGAATCATCTTGAGTTGGTTAAGAGCTAGGCACTTTATCATAGAAATGGATCAAGGTTCTATGAACAAGAACTCACCAAAACTAGTGTCAAAACACAAACTCATATAGAAGTTCCAATTATTGTCAAATTGAACCAACAAAAAGAGGTAAAAACCATAGGCACCGAATAGAAATGAGTGAAAACAACTTTGAACCGAACAAAATGAAATTAAAGGCAAGAAAACTGAATTAGGAAAGCTGGAACAGAA
The DNA here is from genome assembly GCF_051622355.1 of Phaseolus vulgaris. Classification (NCBI taxonomy): domain Eukaryota; kingdom Viridiplantae; phylum Streptophyta; class Magnoliopsida; order Fabales; family Fabaceae; genus Phaseolus; species Phaseolus vulgaris. The sequence continues at coordinate 31,300,955 of NC_143505.1, read as the reverse complement.
ATGTACCGAACCAAAACACAAAGAAGAATAAGAACAGCTGCTGGAAAACTTAAAAATCGAACCAAAAAAGCAAAGAAACAAGCTAAGACAAGGAATTAACAAAGAAGAAAGGAAGGAGAAGAGAATTGCTCATGAAGATGGATGAATGATGGATGATCTCGCCACTAGAAGTGTGGTTGCTCCTAGATGAGAGTGTTGCCGCCACTTGAGGACACCATGGATCCTTCAAGATAAGACTAGAGAAGAAGGCTCAAAAGCTCTCCAATGCTTACTCCAATTTTGAGTATAGTTTCTTTAGATAAATTCCAATATGAATTTTACAAAGAGAGCACCTCTATTTATAGCCTAAGGTGCTGAAATGCAAGCAACACAAATTCAAAAATTCCCTCCTAAGAGACATCTAGAATCGGCGCCAAAACCCAAGCATGAGGAAGGTGTGACTCCTTCCTTCACTTTGGCACCTCCTATTCTACTTCTACACCTATCTACTAACACCCCCCCCCCTAAAGCTCCTAACTAAAGACTAAAAGATGCTATAACAATAGAGGTTTCTAATGTTTCCCTCTAAGCACCTTCAACTAAAGAAATTACAAAAAGAGAAAATAAATGTCCCCTAGCTCCTAAAGCTTTGAACATGCTTCTTGTAAGCCTTTGAGGTGGGCTTTGACCTCCATGGGCGTCCTCCATTTGTGCCTCTACCTCTTCTTGATCTTGTTGATTGGCCTCCATGTTCTCTTGAGCTTGATCTCCATCATACTCCCCGAGTTGGAGAGAATTCGTCCACGAATTCTGGAGACCTACAGAAAAAGGAGTTAGATCGCTGACATTAAAAGTATGACTACCTAAGAATGTATCAGGCATATCTAACTCATAAGCATTGTCATTAATCCTCTTGAGGATTTGGAAAGGTCCATCCCCTCGAGGCATTAGTTTGGACTTCCTTTGAGTAGGAAAGCGATCCTTCCTCAAGTGAAGCCAAACCCAATCGCCCTCATCAAACAACAATGCTTTTCTCCTTTTATTGGCAAGTTCAGCATACTTGCCAACCTTCTTCTCAATTCTCTTCTTGATGTCTTTATGCAAAGTTTTCACAAAAGAAGCCTTTTCATCACCATCTTTGCACAAGACATCTCCAAGAAGGGGAATAGGAAGAAGATCAAGAGGTGTTAGGGGATTAAACCCATAGACCACCTCAAAAGGAGAATGTGAGGTGGTAGAATTTACTACTCGATTATATGCAAACTCAACATGGGGTAGTAAATTCTCCCACACTCTAGGATTCCCTGAAATAAAACATCTCAATAGTTGTCCCAGAGTTCTATTCACCACCTCGGTTTGACCATCACTTTGTGGGTGGCAAGTGGTAGAAAATAAAAGCTTAGTTCCAAGCTTGCCCCACAAGGTCTTCCAAAAGTGACTCAAGAACTTAGAATCTCTATCGGACACTATAGACCTAGGAATCCCATGTAGGCGAACCACTTCTTGAAAGAAGAGGTTTGCAATGTGGCATGCATCATCCACTTTGTGGCAAGGAATAAAGTGAGCCATCTTTGAAAAACGATCCACTACCACAAAAATGGAGTCCTTTCCCTTTGATGTCTTGGGTAAGCCTAAGATGAAATCCATAGATATATCTACCCAAGGCATTGAAGGGATAGGAAGAGGAGTATATAGACCATGGGGATGCATTTTAGATTTAGCTTTGCGACAAGCTATGCATTTATCACACAAACTATGAACATGTTTATGCATATGAGGCCAAAAGAAATGTTCATGCAACACATCCAAAGTTTTAGCAACCCCAAAATGTCCCATTAAACCCCCCTCATGAGCTTCTCTAACAAGAGATAATATAATAGAGCTTTGAGGAACACAAAGACGTTTTCCTTTAAAAAGAAAGCCATTTTGAATAAAAAAAGTCTTTGTGTCCTCCCTTAAGACACTCTTGATAGATGAGAGAAAAATCAAGGTCATCATGATAAAGTTCCTTAATGTGATCAAAACCAAGATATTGAGAGGTTAAAAGATTTAGCAAAGTGTATCTTCTAGAAAGAGCATCCGCCACAATATTTACTTTGCCTTGCTTGTGTTTGATCACATAAGGAAATTGCTCAATGAATTCCACCCACTTAGCATGCCTCTTGTTAAGTTTGTTTTGGCTTTTCAAATATTTAAGAGATTCATGATCACTATGTATCACAAACTCTTTGGGAAAAAGATAGTGTTGCCAAGTAAACAAAGCCCTAACAAGTGCATATAATTCCTTATCATAGGTGGAATAATTGAGATGACTTCCCTTCAATTTCTCACTAAAATAGGCTATGGGGTGGCCCTCTTGAAGGAGAACAACCCCAATACCTATGCTTGAAGCATCACACTCAATCTCAAATGTCTTAGTGAAATTAGGAAGGGCCAAGATGGGAGCATTAGTCAATTTTTCTTTCAAAGTGTCAAAAGCATTTTGTTGTGCTTCTCCCCAATGAAAGACCACATCCTTTTTCACTATGTCATTGAGTGGTGCGGCAATGGTACCAAAGTTTGGGACAAATCTTCTATAGAAAGAAGCAAGTCCATGAAAACTTCGAACCTCATTTAAAGATTTCGGTGTAGGCCAATTTTGAATGGCCACCACCTTTGTTTTGTCCACATGGACCCCTTTACAACTCACAACAAACCCTAGGAATTCTATATGATCAAGAGCAAACATACATTTAGCAAGGTTAGCATACAAATGTTCCTTCCTAAGGGTTTCTAAAACTTGCCTAACATGCAACCTATGGTCATTCAAAGATAAGCTATAAATGAGAATGTCATCAAAGTAAACAACAACAAACTTACCAATGAAAGGTCTAAGAACATGATGCATGAGGCGCATGAAAGTACTTGGTGCATTAGTTAGGCCAAAAGGCATGACTAACCACTCATATAAACCAAAGTTGGTCTTAAAAGCCGTCTTCCATTCATCACCCGGTTTGATACGAATTTGATTGTAGCCGCTTTTAAGATCAATCTTTGAAAAGATTTTGGAACCATGTAATTCATCCAACAAATCATCTAGTCTAGGTATGGGATGCCTATACTTAATTGTTATGTTATTGATGGCCCTACAATCCGAACACATTCGCCATGTGCCATCCTTTTTTGGCACTAAGATGATAGGCATAGCACAAGGACTCTTGCTATCTTGCACCCACCCTTTCTCAATCAAAGCCTCAACTTGTTGGCGAATTTCCTTGGTTTCACTTGGATTGGTCCTATATGCTGGACGGTTTGGTAAAGAAGAGCCCGGTATCAAATCAATTTGGTGCTCAATCCCTCTCAAAGGTGGAAGTCCATTTGGAGGATCTTGAAACACATCTTGGAACTCTTCTACCAAATTTTCCAAGCAATGAGGACTATCAACAAGTGTTTCTACTCTAAGAGTTCTAGGGATGGCTAAGAAAAGAGGATGATGAGCCACTATTTCCCTTTCAATGTCACGCCTAGACACAAGGAGTGTAGGCTTAGAACTCTTATCTTTCTTATCTTTTTCACTCTCCCTCTTTTTCTTCATGATAACTTGGTCCTCATGGACTTCTCTTGGAGAGAGAGATTTTAAAGTAACCTTGTGACCATGGAATTCAAAAGATAGTTTGTTGGTAAAGCCATCATGTAAAACTTTTCTATCAAATTGCCAAGGCCTTCCCAAAAGAACATGAGTGGCTTCCATGGGCACAACATCACATAATACCTCATCTTTGTATTTTCCAATGGAGAAATGGATGAGGACTTGTTTATTAACAATTATTTCTCCTACTTCACTAGGCCATTGTAATTTGTAGGGCTTTGTATGAGAGATAGTAGGCAATCCAAGCTTATCTACTACTCTTGTACTAGCCACATTTGCACAACTACCCCCATCCACTATCAAGGAACAAATGTTGTTTTGAATAAGACATCTTGTATGGAAAATATTTTCCCTTTGACTTTCATCAAAAGGTTGTGAAACTTGTCCAAGAAGTCTTCTCACAACTAACAAGTCCCCTTCAATTGGACATTCGCTCTCTTCCTCACTAGATGCATGAGAATGCAATGAATGCTTAGGAGAATCCGAATCATGCTCACTAACTACAATGCCCTCATGCATGTACATACTTCGTTTGGAAGGACAATTTGCAGCTATATGACCATAACCCATACATTTAAAGCATTTAGTATTGGATGTTCTAGTGGGAGACTTAGGTATAGAAGTAGATGGCTTAGTTTCCTTGGGTTTGAAAGAAGAATCTTTGGAAGGATGTTTAGAAAAAGAAATTTTGTTTCTCCAAGACTTGGAGCAGTATCCATCATTGGAAGCATTTTTGAAAGAGTTTTTCTTAGCAAGTTGGGCTTCCACCTTCATTGCAAGATGAACTAAAGAGCCCAATGATGAATACTCTTGTAACTCAACAATGTCTTGAATATCCTTCCTAAGACCACTCACAAACCTAGCAATCATAGCTTCCTCACTTTCTTCTAATTCAATTTTAAGCACAAGCGTCTCAAGCTCCTTATAATATTCATCCACATTTAGCGTGCCTTGTTGAAACTGTTGGAGTCTCAACATGAGGTCTTTCCTAAAATGTGGGGGCACAAACCTAGCGCGCATATGATCCTTTAAAGAGTTCCAAGAGTCCACGGGAGGACCCTTGTGATAGATAATGTCCTTTACAATTCCATGCCACCATTTCATGGCATAATCACTAAACTCTAGGGTGGCTAGCTTAAGCTTATGCTCATCTTGGATCTCATGGATCTCAAATATTTGTTCACACTTAGCCTCCCAATCTAAATATACATTAGGATCACTAGAGCCATTAAAACAAGGTAGCTTGACCGAAGGAAGCCTAGACTTTGCATCATGATAGAAGCCATTGCCGTAGTGAGTTCTTTCCCCTTGGTAATGATGTCTTTGTCCATGGACTTGGGGTGGAGGTCTCCTTCTCCTATGCTCATCTTCACGGCCAAAATCATTGGAAGAAGCTCTTGTGGAAGGTCTATGATGCTCATCATGAATTGAAGGAGATGGTCTAGCTTGTTGCACCTCCATCTTTTGCAATTTCTCCTCCAATCGTCTAATGGTTCTTTGAGCTTCATGTAATTCACCAAGGATTGAAGCTTTGGAAGGAGAATTCTGCTTGTATGATGCATCACTTGAAAATCCAGCCATTTTGGAAATAAAAAAACAGCAAACACACAAAAACAGCAAACAAGTTAAGAAGCAAAAATTAGCAAAAACAGTGAGTGTTTTAAGCCAAAGTGCCGAAGTGAAATTGAGGCAGAAAAATAGGTCACTCTCAAAGAAATAATGTCCTTGCACCAATCTGATCTTGAGGCCTTGGAATCCTCAAATGAAAGATGTCAAAGCAAGCACACCAATCTCAAAAGCAACCACCACAAAACCAATGAAACAATAAAGACAAACAAGAAAAGGTATAAGCAAGGAAAGGTAATTGCAAAAGGAAAAATATATGTAAGACAAACTCAAAGAGTAAGAATGAAAGACAATCAAGAAAATAAAGAACTCAATGAGAAAAGTAGGCACACAAAAGAATACTTAAGGAAAAGCACTAGAGTAGATGAAGAAAACAAAAATTTAGCTACTGGAAATTTTTTTTAATGCAAACTGTGCTTGATATTCACTGATTTAACTGGAATGATGTAGAGCGAACTGGATTATGAAATTTAAACCATAGAAACTTCAAGATGTTAACTCAATAATGGCACTGGAATCAATTAAAAACAGTAAGCCAATTAATTGAGATAAATTTTTTAAAATCGCTGCCAGATTACCGTATTCTTTTCGGCAGAATTGTACACTTTTTTTATTTTATTTATCATTTTTTGTGTACTTTGAATTTTTGAATGATTCTTTTTTCTATTCTTTTCTAACACTTTGAATATCACAAATCCAGAATTTCAGAATTTTACAGTGAGTAAATCAATTGCAATAAGGAAAAACAGTAAGCACTTTTTTTCAGAAACAGAGGAATCCTAATAGGAATAAAAAAACAGAATTATGAACTAGCAAAGACATAATGGAAAATGATGTATTGGAACTTGTATAGGTCTAGAATACAAGTATGAACTCAATTCTAAAAAGAAAAATGCACAAAGGATCAATATCAATTCAGAAAATTATATGACACTAAAGCAAGAAACAATCAAAAACAATAAAAGTACTACTAGAAGTAATGACAATTATGGAATAACATGACTAAGACAAAACTTGACATGATTCAAAAAGGAAAATACTCAAACATATGATAAAAAAAAAATTAAAACAGCAAGTAAACTCAAAATAAGCCTAAAACAGAAACTTAAATTGCAAGAAATTAAAAGAGCTCTTGAAATAAAGTGCTACACAACTCAACAATTAAACAAGAACACACCTAAACTCATGATACCACATGATGTGATTCCACTAGCACAATTAGAATGATTCTTGACATTCTTAGGAATCATCTTGAGTTGGTTAAGAGCTAGGCACTTTATCATAGAAATGGATCAAGGTTCTATGAACAAGAACTCACCAAAACTAGTGCCAAAACACAAACTCATATACAAGTTCCAATTATTGTCAAATTGAACCAACAAAAAGAGGTAAAAACCATAGGCACCGAATAGAAATGAGTGAAAACAACTTTGAACCGAACAAAATGAAATTAAAGGCAAGAAAACTGAATTAGGAAAGCTGGAACAGAAATGTACCGAACCAAAACACAAAGAAGAATAAGAACAACTGCTGGAAAACTTAAAAACCAAACCAAAAACAGCAAAGAAACAAGCTAAGACAAGGAATTAACAAAGAAGAAAGGAAGGAGAAGAGAATTGCTCATGAAGATGGATGAATGATGGATGATCTGGCCACTAGAAGTGTGGTTGCTCCTAGATGAGAGTGTTGCCGCCACTTGAGGACACCATGGATCCTTCAAGATAAGACTAGAGAAGAAGGCTCAAAAGCTCTCCAATGCTCACTCCAATTTTGAGTATAGTTTCTTTAGATAAATTCCAATATGAATTTTACAAAGAGAGCACCTCTATTTATAGCCTAAGGTGCTGAAATGCAAGCAACACAAATTCAAAAATTCCCTCCTAAGAGACATCTAGAATCGGCGCCAAAACCCAAGCATGAGGAAGGTGTGACTCCTTCCTTCACTTTGGCACCTCCTGTTCTACTTCTACACCTATCTACTAACACCCCCCCCCCCCCCCTAAGCTCCTAACTAAAGACTAAAAGATGCTATAACAATAGAGGTTTCTAATGTTTCCCTCTAAGCACCTTCAACTAAAGAAATTACAAAAAGAGAAAATAAATGTCCCCTAGATCCTAAAGCTTTGAACATGCTTCTTGTAAGCCTTTGAGGTGGGCTTTGACCTCCATGGGCGTCCTCCATTTGTGCCTCTACCTCTTCTTGATCTTGTTGATTGGCCTCCATGTTCTCTTGAGCTTGATCTCCATCACATATAAGTGTTCCTTGGAAGCGCTAAGGCCCGTAAGGGTTAGGATTTCTAGGGAAAGACTGCAAGCATGGCACGTGAATAATTAAGGCACCCACAAAACAGATGGTGCCACAGCGTTGGTACCCTGGTGGCCATGCTATTAGAAAGATTGCACTCCAGAAGAGGCAAGTCTTGTGTCGCGGTTGCGCTAAGCTTGTGCAATGCGTCACATGATGCCTCACCAGTAACCCTAATTCCACTTAAGGAAAGATCCTTGTCAGACCGGGAAGTTGACCTAATTACAGCCTATATAAAGTGATGGAGATCAAGATCAAGACGAAATGGAGGCCAATAATCAAGGACAAGAAGAGGTAAAGGCTCAAGTGTTAGATTCTCAAGGAGTCATTAGCCCACCTCATAGGCTTACAAGGAGCAAGTTCAAGGCATTAGGAAATAGTGGGAGGTTGTTTTCTCTTTTTATAGTTTCTTGTGTAATAAAAGGTGCTTAGAGGGAAACAATAGTGATGGAGGAGGGCCAAGCACAACCTCCCATGAAAGGCTAGACCCCAAATCAAGAGCGTCTAGACCCAAGCCAAGCATCTAAGACCAAGCTAGGAGCGTCTAAGACCAAGCTAGGAGCGTCTAAGATCAAGCTAGGAGCGTCTAAGATCAAGCTAGGAGCGTCTAAGACATGAAGACTTGGATCAAGCTATGAATGGGAGAATGACATATTGGTACATGTTCCGTGAAGGCCCATCAAGTGTAGCCTAGTTTTAATTGGGGTGTAAATAGCATAGCCATGTGGACAAATGTTTATTTTTCTGCACATTAGAATTAAGGAGGAGTTAACCTTGATTAGCTAAAGGTTTCTAGAAGCCTTCACTAATCAAGTTCGGCCATGTGTAAGTTGGAGGGCCATGTGCACCCATGTGCCATGTGCTCCATGTGCCTCCATGTGCCACTTCTTTACATTTCATTTGGCTTACATTTGTGTAGCATTTAGGTCATCAAATCTGGTCCTCTTTAGCCTATAAAAAGAGGAGCCTACACCTTGTATTTTCAAGATTGAATAGAGTATTGTTATGCTGCCAATTTAGTGTCATACATTACTCCTTGCCTAGCTTCTAGGTTTTAATCTTCATTTCACCACTTTCAAAGAGGTTGGCCGAACCTCCCCATTTCCACACTCTTCATGCACCTTCAAGGTCACCACACCTCTTAGGAGGACCTTGTCCATCTCCTCCATTAAGCTTCCGCACCATCTTCAACAAACATCCAAGAAGAGCTCATAGGAAATCCATCATTTGGTATCATGAGCTATGGTTCTTCAAAGATGAGTATCTCTTTGTCATTTTCTTTTTGAGTTCTTCTTAAATCCGTGTTGTTCTTCATCTTCCATATTGTCTTGCTATTTTTTAATTTTTGTTTTGAATTGGTGTGCTGTTTGGAAATTCCAATCGGTGCATCTTGTAAAATTGTTATTGAGCAATCTTTGTGCAATTTTTGGTAGGATTCCATATAGTTTGTGTTGCTGTTTTTATTTTAGGTATCTGAGTCCTTATTGCAATTTTATTTGGTTCATATTGTGTTCATTTGAGTCTTTTAATTTCTGAATCTATATGTGTTTTGTCTAGTCATGTTTCTTCCAAAAATGTCATCAAATCATAGTAGTACTTTGTTTGGCTTATTTGTTTCTTGTTTTTGGTATAAATGCTTGATCTGAATCTGCTGTGTTTTTTATCCTTTGGTGCTTTTTATTTTTAGCTTGAGTTCATATTTGTGTTTAGATCTACACAAATTTCAATTCCATTGTGTTTTTTCTTTTGGTATATCTTGCTGTTTTTTTTCAGATTTACAGAATCCCCTGTTTTGCATAACTCTGTGCTGGCTGTTTTGCTTAAGAAAATTATTTTCCCATATAAGAAAATTTTGAGCCTCTGGATTTTGCAAAATTGAGGTGTTAGAGAAAGGACAAAAAAAGAATCAGTTCAAAAAAACAAATAGAAAAAAATGATAAATATTATAAAAACAGTGTGCAATCCTGACGCTACAACTGGCGTAACTGAGCACTGATTTTAGAAAATTTATTTAAAAAAATGGTGCGTGCGTTTGGAGTGAAACCAACACCAGAATTTTGTTAAGATCTTGATTTGTTTGCATATAAATTTTCAGAAGCAAATATTAAAAGGCCAGCTCAGCATAAATCAGTGAAAATCACGCTCTCTGGACCACAACAATTATTTCAGTGGTGCTGTTTTTTGATTTTGAAATCAAATCTAGTGCTATTCTATAGGTTCCATTTTGTGTGCCATCCTTTTTTTGAGTACCTTTTTATTTGCTTGTCTAATTTCATTGGAACTCTTTCTAGTTGTCACATTTAATTCCTTTTGTGTGGTACTGTTTTTCAAATTAATTTGTTTCTTGCTTTAATTCTTTGACCTCTAAGCTTGGTGGTGGATTAATTATCAATTGGTACTTGATTGAGTGGGATTTGACTTGAGGGGAGTCTAGTTTGCTTAATAGGTGCTGGATTGAAGAATTAATTACCTAATTCCAAGAGGAACAAAGGCAAGGGGCAGAAACAAACACCTTCTAAATGCACCACATACATTGGAAGGCCCAAAAAAGAAGAGACAACAAAAGAAGTGCAAATAGAAAAAATCAACAAAAGGGAGTTCATCTAATTTCTTTTCAACTTAACTCTTGTTAATTACTTGTTTAATTACACAATTAGACGATGAGTGTGTCTTCAAGGCCTCCAAGTGTCCAAGAAGCCTCACCTAGGGCCGACTAGTTTAGAACTTTCCAGCTTAGCAATTGTTAATTGTTTTGTTAATTGCTTTTGTTTAGTCTTGTTTAAAGCTTTTATTATTTGTTTTGTTTGTCAAATAGTTTGCATTGTTTTCTTGCATTCAAAATTTGATTTCTACATCCTCATTGTGTTTCAAGTGATTTACCTAAAGAAAGATTTGTGTGAAGGTCTTGAGGGATAGTTTTTGGCTAAGGCAAAGACTTGGTATTTAAGTAGTCCATTGTGACTCACCTCTCTTACCTGGAAAACTACCTTCATTAGCTTCCCTCCTCTTTCTTAAAAGTAAAACATTTCTAAACACAAAGCTTTAGTCATGTCTTCTCACTCCTCTAAATCTCTTAAAAGTGAGGTGAAATCCTTAAAATCTCTTTTGAAACAACTTTCCAAGGATATGCAATCAATTTCATCTAAACAATTGGAGAATGAGGCTAAAACTAATGAATTGACTAAAGCAAAGGATGAGAAGTCTTACATTTTAAAAAAATTACCTTCTCATGCATCTATCTCTAAAAATCATGATTCTTTTGGGGAGGGAAGCCTTAGAATAAATGATTATTATCAAGCACCCCCTAGAAGTCATAGAAGAGATATAAAAGAACAAGAAAACCCAAGAGAGGTTAGGGTAGACCAACCCCATTTCCATGGAAAAGAAAATATAGAAGCTTGCCTAGATTGGGAAATGAGGGTAGAAAAATTGTTTGCTTCCCATAAAGAAAGAAAGGAAAGAAAAATACAAAAGAAAAGACAGGAAGTCGAAAGGGAAGCTAAAGAAAAAGAAAAAGAAAAAGAAAAGCATGAGAAGACCCTTGAGAAACAAAAGGCGTGGGAGAAGAGTGTTCCTTCCCACAAGGTCATTCAACAAGACAAAAGATTTAAAAATACCTTTGAAAATATGTGTCTTGTTGAACAACCTCAAAGCCTTACCTTTTGTAAAGGAACACTTGCAAGCATAGAAAAAAAAAAGAATCCTTAAAAGAGGCTTGCATAGATTATTTTACATATATACCAAGATATCCCCAAGTGAAGGTCAAGTTATCTATAGGTAACTACCAAACCAATTTTTTATGTGAGGTAGTACCTAAAGAAACTTGTAATGTCTTATTGAGACAACCCTTGCAAAGCATTAAAATTTTCATGAACAATGGTTGTATCAACGAGACTACCTTCACACATAAAAGAAAAACTCTTCATAAAGGAGAACTCATGGGACAAAATAGAGTTGATAAAACTCTAGAGCTTTTAAAGGGAAAACTTTTGTCGCCCATGAGAAAAGAAGTTCAAAGACATTACCTTAGATACGTTTCTTGTTTTAAAAATACGCCTAAGGCAATGTCTCGTGCACTCTATACTCCTTTACCTTTTGCAAATGATCTTTGGGAAGACATAAACCACGATTTTATCTTAGAGCTTCCTAGGACAACAAAAGGTTTTTCCATGGATATGGATAAACTCTTCTCTAGAGAAGTGATAAGTCTCCATGGTTTATCTTCAAGCGTAGTGTTGGATAGAGCTCCAAAAATTGAAAACCATCATTCGAGGATACTTTTAGAAAAACTTGAAATTAAGTTGTACTCTTCAAATTTTTATCCTCAAAAGAATGGTCAAAATAAAATTGAAAACATAGCTCTTTCCACTATGCCTAGAGTAATCATAAAAGACAAACACAACTCTAGAGATGAGCATGCACACCATAAAGTAGTTCACAAAACTACTTATATTTCTACTTTTGAGGTTGTATGTGGGCTAAATCATCTTTCTTCTTTTGAGTTGTTACCATCTCCTATAGGATTTGTGCCTAAGGAGAAAGTAACCACAATTGAAAATTTTAAAATGCATAAGATGATTAGAGAACACATACAACAATCAAAAAAGAAATATTGTAAAAAGTTGCCAAATACAAAAGAAAAACAAAAATGGCAACTTAGTGAAATTAATTTTCAAACTAACACCTCTGCTTTATTTGATGATTTCCGTAGGTACACGTTTGACCCGGGAGGGCAATCCTAGTTCTCAAAGCAAGAGGCTGCTATCCGAGATCAAGTCTGAAGATCTGAGGATAGATCTTCTCAAGAAGGAGGAGATGATGGACACCATCCCGCCACAACCATCCCCCTAGGAAGCAAAAGCATTGGATTTGAGGACAAATCCTTTTCAAGAGGGAGGGGATGATGGAGGAGGGCCAAGCACAACCTCCCATGAAAGGCTAGACCCCAAGTCAAGAGCATCTAGACCTAAGCCAAGCATCTAAGACCAAGCTAGGAGCGTCTAAGACCAAGCTAGGAGCGTCTAAGATCAAGCTAGGAGCATCTAAGATCAAGCTAGGAGCGTCTAAGACCAAGCTAGGAGCGTCTAGGACAAGAAGACTTGGATCAAGCTATGAATGGGAGAATGACATATTGGTACATGTTCCGTGAAGGCTCATCAAGTGTAGCCTAGTTTTAATTGGGGTGTAAATAGCATAGCCATGTGGACAAATGTTTATTTTTCTGCACATTAGAATTAAGGAGGAGTTAACCTTGATTAGCTAAAGGTTTCTAGAAGCCTTCACTAATCAAGTTCGGCCATGTGTAAGTTGGAGGGCCATGTGCACCCATGTGCCATGTGCTCTATGTGCCACTTCTTTACATTTCATTTGGCTTACATTTGTGTAGCATTTAGGTCATCAAATCTGGTCCTCTTTAGCCTATAAAAAGAGGAGCTTACACCTTGTATTTTCAAGATTGAATAGAGTATTGTTATGCTGCCAATTTAGTGTCATACATTACTCCTTGCCTAGCTTCTAGGTTTTAATCTTCATTTCACCACTTTCAAAGAGGTTGGCCGAACCTCCCCATTTCCACACTCTTCATGCACCTTCAAGGTCACCACACCTCTTAGGAGGACCTTGTCCATCTCCTCCATTAAGCTTCCGCACCATCTTCAACAAACATCCAAGAAGAGCTCATAGGAAATCCATCAATTAGACACCTCTTTTGTAAAAGCATCTCTAGGCCTTAGTTTAGGAAAATATAGAAGCTTGGGGGGTGTGAGCTTAGTAGGAGCATGAGCTTGAGGAGTGAGTTTAGTAGGGGGCGTGTTTGTAGAAGTAGGTAGCTTCTAGAATAAGCTTGTATATGACCGACCCTTGCTCCTATAAAAGGAGGGCTTAGGTCCTTCACAATTCAGATTGGAATTTGGCTATAGAGAAACTCTACTCAAATTGAGAGAGAATTTGTGAGAACTTTGTCTTCTCCTACACCTTGTCTTATCTTGAGTGCCTTGGTTCTCTCAAGTGGCGGCATTTGCTCACTTATCTTGAAGCCTTCACACTCCAAGTGGCGTGACCACCAACCAAGCTCTTCATCCTCATAAGTTCTTCTCTTCTTCATCTTTTCATTTCATCTACATGTCATACGAAATTTCTAAACATGTTTAGCTTCTTTATGTTCGGCATTTCAGCTTATTTCTAGCTTTGTTTCGGTTCTTCTTCCTTTGCTTTGTTTTTGGTTCGGTACTTTTCTTTTTTAAGCAATTCTATTCGGTTCATTTGCTTTTATACACATATTAATCGGTTCAATTGGCAATAGATGGATCTTCCATGTGAGTTTGGTGTTTGGTGCAAGTTTTGGTGAGTTCTTGAAACATAGAACATTGATCCAATTCTATTAAAAGTGCCTATTCTTTCTCCAACTCAAGTTGATTCCATAAATGTGAAAGAATCATCTCTTGTGTCGCGGCTGCGCTAAGCTTGTGCAACGCGTCACATGATGCCTCACCAGTAACCCTAATTCCACTTAAGGAAAGATCCTTGTCAGACCGGGAAGTTGACCTAATTACAGCCTATATAAAGGGTGGTAAGAACCCTAGAAAAGGTACATCGTTTCTAAGACTAAAACGACTTTACATACTTACTGTTTCTTAGCCCAGTACTGACTTGATTGTCGGAGTGCAATCAACAGGTACGACCCCCTCTATTTCAACGGAGCCACTCTCAGCTACCTAAGGAGAGAGCGAAAACCACCAGGAGATAAGAGGAGCCACCATCTGCCTTTGAAGTCAACGGTGGCTGAGTCAACCAGCGAGAACATTTGGTGCCCACCGTGGGGCCCGATAAAACTAGGTCTCATTCACAATCGTGTTGAGAGCCACCCAACAACATGAGGAAAACGAGGCAAGGATCAGTTGCGCCCGAAGGAGGGGACAACGTCACCATGCAACAGTTGATGGAGACCATACGTGCCCTTCAACAGGCGGTAGCGGCGTCCAGAGTCGATCAGGATCGTTCCCAAGTCGACCTCGCCGCGTCACAAGCAAGCAATGAAGAGTTGCGCAGAACCAACGAGGAGCTGCGTAGGAATTTACAACATGTAGGGGAACGTACGGTGGATGAGCGAGCACCCCCCATGTCGTTCTCTCAAGCGATCATGGACACTGTGATACCAGCCACATTCATGGGCCCGAAGGTCACCTTCATAGGTGTAGAGGACCCAAAGGCCCACATCACAACTTTCCACACCCAGATGATGCTTTCAGGGGGGCTCCGACGCCATGCACTGTAAGCTATTCATGAGCGCGCTGTCAGGCACAACGTTGGACTGGTTCGTCAGTCTTCCTGACGGACACATTACCTCGTTCGATCAATTCTCAACGCTGTTCAGAGAACAATACATTGTCAACTGGGTTCCCCCTCTAGTCTCTTACGATCTTTTTGACGTAAAGCAATACTAGGGAGAGTCGTTGAAAGATTTCTTAAACCGATTCGGGTCACAGATGGTGAAGCTACACACCAAGGACGAAGACATGATGGTGCATGCCTTCAGGAAAAGAGTATTGTCAAGACCCTTCAGTGATTCACTGATAAGATGCCGCCCAAAGACGTTATGTGAGATCAGATGTCGAGCGGTGCCCACATCGTCGCAGAAGGGGAGGTCACAGAAAAACGCGGTAGCGTTGGCCCAGTCCGACCTCGGGGAACCAGTCGTCCTCAGCCTATGAGGGTACATAAGGCCACAAAGGAGAAGAAATCCCCGAGAACATAGCCACCGTACGAAGAAAGGAAGCCCCAGACCAGGGCACGCACGAGAGAAAACGACTCCACCAGACACAACTTCTAGGTGGACCTTAAGGAGCTGATCGCCATCCCCAACGTGACCGACAAATTAAAGTCTCTACCGAAGACCGATAAGAGGCTAGGGCCCAGCAAAAACGTTTGGTGCGAGTTCCATCAAACCTTTAGCCACAGCCTGCGCAACTTTCTGGCATTGGGATTCCAGTTAGATGAACTGGTAAAGAGCGGTTTCTTAAAGGACTACCTGCAAGAGCCGCATGTGGCCCTGACGTCAGCGGCCCCAACGGGAGATTAGGGGCACGAGGTGCCCATTCATTGAGAGATCAGCACCATCGCTGGAGGATTCTCAAGAGGAGGGTGTACTGCCTTCCAGCGTAAGAAATACGCCAAGGGAGTGATGATAGTAGAAGCGCAGAAGTCGGACCAGACGCCCGAGCCCGACCTTGTCTTCACCAAGACTGACTTGCAGGATGTGGTCCCACACGAAAATGACCCACTGGTGATCTCAATGGTGACAGTGGGCAGAAACGTACATCGCGTTCTTGTTGATCAGGGAAGCTCGACCGACATGATGTTCTAGTCGACCTTCAACAAACTGCAGTTGTCTCCTGACTAGTTGAGGCCTTATGATGGTTGTCTGTATGGTTTCGCAAGAGATCAGGTAGAAGTGCGGGGACACGTAGAGTTGAGGACAACCTTCGTTGACGGCACAGTGTCCCGCACTGCTAACATCAGGTATCTTGTTGTTAATGCTCCCTCAGCCTATAACATACTTTTGGGTAGGCTTGCTTTGAACAGGATTGGAGTTGTAGCTTCTTCGAGGCATATGAAGATGAAGTTGCCTTCCCTTGAAGGAGTCGTGATCACCATGAAGTCTAATCAAAAGAAGGCTAAAAGGTGCTACGAGAACAACCTCAAGACCAAGAGAGGAGTTTGCGCAGTCACCACCCAACCTCCAAGGGAAGAAGGGGTAACCCGCCTCGAGATCGCCCGAGAGAGACGACCCTAGCCTGCAGAAGAAGTGTTGGAGAAGGAGATCAGGGGAAAGAAGTTCAAGCTTGGCAAGTCTTGGGACCAAGAAACACAGGACCAGATTGCTGACGTCATAACACAACACATGGATGCTTTCACATGGTCAGCCTTAGACATGCCTGGCATCGACCCTGATTTCCTATGTCATCACCTCACCATGGACCCACAGGTCTGACCTGTCCTCCAAAGAAGGAGAAAGTTCAAGGATGACATGTCATCAGAGAAGAGACCCAGAAGCTGCTGAGCGTTGACCACATCAAGGAGATCCAATACCTAAAGTGGCTGGCGAACGTAGTGTTGGTCAAAAAGGTCAGCGAAAAGTGGAGGATGTGCGTGGACTTTACAGATCTCAATAAAGCTTGTTCGAAGGACTCCCACCCTCTTCCCAGCATCGACGCTCTGGTAGACAGTGCCTCAGGATGTAGACTTCTCAGCTTCCTGGATGCTTTCTCTGGATACAACCAAATTCGAATGCATCCGAAGGACGAATGGAAGACAATGTTCATGAGGGATCTCTCTTGTTACTGCTACAAAGTGATTCCCTTTGAGCTCAAGAACGCAGGGGAAACATACCAGAGGCTAATGGACAGAGTACTTGCGCCCATGATAGGACGAAATGTCCAGGCATACGTGGACGACATGGTGGTCACCTCCCAGGTGAAAGATCAGCACGTCGCTGATTTGGAGGAGCTATTTACCACGATAGCTAAGTACAGGTTGAAGTTGAACCTTGAATACTGTGTGTTTAGGGTAGAGGCAGGAAAGTTCTTAGGGTTCCTACTCACTGAGTGTGGGATAGAGACGAACCCTGAGAAATGCGCTGCAATCATTGCCATGCGCAGCCTGATGTCAGTGAAGGAGGTGCAGCAGTTGACAGGGCGGATGGTCGCTCTGTTCAGATTCGTGTCAGCAGGAGCAGATAAGGGGCATCCCTATTTCCAGTGCCTAAAGAGAAATAGCAAGTTCGTCTAGACCAAGGAGTGTGAGGAATCCTTTCTCAAGTTGAAGGAATACTTCGCTGGCCCACCAGTATTGTGCAAGCCGCCACCGCCAGGCACCTCGCTTCGCTTGTAATTCGCAGTCACAGATCGGGCAATCAGTTCGGTCCTGGTCCAGGAGCAGGATCAGGTACAAAGGCCGATATATTTCATGAGCAAAGTTTTCCAAGAGCCTGAGTTGAGGTACCAGACCATATAAAAGGCAACTTTGGCGGTAGCATTTTCAGCGCGAAGACTTCACCACTACTTTCAGAGCTTCACCGTGATAGTAATGACGGATCTTCCCATTCGCAAGGTCCTATAGAAAACCGATGTGGCGGGACGAATGGTGCGTTGGGCGGTGGAGCTATTAGAGCTTGATGTTCAGTATGAAACCAGAGGACCTATCAAAGGCCATGTTTATGCTGACTTCGTAGTAGAGATCTCCTCGGCAGCCACGCACCAAGAAGGAGCAGATTTCAGGTGGGTCCTCTCCGTAGATGGGTCCACTAATCAACAGGGGAGCAGGACTGGCGTCATTTTGGAAGGACCAAATGGGTTACTGATCGAACAGGCCTTGCGGTTTACTTTCAAGGCCAATAACAACCAGGCGGAGTATGAGGCCCTATTAGCGGGAATGTTGCTAGCTAAAGAGATGGGGGCGGAGAGTTTGATGGCGAAGAGTGACTACCTGTTAGTAATGGGGCAGGTTACAGGAGAATACCAGGCCGAGGACCCCCAGATGATTGCATACCTACAGTATGTCCAAATCCTAAAGGAGACTTTTGTGGTGTTCGAGTTAGTATATGTCCCTCGAGAACAAAATGCCCAAGCTGACTTGCTAGCAAGGCTCGCCAGTTCAGGCAAGGGGGGCAGAAAAAGGACAGTCATACAGGAGACCCTGAGGACACCTCGAACCACCACAGACAGCACAACAGAAGTCCAGCAGATAAGTACCTCAGAAGGTGTTAAGAGAAGTCACCGGTCGTTGACTCAAGAAACCTTGAAAACGCCCAGAATAAGCACATACATGTTATCAGGGGGAGAGCCAATGCAAGTTTTTCTAGTTGAAGGAGGCGAAACCTAGATGACACCCTACCGACGCTACTTGGTTGATGGGATACTCCTGCTCGAACCCACAGAGGCCAAGGTAGTTAAGAAATACACCCTGATCGACTGGGATTTGTTTAGACACGGGTATACTCACCCTACCCTAATATGGCAGAACTTCACGAAGGGATATGCGAGAGTCACATCGATGACCGAGCTCTCTCATCGAAGGTCGTTCGTGCAGGAAATTACTGATCAACCATGAGGGAAGACTACACGAGGTATGCACAGCGGTGCAAGTAGTGTCAGGAACATGCTGACTGGCACAAGGCGCCACCAGAGGAGCTTAGATTGATTTATAGCCCATGGCCATTTCATACCTGAGGAATCAACATTATAGGGCCATTCCCTTTAGCAGTGCGACAGATGAAGTACCTCGTGGTTGCCATTGAGTACTTTACAAAGTGAATAGAGACTAAGCCAGTAGCGCAGATCACACCCCACAAGGTCCAGCACTTTGTGTGGAAGAACATAGTATGCCGCTTTGGAGTCCCAAAACGTTTGGTGTCCGATAACGGCACCCAGTTTGCAAGCCAAACGTTGGGCAAGATGTGTACAGAGCTTGGAATAAAGCAGCTATTTACATCAGTCGAACACCCCAGACAAACGGGCAAGTCGAGTCTGCCAACCGAGTTTTGCTCAAAGGTCTGAAGAGAAGGCTGGAGAAAGCCAAGGGGACCTGGGCAGAAGAGGTTCCTAGAATTGTGTGGCCTTACCACACCACTCCCAATCGACTACCAAGGAAACACCCTTTAGCTTGGTGTATGGTTCGGACGCGATGATTCCTGTAGAAATCCAGGAGAACTCACCACGTTTTCAGAACTTCGTGGCTGAAGAATCCAACGAAGAAAGAAAGGTGAACCTGGATCTACTGGATGAAGTCAGGGAAGAAGCAAGAATCAAGGCTGAAGCCTTGAAGAGAAGGGTGGAGTATAAGTACAGCTCCAAGCTGAGATCTCGACAGTTCCAGGTCGCCGACCTGGTGATGCGAAAGGCCCACCCATACCAGCTAGAAAAGAAGTTGTCTCCCAAGTGGACTGATCCCTTCCGTGTGACAGAGGCCCTTAAGAATGGAGCATACAGGTTTGAGACCTTAAAAGGTGGAGCAATCCCTCGTACGTGGAATGCGACCAACCTTAAGTTTTATTTCAGTTAAGTTATTACATTGTACACAGTTTTAGGGGACACTTTTTTTCCCTTATAAGGGTTTTTTAACGAGGTCACCCAATAAAATTTCAGTTATTCAATTAAAGAGATATATTTGCAAGTATTTTTGTACAGTGCAGAGAGTGAACCTCTCCCTTGGGTTAGAAACACAAGACGGGAATAGTATGGTTCCTAGTGAGCCTCCCTCTTGCGTGGGAACGCCAAGGTCGAGAACAGTATGGTTCCCAGATAAAATCCTCCCTTGCCTCTATACGACGAGGACGAGGTCAGTTAATGAACCTCTCCCTTGGGTTAGAAACACCAAGACTAGGAATAGTATGGTTCCTAGTGAGCCTCCCTCTTGCGTGGGAACGCCAATGTCGAGAACAATATGGTCGGGAACGCCATGGTCAAGAACAGTTTTGCAGTGTTTGAGCTCCTTGATCTGAATAGCGTCTTGGCTTGCTACCTCCTTCAGCTTCTGCATCTTAGTCATGGTATAACTAGATGCAACGAAAAAGTCCCTAAGGCACTTGGCTGCGTGCTCTTGTAAGGGGTCTTCATCCATGCTTTCCATCCTTTCCTACTCTTGGAAGGACAGAAGGGCCCGTTGGAGGAAGGCGGGCAGATCAGCAGGAGGCGTGCCATGATTGCCCCGAGAGGCGTTTTCCCCCTCACTTTCGTGTACCACGATGTCGCAAGGAGAAGAGGCGCTTGGAGGGTTTTTCCTAAAGGATGGGGTGCGATCATCCGAAGTTAAGTTCGCAGGCACTGTAGCATCGAATTTCTTTTTCTTCTTGAATACGAGGCCTGAACAGGTATCCTCGTCCTTAGAGGAAGTTGCCTCGCTACCCTCTTTTGCCTATGATCTACAGGGGCTGGAGCAGAAGGGCCTGGGGCAGAAGCGACAGGAGTCGAGGCGTCGGCATCAGAAGGGCCAGGAGCAGCCTTGTGTTGGAGGGCCACTTCAGCTAGTTGCCTCCTCTTCTCGACATTAAGCATCGTGCCTGCATAAGAAAACAACAATGCATAAGAGTCCAATCCCACAAAACACAAGTTAAAAGTAACACATGAAGTAGAAACAGAGGAAGAAAGGGAGGGTACCAATGTACTCGAGTTTGATCAACTCCAAGGTGCTAAACACCGCCCCCAAGTTGGAGAAGAACTCGCATGCCTCCCGATCTTACGGGGCCAAGTCCTCAAGGCACCTTGGTTTTTTTAGCCCTGGTTTCTCCACCCAATAGAGGGGAAACTCATCCAACAGGGTAGGGTTAAACTTGCTACAAAATATCTTGAAGAACTTCCCTTTGAAGCCCTTATACGATTGTTGGAAGAGCGACAACAAGACTCTTCCAACGACCCCATTAAAGCTCATCCACAACTTCTTCCCTAGGTTCTTGGCCTCGAAGAAGTACAGGAACACATCCATTGATGGCGTATGGCCAAAGTGGATGCAGAGTATAGAGAAGGCCCTGACGAACGCCCAGTTGTTGGGGTGTAGCTGGGCGAGAGCCACGTTGACCTCGGTGAGAAGCGCGCGCTCGAACCCCGTGAATGGCAAGCGGAGCTTGAGCCTTTTGAAGATAGTGGAGTACGCAAAGAAGAAGTGTTCTTTTGGGTCCGCGCGGTCATCAGCGCACACAGGTACGCCTTCCCTACAAGGCAGGACCTTCACGAACCTGTCGTGCTCCTTCTCGAAGATGCAAAATTTTTCTTTAGACTTGCTCTCCTTATACGCCTCTATCTCCTTAAAGGAGGTGATTTTAGAAGTTTTGGCTATAAGGATGTCAGGAGCCCAACAGTATAGTGTTGTTTGGTAGTCGATGGAAGGAGGAGGGTTTGGAGTGGTTTTCGTTCGAGCCATCTCGAGGATAAAAGCTAAGGGAAGGAGAAGAAAAAAAGAAAGAAAAGGGCAGAGTTCAGAGAGGAGAGTTGGAGCGTTTCAGAAATTCAAAAAGCAAAGAGATGCGAAAACGAAGAGCATGAATCATAAAGTGCAGAAAACATAAGTAGTCCCAGAACATATGGCATGGTATGAGCATCAGAATCATAAAACAGGGGCGATCATAAAGTAAAAAGCATACCTTTGAGCAATTAGGGTTCGAAGGTTGAAGTGGTTGAGGAGGAAGAGAGCGTTTTGAGAGAAGAAAATGCTCGAGAAATGATAAAGAGAAGTAATGAAACAATGAAGGAGCGTAGGGGTTTGAAGGGTTTAACGTATACAAAGAAGCGCAAGCGGCAATGAGTCTTAACCATTGATCCTTCCACGTGTACACTGATTAAAAAGTATGGTGAAACGCCACTTCGGTGCACTATTCACATCCCATCACTCTAGCACCACGTAGGTCGCCGTGGGCGATCACTTAGCCTTTTCGGTAAAACAAGTTATAGCTCGAGCCTGGGGGGCTTGTGTACTGGCCAGACCTCGGTCATCGGCGCTAGAGAAAGACATCAGACATCGGACATCGGTGGCCCGACAGTAATAATGGGCCACATAAGTTGGGCCCCACAAACAGTTTGAGTTAACATAAGTTAACACCCAGATACCAGAAAGACCTAAAGTCACGAGAGGATCATGCATGGGGTGTGTATAGTACTTTGGATACGACACAAACAAGTGTTCCTTGGAAGCGCTAAGGTCCTTAAGGATTAGGGTTTCCAGTGAAAGACTGCATGCATGACACGTGAATAATTAGGGCACCCACAGAACAGATGGCGCCGCAGCGTTGGTACATGAGTTGGTACCCTAGCGGCCATGTTGTTAGAAAGATTGCATTCCAAAAGAGGCAAGTCTTGTGTCGCGGTTGCGCTAAGCTTGTGCAACACGTCACAGGATGCCTCACCAGTAACCCTAATTCCACTTAAGGAAAGATCCTTGTGGGACAGAGAAGTTGACCTAATTACAGCCTATATAAAGGGTGGTAAGAACCCTAGAAAAAGTATGTCGTTTCTAAGACTGAAACTTACTATTTCTTATAATCCAATACTGACTTGATCGTCGAAGTGCAGTCAACGACGGCTGAATCAACCGGCGAGAACATATTGTTTATTATCAAGAATCTATTTTCTATATAAATTGTAGTACTCGAAAAAAGCAATCATACACTACTTCCATTTATGATCAAACTTTTCTCCTTTAAACAAATGAGGTTTAGTTACAACTTGTCCAAATTTTCCATGGCATCTGGAATTTACTCCTCTTGTCCTAAAAAAACTAACCCTAAGATGTTAACGTTAATACCAACCGAAAGAAACAGTAATTTATGGAAAGAGATTTGGAATATAATTATAAAAAATATCTCAAAAAAATTAGATTAGTAACCAAGTAATTTATAGGCATGACTAAGACTAGTATTAGTATTATAGTAGATACTAATGTTTATTAAGATTTATGGTTAAGGTTAATGCTAGTGTTAGCACTAACGTTAGTGCCCATGGTTAATGATGTTATGGATAGTAATAAAATTTGAATTTATTCTATGAGTGCATTATTTAATTACATAAATAGGATTGTAAGGTTAGTCATACAATGAATAACATTGGATGACCAAAATGCATTCATAACAACAATTAGGGTTAAAGGTTATAAGGTTATTATTGTAATATATAGTGCATAGTAGCGTATGAGTTAGTCTTTGGTAATCATTATTAGGATTATGTTTAGTGGTGTCGTGGATAGTATTGGATTACCAAGTGATTCTCACACTTGGGATTCACGCTCATGTTAGCAACCAACAATACAAGGTGGCGATGGATAAACATATTAGTCAAAATTAGTCTTAGGTCACAGGGTAAAATAATTTGAATATATTAACTCTAATAAGTTAAGATAACTTAAAATTCAAATAATAACTTATAAAAATAATTCAAATAGTAACTAAAAATAGTAAAAAACAATTTAAAGAGTAGTGTGTAACATGTTGAGAAAAGTTAAACCAAGAAAGAGTAAGTTAAGGAAAAAGCATCTAAGAAATCTGGATATATATATTTGGCGTGACCATATAAGAGAACTTTATGTGACATATTGGAGGAGTAGATAACATAGGATGGCAAACAATTAACCAAGGTTGTTCAAAGATGACTAGCAAGTGTAGAATTCTGACTGGGACCTTCCCTTTGTTTCGTCAAGAAAGAGACTTGTTACCCGAAAAAAAATAAATAGATCAAAAAAGGAGAAAGTGGAATATAAATAAAAGGTTGTTTGAATGAAACAGAAATATAAATAAAAAATTAAAATTAATTAGTCTTAAAATTATTATTTTTTATTATTAAAATAAGAACAATAATATGATAGTATAATCAAGTGTTAACCTCAATCAATTTTGGAAGTCGGTTTTATAAGAGATAATTTACGTAATGTGTAGTATGTCTTTTTATATGCTTCTTCGCATTTTTTTCTTAGAAAACAACTCACACTCTCTTCCTTTCGTTTTCCTTTTCTCTAAATATTGTTAAATATATATTTGATTTAGATAATTAATTTTATTTATGTATATGAATTTAGTAAAAAATACATAAAAATAAATTCAAGGTTATATATTCAATAAAATGTGTAAATCACCATTAATTAATTAAAAAATTCATAATATGACTAAAATAAACATAATTGAAAATATAGGCATTTCTGTATATTAAATATATTCTACAAAAAATAGTTTAAATATATACTTTGGGAAAAATTTATTTCAAATAATTGACCCCTAATTTAGAGATTCAAAGTCGTATCATTTGTGTCAACAATTGTTAAAAAAATTGATATTATATACGTAACTATTAATTTAAATATATCTTATATTATCCTAAGGTGAATTTAAATTATGTGGTCCTGATAAGAGGTTGCCAATAATTTTTCTTTTATTGCCTCAGAAAAATAATTCTGTAAAACTTGTTGCATTAAATATCTTGTTACTTGCAGTTTTCAAACTTAGAAACAGTTCCGAAAATATCTCTATGAATATGAAAAGAAGGCGCAAAAACTGGTAGAATGAATTCTGGTCAACTATAGTTGGCCATATATGTGTATTATTAGGGTTGACTTCAAAATAGGGGGAGAAAAAGACTTAGTCGTGTTTCTTATGTGTGGACTAGGAACACTCCTACATGATTTAGCTAAGAGTTTTCACATCACGAAGTTGCACCATAATTTCTCATTTTGATCCAATCATAAGAACACTTCTCTATGATGTAGCTTAGAGTTTCCACATAGTACAATCACAAAAAATGCACCAAAATTTCTGAGTTTGATCCAACTCATTGCTATGCAATATCTAGTGGGTGGGTGGGTAATTAAACTAAGTGACCCACGGAAGCTGCATAATATTGACAAAATGATGCCTTCAATTTCCAAAATTGGACTTTGATGCAGAATTTATTTAATCCAATTTGACTTATGACTGGGACTCAATTTTGACACAAGTTGAATTAATCTTATTGCATTGGAGAGATGTAGTGTGGTAGATTAACTTTGTTTTTTTTTAACAAGCATATGTAAAGAGTAAATAACTTATAATAAAACAATATAATTATACTTTATGACCATGAAATTTTCATGGTTTATATTATATCGATGTAACAATAGTATGGTAAAGATATACTCTAAAAACGAATAACTTGGTAACTTGTTCAAATTAAAATTAATGTGAATAGTTTGTTAAGTTAAAAATATTTTTTTTACTACTGAATGATAAATTGAAATTCTCATAACACCTCGACACATCAATCAAATGAAATTGTTAGCGACTAAAACAAATTATTCAACCTAATTAGAAAAGGTGTACCAAAACGATCAACAACTACATAATTCAATTATGTCTTTAAAGCATGATTAGGAATATACGAGTCTACATAAGTTTGTCCTAACCTCCCTCGTAGGTAAGGGTCCATAACCAAAACTATAAATAGGTGAACACATTTTGTAAGATAATAAACTTTTGATTCTCACATATAACTTAATTCACACATATCTAACTTGAACGTTGGATTACTTAGGTACGTGTATGCTAAATTGAAGACAAAAGCTGACCAAGAAGCAGAAAGTGTAAAGTTAAAGCATAACCTTGTATAACAGAAATCTAATCTTATAACTGATAAAAATAATTTTTATATATATTGAGTTTAATGGTCATGTATAAACACTTTGTTAAGCCATAAAGTCGAATGGCCGAATGGCCGACCATCTAAACGACATAGCGACTTTTGACAAAGACCAACACCCTCGCTATACGAAGTGATAAGAACGCAAATCTCGATTAAAGAGGTAACAAAACAAAATTAACCTCTATTGGGCCTATTTGGGTCATCTTGGCAAGACAAGGCTCGTCAGATTAGTATAAATAAGGGGGGACCCTCATGATGAAAGGTAATGTTATTCTCTTGAACTATACCATTGATATTAACCTCACCTGACTTGAGTGTCGGAGTACCTTTGCAGGTACCCCTCCCATCTCAAACACGGTAAAAGGACGGTCAACCTAGAAGAGAAGACAAAAGGAATTCGATAGGGGACATTCAGACTCGGATAAATTGTGTGTACACTTTGACGCCCACCATGGGGCCAAAAGAAAACCTATCGAAGGACCGCATGGTAGCTACGCGAAGCATGAGGGGAAATGGCTTACAGAACGACGAAGTACCGTCAGCAAACCCAATGGCTTTGATGATGGATACGAGGAAGGAATTCAAGAGCATGAAACATAAAAATGTTGAGGAAATAAAAGCCTTGAGAGTCGAGAATGAGATGATGAAGAAAAAGCTAAAAATGGGACATACGCCGACAATCGACGAAAACTTGAGGGGTCGTGAACAGTCCGGTAATAAAACTCAAACATACATGGAAGAAAACAGTTCTCGACCTAACCACACCAACTTCATGGTCTCATCCAGAGCCACTAGGAAGTTGTTGCGAAAACACCCTTTAATTGAGGCAATTATGGAAGTATCTTTGTCAGTACCGTGGATAAATCCAACGATAGAAAAATACGACGATAGCTTGGACCCGGATGACCACGTCGACGCCTACATGACTAAGCTCAACCTGTATACAACTGCTGATGAGCTATTCTGTCGAGTCTTCCATATTTCACTAAAAGGAACCACACTGAATTGGTTTACCTGTCTACCACCATTCTCGGTTTATTACTTCGATACCCTTGTATCCAAATTCTCGGCTCAATTTGTCACGAGCAAATTTCACCACCTTACTTCCCTTGCTTTGATCAACATCCAGCAAGAAAGGCCTGAAACACTCCGGTCCTTCATGGATAGGTTTAGGAAAGTGGCTTTCGACATCCGAGATCTGAGTCTAGAAGGGGCGCTACATCACCTAGTAACCTCCCTCAAGCCGGGCCCTTTCTCGGACAGTTTTTTTATGCAACCGGCGAAGAGCATGGACGAGTTACGGCACAGAGTTGCGAAGTTCATGCAGTTGAAAGAGATGCGAGAGTTCAAACGAGGATGGCCAATAGATCTGAGAACTGTAGGTCGGAATGGGAGGTACCGAGCGGAACACGCCCGCCAAGGCGGCCAAAGGAATTCTCGAGATCGCTCAAATTTTCACCCTACATGCCCCTGAATGTCGGGCGGTCAATGATATTAGAAGAAGCCCGAAATGCTGATCTGATACCGCCATATAAGAGAACGCCAACGCCACTGAATGCCGACCAAAATCGGCATTACCGATATCATAGGAACTTTGGGCCCACCACGGAAAAATGTGTCGCACTAAAGGACAAAATAGAGGAGCTCATCCAAGCTGGTCACTTGAATCAGCAAACAGAAAAATGACAGGTACGCCCCCTAAGAGTCGAGGGGTGGACGAAGAGATTTCTGGTTGAGGTTAAGAATCCCCGATCGACGGGTTGGCAGGGAGAGACGCATGGTCGAACCATCCAAAAGGGTAATTAACATCATAGTCGACGGGTTCACCAGTGGAGGAATGACGTATTTCTCCCGAAAACGCCATATACGCAATTTGTACTCGGTCAATTTTATCGAAAAGATACGGACCATGCCGCTTATCACCTTCACGGTTCGGGATTTCAAGGGAATCGATCCGGACTAGGACGATCCCTTGGTGATCACAATTGAAGTAGCTAACTACATTATCATGAAGACCCTTGTAGACCAGGGAAGTTCGGCGGACGCCATTTTCTTCAAAACCTTCAAGAAACAAGGCCTGTCCTCGAATGTGATAGTCCCGTTTAACGAACACATTGTTAGCTTCTCGCATGATCGAGTAAACACAAGAGGATATGTCAACCTCTACACAAAGTTTGGAGAAGAATCAGGAAATAAAACCATCAAGGTCAGGCATCTTATAGTTTATAAAGACACCTCTTACAACATGTTGTTGGGAAGACCCTCCTTAAATCGGATGGGAGCCATAATACACTATGTGACTAACAAACATAGTGCTAGTAAAGAAGAGTTGCGATCAGTGGCGTATGTGCACAAACTATATGGATCTAAACAAGGTGTGCTTAAAGGACGCATATCCCCTTCCGAATATAGACAGGCTGGTGGACGACGCTGCAGGGCATATTGGAACGACACGCGGACTCAGACAGTTGAACCTTAAGGTTCTCCAAATTGCTACTTTCTTTCTCCTTAAGAACGATGCCCATCCGTTTGGCGAGAACCAAGGCTCGGGTGCTCAATTCAAAAAAATGACTCGGCCAATTCAGACGTCGTGGCCGACTTAACGCCCTCATTCTCCACCGAGCCTAACGAAATCGAAACTTTATCGCCAAAGCGTATGTCTCGGCCAAGAAAGTCCCTAGCGTAACTCGTCCCAACTTCAACATGAGCGTGATTGTGGGATCTCCTGGATGATGACTTGTCAGAGTGGCGACGAGACGACTTCTTGTGCTCATTATCTCGTCACACTTTCGATGAAGGGTCTTTGGGAGGAAGTGTCTCCCCGCCGAAACTGTACCCAAAGGCTCCACCACCTCGACTTGGGCGGGAGGATCTTGGCTGGTAGCACCCCGTCTTTTTCCATTGAGTTCCTTGTAGAAGAGTTTTCTGGCTTCAAGGGTGACAATAGACATGATAGTTGCAAAAAATTCAAGTCAACAAGATTTAAAACAAAAATAAAAACAAAGATAAAAGTGAAAGCATACCCTCAAAATCGTCAAGCCGAGTGGGTGACATGAAATCCTGCAACAATTCCCGAGTAGGGATTTTCTGGGGAAGCTGTCTAAAATGGACAAGGTTTCCAAGTCTTTCCGGGTTAATAACGACCTTGGCCATGTCCAGAAATGTGTCGGTTCTCGAGTCCAGTAGAAGGGAAACCAAGGAACGTCACCATCATAAAAAAAGCGGCGACCTTCCTCCCTGACCACAACCTTGAAGAAACTCCCTTTAAACTTCTTCTAAGAAGAGGTAAAGGGATCTAACAAGCACCATACTCGGTTTCATGGCTGGGTACGATATAGTTGAAGAAAAACATGGGGAGTTGGATTCAAATATAACAACATACACAACAATCGAAATGGTTGAATGTAAGCCCAACTATTCGGATGAAATTGTGACGACACTACTTTTAAAGAGCGCTACATGCCCATGGAAAACTCATCCAAAGGAAAACGAACATGAATGTTGGTTATTAGACATGAATAAATTAAAAAACAACCACCCACTGCGGGGTCTCTACCTAAGCACACAACGTCAGATGACGAACACCTCCGAAGGGAAACTGTCCCATCCGATGCGTCCGAGTCCAACATATCTATACTAGCGTTGAACGAATTCAACGAGGCAGTTTTGCAAAATCGAGAAGAATGTTTTCGGACGTCGACATCAACCCACTCGTACTTAGCAGCCCAAATAGGTGGGATTTCCTATTCAGAAGCGGTATTGATAGGGACAACCAAAGGATAAGCGTCCTCGGCAAACCCAAGCGTTGCACGAATCTCAAGCTTCATATCAAAGGCGCAGGAAACGGTCCAGATGCAGCGACTGTACAAAAACTGACATGACAAACATACGTCACGTCACCGTCACCATTAGTCAAACATCCCGTCTCGCGGCTAAAACAGTTAATGGTCAAACAAACGTGACTGAGCCCAGCCATACGAATTTTCGCCTCCTCGTCAAGGCTTAAGCCTGGGGGCCAATGTTATGCCACAAAGTCGAATGGCCGACCATCTAGATGGCATAGCAGCCTTTTGACAAAAACCAACACCCGCACCATACCAAGAGATAAGAACGTCTATTGGCAAGACAAGGCCCATAAGAGTAGTATAAATAAGGAGGGATTCTAATGGTGAAAGATAATGTTATTCTGAATCTTGAACTATACCATTGATATTAACCTCACCTGAATTGAGCGTTAGAGTACCTTTGCAGATACCTGTCTCATTTAGGACATGGTAGAAGGATGATCGTCCTAAAAAAGAAGACATGAGGAATTCAATTGGAACATTCGATCTTGAATAAATAATTTGTAAAATGATTATTATAATAAGTAAATAAAAGTATTGTACATGATATAAAATTGCTTTAAATCATTAATGCGTAGTGTTTTTCTCATAAAGAATTGCTTAAAGTACTATTTTTTTCACTCCATGTTTATTTAAATTTAGTTCTTTATTTTTTTTTAAATGAAGTTGCCGAATTTAATTTATATTAGCTTCATCTCATCTCTTGAGGAATTGGTGGTGTTAACGGAGTTAACGGAGTGCATATAAAGCCTCCTTAAACTCTATAAATATTGTATATAGATCCTTCTTTATGTATCAAATAATATTGCAATAATACAAGAGTTTTCTTTACTCTCTTCTTGCACCCATCTCTCTCTGCTTTCCTTACATGGTATACAGAGCTTTTTTTTTCTAGGCATGTCTTCTTCATCCTCTTCCACATCTGCTCCAACCGTTTCTTCCCCATCTCCTGTTCAGCTTCACACTTTTCCCACTGCCCTTTCTCTCAAATTAACGGATGATAATTTTCTGGTTTGGAGCCAACAAGTTCTTGCTCAAGTAGAGGGACTCAATCTTCTTTCATTCTTGGAATCTCCCCTCACCCCTTCTCGGTTTCTGTTTGGCACCACCGTCAACCCTGCCTTTCTTCTTCACAAGCAACAAGATAATCTGCTTGTTGCTTGGCTTCTTGCTTCTATGTCCCCTTCAATGCTTACACAAATGGTTGGATTACGATTTGCTTATCTCACATGGGACAAGTTAAACGTCTACTACGCTTCCCACACTCGTGCCAAAATTCGGAAACTCAAGCTTCTACTCAAAACCCCTAAACGTGACCGCTCCATCTCTACCTACCTTCTTGATATCAAGAAAGTGGTGGACTCTCTCGCTGCCACTGGTTCTGCTATCACGGCTGAAGACCACATCGATGCTGTCTTGGATGGTCTTCCTGAAGAGTATGATGCTTTTATCACGTCCATTACCTCACAGCTTGATCCCTACACCATTGAGGATATTGAGTCTCTACCTTTTGCTCAAGAATAACGGTTCGAGAAACATCGGTCTCTTGAGAATTCTCTTGCCCAAGCAAATGTTGCTTACAACAACTGGACCTCTTCACCTTCCTCCACTTCTGCTTTTCATGGCCATAACGTGCGTGGTGGTCGCGGGTTCTTCAGGTCCCATACCAACACCAAAAGGTATCAATCTCCTCGTGGCCCACACCCTCCCTGGACTGATCAATCTTCTACCACCGCTCTTGCTCGAGTCCAATGTCAGCTCTGCTTCAAATATGGTCACACGACTCTCACTTGCTGGACTCGTTCTGATATCAAGGGGCCTTCACAAATTTCTGCTAATGCAACCTTCTTTCCGTCGTCTTCAAATCCTAATCATTCTTAACCTTCCATCTTGGGCACTCCTTCAACTGTTCAAAATCCTTTGTGGTATCCCGACATTGGTACCACCCATCACATAACCCATGACCATTCTGTTTTCTCCTCCACCAACACGTACACTGGTAATGAATTTGTTCAACTCGGTAATGGTTAAGGTATGCCCATTCGTGACTTCGGATCTGTCTTTCTTTCTTCTTCCAACTCCTCTCACTCTTTCAAACTACATAATCTTCTTCATGTGCCTTCTGTTAATAAAAATCTTATCAGTGTCTCACAGTTTGCCCGTGATAATGGGGTGTTTCTTGAATTCTTTGCTGATCACTGTTTTGTCAAAAATCAGGTTACAAGAGAGACTCTTCTCCAAGGAAAAATTCATGATGGTCTTTATGTTTTTCCACATTTACAACGATCTATGCCACTCTCTGTTCATATGCACCCTGCTGTTCATACTGCTTCTACTAGAACTTTGTTGAACAATTATGATATTTGGCACCAACGTCTTGGACATGCTTCATCTCGTGTTGTTCATCATATTATCTAGGTACACTTGGACTCTTTTCTTGGAATCAAAGAGTGATGCCTTTTCTGCATTCAAGAAGCTAGCAAGAAGGTTGCAAAATACAAAGAACAGTAGCATAAGCTCTATTAGAAGTGATCATGAAGGAGAATTCCAAAATGAGAAGTTCAGCAAATTCTGTGAGAAGATGGGGATTCTGCACAACTTCTCTACTCCAAGAACTCCACATCAGAATGGTGTTGTAGAGAGGAAGAACAGGTCTCTTGAAGAGCTAGCAAGAACAATGCTTAGTGAATCATCTCTTCCTAAGTACTTTTGGACGGATGCAGTAAGCACTTCCTGTTATGTGATGAATAGAGTGCTTATAAGACCTATTTTGAAGAAGACTCCTTATGAACTCTTCAATGGAAGGAAGCCTAACATCAGTCATCTCAGAGTTTTTTGCTGCTGCTGTTTCGTTCTCAACAATGGAAAGGAAAATCTAGGGAAGTTTGATGAGAAAGCGGATCTTGGCATCTTCATAGGGTATTCTCCCACAAGTCATGCATACAGAATCTACAACAAGAGGTTGATGACTGTAGAAGAAATAATTCATGTTGTCTTTGATGAGGTAGATCGCAGAAACAATCAAATCCCAAAGACCAGTGCTGAAGAAGATGAATAGAGCATCAGTTTGGAGAAGCTGGAAATTTGTGCAGAAAAACAACCGGTTGATTCGCAGAAACAACCGATTGAAATTCTGCAACAGAGTGAGCTGCCCAAAGAGTGGAGGATTCCTAGAGATCTGTCAGTGGAAAACATCATAGGGAAAATAAAGGAAGGTGTCTCCACACGTAGCTCCATCTCAAACTTCTGCAGGCACACAGCTTTCGTCTCTCAAATTGAGCCAAAGTCAATTGATGAAGCTCTCAAGGATGAGAAATGGGTTGAAGCTATGCATGAGGAGTTGAATCAGTTTGCAAGGAATGAGGTATGGTTTCTTGTCCCTAGAACTGATGAAATGAACATTATTGGTTCGAAATGGGTTTTCAGGAACAAGTTAGATGAAGATGGTGTGATCACAAGGAACAAAGCAAGGCTAGTTGCCAAGGGCTACAATCAAGAGGAAGGCATAGATTATGGTGAAACCTTTGCTCCTGTTGCTAGATTGGAGGTTATAAGGCTGCTGCTGGCATTTGCTTGTATGAGTGGTTTCAAACTCTTCCAAATGGATGTCAAGAGTGCCTTCTTGAATGGCTACATCAATGAGGAAGTTTATGTAGATCAACCACTGGGCTTTGAAGATCATAAATATCCCAACCATGTCTTCAAGTTGAAGAAATCTTTGTATGGATTGAAGCAAGCTCCAAGACAGTGGTATGAGAGGCTTAACAACTTTATGCTATCTCATGGTTATGAAAGGGGAATGGTAGACAAGACTCTCTTCATCAAAAAGTCAAATGCAGAAATAATTCTTGTGCAAATCTATGTTGATGACATCATCTTTGGTGCTACACAAGATAGTTTGTGTGAAGAATTTGTGGTTGCAATGAAAGGTGAGTTTGAAATGTCTATGATGGGAGAACTGTCTTTCTTTCTTGGATTGCAGGTTAAGAAAACAAAGGATGGGATCTTTCTATGTCAATCAAAGTATTGCAAGGAGATTCTCAAGAAATTTGAAATGGAAAGTTGCAAAGAAGCAAGCACTCCAATGCCATCAAGCTGTTACATCGATGCTGATGCTGCTAGAAAGAATGTAGATAAAACAAAATACAGAGGATTGATTGGCTCTTTGCTTTATCTAACAGCTAGTAAGTCGGACATCATGTTTGCGGTATATCTATGTGCAAGATATCAAGCAAATCCTAAAGAGTCACACTTCAAAGCTGCAAAAAGAATTCTGAAATATCTCAAAGGAACATCAGTTAGCTGCAATTAGCTGACATCTTCACGAAACCTTTACCAAAAGAGAGGTTTTTCTTCCTAAGAAATGAGTTAGGTATCCTTGATCTTAATAATCTCTCCTAAATCTGTTTTGATACATGCTAAAGTCTATTTGTGAAGACAAATAGGGGGAGAATTAATTGGTTCTTGTATATCTTTATCTGAACTGTGTAACCTGTTAAAATCTCTGATATAAAACTGTTTTCTGCTGCTGATAGAAACAACCGATTATTTTTCAGGTTTTATACTTTGATTGTGTGAAAATCTAACCTGCTGATGTAAGAAGCATTAGACTGTATATATGCTAGTTTTGCAGGTACTGCTTCAGATTCAATCAGATCAAACACAAGCACCAGGGATTTGTCTTCATCAAATAGGGGAAGATTGTTGAACCAAGTAGTGTTCAAGCTTTGAAGAATCCAAACCCTTTGAAGGATGTTGAAGGCTAGGCTGTGCTTGCTGTTGCTGAGTTGTCCTAGATAGGATCTGGGATAGATTGGTTATGTAATCCACTCTTGATTGAATCCAAAGCATAGGCATTCTCAATCTTTTTAAAAGAAAAGTGTTTTCAAACTAAGTGAAAAACAACTGATTGTTTTGTCGAAACAACCGATTGTTTTATACTTAGGTGTTTTTAGAAAAGGTTGAAAACTGTTTTTCAAATGGTTGAGCTGTTAAAACTAAAACAACCGATTGATTCGTGGAAACAACTGATTGTTTGTTTTGGTACCATAACAGAAAAACTGTTTTAGATTTGACCGAGCTTTAAATGTTTTAACTGATTACGCTCTAGTCTTTAATGCTTTGACCAATCTTTTAAAAGCAATAAATAAGTTTGTTAAGATTTGATAACAAACAATATCTTTGAATATATTCAGAAAAACAGATTTGAGTAATAAGATTTTAACACAAGTTTTTGAGTTTTTCAAAGAGTTGAGATTGCTTAGAGATTGAGATTGATCAAAGAGTGTGAGATAGGATTTCTGCTTGTATTGATTTCAGATTTGCTTGTGTAATCCTTGTATTCTGTTGAACAAGTTTATTTGTGTGTTTTGCTGAGAAGTGTTGTGTGTTCTTGAGGGGATCAAGATCAGCATTCTTAGTGTTGGTGTGTTGGCCAAGAGAAGTGTGTGTCTTGAGGGGATCAAGGTCACTTTCTTGGTTGTGGTGTAAGTGATCTAGGTTTGATTGCTTAGTGGAATTCCTCAGTGGTTTCTGAGAAGACTGGATGTAGCTCTGGGTTTAGAGTGAACCAATATAAACATCTGTGTGCATTCTCTTTATCCCTAACTCTTTAAATTCAGTTTTGATATTTGTTTACTGGTATAAACAACCGATTTTTTATGCGAAACAACCGATTGTTTTACTGGTGCTGTGCTTTTAGCTTTGTGTTTTGAAAAACTGATTTCTCAATCAAGGTATTCTCGAAGTAATTTTATTCAAGGCTTAAAAGTTTGCAAAATCCCTCTTTAAACAATTCACCCCCCCTCTAGTTTAAAGCCATATATTCTAACACTATCTTCTTCACTCTAAATCTGAAGTTACTGCTGTCTTTTTACAGTTTAAATTGTTTGCTGAAAAACAAACTGGGTTTTCTATCAAAGCTCTTCAAAGTGATAATGCAAAAGAATTTCTTGCTTTAACAAAGACATTGCAACGTTTTGGTATTGATCACCGTCTCACTTGCCCACACACACACCAACAAAATGGTTATGTAGAAAGAAAACATCGTCACATTGTTGAAACTGGTCTTGCTCTTCTTGCTAGTGCTTCTCTTCCTCTCAGTTATTGGGCTAAAGCGTTTACCTCTGCTGTTCACATTATCAACATTTTACCTACTCTTGTTTTAAATGATCTTAGTCCTTACGCTTTTTGCTATTAAACCTGACTATAAGTTTCTTAAAGTTTTTGGGTGTGCCTGTTATCTTCTGATGCGCCCTTATAACCAACACAAATTTGATCTTCATTCCTCCTCATGTCTGTTTCTTGGCTACGATCCTCACAGGAGAGGTTACCTCTGCCTCACTACTAGTGATAAGCTTCATGTTTCACGCAATGTTTTATTTAATGAGTCTTTGTTTCCTTATTCTCTCTCAGCTAACCCTTTTCTTCGTCATTCCACTTCTGATAGTTCTGATATTTATGTTTCTTCTACTGCACCTCTCACTGTTGTTTCCATTCCCCATGACACTACTCCCGCTCCTCATACCTCCATCCCCACTTCCCCACGTCTCACGGAGTCCCCTCTACCTTCGGTTCCATCTCCTGTCTTCCCTACCAAGCCTCCTCCTGCACCAACTACTAACACTCATCCCATGCTCACTCGTGCCAAAGCAGGTATTTCCAAACCTAAATTATTTCATACCTCCATTTCTCATAATATTTCTAAACCTTCTAATTATAAACAAGCCATGGCTAATCCACTTTGGTTTCGTGCCATGCAAACTGAGTATGATGCTCTCCTTCACAACAACACTTGGACATTGACTTTGCTGCCTCCCAACGCTAATCTGGTTGGATGCAAGGGGGTTTTCAAGAGAAAGTTCAACGTTGATGGTTCTCTTGAACGGTACAAAGCCCGTCTTGTCGCCAAAGGATTCCACCAACGTGAAGGCCTTGACTTTACCGACACCTTCAGTCCAGTTATCAAGCAAACCACCATTCGTATTGTGTTTACCATTGCGCTCTCTTCATGTTGGCCCATTCACCAGCTTGACATCAACAATGCCTTCTTGCATGGTGAGCTTGATTCACCGGTTTACATGCAACAAGCTCCATGATTTTCTTCCAGCGATTCATCTCAAGTCTGTTGTTTACACAAAGCCATCTATGATCTTAAACAAGCACCACGCTCTCGGTTCCAGAAACTGTCTCTCACTCTTCTCAAAATGGGTTTCCTACCTTCCAAGAGTGATACTTCCCTATTCACCCGTTTCACTACTACTGCAACATTGTTTATTCTCATCTATGTTGATGACATCTTGGTAACTGGTAGTTCGCATACCTTGGTGCAGCAATTTATCACACAACTCAGCTCTCACTTTGCCCTAAAGGATCTCGGCCGTTTGCACTACTTTTTAGGAGTGGAAGTCACCTGGCATGCTAATACTTCCCTGCATCTCTCTCAGTCAAAATACATTCGTGATCTATTACACCGCACCGATATGCTCCATGCTAAACCTCAACCCACACCCATGGTTTCTTCCCTTCGCCTTACTGCTGATGGCTCCACATCGGTTGAGGATCCTACATTTTTTCGCTCTATCGTGGGTGCCTTACAGTACGTT
This sequence comes from Phaseolus vulgaris, assembly GCF_051622355.1. NCBI lineage: Eukaryota > Viridiplantae > Streptophyta > Magnoliopsida > Fabales > Fabaceae > Phaseolus > Phaseolus vulgaris. The sequence continues at coordinate 31,263,825 of NC_143505.1, read as the reverse complement.
ACCATCACTAGACCAGAATTGTCCTTTGCTGTCAACCGTGTTTGCCAATATATGCACCAACCTCAACAGTTTCACTGGAAAGCTGTGAAACGAATTCTTCACTACCTAACTGGCACCTCGTCTCATGGTCTTCATCTTTTTTCTTCTCCGTCATACTCCATCATGGGCTTCAGCGACTCTGACTGGGCTACTGACTTAGATGACCGCAAATCCACAACCGATTACTATATTTTCCTTGGCCTCAATCCAGTTTCGTGGGTTTCAAAGAAGCATAAAGTTGTTTCACGCAGCAGCACAGAGGCGGAATATAGGAGTGTTGTTGCTGCCTTAACTGATATAATCTGGATTCAATCCCTTCTGTATGAGATGCGGATCAGTTCCACTTCACCACGTCTATACTGTGATAACTTGAGTGTTGTTCAACTAGCTGTAAACCCCATCATGCATTCTAGGTCCAAACATTTTGAATTAGACCTTCTTTTTGTCAGGGATCACGTATTTGCTAAGAGTCTCACTCTCATTCACTTACCATCTCAATTTCAAGTTGCAGACATTTTAACTAAGCCTATTTATGGCTCTCCCTTTCACTCCTTCAGGTGTAAACTTAGGGTGTTTGATAAATCCTCCCACCTAAGTTTACGGGGGCTCTTAACGAAGTGCATATAAAGCCTCCTTAAACTCTATAAATATTGTATATAGATATTCTTTCTGTATCAAATAATATTGCAATAATTCTTCTTGCACCCATCTCTCTCTGCTTTCCTTACCGGTGGTACATGACATCATACTGTTAACTGAAATCTTAACATAAACAGAAAAAATAAATTGAATTCGTAAATCTATATTCTTTTACTTTTTCCTTGTTTACCGTCGGTGCTTAGCAGAGTGCACAAAATGGTGTGCAAAAACAATTTTTTTTAAAAAACTAAATCTAATCGAACTGTATTATTTTACAAAATAGTTTCGTATTTTGTCAAGTGGTCTAGTTCAGATTCTTTTGAATAATTTAGTTTTCTTTTTCTATTTATTGATGCTTGATTCGTTTACGCAGTTTCTCGAGTTACACTCTTTATGCAGATAGAATGGCGAGAAAGTTTCGTTTTTGTTTTTCGTGATCGTCGATGATTTATCAGCGTGAAATGATAAGTGGGTTGTTCTTTTTTTCTCTTCATTCAATTGCAGAAAAAATATGAAAAATACAGTGTAATACATGTTTGTTTTTCGTAATATCTTTACTTTTTCATGAATTATCACTTATAATATCGATATCTAAAGTTTGTTTTGAGGGAACATCGATTTTTCACCAGCCATTGATATTGGTTTTTTTATTCACATAATTGATGTATTGATGTTTCATTCTGATTATTAATGTTGGTTATTTTTTGTCTCACTTGATCCACTATGAGAATCGATGTTGATGTTGGTTATTCTTGTCTCATAAAATCGATTTTCTATTCTGTTTGTTTGTTGTCAGCAATAATTGATTGTCCATACTTTTTTCGCTTAACATTATTATTTATTTCATGTTTTTTTTTAAAAATACATTTTGTAATGTACGCTGTTTAATATTTTTTTATGCACAAATTTTATACATAAATTTCACTTTCCAAATTTTCATGGACATTTTTTTCTTTACACAGAATTATAAATAATCTTTAAATGCAGACAATTATAATTCACAAATATATAATCTATAATTAAAAAAATTTAAATAAAGTTTTTACAGTCATAAACATCTTCCGAAAATTTTATGTAATTTGTATTTTTCCGAAGTTAGCTCTAATAAAGTAAACAAAATAATGTTTCAATTACCGGTCATAATATTTTAATTAAAAACAATTATAATCTACAAATAAATTAATCAAATTATTTTTTCAACAATTTATAAATACAAAGACAAATTTGTAAACTTATATTTTTATCAATTTTAAAATATACAATTTTAATCACACTTACCACATTACTCTCAAACTTTCATAAATTTTTCCTACACTTTCCATCCTATTTATCTTTGTTCTCATATTAAGAGAACTTCTACCTGCTAAACAATTTATTCCTTTGCCTCGGTCGATCAGTTCAGTTCACAATCCTCTTTGGTCTTCTCAAACTAGTTTCGCTAACTCTCATTTCCTTTTCTCTCACTCCTCCACTCCATTCAAGCTTTTCTTTCTTCGTAGGCTCTCGGTCGGGAGGACTCCTGCAAAAGGTGTTCTAACGCTCAAGTAAGTACTCGATATTTGGTGTTCGGTGAAATTAAAGCGCAATAGTGACATCATTTTTTTCTCGGAAGTTGTAACTATTTATATGCTTATTATCGGTCTGTTATTAGTGGATCAGATTAACATTTGGATCATGATTAAGAGTGTATTACCTAATTTTTTCGTACAATTTAGACTTGTTAATCTCCTCCTGATCTTAATGCATTTTAAACATGTTGGTCGACAAGAACCAGGTACCAAAGCTTCTAGGTCTCGTTCGATTCCGACCGGTACACTTGTCCCCTCAGACTCGAGAGGTTCACTCGAAAAATCTAATTGTTACCATTGTGCTTAACTAGTTGTTTTATCGTTTCAATTGGTTGTTTCATACTTAAGGTTTTTGAAACTGGTTTTGGTAGATTTAAATTTGGATGACTTTGATGTCAAACCAATTCAATCGGTTGTTTCGACAAAATAACTGATTGTTCTTTTAACTGTCTTAACAAAATTATGTTAAGTGCGTTAAATCTGCTTTAAATGATTTAAATTGATTTGACTTTTACAATAAATGTTTTCAACTACTAATTGGAGTATAAATGCTCTGTTATACGCTCCTAGCATTGAGATTACAAGAACAGTTTTTGAAATCAAGTTTTCTCCAAGATTACTCAAGGCTTTGGATATTTCTCTAAGTGAAGTAGGACTTGTTGTGTACTTTGATTTGATTTGTACCAGGTGCGATCAATCATATTTCTTCTTTATTTGTAATTCTGTAAAGTACTGGTGTTTACAGAGTCAGAGGGTGTTCTGATCTGTGGTGTGTTTGTGGTGTGCCAAAGGAAGTGTGTGTTCTTGAGGGGATCAAGATCACTTCTTTGGTGGTTGTGTGTTTGTAATATGGTTTTTGATTACTTAGTGGATACCCAGAGGTTTTTGGGAACTGGATGTAGCTCTTGGTATAAGAGGGAACCATTATAAAATTGCTTGTGTCATTCTTTCTATCCCTTAACTCTTGCATCTATTTTAAGTTGTTTTTACACTCTGCTGATAAAAACAATCGGTTGAATCGCAGAAACAACCAGTTGAATTTCTGGAATTCAACTAAAACTATTTTCTATCTTGTGTTCTTTGATTCCTTTGGATGTGATTCTTCTTTTACTTTCTTTATACCTTCAAAACTTTCGAAAAACGTTTGAAAAAAATTTACCCCCTCTTTTTTAAAGCCTACAATTCTAACAATTGGCATCAAGAGCTAGGTTCTTGAAAGATATTCAAGTTGATCAAAATTTCTGAATTGATGGCCGATAAACTACTGTTTGGGAAGGTGCTTCTATAAATAGACCACCACTATTTTGTGGTACCAATTTTGGAAGGTACGAATGTAAATCTTTGTTGAAGCTATTGACAAAGGCATTTGGAATACAATTAAAAATGGACCTTTTATTCCCATGATTGAAGATGAAAAAATTTATTTCTGAAAAACCTTGGTCCCAATGGACTGAGCAAGAAAGTAAGAAAGTTCAATATGATTGCATTGCTAAAAACATTATCATATCTGTTTTAAGTTCTAATGAGTTTTTTAGGGTATCTCAATGTGAGTCTGTAAAGGAAATGTGGGACACTTTTGAGGTGACTCATGAAGGGACAAATGATGTGAAAAGGGAAAGAAAGCATGCTCTCATACAAGAGTATGAGATGTTTAGAATACTAAAGGGTAAAACCATTGTTGAAGTGCAAAAACGATTTACCCACATAGTAAATCATCTTATGAGTCTTGGGAAAACTTTTGATAAAGAGGAACTCAACATCAAAGTTCTCAAGTGTCTTGATAGGTCATGGCAGCCCAAAGTCACTACCATATCTGAATCAAAGGATCTCACCTCCATGACCATTGCCTCATTATTTGGAAAGCTAAGAGAGCATGAATTGGAGATGGATAGGCTGAAAATCTTCAAGAAAATGAGTACAGAACAATCCCATAACAGGTGATATGATCATGATAAAAGTGTTAAACGATTCTAGTACATAGTCATGACTCAGAGGAGGTACCTTGATTCAAAGAGTGAGTCAAGTCGAAGAGGTTTCCAAAGTTGAGGAAGGAGGTGCAGAGAGTTTGGGAGAGGCGCGAAAGCTTTGTGAAGAAGAAATGGAACAGTGAGAAACGATGAGGTTTTCCACGTTAAAAGGCATAGTGTTAGAAAGGTTAAGCGACAATGCTTTTCAGTCGTTGACGAGGGCCACGTGTACACTCACGATGGAGTATGGTGAGATGTCCACTCAGAAACGCTTCGTGTGTCGCGCCACTACCCACAACACACGTAAGCCACCAAGGGCGAGCAATAGCCTCTTCACTGAAGCAAGCTCAGCTCGAGCTTGGAGGGCTTGTGTACTGGACCAGAGCGCTCAAAGCTCAGTGCTCGGAGGTCGGACCTCAACACTTGTCGTAGCCAGGTCATCTTGGCTCTTGGGCCAAGTTGGTGGGTCATTAGATTGGGCCCTAGATGTATGTGTTAGTTCCTTTTTCGTATAACTCCTTGTGTATAAGGCTTAAGCGGCTAGAAAAGTGTACTTTTGGACCTTGTGGTGTACTTAGTATGCAGGGGGTCTAGCCTATGTAAATGTTTCCTTTTAAAACCTAAGCCCATGTGTGCTAAGGCACGTAGAGGTTAGGTTGCATGTGTTCAAAAGATAACATAGCACCATGCTAAGCGTGGCTACGTAAACAAATTGGACCTCTGATGCTGGTACATGAGTTGGTACCCTAGTGGTTATTCTGTTATGATTTTATGCACTCCATGAAGGGAAGCTTTCGTTCTGTTGTGACACCATGAGGGTGTGCCCTTGAGCGAAATATTTTCCTATTGAGTATGATCTCTGTTGAGATTATATCCTCGTGATAGAAAGTTGTTACAAGAGGTAAACTATAAAGGGGACTTGAGATCCCAGGTTAAGGTACGCTGTTTCTAAGACTGAAACTTACTACTTCTTGTTTCTTATAAGCCCAGTACTGACTTGATCGTCGGAGTGCAATCAACAGGTAGGGCCCCCTTTATCTCAATAGAGTCGTGTTCCAACGTAACAAGGGGAAGAGAAGATTCCAACAGAGATAGACGGAGCTAGAGCTTGTCGCTAGAATCAACCAACGAGCAGGTCAACCAGCAAGAACAATCATCATGAACAATCTGATAGTAAATCTGATCATAATGAGGAAACACGTAGAAGACATCATCACAGACCTAGACACGAAAAATTTTCAAGAAAACGAAGGATAAACCTTCTTCCTTTTTATGGTAGAGATATTGTAGAAGAATTTTCAGAATGAGAGATGAAGGTAGAGCAAATATTTGACTGCCACCAAGTTGATTATGAAAGAAGAATATCTTTGGCTCCATGTAGCTTTAAGGGACTAACTATGAAATGGTGGACAACTTTAGAAAATCAACAATGTGTTAGGATAGAACAACAAATTACAAGAAGGACTACCTCTATGGAAGACTATCTTAATACATCCTATTCTAGGGAGAGTTTAAGAGGGAGGGTTACCCCTCCAAATCCAGGTATGAAGGGTCAGGAGAGGATGAAAGGGAAAGAAAAATAGAAAAGGAAGACATAGAAAATTCTTTTTGTAGAGTTGAACCAGATATTGATTACATTCTTCCTTCCATTAAAAAAAATTGTGAGGATGTGCTTGAAGAAAAAATTGTGTCTAGAGTTGAACCAGATATAGCTATGAACTCTTCCTCCATAGAAAATTCAACTAAAGAATTGATTGAAAAAGAAGAGGAAACCAACAAAGAAGGTATCTTTAAGCTTGTGAATGATAAGAAGATTCTACATATGGCTAGTCTGCAAGGTTATCTCACTCCTTCTCATATTTTATATGTTGATGACATATTTGTTTCCTGTAGGGCAGATAATAAGTCTCTTAGAAATTTGAGTATTTTTCTTAAAACATATGGTGATTATTCAGGTCAATATGTTAATAATTCTAAGAGTAGTTTTTTCACCATGGATAATTCTGCAAGATTTGTCACCAAAATTCAACATATTCTTTATTGTGTTCATGGTTGTTTTCCTTTCACTTATTTAGGAGTGTCTATCTTTGTTGGTGCTCCAAAGTGTTGATTTCTTCAACCTTTGGATGATAAAGTCAAATTGAAACTAGCATCTTAGAAAGGTAAATCTTTTAGCATGATGGGTCAGATTTAGTTGGTCAATACGGTGATTACTGGATTTCTATCTTATAGCTTTAATATGTATAAATGACCCGTTTCACTTTTTAAGCAAGTTGAGCAGTTGTGCCGAAATTTTATTTGGCAGATGATATTCTGAAAAAAGGCATAACTACCGTTAATTGGGCTACGATTTGTTCTCCTCTTGAGAATGGAGGTTTGAAGATTATTAACCTTCGTCATGAAAATAATGCATATCTTCTTAAGTTTGCTTGGAACTTTGCTTATAGCAACAATACGACTTACAATGGTTTATAGATCCTCATGCCTTTGGCCTAGGATTAAGCAGTTTCATTCTACTACACTTTGTTAGAAAAGATGGCTTTAAACTAGAGGGGGGGTGAATTGTTTAAAGAGGGTTTTCGCAAACTTTTCAAAACTAGAATGAATTTATCTCAGGAAACAATTAATTCAGAAATTTAGTTCACCAAAACAGCAAGCAAAAGCTATAGTACCAGAAAAACAATCGGTTGTTTCGCAGAAACAATCGGTTGTTTATACCAGCAAACAACAAATAAACTGAAATTAAGAAGTTAGAGATAGAGAGATTGTACACAGTTGTTTATACTGGTTCACTCCAAACCCAGAGCTACATCCAGTCTTCTCAGAACCCTGAGGAAATCCACTAAGCAATCACACCTTGATCACTTACACAACAACCAAGAGAATGACCTTGAACACCTCAAGAAACACACTCTCCTTGGTCAACACACCAACACTAAGATTGCTGATCTTGATCCCCTCAAGAACACACAGCCAATCTTAGCAAAACACATAAACGAATACTTGTTCAACAGAGTACAAGGATTACACTTGTTACAGAAGATAATCTGAAATTAATACAAGCAGAATCCTATTCCATACACTTTGATCAATCACAAACTCTTAGTAATCTCAGCTCTTTGAAAAACTCAAAACTCTTAGGAAAAACTTGTCAAAGATTCTTAAATCTCAAATCTGTTTTTCTGGATATATTCAAAGATGTAGTTTGTTATCAAATCTTAACAAACTATTAAATTGCATTAAAAGATTGGTCAAAACATTTAATGAATGAAGCGTAAGTAGTAAAATCAGTTAAAGCTCAGTCAAACAGAAAACAGTTTTTCTGTTATGGTCCCAAAACAAACAATCGGTTGTTTCCTCGAATCAATCGGTTGTTTTGGTACTTAACAGTTCAACCATTTTAAAAACAGTTTTCAATCTTTTTCTCAAAACACCTAAGTATAAACAATCGGTTGTTTCGACAAAACAATCGGTTGTTTTAACTTAGTTTGAAAACATTTTACTTTCACAAAGATTGAGAATGCTAATGCTTTAGATTTAATCAAAGGGTGGATTACAACATATAAACTACCCCAGAACTAAGCTAAACCAGCACAGCAACATCAAGCATAGCAGAGGCTTCAACATCCTTCAAAGGATTTGGATTCTTCAAAACTTGAACACCACTTGGTTCAACACACTTGATAATACTTCTTGGACTATTGGTACAGGTACTTTTATTAATTTCTGGAATGATAAATGGTGTTCTACTACTTCTTTAGCAAATATTGCAGGATTATCTGATGGTGCTAGCATTCCAAATACAGTCTCTTGGTTTCGGACTGGTTGTGATTGAAATATTATTTTGTGTTTACAGTAGATGCCTCATTTGTGTAATCATATCATAATTAGGGAGGATCATGATATTCCTAATTGGATTCTAGATGAGTTTGGTCGTTTCACTCTTAAATCGGTTAGGACTTTTTTCTTGGAACCAGGAGCTCCCTGTGGTTGGGGTAGATTCATTTGGTCTTCATCTATTGTGCCTTCCAAAACTTTAGTACTTTGGAAAGTTTTTCATGGACGACTTCCTACAGACTAACATATTCAGTATAAAGGTTTGCATATATGTTCTATGTGTACGCTTTGTGGAAAGCATGAGGCATCTATTCATCATTTATGTTTTGAATGTTCTACTGCTTTGCGTATTTGGAGTTGGGTTCGGTAGATTTTTCTCACTCCTCAATTCTCTAATAAGGATTATCTTCTTTCTTTTATTAAGAGTGATGGTAGTTCTTTGGTTAAATTTCTTAAACTTGCTATGATAACTTTTTCTATTTGGATGTTATGACGTATGAGGAATTATGCTAGACTTCAGGATAAAATTGATGTTTCTAAGGGTATTTTGGTAATTAAGGATTTAACTTGTCTTGTGGGATATTCGTCTAAAGTTTCAATGAAAAATGATATGTTGGATTTCAATGTCATTAAGTTTTTTGGTATTAATACTTGCACTGGTAAAGTTCTTCGTCCTCTTCCTGTTAGATGAAAATTCCCTACACTAGGCTATGTTAAAATTAACATTGATGGAACTGCTCAGGGATATCCTGGTCTTGCTACTTGTGGAGGTATTTTCTGTGGGAGTATGCGGGAGTTTATTGGTGGGTTCTTTGCGTTTCTTGATTTTCAGACTGCTTTGGTTGATGAGTTTTATGGAGTTATATACGCTATGGAGGAAGCTTAAAGGATGGGGCTTACTAGTGTATGGCTTGAATGTAATTCTGTCTTGGTTTGTGTTGCATTTACTGCTAGAACTAATGTACCATGAATGCCTCGTAATCGATGTAATACTTGTCTTAATTGTTGTGACAAAATCAGGTTTAGGTTTACTCATATTTTTCGTGAAGGAAATGTGGGTGCTGATAAGTTGACTAATTTAGGATTTGTTCACAGAGAATCATTTCATTGGTACAATAGGTTTCCTTCTAGTATGTTTTTATAATTCTTTATGAATAGGTGTAGTCTACCTATGTACTGTTTTTTGTTAACATATGGGTTTTGGGCTAGTCCCCGCATATCTTTTGTGTATTCTCTTTCTTCTTTTTTTATTTTTAATAATACTTTTTTCGTGTAATGGCATAGCTGAGATGTCAAGTTGCATAGTGATGCCAAAAATGAAAACTTTATATAAAAAAAAGCAAAGAATAAGAGTCTTTTATGACACCCCAGACAAGCATAGTTGAGAAAGAATCCTTAAAGGGAGATTGCAATACTTTAAACTCTTTTTTTTTTCAATTATATAATGCTCATTCTTCATCACAAGAATCTCAAAAACAACACTTTGTTATGTTGTTGCCTAGCTTGGGCAATAAACAACACAAAATGAACAAAAATATTTTTGAAAAAGGTCATGTGTTTTTCTTTCAAAAAATTTATAAAAATAAAGGACCTTATTTTTGTTTTCTTTTCTTTTGTTTTAATTTTCTTTTAATAAAGAAAATTATCTCATATTTCTTTCATGTCTATTGTAGATTGATATTTGATCCAGGAGGAAAATAACAAATAAACAAATGTTGTTGTCATTGAGAACCATTCAAATATGAAGACATGTCATGTTCAAGGGGGAGGGAATGATGAAAACCATCCAGCCTCAAAACTTTGGGCTAAGAAGATAGACGAAGATTGAGACTTACTGAAGAGATTGTAAAGTATTTTTCTTCTTCTTAGTCTTGTAAATTTTGTAAAGAGTAGTGTAGGATTTATTTGGACCTTATTTGGGCTTATATTTGGACCATGCATTGGGTTTGTATTTGGGCCATGTATTGGGTTTGTATTTGGGCCATGTATTGGGCTTGTATTTGGGCCATGTATTGGGCATATATTTTTTGGGCCATGTATTGGGCCTAATAGAATAGGATGTTTAAATAGGATAACAAAATCTAGATAGAGTCACATTTGGGCTTCTTTTTGCCCAAAATAAAACCTTAGGGTTTTGGAAAGCATTCGAAGGAGGCATGGATGACACTTACATGGCAAGGGAAATGTGAATGGCCAGTTGGACCAGCACATGGAAAGTATGAGTGACACATGGATGCACCTCATTTGAGAGGATTCCTCTCCACTTACAAACCGCCACTTGTCTCACTATGAATGGAGAGGATTTGCTCCAATTATAGAGTGACATTTGTCAAGATTTAAGTGGAGAGTATAATCAAATTTTTGGCACCATTTTAGGCTATAAATAGAGGTGTGTAGACATGTAATTTTCATATTTGAATTGACAATGAAATGCTGCCCAAATTGCTAGCTCATTTTGTTGAACCAAGTGGTGTTCAAGCTTAGAAGAATCCAAACCCTTTGAAGAATGTTGAAGGCTTGGTTGTGCTTGCTGTTGCTGAGTTGTCTTAGATAGGATTTGGGGTAGATTGTTTATGTAATCCACTCTTGATTGAATCCAAAGCATAGGCATTCTCAATCTTTTAAAAGAAAAGTGTTTTTCAAACTAAGTGAAAAACAACCGATTGTTTTGTCGAAACAACCGATTGTTTTATACTTAGGTTTTTTTAGAAAAGATTGAAAACTGTTTTTCAAATGGTTGAGCTGTTAAAACCAAAACAACCGATTGATTCGAGGAAACAACAGATTGTTTGTTTTGGTACCATAACAGAAAAATGGTTTTTGTTTTGACTGAGCTTTAAATGTTTTTAACTGATTACGCTCCATTCTTTAATGCTTTGACCAATCTTTAAATGCAATGAATAAGTTTGTTAAGATTTGATAACAAACAACATCTTTGAATATATTCAGTAAAAAAGACATGGGTTTGAAAAAAAGAACAGATTTGAGTTTTTCAAAGAGTTGAGATTGCTTAGAGATTGAGATTGATCAAAGAGTGTGAGATAGGATTTCTGCTTGTATTGATTTCATATTTGCTTCTGTAACAAGTGTAATCCTTGTATTTGTTGAACAAGTTTCTTCTGTGTGTTTTCTGAGAAGTGTTGTGTGTTCTTGAGGGGATCAAGATCAACATTCTTAGTGTTGGTGTGTTGGCCAAGAGAAGTGTGTGTCTTGAGGGGATCAAGGTCACTTTCTTGGTTGTGTTGTAAGTGATCTAGGTTTGATTGCTTAGTGGA